>NW_026947489.1:48457500-49657500 GCF_034190915.1 Cavia porcellus | reverse complement strand
ATTCTTTCAATATGCAGAAACTCTTTTAGGATAGGACCCAGTTATGGATTCTGTGAAGTATTTTGAGTGTGGTTTGATTTTGGTTCATGAATTCTGTACCTACGCCTATGTCTTAAATGGTTCTACCTACTTTGTTTTCCAGCAGATTTAGTTTTTCTGTTTTAATATTCAGTTATTTGATCCATTTAGATTTTAGTTTAGTACATGGTAATAGGCATCGATATAGTTTTAGTTTTCGTCTTAGAAAGAGCCAGTTTTTCCAGCACCATTTATTGAAGAGACTATCTTTTTTCAAGTGGACATGTTTGGCCTTTTATCAAAGATAAGGTGTCTGAGTGTGTTTGTAGTTGCAGTTGTCTCTTCTAATCCATTCTGTTCATCTTCAGGTCTGTTTTTATTCCAGTATGATGGTGATTTTATTATAGAACTTTATAGTATAACTTCAAGTCAGGGATTGTGATGTGTCCTGCCTTGCCTTTGTTGCTTAGTACTGCCTTTGCTATTCTAGATCTCTTCTGGTTCCAGATGAATTTTAGGAGTAATTTCCCTAGATCTATCAGGTGTGCTAGTGGTATTTTGATTGAGAGTGCATTAAATCTGTATGACAGTTTTGGGAGAATGGCCATTTTTGCAATGTTTTTTTGTCCTATCCATGAACAAGGAATGTCTTTGCATTTGTTGAGGTTCTCTTCAATTTCTTTTTTTGGGGTATTGTAATTTTCCCTGAATAGATCTTTTATCTCTTTTGTTAGATTGATTCCTATGTATTTCAATTTTTTGGATCCTTTGTGAAGTGTGTTCTCTTATTTGTCTCTCAGTTATTTTGTTGTTAGTGTATATGAATGCTATTGATTTTTAAGTGTTGACTTTGTATCCAGCTATACTACTGAATTTATTTATTATACCTAGGGGTATTTTAATGGAGTTTTGGTGGACTTCTATGTAGAGTATCATGTCATCTTCACATAATGACAGTTTAATTTCTTCTCTTTCTATCCTTACCACTTTATTTCTCTCTCATGTCTAATTGCTCTGGTTAGTATTTCCAGCACTATATTGAATAGGAGTGGTGATAATGAACATGCTTGTCTTGTTCCTAATTTTAGGTTAAGGGCTTTCAGGTTTGGGCCTTTTAATATGATGTTGACTTGGTTTGTCATAGATGGCTTTTATCATATTGAAGTAAAGAACATCTATTCCAATTATCTGTAAGGTTCTTAGCATAAATGAATGTTGGTCCTTTTTAAAAGCTTTTTCTGCATCTAAAGAAATGATTGTGTAAATCTTATTTTTGGTTCTAGTGATATGGTGGATTTCATTTATTGATTTGTGTATGTTGAACCATGCCTGCATTCCTGAGATGAATCCCAGTTGATCATGGTGTATAATCTTCTGAGTGATTTCCTGAATTCTGTTTTTCAATATTTTATGGAGAATTCTTGCATCTCTGTTCATTAGGGAGATGGGCCTGGAGTTTTCTTTATTGGTTGGGTCTTTCTCAGGTTTTGGTTTAGATTAATATTTGCTTCTATGAATGAATGAGGGAGGATTTCTTCCCTTTCAATGTCACTGAAGATTTTAATGAGTGGTGGAATTAAATCTTTTTTGAATTTCTTGTGGAATTTCACAGATAATCCATCTCGACCTGAGCTTTTCTTTGTTGGTATGGATTTAATTACATTTTCAGTTTTATTAATTAAAATTGGGTTATTCAGCAGTTTTATATCTTCTTGACCTAGCTTTGGCAATTCATATGTTTCTAGGAATTTGTCAATCTTCTGTGTTTTCAAGCTTATGAGAGTAACATTTTTCAAGTAGGTATTGATGATATTCTGTATTTGCAGAGGATCTGTAGTGATTTCACTCTTTCATTCCTCATTGAAAGAATTAGAGTTTTTCTTTCTTTTTTAATAAGGTTGGATAGAGGCATATCATTTTTATTTATTCTTTCAAAGAACCAACTCTTTGATTCATTGATTCTTTTTATTGTTTTCTCAGTTTATATTGTAGCATTAGGTTGTTTGTTTGTGTATGTTGTTTTCCTGATGTGGAAGTTCATTGCAATAAATTTTCCTTTGAGGACTGCTTTAATTGCACCCAAAAGGATCTGGTAAGATGTATTTCTGTCTTTGTTTGCTTGTAAATATTTTTTAATTTCTTCTTTAGTTTCCTCTGTGACCCACTGATTTCTCAGGAGTGTATTATTCCATTTCCATGTGTTTGTGGGGTATTTGTAGTTCCTTTTGTCATTAATTTCTACATTCATGGCACTATGATCTGATATCATTGTTGGGATAATTTCTATGTTTGCATTTACTTAAGCATGTTCTGTTGGATAGTATATGACCTGCTTTAGAGAACATTGTGTGTGACTGAAAGAATGTATATTTTGATGTTGTTGGGTGAAACACTCTGCACACATCCACTAAGTCCATTTGGTCACAGGTGTGATTCAGTTATGTTATTTATTTTCTGATTTTTCTGAATAGTTGATCTGTCCCTTTGTGTCAGTGGCATGTTAATGTCCCCTGTTATAAATGTTACTGCTTATTTGATTTTTCATTTCTGTTAATATTTGTTTTGTATGACGGTGTGCTCCCTAATTTGGTACATATATATTTAAGTCTGTTATCTCTTCCTCTTGAAGTTTTCCAGTAACAAGTGTGTATTGACCTTCTTTATCTCTTTGAATCATTCTTGATTTGAACTTCACATTGTCTGTAAACAGAATAGCTATTTCTGCTTTTGCGGGGGGATCCTTTTGCATGGAGTATTGTTTTCTATCCTTTGAATTTCAGTCTATGAGTTTCCTTTAGGGTTAGATGGGTTTCCTGTATACAGCATATGGTTGAATGTTGTTTCTTCATCCATTCTGCCAGTCTGTTTCATTTAATTTGAGAATTGCGGGCTACTTACATTAATGGTTATAACTGATACATATATTGGTTTACTTTTGACATGTTATCTTTTTGCCGTTGATTCTTCACTTTTGCACTCTGTTTAATTGTTTGTCTTGCCTACTGATTTTTTTCTATGTCTGTCTAGAATTTCTTTCTGTATACTTTGTAGGGTATTTTTGTGGTCATGAAGTTGTTCTACTGTTCCCCCCCCCCCATGGGAGTATTTTATTTCTGCATCCATTTTGAAGGACAGTTTTGCAGGATATGTTAGTCTGAGTGGGAAGTCATTTGCCATTAGGATCTGAAATACTTCACTCCATGCTCTTCTTGACCTCATTGTTTGTGTTGAGAAGTTTGCTGTGATTATGATAAGCTTTCCTTTATAGATGATCTGTCTCTTCTCTCTAGCAGCTTTTTATATTCTGTTCTTATATTGGATATCTTTTACTTGATTATTATATTTCTTGGTATATTTTTATTTTGATTATGGTTATTTGGATTTCTATAAGTTTTATTGATCTGTATGTCAGTTTCCATTCTCATGTTTGGGAAATTTTCAGCTATTACTTATGTAAATAGCCTCTTGATATCCTTTGTGTTGACACTTTCTTTTGGGCTCCTGGGATAGACTGCAGGCAACTGTTAGTGGCTTGCTGGTCACTGAGCATGACCTAGTTAGGCCTTTTGGGGACCTCCTGTCCATTCTCTGATGATTTGATCTGCAGGGTGTGTTCTTACTGTCTGTGAGTGACCATCCAAGGCTTCCCTGTCTGCTGGAATTCAACTCATACACGTTCAGCATCTAGGGCTGAATTCAGGCCCCTTTTAACCACTTGGAGTGAATTCAGGCCCCTTTTAACCACTTGCTGTGAATGGCCCAGTTAGGCCCACAGGGACCTCTCTTGCATCTACTGATTGTTTTGGATTCAAGACGTAGTCTTATCTCCTGGGAGCAATGTTACAAGGATTACCTGTGTGCTGAGATTCAACCTATGCATTTTCAGCTCCAGAGACTGAATTCAACACCCTGCTAGCTGCCTTGAAATCATTCTTAACTTGATATTACAGTGTTTCCCCATCCACATTACTCACTGGTCTGGCACCATACAACTTCTGGATTTATTCCAATGTCAAAATAACCATGAAAGATAAATACATTGACTTGATTCAGGTGAATTAATCAATTGGTTAACTGATTTTCTTGCCAAAATCATCCTGCTCCCCTTTCCATCTGTAGAACCATCCTGAGCTACTACCTCCCGTCTGGTTGTCTCACAAAGGTGCCCTTGAACACAGTATAGACACATAATATTTGCAATTTTATATGATACCCATATAGGATATCAAGGTCTTAGAGTTACTGAGTTTCAGGTTAAGAAACCTGACTGCCAACTGTGGGCTTCTACCTGTAGGTGTTATGGAGGTAGATGTGTAGAGGAAAATAAAGCAACTGTCTAATATTATTCTATAATATTTCATATGTAAACCTGACTGATTTAAACCCAAGTCAATGTAATGCAAGAATTAGGCTCCTATTCTGATTTATCTTCCAAGGTCTCAAAATATTGTTCTTTACTCATAGATGGTTAGTAAAGTGTTAGCTGTTTATCTTATTTTTCTAATTCTATTATTTAGTTATATCCAGAGCTAATGCTACTGTTTAACATGTATACCAATATTTCTTCTGAGTGTTTTGTTTACCATTGTATTTTTGTATTTAACATAGATGTTTTATTTTCACTGTGAAGAACTCTTGTTTGGTATCCAGTGGAGCTGAATCCAACTGACCTCATGTAATAGTGCTGAAACAAGAGAATCTCTGATGACTCATGGAGCTTAAAGTTGCTCAGGTGCTTTCTACATTTCTCTCATTGAAAAGAAAGTTCAAATTGCACATTGGAAACTACTGTCCTTCTTCATTCAATTGAGAGAAAAAGCATTTACCTTCTGTGAATTTACACACACATGCACACACAAATACAAATTTGTTCGTATATACACTTGGACCTCAGCTCACTCCAAGGCTCTTGCTGCACATCTCAGTGGGAACAGATTCAGAAAAGGTAGCTTTTCTGAGAGGAGGTACCAGGTAGCAGTGTCCTCCTCCACAATGTGGCTATCCTTTTTGTTCAGAGAAGTCACTGGCTGTGGCTTGCAGTGTGTGCACTTTAGGTACAGAGACATGGGGTGCTCTGGCTGGTGCTGGCTGACTCCAGAGTGAGGGGGAAATTCTTCTTATTCCTGAAGACACTGTGCTATTCTGCAGCTTCTCCCTTGAGTAATGCAGCAGCCTCAACCCCTGACCTGGATCTTAGAGACACTAGAACACTGAATAACGTTTCATATTCTGAGAACTCTCAAGGTTCATCTTTTTTACTGTGTATAATGCAGCATCTGGGTGGTTCAAGCATCCATGAAGTGTATAGGCAAGAGAAACACAAGAAGAAATCTGGACCTAAGGCATATGTAGTGCCTAAAGAGGAAAAATCTGGAGCAGGGATTCTGCAAACCCATGTCTAAATTTGCTGACACAGCACAAAATTTACCTTCTCCCAGGAGACAAAGGGTTGCACATAGAGTTTAGGGCTCACAGCAGCTCACCATAGAAGGAAACAGATACATCTAAGTGCTGATGTCTCCGGACAGAGACTGTAGAACTCCTAAGCCCCTCCCTAAGCAGAGATTGGCTGGGCCTCAGATGTCACTCTCATCTATTCTTGCAAATTCTCCCTGGCTGAGGATCTCCCACTTGCCTAATGGAGAAGACCTGCAGGGAGAGAAGAGTATTGCAGCAGGACACTCAGCTTGAGCAAACTGCACTCTGGAGCTTTCCCACATTCCTCTAAGGCTGTTGGTCCTCTGTGCACCTGTCTTGATATCAAAGCTGCCCTGCCAGTCTTCAACTGTGAATCTCATTCAAGTTTAGAAAGAACGTTTCCCCATCTCTTGCACACTTGTTGGTAACCTAGCAGAAACTGAAAGCTTCTCGGTATATTCCTGATAGTGAATCCAAAACCGAGTTGCTGTTAACCCTTTCCCTTCCTATGTTATTTTCCCAGGCTCTCCTTAGAGCTCTTTAGAACCATGTGGCATCACAATGCCATCTTGCGTTCCGTCCATGAAATCTCATTGTTATTTTCTTTGGGATGGCCTAAGGAATGCAGGAAAATGGCTGCATAGTATACAGGTTTTATGTTAAAATTCCTTGAATTCTAATCCTGAATTTCAGATGAAGAATTTAATTCTTGCTCTGAATTTCAATCGCCGTGCTTACTAGTTCATTTTCCTTCTATCACATACTTCACAAAAGTAAACAGAAACACCAAGGATTTGGAGGCAGATTTATTTATGTCAACCAGTGCTCATGGGGATCATTCCCAGAATATCAGGCCCTGTTTTCTGGTGGTCTAGAGCTTAAGTGAAGAAGGCAAGCAGGAAGTACAGAGGCAGAATGACTTGTCAGTTAAGGATTGTTTTATGCCCTATGCATCACAGTGACCAGCAGTTTCTAGGATACAGGAGCAGAGGGAAGTGAAACAGAAACTAGTACCTGTGTGACTAGGAATCTGAAGGATCCTGGCTTGGGCGGGGGGTGGTATTTTCTGCTACACAATCACAGCCTGAAGATGTATTTTCTTAAAACCATCTTCTAAATTAAGAAGGATAGATGGGGAAGAATGAGAGAAAACATTTGCTGTCAAATATTGACCAAAAATTGAAGTGTAAGAAGTATAATTACTTTTAACTCCAGTACTTTGAGAGTATAATGGTTAAAAACCAAACAAACATTTAAAACACTAATCAAACAATAAAGAAGTAAAGAACTGTGCAGATAATGTGATTATGTTCAAGAGGGGATCAAAAGTGTGATTTAAAATTAACATGAAAAGAAATAGAGGGTATCTTGTAAGACAGCAGTCATGGAAGATACAGTGTCTAGTGATAAAAGCTTGAGTGAGTAGAATTAAAAAGGGTCAAGGTCATTCGACACTGAACCAATAACTTTCCAGTGTATATCTGGTGATATGAGCAACAGGGAGTGGAGGAAGTTAAGGACCCATCAGGACAGGGAAGCTCAGCTACTCAGATCTTGTGGTGGATTGGAGAATTTACTCTATTTTCTTATGGCACAGACTAAAGGAGCCATTTCCATTGCCAGCGACCTGCTCATGTGTCTCTCTCTGTATTCTGCAAGCAGAGAGCAAAAGAGGCAGACAGTAAGAAGACTTTATTAGCAAACAGGAAATACAGAAAAAAGAGAGTTTGTTTAGGTTGGGGTACACTGTCAAGGTGGCAGCAGGGAAGTTCTGCCAAGGATAGTGATTCTTGAGGAAAGAAATTTAGTGCACTGAGACACTATACTTCTTGTTAAGTGGATTTAGTGGAACTGAGATTCCCCTGCCAGCTACACAGAGGCATCTGAATTATGGCTGGGTCTGTGATACTCAGACTCACTCCTTGGAGCCCTGGGTTGTTTCTGGACAATCCCAGACACCTAGGAACTATGATCATATAACCCCTGACTATGGTCTTCACTGATACAAACAACAGATAGTCAAGTAATTTAATTACAATGTAAGCATTTGAATTTATAAGAAATAACACATAACAATACATATCAAATAAATCAGATAAAAAGAGACAACTTTTTTAAAAATTCAAAGTTTGAATTTTTAAAATCCCATTTTCTTGAGTTGAAAACTTCAGGGTTATGATTTCAAATTAAAAGTCTAGGGTAACAATTAAAACAGTTTGATTTCCATAGTGGTTGCACCAGTCTACACTCCCACCAACAGTGGAGAAGGTTCCTTTTTTTCCCACAGCCCCTCAAGCATTTGTTGTTGGTTGATTTCCTAATGGCACCCATTCTTTCTGGAGTGAGAAGGAATCTCAGTGCGGTATTAATTTGTATTTCTGGAATGACCAACTAGTGGTATGAAGCATTTTTTTCAAACATTTATTTGTCATTTGTAATTTTTTATCTGAAAAATTTATATTCATTTTAGATGCTTATTTTTCGATTATGTTGTTACATATGAGGGTCTGACATTTTGAGTTCTTCATATATTCTAGATATTAGGCCTTTGTCTGAGGAAAGGCTGGCAATTAGTTTTTCCTATTCAGTAGTTTGTCTCTTCACTCTGTTGGTGGTTTCATTTGCTATGCAATAGCATAACCCTGAAGTTTTCATCTATGCTCAGGATCATGGTGATTTAATTCTGCTGGCCTTAAGTTGACCATCAGAGTTTAATCCATAACAGGTGGGTTCTCAATACAGTAAGGTGAATTTAAAGGGGGTAAGGAGACAGTTACAGCCTTTAAAATATAGTTGAGTAGAAAAATAATCGGCCAAGTTCTGCAAAATTATCACTGTGCATAATTCTACTGCACATGAGGCTTTGTGAAGCTATAGAAGGGAAACTGAGCTTGGTAGGAAAGAAAGTAACTTCCCTTAGAAGCATCACTGAGACCTGAAGTCCAAGTGTGTCTTTGGCTCAAAGGAATGGAAAGCTCTGTGCCAGAGAAGGAACCACTGCTGTCTCTGCTCCTGAAAAGATAAGGCTTGGATGAGGGTCTGGCAATGTGGTGGGAGTAGAAAGCTAGAGAAATGGAATGCGGCTAGAGAAATGTAAAGAAGAAAGGTCTGGTCGGGATCTGGAGCATAACTACCATCATGGAAAAGGTCACTTTAGCAGAGACCACAAGAAAGATGAGACAGGTGAGAATTCTCTGGAGAGGTGATAGGGTTCCAGAGCAAAGAACCCCACCAGGTATATTCAAGTAACAAACCATGCTCCATGCTGGAAGGTATTGCCTCAGGTCTGTGACTAGAAAAGTCAGAATTGGAGAATCACATTCAAGGAGCAACAGTGGAGACCTCTGTGTCCAGAGTGAGTTCGGGTCTGGTTGAGACTGTCTGGAGAGACACACTGACAGTGCAAACAGTGTCTTTGGCATGCCAGCCTCCCAGTGCTACCGTCTCTGCCAAAATCGTCCCTTATTTCTAGTGTGAAGAGCCTCCTGTCCTTAATGTGCAGAGGAGGGGCAGCTGTGTGGCACTGTGGAATAACTGATGGCATGGAAGTACACAGATGTCTGTGAGGGGCTGGCTGACTGCACAGTGAGGGGCAAGTTCTCTCTACTTGGTCTGGACACACTGTACCCATCAGAGAATTCTCCTTTTCCAGTGATGGTAGTATCATATGAGTAGTAGATGAGCCTCAGGCCCAGCCCTGGATCCTGTTGGTACCAGTACATGCAGTTATGATTCAGCCACTGGACAGCTCAGTGTCACATGCTGGCCTTTTTTGGGACCCGGGACATGTGTTTCTGAGTGATGCCAGCATTCCCTGGCCTTTCAGAGAAAGAAGAAAAAGCTGAAATCCAATGGGAAGACTTGGATGAGGACCTGAAATCCCAAGCCAAATGCCTGCCTTGGACCCACCTGTCTGCAGGAGGTGAAAAGCAACACAACAGAGAAAATTGAGGCTCATGGAAGGGACCTGGAAGAACAGAGGAGACTTATGGGTCTCTGTTAGACAAAGGACGATGGGGCTTTTTAGGAGGAGGGGTTCTGAGTCCCTAATCTCCCTGCCTGAGACCCATGGCTTTCCTTTCACTGGGAAACGTGTGCTTCCCTCCTCAGGAACAAGTATAAAATAAATGCATATTCATAACCTAGATCTTAGAATGGGACACATTTATCTGATTTAATACAAGGTATTATTGACTTTTCTGTAAATCTGTTTTTAAGCTTTTGTCTATCATATTTCTGTAGTAATACAATTCTGCACTAACACAGTGGTTTTAATATTGTAAGTATTTTTGCAGTCTAAAATATTAGAGAAATTTGTTTTAGCTTTCCAGTAATTTTGGACTCCTTGTACCAAATTTTCCTTTGAGTTATCATGCATGTAGATCAAAATCACTACCAAGTTCATTTAAAATGTGAAATGTGTAGTATATATAATTTAGCTATCAGTAAGGTTGATTTTAAATATCTAGCTATAAATGGATGCTATATTCTGCAGTTAATTTTATATAAAAATCCTTTGTATAAATTTTTATTTCAGTGACTTTCAGGTCTTCAGAGGCATGATGGATAGGCAATATATTTGCCTTTATAGACACAGGAAAATCTAAGATTAGCAAAGGGGACGAAAATATGCTCCGTGCTTCATGTTTCTATACATCTCTGAGGTTGCTGTGATCATCAGGTTTATGTGTCTACCTAACTGAGCACTAGTGTCCATATTACTTAGCCAGATAATATTCTGAATATTTCTTTAAAGGTCTTTTGGAATGAGATTAACACTTAAACTGGTAAATATTGACATTAGATTAAATTAACACTTTGATAGTAGAGTGGAACGGATGCCCTCTATCATGTGGTCTGGCTTCATCTAACCAACTGAAGACACAAATGAAATAAAAGACCAGTCCTCCCCTAGGTAGGAGAGAAAGGTCAAGCTGACGGCCCCAGAACTGGGCATCAGCTCTTTCTAGTCTTCTAGCACTACCCCGCAGGTTCTGAACTTGTAAGCTTCTGCAAATGCATTTGTAGGGAGTGGCGTGACAGCCCCATTGCTGCCTCCCCAACTCTCTCTCCTATGGGCACATAGTGCGCCTGCCTACATTAACCGTAATCCTCTCCTGCTTAAGTCACATACCTGGACGTGATGATGACCCATCAGAAACCACCCTGTAGCCTCTTCCTGTCCCACCAACCCACCCTTGTCCATAAAGGATGCAACCACTTCCTGAATAAATAAGGCTTGATCAGATTCTCTCGACTAGCTTCAATCTCTCTTTGTCTCCTCCCTGTTTTATTTCATCCCCGTTCCCTCCAGGTATCCCTCATGGATTGATCCGCGGGCCAGATCAAGTGGTGCCCAGCATGGGGGCTCCTGGCACGGGGGAGTCAATGAGGGAGCCATTTGAGAATGCCGGCTAAAAGTAGAAGCAAATTGAATCAAGGACCGAGGCTAAAAGTGAAAGCACATTGAATCAAGGACCAAGGCTAGAAGGAAAAGCAAACTGAATCAAGGGCCGAGGCTTGTGTGGATGAATGCCCAACGTGCCACCCGAGTCATGGTGAGTGAACGGCAACCCATCCCCTTTCCCTGACATGGGTCAAGCATTGAGCAAACATGAATTGTTCATGGGAGGCTTTAGCAAGGCATTAAAGACAAGAGGGGTAATGGTTAGAACAAAAAAAATGTTGCAGTATATTCAATTTATTCATAAGGTTTGCCCTTGGTTTCTTTAGAGGGCTCTACTGATGCAAAAAGATAGAAAGGAGTAGGAGATACATTAAAAGATTACTATCGAGGGGCTGGGGATTTAGCTCAGCGGCATAAACACCTGCCTTCCAAGCAGGCGGTCATGAGTTCGATCCATGGTACCAATTAAAAAACAATGTAAAGAAAATATAATTCTATAAAAGGTTACTATCGGGTCTTTGGCCCTGAAAAGGTCCCAGTTACAGCTTTTGTCTACTGGAAACTAATCTTGGAGCTACTTACACAGTGCTGCTGAGACCCTCAAATTGATAAAACAATCACCCAAGGTGAAGTAGCTTTATGTGCTTCCACTTTTCCAACATTGCTCTCTTCAGGAGACAAATTTAAACCTTATAAACCTTCTTGCCCTTCCACTGAGTCAAATGATATGTTAAAAAAGCCCCAAGATGGCGGCCCACCACCATGCAAGCCCCTACCACCCGAGGCCTGCCACAACTCTCTAAAATGGTGCTTGCCTCATTTCCACCACATCAGGGTGGGTCCCTCCCCAAAATGGGGTTTCCAGTAATGGAAACAAATGTACCTCCTCAAGATGGTGCCTCACAGCTGTAAGACAGTGCAGGCCCATGCCGCTAGCTCCACAAGTCATTAGGACCCATATGCCTTTCACAGTGGCAGCTTTAAAAGAATTAAAGACAGCAGTTGCCCAATATGGCCTTACAGCTGCTTTCACTCTTGTTGTTTTAAATTCTCTGGCTGACTGCTGGCTCACACCTACAGATTGACAAAGATTGGCCCGAGTGACTTTATTGGGTGGGGAATAATCTTTTGTGAAAATCAAAATATACAAAAAATTGCAAAGAGCCTGCCAGACGCAATATGCAAGCCGGCAATGGGTGGGACCTTGATATATTAATCAGGGAGGATGCCCTATGCCAGCAGAGAGGCCCAAAAGTAATTTAAGGGTGATATGAGTTCCTCTCTCAAGAGCAGTAAGCAGGGACTGGGGATTTAGCTCAGTGACAAGTACAGGGCAGCCAAGCACAAGGTTGAGTTAAGTCCTCAGGGCTAGAGATTTAACTCAGTGGCACAGGTGCCTGCCTCACAAATAAAAGGCTGTGAGTTCCATGGCTGGTACCACTGACAGTGAAACTGCTTGTAAGCAAGGCCTTGCGATGGCTGCCACCTTGCTAGGGTTTACAGTTAAACAGTTCTTATCTCAAAAAAATAAACAAAACTTTTACCTGTGGAGAGACTGGTCATTTTGCAAAACACTGTAAAAAAGACTCCAGAGATACAGATTCCAATGTCAATTACTTTGACTCATTTAACTGACCGGAGTGATATTGCTCTAGTCTCTTAAGTTTCATTTCAGCATATGTAAGGATGGGGACAGCTGCTGAAAGGAAAATGAGAGACAGTATGATAGTTATTATTGTCTTCCCCAATGTCAGATCTTAAGGACCTGAGGAGCCTTCATCATCCTGTAATGATTTGATTAGTTCTATAATATGCAGTGTATATTTAATGTGCATAAAGATGGGGACAACTGTTTGGAGGAAACTAGAGACAATTAGATGAACAGTAAAGATCTCCAGTGGACTTGCTTTGAAATCTGTATTTCTTTAAATTGTTTTTTTTAACTGTTTTATTCTGTTTTGATATGTTTGGTCTTGTCCTCTTTGAGATAAAAAACAAGTGTGTAGGACTGATAACCATATTACTTAGTTTTTGTTGGATCATCGAGCAGAACTGTAGGCAGTGTCAATATTTGAATGTCACTTTACATACTTTAATTTTGCAACCTGAACAACTATTTCTAAGATGACAGTGTGTAGCTTGTCAACTGGTGATTTCTTACCGTTTATTTTTCTGTAATGCTGTATTAAGATCACTATAGAACAAGCCAGACAGATAGTAAAAAATTGCCCCTCTTGTGCCATGCACCTCCCAGTTCCACACTTTGGGGTTAATCCTAGAGGACATATCCCCAATGCATTATGGCAAATGGATGTCACCCACACTCCTGTGTTTGGCAATCTTAAATATGTTCATATAACTATATATACCTTTAGTGGTTTCATTTATGCCTCTCCCCAGACTGGCAAAGCTACCAAACATGTTATTAGCCATATGTTAACTACCTTATCAGTTATGAGATGCCCACAACAATTAAAGACTGATCATGGTCCAGGCTATGCTAGTTCTGCCTTTGCTCATTTCTGTCAACATCTTAATATTGATCATATAAAAGGCATACCTTATAATCCTCAGGGACAAGGCATTGTTAAATGTGTGCACCACTCCCTTAAATTCACCATAGAAAAATAAAAAGAGGGACATGGTACCCAACCCGGGGGTCCCCTAGAAATATCCTTTCACATGCTTTCTTCATTTTAAATTTTCTGACCCTGGATGCTTCAGGCTGCTCTGCGGCATCTCGCCTTTGGCATACTCAAACTCAAACACGATTTGCATCTGTTTTCTGGAGGGACCCCCCCATCCAATATGTGGAGTGGCCCCGACCTAGTCCTTATCTGGGGACGAGGCTCAGTGTGTGTTTACTCTCAACAAGACAGAGATGCTAGATGGATACCTGAGCACCTTGTAAAACAAATAGACAGTTCTTCAAAGAAACCATGTGACGCCCAGGAATAATGTCATTTCCTGAGGCACAATTCCCTGTGCTCTCTTACAGAAGACACAACTCCCCAGAGCCTTATGCTGGCTACTCAGCCTTCTCCTCGTACCGTACCACACCCATGGTGGATTTGGACCCCCGCCAAACAGACTACAACTGCTAACAGCCATATACAAAAACCCTGTGACTTCAGAGGAGGCTCTTTTTGGTCTGGAGGAACACAAACCAGCCAAATAGATTGCGAAAAAATATTGTTTCTATGTCAATCAGTCTGGTGTTGTGCGAGGCAAGCTCCAAGAAATAGAAGAACAGCTTCAACATCGATGACAACAAATGGCCATTAACTCCTTCTCCTCGATGTGGGGGGAACTTTTCCCTTACCTAGTGCCTCTTTTGGGTCCCCTAGCTGCCCTGTTGCTTCTCCTTTCTGTGGGTCCTTGTATTTTTCAGAGGATTATGATGCTCATTAATAACCAGATAGACGCATTTATGGCAAAGCCCATTCAGGTACACTATCACCAGCTGGAGATGGCAGATCAGCAAACCTACCAGAAAGGAATTCCCACAAGTGGTCCATATGACGATGTGGCCTAACTGCCCTGGGGCAATGGACAGGCAGCCAGAGACAGGCAAGTAGGACAAACATGTTACACAACTGGCTGCCTAAGACAGGCACAGGACCAACTGCTGTCCTGCAAGCCCATGATGGGTAAAGCCCAGTTGGGTTCATGTAATGAGATCCTTGACCTAAGACAGGTGCAGTCCTCACAGGGCCTGCCATACTCCTGATTAAATAATATAAAAAGGGAGGTGATGTAGGGAGTGGTGCCTCATTGCTGCCTCCCCGCCTCTCTCTCCTATGGACACATAATGCACCTGCCTACGTTAACCATAATCCTCTCCTGCTTACATCACATACCTGGACATGATGATGACCCATCAGAAACCACCGTGTAGCCTCTTCCTGTCCCACCAACCCGCCCTTGGCCCATAAAGGATGCAACCACTTCCTGAATAAACGAGGCTTGATCGGATTCTCTCAACTTGCTTCAATCTCTCTTTATCTCCCCCCTGTTTTATTTCATTCCCATTCCCCCTCCAGGTATACACCACAGATTGATCCCCAGGCTGGATCATGCATTGAGCAATATCTCAAAATGAAGATGCATACTCCACATGGGTCTGTTTCTCTGGAGATTTCTGACTAATGCAGATGGGAGTTTTAGTCTCATAGATGAAAAATATGTCAAGACACTGACTTTGGTCTTGATGAGTTGAGTTTGGAATGGCAATCAGAGTCTAATGTGCACCACCCTGTCCCAGTATTTTTGTCTATGTCACCAAATTTGGGAAAACTGAATTAGATCAATGATTTTATTAAAGCCATTGAGTGTCACAGGGATGAACATGATAGCATTCTGATTTTGAAGACAGACACCTCTCTTTGGGAAAATGAAGTACAGTACAGAGCTAGAAATGTGAGACTTAGGCCAGGAGTTGAGCGTCAGTTTTATAGCCTAATAGCTATATGATTATAGCCAATTGTTAAACTCTAGGCCAATTCCTTAAACTATAAAATGAGAACAAAATAGCTTTTGCCTCTTAGTATTTTCTGTGCTAATTGAATTTACAAATGAAATTTTGTAATTGAAGTATTTTCAGTCTGCAGTAAATTGTCAACAAATGATGGCATTATATTTTTTTTTCCTGAGGCCTGTCCAGGGGTCAGAAGTGTGAGTTTGGAATATGCCTTAAAGAACCCTATGCTTTCTGGTCTACAGGTGACCCCCTCAAGAGATGGATGATTTTCACAGGAAAAGTCAAATATCATGTAATTAATGATATAGATCTTAGAGATAGTGAATACATATAATGGAATGCCAGGAAGCCTTAAAAATAATAAGAGAAAGAACTGCTACATGCCATGACATTCATGAGCTTGGGGGGGCATTATGCTAATTGACATATGTAAGTCACAATAAGACACAACTGCATAATTTCATTTATAGGAGGTATCTAAAGCAGACCTCAGAAACAAAGGACAGGATGGTGCTTTTCAAACACTGGAAGGTGGAAGAAGGGAGGAGTTGCATGTTGAAGGATGTAGTGTTCTGCTACCTACTTAAAGTCGAACAATCAGTAACACATTGTACCCATATGAAAAACACATACTCCAGTGTACATTTAAAAATCTGTTAAGCAGGTAGATTTAATTTAAATACTTAAAAGTATTTAAAACTGTCAGAAAAGCATAATCAGAGATAGAGAAAAAGAAAAAAAAAACCAAAAATTTATTTGCATAATTCAAAATCTAAAGAAATTAATTTGAAGAACCCAGACTTTTTCTATGCTCCTTGTTTTCCTTTCTTTTTTAAAAAATTTCAATTTTCAGTTTTCTCTCTTCTGTGAACAGTGCCTTGCACAAAGGAGAGGACTCAAAAATGTTTGCTGAATAAAAGAACAGAAGCAATGAGTGACAATTTTCATATTCCTTTCCCCTGTGGGTTATTCTGTTCTGCACAGGAAAACTGCACATTTCTCTGACAAATGCTCCTGTCCTTTCATTTTGCAGCTCTGAATCCATGTTACTCACCGTCTTCCATAGAAGAGATCACATAACCTCTGTACCATGGCAAGAGGATGACAGTGTAGGAGAGTGTGCCTTTCAGTATCATCACCATGAAAGATCCAGGAACACACTTGGCCTTGAGGTCATGTTTTCTAGACTTGTGAGGAAGCAGCTCATAGTAACTGCATGTGTTATATGGCATCCACCTCCTACTAATTTTAATTTGGGAAGGGGAACTCAAAGCAGGGGACAGAGATCTACTAAGTGAATCACGAGAGTGCCCACATGTGTTAGAGGACAGGTATCAGCCTAGTATGGAATACGAGGTCTGGGCTTTATTTCATATACAAAGACATGGAAAATGGAGCTTAACTGGAGCCAGTTCTGTGAGCATTAAACAGATCACACATGTCAGCAGCAGCAAACATCTGAGAAAAATCTGTGAGCTTCTCAGGGCTTGAGCAGAGCTGGCTGGCATATCTGCCCTCCTGGTCACTTCCAGAGTAGAGAAAAACATTTTTATTCATAAGGCTGGGGACCATGCAGCTCAGTGCCAAGCTACTGACCCAGAGAAAGAGAGCAAAAATCCTCCAGCTCTAATGCCCTCAGGCTGAGTTCAGAGCTATAGTTAGAGAATTGCTTTGCTGAGAATCTATAGGAGTGTTTCCTTTCCTTCTCTCTTCAGTATCATAATGATCAGAAAGAAACTAGAGACCCTGATCCAGCTTCTGTTGGTACCAGGACACAGTGAGGTGTCCAGAGATTGGACATCTCAGTGTTGCCTGTTGATCTTTAAATAGGATGAGGAACTTTGGGGTTTGCATCACTCTGAAATCCATAGGAACTGTGGGTAAGGAAACAGAAGCTAAGAGTCAGGAGACAGAAGCTAAGGGTGAGGAGACAGAAGCTAAGGACTGAACAGGGCCATCCTCACCGGACTTGTATTGAGGGACAGAAAATAGATGAGAGGCTCTCCAGCTGTGCCTATGACTCACCTGCTTCCAGGAGAAAAAAGACCCCACAGCAGAGGAACCTGAACCCCATGGCTGCATCAGGAAGTGTAGGCATCTCCTAGGTCAGTGCAGGGCCTCCTGGGTGAGCAGTCAGCATGATTGCAGATTTGGTGTCCCTGACAGGAGCCTGTGTCATGCTCTGATCTTTCTCTCCCTGCTGGACACCAAGCTCACTGCACCTGATGGCAGTACTCAACTGTGTTTTATGCGTCATGCACCATTCCTGCCTTGTACTGCCCCAAAACTGAAGCTGGGTCAGGGCAAGCACCTTTCCCACACACCAAGAACACATATTTCTTACTTTCATACTAACTGTACTTCTGTTCTAACCAGACTGGGATTTTCCACCTTCTCCCACCCACTCAGGGGCTTTACCCTCCACTTCCTATGCAGGAGCAGAGAATCTACTTTCTTGAGCACACTGAGGCCCAAGGGACCCTCATCTT
Organism: Cavia porcellus; assembly: GCF_034190915.1. Lineage (NCBI taxonomy): Eukaryota > Metazoa > Chordata > Mammalia > Rodentia > Caviidae > Cavia > Cavia porcellus. Next base: position 49,639,688 of record NW_026947489.1, on the reverse strand, counting down.
CCCAGACAATGAGTCTGTGTTTACATCCACATGTCCAGGACCCATCCAGTAATTTCAAGCCTCCTTTCTGCTCCAAGAAGGCAGCCTGTCATTCTTTTTGGAGCTGCTCTCTTGGCTAGTTCCCAAGCCACTACACACACACACACACACACACACACACACACACACATGTTGGGAGCCGCGGCCAAGCCCGGTCGCCTTACTTGGCGGTCATGCGGCCTGTAGGAAAAGGCAAAGCCTGAGCTAAATTACCCCTCCCATCGAGTGAGCCAAGTTGGCGCCTGCTTCCTGCCCCCTGATTGCCCTGGCAACTTAAACAGCCCGCGCAATAGATAGTCTGCCCAGCAACAACTGACGTTAGCCAATCAGCCCGCATCGCGCGCTTTGAACTGATTGGCCACTGTTACCCTATAAAAGTGAGTGCCTCTCCCGCCACGAGAGAGAAGCACAGAGGAGATAGAGGAAGTCCACCGGTGAGAAAGGACTGGTGGCAGAGCAGAGGCCTCGCGCAGCCCACGCGGAGACAAATAAAGACAAGGTTGCACACCGTCAGAATTTGTCGTGTGTTCTTCCTGCCGGCCGGGAGCGACACCGACACACACACACACCAGGGAGGGTTCTATTAAACACTGTGAAGTCGCAGTGCTCCCAAGTGGCCAATGATCAGCAGCCTCCTTGAATCTCACCTTTTGGGACCATTTGCTCATGACTGACTAAACCTAGAAAGGGATCCTTAAACCCTTATCCACACGCATACACACCTGCACACACACAAACACACACACACACACACACACACACACACACACACACACACACACACAAATTCTTTTGCATTTCCAAACTGGCCTGGTTAGGATTGATTTTTCAAATCCATGTTTGGAATTTCAAAGTCTTAGGGGAAAAACATACACATTTGTACAAAACCACATTACATATTAAAAGACAACAAAATCTGTATCATTGAATTTTGTACATTAAATTCAATGTAAACAGAGTAACATGGGTCATACCAATAAACAATGGGTTATCTGCAAGATTACCTATTCTGGAAACACTGCATACCAGAGCTCTACTCAATTACACCCATATCTTTCCATATTTCATTTGATTATTATCAAATTTTAGGTAGTGTCTTTTATCAAGATTGCTTCTAGGTTTTACATGTTTATTTCCACATTTTATATCTGGGAATAAACAATTTCATATGAGTTAGTTCTAAATGTCTCCAGAAAGTCTCACGTGTTCCCAGGTGAGACACAGATAAAACAAGCTGGTGAAATCAGCCAGAAAAGTTTACTCCTGTGTCTGTCTTGTCCCTTCTTTCTCTGTTGCCTGGATTCCATGGGGCTGGCATTTTTCCCGTCAAGGCTTTCTACCATGTGTTTTCTGTCGTGGAACCAGACAACTTTGGACTCAATGTACAGGGAATTGTGAGCCAAATTAGTTTCTCTTCCTTTCAGTTGAGAATGTCACACACAATGTCTTCTAAATGCCAAGAATAGTGAGACATTGTTATTGAGCATAACTATTTTTCTCCATTTTTAAATTAATTGCTGGGAAGTCTTGCTAATGTTTCCTGCTCCATTAATTCTCTAAAGATCGGGTTGTGGTAATGCACAGATGTGCTGAGAAATTTCATTGTGACAGGACCACAAACTTAGGTGAAAATTGCTAAAATATTTTCTTAGTGGCATATCCTAGTGTTAAACATGATTTTGAGACTTTCCAACCTTGGTAATCAACCATGACTCCAAAAATATAATTTCTCACCATATTGGAAATGTGTCATGGACAGCAAGTTGGGATGACTAACAATGATTGTCCATTACAATTCAAGAGAGAGGAATCCCTTACAAAAAGGGAAACAGTGATGAATATTATTCCAGGACTATGTAAATGAGTATTAACCTGTGTCAATTATGCATGACTTTTCCTATGAAAATATAGTCAGTAGAGCAATCCGGTCCAGAGCTGGGAATGACAGGATAAAAATGAGGAGAAAAGCAGCTGAGAGCCAGACAAGCAGTGTGTGTTGGGAGTGGAGAAAGGGAGATCCTTCCATGCCTGGAAAGGGCCAGTGCAGAAAGACAGAATGCAAAGCTTGCTGAATTCTAGGAGAGAGTGGGCAGGCCTTTGAGGGCACAGAAGGTTCTTGAATCTGAGTGGTCAGCAGAAGAATGATATATGTGAAAAGCAGAATGGATCTTGGGAAAGTTGGCCACTCCTTGTATACATAGTCTTATGGCTAGTTTGCCTACTTCTTTGTTTTGGAAAGCACCTAATTGTTTCACTAGGAGACAATATTGCAGCCACAAGACAAGAAAGATTTCATAATCAACTCCAGGCTTTTCACCTAAAGCACCCGATTATCAGGTGATGACCTCTACAGAGACTGGCTCCCATGTGATGCAAAGATCTACAAGGTTTTGCTCTATATTTTTGGGGAACCAAGGATTAAAGGAAGGAGACGAGAGACTGTGTTGCATAGAACATGACCTTAGGCCACCTTGCCATTCTAACCCTATTTTCAACCATCCCTTCTCAGTTTCCTCTCCTTGATCATCTTCAAAACTCAATTCACTCTCCTTCAACTATGCAAAGTCAACCTCTGTAATTTTACTGCACTCACTACAGTATTATTATACAAGCTTACATTGAAACAAAATTGGCTCTCCATAGAAGAAGGGCTCTTATTTTACGTTACAAAGTCATCCTTTGGTGCCAACTGTGATATTCTGTCAGGCAAAATGCTTTTGAAGAGAACTTACTGAAGTAACGCATGGCCCATTTAGTGGTAATTTCCCTTCTCCTACTGATAGAAAACATTGCACTTTCTAGAGACCTAAGATCATATTTATTTTTCTTTCTACAACCTCAGACTCCAGGATCCTTTCTTTCTTTCTTTCTTTCTTTCTTTCTTTCTTTCTTTCTTTCTTTCTTTCTTTCTTTCTTTCTTTCCTTTTTTGTATTTCTCTCTCTTTTATTTCCTTCTCTTTCTCTTTCTTTCTTTTCTTTCTTTCTTTTCTTTCTTTCTTTCCTTTTCTATATTTCTCTCTTTTCTTTCTTTCTCTTTCTTTATTTCTTTCTTTCTCTTTCTTCTTTTTCGCCTTGCCTCTCTCTGTGTCTTCTCTCTGTCTCTCTGTGTCTCTTTCTCATCTCATGCTCTCATTATCTCTCTCTTTCTCTCTCTGACTCTGTGTTTATGACTCTGTCTCTCTATTTTCCTCACTCTCTTTCCCTTTTTTGGCTACAGGTTGAAGCCAGTGCATTCATATGAAGTTGTTCCCCTATCTATTTTCTGTTTTAAACCACTGTTTCCCTGATTCGTCCAGGCTGGATTTCAACTTGTGATCTACTTGCTTCAGTTGTCTAGAGAGCTAGGGTGGCAAACATGTACCAACACCTGTGGCAGGCACTATGTTTTCAGATATCTGTCAGATTTTAGGTAGCTTCATTCTTACAGGAGATTTGTGCACAGAATGCTGTGTACCCTGCAGTGTTGTGCCCACTGTTGGCACAGAGAAACACAGTTGAGTCCCTCAATTCCAAGATTCTGATGTTCACCTCGGGAGAGAGTCACAGAACTGAGCTGAGAATAGATTGGATGTGTTTACTTTTGCTTTCTGCAATTCATTGTAATATTCAAAGTGGAATCCAGGGACTCGATGCATGGCCCATTGGTACCAGCACACACTCTTGTGCCCTGGCATAGGGGAGCATCTTAGTGACACTTCCTCTCTTTTTGTTTGCATCATGTGTCTTGGAGTCTGGATGACTCCAGTCTCTACTGGACCTGTGGGAAAACCAGATAAAGAATGAACACAGGAGCTAGCCTGGGGTACATTCTCAGGAGGTGTGGAAGATTCAGCAGTCAGCAAGTCCAGAATGTGGATACAGTCTTTATTAACAGGACTTACCTGTTCCCAGGAGACAAAGATCACATAGCAGAGAAGCCTAGAGCTCATAGCAGCATAGGCCAGAAGTGAGCCACTGTCACGCTGTTGAGGCTTCAGGTCCTCTGAAGGATGCAATTGTGAACATCAGTTCTTTGATTGGGGGTTAGGATATGATGTCACTTCTCTGATGTCATGGGTCACTACAAAAGTTCATGAAACCTAAATTTGTTACCACGTCTCTCTGCTCAGCTAATCCAAATTCCCAGTTAGATCTTTTCTTGACACAATAACACAATTTATAGAGTTACACTGTGGTGCTCTACATTGGCTGTGGTTGGGCCCTGTGTCTGTACCACAGCTTCCTTGCTTCTCCATGGAAACCAATTTTCTTCTGCCTGTTGTTACTCAGGGCATACAGGCCATCCCAATCCAGCCCCAAACCTTTCCTGATCTCTTTGAGACTCAGAAAGATTTCTAAACACTGCATAGCTGTGATTCTGACTCCCTGATGTGGAAACACCACGAATTCCTGAATGTATCATCAGACACACTAATGGATGAAGTTGTGAAAGAGCATTCTTCTTGAACCTTATATGTCCTTGGCTGCCAGCTCTGTGGGCTACTTCCCATAGACAGTGAGAGATCCATAGTGCCACTGTGTTCCACCCTGAGGACCAGTGGGTAATAAGCAAAGTTTTTTGTGTTAAGAACTTAGTATTCTATGTTTGAAGTCTAACAGCCAAGCATACTGTTTTTAGAGATAGGGCCTTTATGGAGGAAACTGAATTTAAATGTTTTATTAGTCATCTTTTCATGACTGGGGCACAACTCCGATATCTACAACTTAAAGAAGAGCAGTTTAAGTTGCTTCACAGTTTAAGAGTTTTGGGTTCATGGTAGCTATGTCCAAAGCAGTGGCACTGAATGTGAAGCAAATAGTAGAATTCAATTTGGACCAATCAATGGGGCTGAAGTCACATGCCTGGGACATAATCTCAGGTACTCTTCCTGAGCAGTGTGTCCTGTCATTTAAGTGCATAGAGGTGCCTGGCTGTGCTGTTCTGGATACATGAGTGTCTGGTTGAGACTGACTGATATTTTGTAGAGAAAGGAGACAGAAACTGGACATTGAGACCTGCATGTTCACACCCTTTATTGACTTTTGTAGCTAGCTCCATCCAATCTTCTAAGAAATGATAAAGGAAACCCACTGGGAGGATAAATGACAGACACAGAGCAGGGGTTTTACAAGCCTCAGCTAGGAGTATCCTGTGTGTAGTCCTGAGACCTTGCATCCAGAAGGAAGAGGGCCCACAGCACAGGAACCTTCAGTCAGCTAACATCAGAGTCAACACAGAGTGGAAGCTTCTTACTACCCAGGACTGTGAGGGGAAGACCCAGGGCTCCATGGCCGGGACATGTGTAAGATATAACCTGCTCCACTATATGTCTGTTGCCCATGTGTAATCAACAGCACCTGCTCCACCCTCAACTGTGCCCCAATTTGAATGAAAAATTATAGGCTCACCCTCAAAGATGAGACTCTACCTGTTCAAAGTATCCTTCTGTCCTGGTGGCAATGCTTTGAAGAAGAGCTGAAGGCTGCATAACATGAAAGGGCACACTGGCCCCTGCAATGTGCATGGGCCCATAATATTTTCCTCTTGAGTACTACAGTTTTCATACACAGAAAGAGACATACTTTCAATATCTTGGGTAAAAGTCTTCATCTACAAAATACATGAATGAATGGTTAAATAGGCATATCAAAAATGAGTGCATTTAGCTAGTTTAGCACAGAAATCCCTACTTATTTTTCCAACTAAGTACTTAAGGTTCACATGATTTATTTTTAGGAAGTCCAGAGCCTTCCTAATAAAGTTTTTCCTACATCAGCCTTGCCAACTGTTAAAAAACTGTAGCCCTAATAAATCAAGGCTCTTCGCAGGTCCCCATTCCAGCCTGGCAGACCTCTCTCTCTTGCCTAAGGGCCACACTGCAGCTTCCTGCTAGGAACAGTGAGGTGGGCCAAGCCGCGGGACCCCATTCCAGCCTTGCCGACCACCCTCTCTCACCCGGAGGGCACACGGCAGCTGCCCCATCTGAAGGAGGGAACTGGGCCAAGCTGTGGGAAACTGCTCTGACCTTACCTGCAACCTTCTTTTGGCCTGGAGAGCTCCAGCACTACTGCCACCACCTGGAGGAGGGAGCAGCCTTGCTGAGGAGGTAAGCTTTGCAGCCACAGGGGGAGCTGTATAGCTTGAGGAGGCTTTAGGTCTACCTGAGAGCAGCCTGGCAACCTTCTCTTAATCTGGGGCCTTCATTGCCCAAGGAGGGAACTGCACTACCAGAAGAGTCCCAGGAGTCCATGACATAAGAGACAATTTCCAACATGCCCAGGGGAAGCTGGGAACAACACCTGAAGCTCAAAAATATAGGAAAATGACAAAATAAAAGACCAAAATGCAATCTCAAACATCCAGCCCATCCCAAGAAAGCCTAGGAGCCATGTTCATAGAAGAAAACATATGCCACATACCTGAAATACCTGAAATAGAGTAACCAAAAAAAAAAAAAATAAAAAGCAGCAACTCTGGGAAGCCTTAAAGGAATTCAAACTAGAAATAATTTCCCAGGTAAAAGAAGAAATGATAAAAGAAATGAAGGAGATGCTGAAAATATCTAAAGAAGACATAGTTTAAAAATTGGAGGAACTAAAAAAAAAAGATAGAATTCCTGGATGAACAATATATGAAACAAACAGAACATATAAAGCAGATGCTAATGGATATACAGGAAATCAAAAATTCCACTGAAAGTTGTAAAAACCACCTCAATGAATGTGAAGTTAGAATTTCAGACCTCGAAGACAAGATTGAAGCCAGTGAACAGGAAAGGAAAGATCTTTTAAAAATAACAAGAAATCAGGAAATAACAATTCAACACCTGCAAGATGATGCAAAGAGGAACAACATAAGGTTAATTAGGGATAAATGAAAAAGAAGGGGACAACATAAAGGATGTCAAGAGGATATTTAGAGAAGTAATAGCTGAAAATTTTGCAAACACGTGATTGGAAACCGATATCAAGATCAATGAAGGATATGGAACTTTAAATAGCCATAACCAAAATAAAACTACACCCAGACATATAGTAATCGCCATCCCAGAAATTGAACAAAAGAATACAATATTAAAAGTTGTCAGAGAGAAAAGACAGATCACCTATAAAGGCAAACCTATCAGAATCACAGCAGACTTCTCAACCCAAACAATAAAGTCAAGCAGAGCATAGAGTGAAGTATTTCAGATCCTAAAGGAAAATGATTTCCAACCTAGACTGATGTACCCTGCAAAACTGTCCTTCAAAATCAATGGAGAAATAAGATACTTCCATGACAAAGAACAGCTGAAGAACTTCAGGATCAACAAGCCAACCCTTAAAAGAATACTGAAAGACAGCCTAGATACATTTGGGAAAAAAACCACTAAACAAAGCAGACAATTAAACAGAACAGAAAGATAAAGATGCAACAGCAGAAAGATAACATGTCAACAATAAACCAATAAATAACAGTTATAGTCATTAATGTAAATGGTCTCAATGCACCAATTAAAAGAAACAGACTGGCAGAATGGATCAAGAAACAAAATCCAACCATATGCTGTCTACAAGAAACCAATTTAACCCAAAAGGATACTCATAGACTAAAAGTCAAAGGATGGAAAACAATACTTCATGCAACAGGAACCCAAAGAAATGTGGGGGTAGCTATTATGTTTGCAGACAATGTGAACTTCAAGCCAATAATGATCAGAAGGGATAAAGAAGGTCACTACATATGGTTAGGGGAAAACTTCAAGAGGAAGAGATAACTATCTTAAATATATATACACCAAATTCCAGAACACCCAGTTATATAAAACAAGCATTAACAGAAGTGAAAAACCAAATATAGCAGTAACACAATTCTAACAGGAGGTCTTAATACACCATTGACACCAGTGGACAGGTCAGCCAGATAAAAAATCAGCAAAGAAATAACAGAACTGAATCAAACATGTGAACAAAAGGACTTGATAGACATATAAAGAGTGTTCCATCCAACAACATCAGAATACAGATTCTTCTCAGCAGTACAGGGGTCACTCTCTATAATCAACCATATATTAGCTCACAGAACATATTTAAATAAATGCAAAAGAGTTGAAATCATCCCTTGCATGTTATCGGATCATAGTGCTTTGAAATTAGAAATTAATGATAAAACATACTGCAAAAAGCCCACAAACACATGCAAACTGAATAACACACTCTTGAGTAATCAGTGGGTCACAGAGGAAATTAAAGAAGAAATTAAAAAATACCTACAAGAAAATGAAAATACAGATATAACTTACAAGAATCTGTGGGATGCAATGAAAGCTGTCCGCAGAGGAAAATTTATTGAACTGATTTCCCACATCAGGAAAACAGAACAAATACAAATAAATAAACGGATGCTACACCTGAAACAGCTAGAAAAAGGAGAGCAAGTCGAGCCCAAAACCAAAAGAAAAGAGGAAATTATAAAAATCAGAGCAGAAATCAATGCAATAGAGACTAAGAAAACAATCCAAAGAATTAATGGATCAAAGAGTTGGTTCTTTGAAAGAATAAATAAAATTGATAAGCCCCTAGCCAACCTTATTAAAAAAGGGAAGAAAAAGCTAAAATACATGCAGTAAGAAATGAAAAAGGTGAAATCACTACACACTCTATAGAAACACAGAAGATCAACAACACCTATTTCAAAAACCTCCACTCTCAGAGGTTAGATAACACAGAAGAAATACACACATTCCTAGAAACATATGAAGTACCAAAGCTAGGTGAAGAGGATGTAAAACTGCTGAATAACCCAATTTCTATTAATGAAATTGAAAAGGTAATTAAGTGCTTACCTACAAAGGAGAGCCCAGACCCAGACAGTTTCGCTGCAGAATTCTACAAGAAATACAAAGAAGACCTAATGCCAACACTCCTCAAACTCTTCAATGAAATTGAAAGGGAAGCAATCCGTCCTAAGTCATTCCTGGAAGCAAATATTACTCTAGTACCAAAACTTGAAAAAGACCCAACTAAAAAAGATAACTACAGACCAATCTCCCTAATGAACACAGATGCAAAAATCTCAATAAAATATTGGTAAATAGGATGCAGCAAATCATCAAGAAGATTATACACCATGACCAAGTGGAATTCATTCTAGGCACGCAGGTATGATTCAATATACATAAATCAAAAAATGTAATCCACCATATTAATAGAGCCAAAAGTAAGAATAACATGACCATTTCTATAGATGCAGAAAAAGCTTTTGATAAGGTCCAGCATTCATTAATTGATAAGAACATTACAGAAAATTGGAATAGATGGTCATTACCTTAATATAATAAAGGCCAACTATGACAAACCTACAGCCAGTATCATACTAAATGGCTAAAAGTATAAGACCTTTACTTTGAAATCAGGCACAGGACAAGGATGTCCTTTATCACCACTCCTATTTAGTATAGTACTGGAAATACTAGCCAGAGCAATTAGACAAGATAGAGAAATAAAAGGGGTAAAGATAAGAAAAGAAGAAGTTAAATTTTCATTGTTTGCAGATGACATGATACTCTACATAGAAGATCCCCAAAACTCCATTGAAAGACTCCTAGATATAATAAATAAATTCAGCAATGTGGCTGTATACAAAGTCAATACTCAAAAATCAATAACATTCCTCTACACTAACAACAAAATCACAGAGAAGGAAATAAGAGAAGCCGCACCCTTCACACTAGCAACCAAAAAAATGAAATATTTAGGTATTTCTCTTATGAAAGAAGTGAAAGACCTATACATGGAAAAATATAGTACACTGAAAAATGAAATTGAAGATGATCTCAGAAAATGGAAAGATATTCCTTGCTCATGGATAGGAAGAATAAATATTGTGAAAATGGCCATTCTCCCAAAACTCATATACAGATTCAATGCAATCCCAATAAAAATACCATCAACATACCTCATAGATCTAGATAAATTACTACCAAAATTCATCTGGAGTGAGAAGAGACCTAGAATAACATAGACAGTTCTAAGCAGCAAATGTAAGGCACGAGGCATCACAATCCCTGACTTGAAGTCACACTACAAAGCAACCATAGTAAAATCAACATGGTACTGGAATCAAAACAGAGCTGAAAATCAATGGAATAGATTAGAAGATACAACCACAACTACAAACACACACAACCACCTTATCTTTGATAAAGGAGTCAAACATGTTCACTGGAAGAACGAGAGTCTCTTTAATAAACGGTGTTGGAAAAACTGGCTCTCCATATGCCGAAAACTAAAACTAGACCCGTGCCTATCACCATGTACTAAAATAAAATCTAAATGGATCAGAGACTTAAATATTGAAAGTGAAACATTAAATCTATTGCAAGACAAATTGGGTAGAAACCTTGAAGACATAGGGGTAGGTAGAAAATTCATGAACAGGACTCAAACCACACAGGAAATACTTCCCAGAGTCAATAACTGGGACCACCTCTTAATAAAAAGTTTGTGCATATCAAAAAAAATCTCCAGCATAGTGAAAAGAAAACCCACAAACTGGGAAAAAAAATCTTAGTAAACTCTCCCTCAGACAAAGGATTTCTGTCTAAAACATATAAAGAGTTAAAAACACTCAGACTCCCAAAATTCAAAGATCCACTCCAAAAATGGGCATCTGAGATGAATACACACTTCTCAGATGAAGAAATACAAATGGCAAATAAATACATGAAAAAATGTTCATCATCATTAGACATTAAAGAAATTCAAATTAAAACCACACTGGGATTCCATCTCACTCATGAAAGAATGACCAAGATCAAGAAAACTAACAACAACAAATGCTGGAGAGGTCGTGGGGAAAAAGGTACTCTCTCCTGCACTGTTGTTGGGAGAGTAGACTGATGCAACCATTGTGGAGATCAGTCTTGAGATTTCTCAGAAAGCTAGGATTCGAAGTCCCATTTGTTCCAAATTTTCCACTTCTAGGCATATTCCTGGAAAAACTGAAAGCATTATACCACAGTGATGTATGTGCACTTGTGTTTATAGCAAGATCTCGGAAACAACCCGAGTGTCCATCAACTGAGGAATGGATAAAAACGTTGTGGTATTTTTATATAATGGAGTACTACTCAGCTATAAAGAATGATCGCATTGAGATATTTACAAATAAATAGACGCAGCTTGAGACCATACTCATAAGTGAAATAAATCAAACTCACATGTATGAATTCTGAATAGTTTCCCTACTGTAAGAAATGCGTCAATTATATAAAAGTATATTGTAATCATGATTCCACATTATGTGGCTTTGAAGCCTTACAAAGTTTTCCCTCATTAATTGGAATGGCTTTATTCTGGGTTGTTTGATATTATTGCCTGTGATGAAATGAACAGCTATTTTGAAGTAAACAAGACATCATAATAGCTAGAGCTGATTTAATATCATCTTGTTTTGAAATCCCACCAAACTGTTGCTCTTCTGTCTCTATTGGTTTTATCATGTTGTATCTTACTGGATTTTATTATATGTGATAGTATAAACAAAAATTTTTATAGGCAAAGAGATAATATAGAAACCATTGTTCATTTTCCATTAGTTGGTTCTAAATAACCTGTAATACTTTCATCCACTTACATGGTTTCAGATTGTCTTGATATGTTTAATGCTATAGTATAAGAAGTTATATTCAAATATTTCAAGGAAAGAGACACTTTGGTAACAACTATAAGGTTGGGTTATCTTGTGGTGAAGCACTAGGTTGCTGAAATTGTCATGCTTTGACCTCTATTGTTATGTTGTTGTCCTCTTTTATCTCCTTCTCCCCCTTATTCATAAAAAATGTATTTATTTTTTTAAATTAAGGGAAAAATAAAAAAGCAGGATACATTATAGTAACATTTTTGATTTCCTATTAACTTGATTTGCAGTCCTGTATTATTCCCACTATCTTATTTTGACTGATTAGACTGTTCCGTTCTGTTTGATAGTATCAAGTTTGAGGGTATAGGCAACTGCGTTGAAGGCAATAAGATTCACTATGATGTCCATTCTGGTTTGACTATTATCTTCTTTTGAAGTCCTGTAATGTCTCCAATGTTTAGGTTTTATTGGTCTTGTTCTGTACTGTTTTGTTCAATTTTATTATACCTAATGATATAGGCAATTCTTTTTAAGGAAGAAACAGGCACTATGTTAACCATTGTTGATAACCTTGTATTCTGTTTTTACATCATGTGCTATGTCTATCCTTTGTTTTGACTGACAGCTTTGTTTTGTCATATTTGGTTTTATTCTCTTCCAAAAAAATGTAATAAGAACTATGGGAGTAACAAAACCCAAAATGTATAAATTTTATTGTAAAAAAGAGAGGAAAAAAAGTCCTCTAAAGGATACAACTGCAAGTGTGTTTAAATCTGTTAAGATAGATGACCATATTACAGAGTTTTTGTTGGATCATTGAACACAACTGTTTGCAGTCTCACTGTTTGAATGTCTACTTTGTATGATTTAATCATGTAACTTGAAAACTTGTTTCTAAGATAACAATATGTAATCTATTAACTAGTGATTTCTTACCATTTTTTGTAATTCTGTATTACTTGTACACTTATACTGTTTTGTTTTTTCTTCCCTTTAAATGAAAAAATTAAATAATTTCTCACAATATTGGAAATGTGTCATGGATGGAAAATTGAGATGACTAATAATGATTGTCCATTACAATTCAGGAGACAGGAATCCCTCACAAAAGGAAACCAGTGATGAATATTATTCCAGGACGCCGCATAAGTGAGTATTAACTTGTGTCAATTACATACAGGAGTTTTATTTTGAATGTGTAGTTAATAGAGGAATACCGTCCAGAGCTGGGAATCACAGAGGAAATATGAGGAGAAAGGCAACTGGGAGCCAGAGAAGTAATGTGTGTTGGGAGTGGGGAAAAAGGAGAGACTTCCATGCCTGGAAAAGGCAAGTGCAGAAAGACAGAAGGCAAAGCTTGCTGAGTTTAGGAGAGACTGGGAAGGGCTGTGTAGCATAGAAGGGACTTGAATCTGGGTGCTCATTGGAAGAATAATATCCCTGGAAAACAGAATGGATCTTGAGAAAGTTGGTGAATTTTTGCCTATATATAGTTAGGGCTGACTTGCCTTCCTCTGTGTTTTACAGAGCACCTGAGTATTCCCTGGGGAGACAACACTGCAGACAGAAGTCAAGAAAGAAGATTCCATAATCAACTCCAGGCTTCTCGCCTCAGGAACCTAGTTATCTGGTTACATCCTCTGTGGAGACTGGGTGCCAGGTGCTGCCAATATCTACAAGGCTTTCTCTATAGTTTTGGGGTGCTGAGTGTTTTGGAAGGAGAAGAGAGACTGTGCTGCATACACCACCACCTTAGGCCATCTGGCGACTCCATCTCTATTGTCAACCATCTCTTCTCAGTTCTCTCTTCTTGATCTTCCTCAAATCTCATTTCACTCTCCTCCAACTATGCTATAACAACCTCTGCGATGTTAACACCCACACAACACTATTATTATACAATCTTGTCTTAAAACAAAATTTCCTGTCAATAGAACAAGAGCTCTTACTTTAGTACACTTGTGGTACACTATTGGGAAAAGTGCTTTTGCAGGGAACTTACTGAAGTAACACATGGCATACTCAGTCTTAATTTCCCTTCTCATAACTTTGCACTGATGGAGACCTAACACCATTTCTCTTTCCTATTTTAACCTGAGACTCTAGGATTCTTCCTTTCTTTCTTCTCTACTCTCATTTTTCCTTTTTTCATTCTGTTTCCTTTTTTTTCTTTTTCTCCCTTGTCACTCTCTCTGTCTCTATCTCTGTTTCTCTGCCTCTCTGTGTGTGTTTGTGTCTCTCTGTCTCTGTCTCTCTCTCCTTCTCTTCCTATCTCTTGGTCTCTCTCTCTCTCTCTCTCTCTCTCTCTCTCTCTCTCTCTCTCTCTCTCTCTCTCCCTCTTGCTGCAACAGGGCATGACTACTGAGCTCTGGCCCTATCCCTTTCCTATTTTGAAGCACTGTTTCACTGAGTTGTCCAGGATGGATTTAAGTGTGTGATCTTCTTGCCTCAGCTCTCTAGAGACCAGGGAAGATAGGCATGCACCACCACAACAGGCTGGTACCTAGGTTTTCAATCTCTGTCAGATGTGAGGATACTCTATGCTGACAGGAGGTTTGTGCACAGAATGCTGGGTACTCTGCAGAACTGTGCCCTCTGCTGGCACAGAGATACACAGCTGAGTCACCTACCTCCAAGGTACTTATGTTCAGCTCAAAGAAAGAGTCACAGAACTGAGCTGAAAATTGATTAGAAATGTGTTCTCTGCAATTCATTGTAGTATTCAAAGAGGAACTGAGACCCCTGACCAATGGCCCACTGGCACAGGACACACTCTGGTGCCCAGGCATAGAGGAGCATCTTAGTGTCACTTGCTGTCCTTTCGTTTGATCCTTTGTTATAGGGTCTTGAAGACTCCGAACTCCACAGGACCTATGGAAAACACAGATAAAGAATGAACCCAGGAGCTAGCCTGATGTGCATTCTCAGTGAAGAGTGGAACAATCAGAAGATAGCAAGTCCACAATGCGGATATGGTCCTTGTTTACAGGATTTAACTTCTCCTAGGAGACAAATGGCCATATAGTGGAGAAACTTCAAGTTTCTTCAAGTTTTCAGAATAGGACAACCATGAGCCATTGTCATTCTGCTCATGGTTCTTATCCTCTGAAGGATGAGTTGTAAACATCAGTTCTTTTACTGGACATTAGGATGTGATGTCACATTTGTGATGCCGTGGTCTCTACAGATGCCCATGTAGCCTAATTTTCCTACCTTGTCCTTGGGCTCAGATAATCCAAAGCCCAGTTAGGCCTTTTTTGACTCAGTAAAACAACATAGACAGCTAACTTCGGGTGCTCCAGGTTGGGCTGTGGTTGTCCCTGTGTCTACACTACAGTGCCTTCACTTTTCCTTAGAAGCAGATTTTCCTCTGCCTATCACTACTCAGCACATGCAGGCCATCCCAATCCAGCACCAAATTTTCCTTATCTCTTTGAAACTCTGAAAGTTTTCTAACCCTTGCATAGTTGAATTTTCTAACTCCCTGCTATGGAAACACACCAAGAATTCCTGTGTGTGTCATCAAACATATTAGCAGATGAAAATGTGAAATAGAATTCTTCTTGAACCTTCTGTGTCCTTGGCTGCCAGCTCTGTGAGCTTCTCCCCACACACAGTGGGAGGTCCATAGTACCACAGGGCCCCACTCTGTGGACCAGAGGGTAATAAGATTTCACGTGTTAGGGACTTAGTGTTTTATGTTCCCGTACAACTTAGTTTTTAAATTACTGCTTACTCTATATGGAGATATGGCCTTTATGGTGGAAATAGAATTTAAAGGCATTGATCACTTTTTTCATGACTGGGTTACACCTCCAAACCTTCATGACTGGGTTACACCTTAAACGAACAGAAGTTTAGTTTGGTTCACAGCTTCAGAGGATGTGATTTATGGTATCTGGATACCAAGTACTGGAACTGAATTTGAACCACATAATAGAATTCAAAATGGACCAATCAGTGGACTTAAATTGGAACCAGTCGCAGGTCTGTTGCTCCTATGTAAGCAGCACTCTTTACACACTTCTCACATTGGAGCCTCATGTTCCATAGCACAGGCCTTTTTCAGATGAGACCTTCCCCTAGTGGTCTTGCAAGTTTACTTGTGGTTCAGTTGTCAGGTAGTATGATCTTGGAAGGTCTTGTAAATCTACTTAGGATTTTTGTCCCTAAATAGTTTAGGACAAGTGGTTGATTCAAAAAAGAGCTACAAGGGCAAACACTAGCCCTGAAGAACTCCAGAGAGTGACCAAGAGAGACTATCCACAGAGCCCTGCATGGGGACAACCAACATTGGACGGTGGTAGCATCTGGCAATGGCAGAAGGAGCTAGTGCTGACCAGAGGTAACCAATGGCTATATTTGTGAGTCGTAGACTCCATCTATGACACTTGGTCACCTCGAGTGCAGATCTTCAATGCTAAGGGCTGAGAGGTACTGGGATTCAATTTCTGAGGTGCTAACAGAGCTGCATCTATCAATTCCTGATTTCTGTATAAAATGCACAAAAGACCCCTGGACTGATTTGCCGCACCCTAACCCAATCCCGTCACCTGGCCAGAAACTAGTTCTTCCTTGATTGTCTCAACAATGATGACTGTAAAGTTACTAATTCATTTCATAGCATCTGTAAAAGATTTGATATCACAGCTAAGTATTAATATAAAGGAGAAGACAGAAAATAAGAACATCCTGTGTGTGCTCCTGAGACCGTGCATCCAGAAGGAAGAGGGCCCTCAGGCCAGGAACCTGCAGTCAGCTAGCATCAGAGTCAAGACTGAGTTGAGTTGAGTTATCCTTGGTTCTACTGACTGTTTGGATGCATAGTGTTAATTTTCTTCCCCTGCTACAAACAATCACTACATGGCTACACATGTCTGCCTTCATACGAAGGAAGGGCAGCTTAGAGCCTGGGAGGAGGAGGAGGTATTGAATATTTGTAGGGACAGAAAATGCTTGTGTGAGGCTGTGGCTGCACTGCTGGCAAACATATACATAGCTGAGTCTCCTAGCTGCAAGGGCAGGATCTTCGTAATGGAAGGCGACTCTTGTGACTGCTCTGCTGGGAACTGGTGCTTGGAAAAGTCGGCCTGCTCCCTGTAAGCCTTGTATAAAAATAAACTCCATTTGCTTTAATGTAGTCTGTTGATAACAATAGATGTAGAGGTGACCAGAGATGGGGTTACAGGCTGGCCCATCTGAGTAATCCTGTGGTTGGGTGTTTGCTTGACCTCTGCTGCCATGTGTCCTGTGGAGACAGACAGGTAAAAGAGAATGAGATGAAAGATTGGAAGTACCCCTAGGGATAGGCAGAATGGGAAACTGTAGGCACTCCTAGGACTCACATGCCCACAGGAGACTAAAGATCACCAAGCAGGGGAGGATTCTGTCCATGGTAGGGACTCACAGGCCTGATGTCTGTCACATTTGGGTCGCTGGTTGTTAGAAGTGCATAAGAAGAGATCTGGTGATATCACAGGCTGTGCTGCACCCACAGACTCAAGCGTACTCCATGAAAACAGGAAGCTGCACTCAATCTGGTATATGAGGTGCCCCAAGGGTGGATCCAGGGTGTCTTTCAGTGTGCACCTCATGTTAAATAGTGACACCGATGGTGACTCCCTAATACTACAGGGCCAGGACAGCAAGCCCTTGTGTAAGGCCTGCATGGTATAGCAGGACCCACTCTCTTTGCCGACAGCCAGTGCAAGATCTCATTGCAGAAGCTATCTGGGCCTGCCTATTTAGAATTTGAAGAATACAGGAACAAAAGTGGGTACATTACCCCACAAATCTCGGTGTGGACGATTATTCCAGTGAGGATCTAAGGCACAAAATCAACAGGGACATTTCAGAGCAAGGAGGGGAGCATGGACAGAGAATGAGCTCCCCACAGAATGGATGGGAGCAGACAGTCACATTCTTAGCATCCCCAGGTTCAGAGAGAGTATGCAGACCTAGGCTAGAGCTCAGGGTCTAGCTTTAGATGAAAAAAAAGTGAGAGGGAGAGATACACACACGTGCACACACACACACACACACACACACACACAGAGAGAGAGAGAGAGAGAGAGAGAGAGAAATTAGAAAACAGCAAAGCCACAATAATGGCAAAAATTAGAATTTAGAGTACTGCAATAGAACTGGTGAAGACAAAACAGTACACATTTTCAATCCATTTCCCAAAGGCAAATCTCTTACTGTCATCCGCAGTTGCCTCCAGTCCTGGTACCCTTGCCCAAAAGTTTATTCTTTGATTCCCTAAGCTCAGTGTTGCCTCCCTGTAGGTGACCACAGACCTTGATTCCATGGAATAAGAGACTCAAAATACTGGGTTCTGGAATGTACAATGAGACCCTCTAAGGACAACATCTTACTTGTAAACCAAAGGATCTGCTTATTGCCGGCTCGATTTATTTCACAATTAGAAAGGCATTAAGAAAGACTAGATTCAAGAGTATTTTTTTTATTGCTTAACAGAGCAGAGTCACACACAGCAAGATGAAAATCCATAATCTATATTCTTAAAATACAGTCACCATGACGGTGAGACAGCAAGTTGTGTTATGGTTTGAATAATGGTTTACCATGAAACTCTACAGGAAATCGGCATCAGAGACCTCATTTCCCCCAAAGCCCCCCCGGTGGACCCACAGGTTTGTGCACAGGGAAGCAGTTGCTCTGCAAGGCTGTGTTTTGGCTACTGGCACAGAGGTACACTGCTGAATCTTCTGGGTGCAAGGCAGTCAAGTTAAGGTACATGTGAGATTTTTCTGAGCGTGAAGGTAAGAAGTGGCTAGGCACTGTCTCATTTTGGAGCAGATCTTGAAGGTTGTAAGCAAACATGAGCTCTGGAGGCTTCTTAGCATTCTGTTTATACCAGTACATGGCATTATGTCCCAGATGTTGTTCACATTTTAAAGACTTCTTGTTTGATGTTCCCATGACCAGATATCTTGGTGTCTGGATAATTGTGGTGTTCATGGGGACTGTGGGCAAAAGCAAAAAAACTCAGAAAGAACCTAGCGAAAAGTTAATACTGCAGCCCAATAGAACAAGCATATAGTCCAGGGACTTGCCACTGGAACCCAAACTCACCTACCACCAGGAGACAGAGGGTCACACTGCAGAGAAACCTGCAGCTCATGGTGGAGTCAGGTCTCAGATGGGTGTCCTCTAGGTTGCATAGCTATGGAAGCTAGAATTGACTTCCATGACCCTGATTGGTGGATTTACCTGTTACGTCACTGTCCCCAAGGGTCTCCATCCACTGGAAGATTCTTCTTTCCCTTTTTACAACTTCTCTGGATTCTGATAGGTTGTGCATTTGATCTGAACAGGCTGGGATCAATGAGGATGAATACAAAAAGATCAGTGCCAACTTGTTGGTATTCATGATGCTGCCCATTTGATCTTAGTTAGCTTCCTCATTATATGGGGTGTCTCTCTGTATCCTCCCTTCTGAGACCCCTTTCAGAGACACACCATTTACTTCAGTTAATTTCCCTCTTTCCTTGCTCAGTTACAGGGGACAACATACTCAAAACACTATATCTTACCTGATGCCTAAAATTGTGGAAGGAAGATGATTGGGTGAACACATTTCCATGCAGGACTAGTGCTCATCATTTTAGGTGTATGCCTGTGAAGCCTACAAGGAGCCAGACACTGAGGAAGACACTGGGAGATGGACAGAAAGGCCAGGCCAGAACCTGTAGTTGAGGGTATAGGGTGTGACCAGGTTTAGAGCAAACATACAATGTACGATGAAAACACACAGTGAATTCTTACACTTAAAAAAAAAAATTGCAACATAAAAGACACTTTGTCATTAATCCCGTTCAAACTATTCTTTCCCTTTAAACCTACTACTCCCAGCATTCTTGCCACTTTCTGAAACAACTCTGGAAGTTCTCTTTTGTGAATGAGTGTCTTTCCATGGAGGTCAGTAGAACCTTAATTCATTTAAAACGATTACTGCAATTTCTTTAGAATAAAATAACACATTGTACCCTTCTTCAGCTTAATCACGAATCTGGAACTGTGAAAATTCTGGCTCTTCCCCAAAGTACCCATGAAAGGTAAGTGTTCTGGGTCAATTCAGAATATGGAGGCGTTAAGGAAAACACAACTGAAAACATTTAGGAAACAGGACATTCAGAACTGCTCCAGAAAGGGGCAAGAAAAATGAGGTACCTGTGTTTGAAGTAAGGGGAGTCATTTGAGGTAGATTCATGGCAATGTGTCTTCCACTAAAACAAATTTTTAAAAATGTAAACATCACATTTTTTTAAATCACACAGAAATGCTGAATACAGGACGCCGAGTGAGAACACAAAGCCTGTGGCGCAAAATAAATGTGAATCAATTTGAATCTGGTGTTAGCATCTCTGTCCACAGTCAAGGTCCCACCTGATGTGAAACCTTAATCCACATGGGCCCCAACCTCCACTCACTTCCCCTTCTTCCTGCCCAGCCTCACAGCTTTCCGAGTGTGCTGCCACTTTTTGTGGCTAAAGCTCAGAGTGCAGTCTTCTGCTCTGAAACCCAAACCTGTCCCACATACTGCAGAGAGGGCAACAGCTGAGAAGGTTTGAAAGGCCAGGCTAGTGAAGGAGGGAAGAAAGCAACAGACAGTGTCTGCAACAACCCCAGGCAGTCACACACCCAGGACACTCTGCTTTTATGCCACAGAGGTTGGGGCAGTCAGGAGCCTTAAAAGGAGAGGGGAGGATGTTGGTTATCTAACCCTGTGGAGCTCATCACAGCCTTGCTATATTTGTTCAACAAATTCTCACAGGGCAGCAGCCAGGAAGGAGTATCAAAACATCACCATTTTCACCCTCAGAGTTCCATTTCACTAAGGCAATTAAATGTATTGACAAATTACCAGTAGAAAATTAAAAAAATGTATTTTATATGATGTTTCAGAAAAAATTCAACATTACTTCATATATATGACACCATATTTCCTCAAATAAATCCAGAAAAAAACCTTCAATGAAGTGACCTCCAAAGCTCCATTGACTTGTAAAGTGTTAGAAACCAAACCAGCCTCCCTATTTCTCAGGTGGCTATCAATCTGAGGATAGTTGAGGTATCCCTATGGTCACTCCTGTACTATATAAGCTGCGTAATTTTTGACCATTTAGTTACTGAAATACCATTTTTCTTAAAGTGTGCTGCTATGGCGGTATTGCCTTTTATTCTAAAACACTGAGGACACAAATAAAACAATGAAATGATATATTATCCTTAAATGATTACTTATATCTCTTTATTGTCACGTGTCATATATTTTTTACCAAACTATAATAGTAACTATATGGCTATAGTCTGAATTAGGTCATCAATCTATAAATTTGTGTTGTGGCCAGAAAGTTAATTATCTATTATTTAAGTCAAGAGATTGGTAATTTAAATTTTTAAAATTTGAACTGAAGCTACTGGAAACTGTGAGGCAAATACATTTCTCCTTCTTTAAGCCTCCAGTGTCATACATAATGTCTTCTAATTATGAAGAATATTAAGACCTTATTATTAAGCATAACAATTTTCTTGAGTTATTAAATTAATTTTGGGGGAGCCTTGCTAATATTTCCAGATCCATTAAGACTCTAAAATGAGGCTTTGGAAAAGCATAGGTCTAGTGAACAATTTCATTGGAATGGACCGCAGTCTTAGATAAATATTGCTACAATATTTTCTTTGATGCTTATCCTAGCCTTAGAAACAACTAGGGAAATTTATAACCTTGGTTAAAAAAAAAACAAGACTATGAAAATACAATTTTTCGTCACATTGGAAATGTGTCATGGAATGAAAATTGAGATGAGTAATAATGATATCCATTACATTTTAGGTGAGAGGAATCTCTTACAGAAGTAAAACAGTGATGAATATTATTCCAGGACTCTTCATAAATGAATATTAACTTGTTTCAATTCCATACATGACTTTTCCTATGAATGTGTAGTCAATAGAGCAATACTGTCCAGAGCTGGGAATGACAGGGTAATAATGAGGAGAAAGGCAGCTGGGAGCTAGACAAGCAGTGTGTGTTGGGAGTGGGGAAAGGGAGGTCCTTCCATGCCTGGAAAGGGAGGTCCTTCCATGCCTGGAAAGGGAAAGTACAGAAAACCAGAATGCAAAGCTTGCTAAGTTCTAGGAGAGATTAGGAAAGGCTATGAAGGCATAGAAAGGACTTGAATCTGGGCGGTCAGCAGAACAATAATATTCTTGAAAGCAGAATGGACTTGGGAAAGTTGGCAAGTCTTTCCATATATATGGTTATGTTAAATTGCCTTCCTCTTTATTTGGTAAGCACCTGACTGTTCCTTGAGAAGATGATATTGCAGGCAGAAGTTAAGAAAGAAGATTCCATAATCAACTCCATGCTTCTTACCTCAGGCACCGGGTTATCTGGTGGTGTTCTCTACTGAGACTGGGTGCCAGGTGATGCCAGTGTCTGCAAGGCTTTGCTCTATAGTTTTGGAGTACTGAGGGTTTTCGAAGGAGAAGAGAGACTGTATTGCATAGAACACCACCTTAGGCCACCTTGCAACTCCATCTCTATATTCAATCATCTCTTCTCTCTTCTTGATCTTCCTCAAATCTCAATTCACTCTCCTTCAACTATGCAAAGCCAAACTCTGTTATTTTACTCCCTACACTACATTATTATTATACAATCTTAGTTTAAAATAAAATTTCCAGCCCATAAAAGAAGGGCTCTTATATTACAGAATCCTCCTCGAGGACGACCTGTGGTACACTACAAGCAAAAGTGTTTTTGGAGAGACTTCACTGAGGTACACATGGCTACTCAGTCTTACTTTCCCTTCTCACACTGATAGAAAAAGATTCATTTTCTAGAGACCTAAGACCTTTTTTCTTTTTTCCTATAACCTCAGACTCCAGACTCTTTTTGATTCTTTCTTTCTTTCTTTCTTTCTTTCTTTCTTTCTTTCTTTCTTTCTTTCTTTCTCTCTCTCTCTCTCTCTCTCTCTCTCTCTCTCTCTCTCTCTCTCTCTCTTTCTCTGTCTCTCTGTCTCTCTGTCTTTGTCTCTCTGTCTCTGTCTCTTTTGCTACAGGTTGAATCCAGTGCATTCATACTGAGCTGTGACCTTATCTCTTTCCTACTTTGAAGCACTGTTTCACTGAGCTGTACAGGCTGGGTTTCGGTTTGTGATTTTCTTGCTCCAGCTATCTAGAGAGCTCAATTACAGACATGCACCAACACACCTGGCTGGTGCCTATGTTTTCAGCACTCTATCAGATTTAGGTGGCTCCGTGCTGGCAGGAGGTTTGTGCACAGAATGCTGTGTACCCTGCTGTGCTGGGCCCTCTGCTAGCACAGAGATACACAGCTGAGTCTCCCAAATCCAAGGTACTAATGTTCAGCTCAGAGAGAGAGAATCATGTAACAGAGATGAGAATGGAGTAGAGATGTTTCCTTGTGCTCTCTGTGATTCATTGTAGTATTCAAAGAGGAACTGAGGGCCGTAATCCATGGCCCATCTCTTCCAGGACAAACACTGGTGCCCAGTCTTAGGGGAACATCTTAGACTCACTTGGTATCCTTTTGGGTTGATCCAGGGCCTGGATGACTGGAGTATCTACTGTAGGAAAAGCAGATAACGAATGAACCCAGCAGCCATCCTGGGTGCACTCTCCTTCAGAGTGCAAGCTTCAGGAGACAGTAAGTCCAGAATGAGTATGCAGTCCTTGTTTCAAGGACTTACCTGCTACCAGGAGACATATAGCCTCATAGCAGAGAAACCCCGAGCTGATGGCAGGATACAACAGAAATTAGCCACTGTCACACTGTTCAGGGTTCTGGTTCTCTGAAGGATGGAGTTGTGAACATCAGTTCTATGATTGGAGGTTAGGATATGAAGTCACTTCTTTGACGTCATGGTCATTACAGATGCCCATGCAACCTAATTTTCTTACCATGTCTCTGGGCTCAGTTAATCTGAAACCCAAGTTAGGTCTTTTCTTGACACAATAATACAACTTATAAAGCTAGAGAGGTGTCCTCCAGATTGGGCTGGGTTGGGCTCTATTTCTATACCAGAGATCCTTTCTCCTTGGAAGCAGATTTTCTTCTTCCTGTCACTACTCCTGGCTTTCAGACCATCCCAATATAGCACCAAACATTTTCTCATGTCTTTGATACTCTGAATGATTTCTAACCATTGTAGCGATGGAGTTTCTGCTTCCCTGCTGTGGAAACATACCATGAATTCTTGAATATGTCATCAAATGTATTAGTGGATGAAGGTGTGAAATAGCATCCATCTTAAACTGTGTATGTCCTTGGTTGGCAGCTCTATGGCAACTCCCAACAGTTGGAGGTCCATAGTGCCTCAGTGTCCCACCCTATGGAACAGTAATAACTATGATTTTACATGTTAGGGACTTAGTAGTCTGTTTCCCTACAACTTACTTTGAAGTCCAAAAGCTACTCTTGCGGTGTATGTTGTTAGAGACTTTATGGAGGAAATTGAAGTTAAATGATGTATTAGTCAGCATTTTATTGATTTTGGCATAAGTCTATCATCTGTAATTTAAAGGAAGAGCAGTTTAATTTAGTTCACACCTTCAGATGATTTGGTTCATAGTATCTATCTCAAAAGCAGTAAGACTGAATGTGAACCAAAAGTAGAATTCAATTTGGACTAATCAGTGGGGGCTGTTGGAGGGGCCATGGATACAGTCTCAGGCCCCAGCCCTCACCAGTGTGACTATCATTTCAGTGCACAGAGGTGCCTCTCTGTGTTGCTCTGGCTACACGAATGTCTGGCTGAGGTTGAAGAATCATTGGTAGGGGAAGGAAACAGAAACTGGAGACTGAGTCCTGCATGTGGCCTTCTATTGCCCTTTGCAACTGACTCTAGTCAATGGTCTAAGACATGATAGAGGAAATCCACTGGGAGGATAAGTAGGAGACTTAGAGCAGAAGTCTTCTATGCCCAAATCAGGAGTATCCAGGGTCAGCTCCTGAGACCATGCATCCGGAAGAAAGAGGGCTCAGAGCCCAGGAACCTGCAGTCAGCTAGCATCAAAGTCAACACAGAGTGGAAGCTTCTTCCTACCCAAGACTCTGAGGGGAAGCCCCAGGGCTCCATGACTGGGGCATGTATAAGATATAATCTGCTCCACTTTGTGGCTCTTGCCCATGTGTAATCAACAGCACCCCTTTCACCCTGACATATTACCCAATTTTGAATGATAATTTATAGGCACTCTCAAATATGAGAATATACATTATGAAATTTTTCTTCTGACCTAGTGGCAACCCATTGAAGCAGAGCTGGTAGCTTTATAAGATGAAGGAAATTTTCTGACTGCGTCTCATTGGTCCCTGCAATGTAAATATCCTTTGATATTTTTTATGCTGAGTCCCACAGTGTTCCTGTATAGAAATAAACATACTTTCAATATCTTTGGTTGAAGGTCTTTATCTAACAAGTGAATGAAAGATTGAATGGACAAATAGGTATGTAAGAAATGTATGTATTCAACAAGCCTAGCACAGAATTTCCTATTTATTTTTTTCAACTGAGTATGTGTGATTTACATGCTTTATTATTAGGATATCCAGAGCATGCCTCACCAGGTGTTTCCTACACCAGCATTGCCAACTGTTAACGGACTGTAGTCCTAAGAAATAAGGATTTTTTTCCACCAATCTCCTACGGAGTGGAAAATTCATTCCCACTGTGATTTGACTTCCACCCTCTTTCCAGTCTGCATCTGCAGTGTGATCCACACTCACACAGGCAACCAGCATCCCTAAACAAGCCTGCCTCCCTGTCAGGGTGCAGCGTCCTCAGGGGCTTTTGTTTCTGCTATCTACTGTTCCAGAACTTCTTTCTCTTCAAATGCTCATATGGTGTTCAGATTTGTAAACTTCAGGAAGACTGGAGACCTTTATCAACCTCACTAAAGCCCGTGCTCTAAACAAGGCTGTTTCAATAAAGGTAGAAGGTATATTTTACTGCAAAGGAAAAAACCCAATGCAGAAAGGATGTAGGGTTCGTTATGTAGCCATTCCAGATCCCTCCTGTGTCCACATTTGTCACATCCTTTGAGTGTTACCCAAATACAATTGCTTGATTTGTCCTTGTTTCTACTGACTATTCTGATGAGTAGGGTAAATTTCTGTCCTGACTGGAAGCAATCACGCCACCAGCTGCACATCCCTGCCTCCATAGCAGCGAAGAGCTGCTCAGAACCTGAGGAAAGAGGAAGGTACTTAGTTTTTGTTGTTGTTGTTGTTGTTGTTGTTGTTGTTGTCTTTTTCATTTTTATCGGTACCAGGGATCGAACTCACGACTACCTGCTTGCAAGGCAGGCGCTTATGCCGCTGAGCTAAACCCCCAGCCCCTAGGTACTTAGTTTTTATAGGGACAAGAAATGTCTGTGTGTGGCTGTAGCTGACTGCTGGCACAGAGATACATGGCCGAGTCTCCCAGCTGCATGAGCTCAACCTTCAGATTGGAGTATGATCCTTCTGGTTTCTCTGCTGAGAATCTATCCTTTAAAAAGTCTGCCTTATCCGTTGCGGTCTTGTTAAAAGGATAAGACATGAATGCCATGTCTTTTTCTGTAATCTGTCGGTACCAACAGATGCTCGGATGACCAGAAATGGGGTCACACCTCAGAGTCACATCTAAGTGATCTTGTGGCTGGGAGTTTGCTTGACCCCTGTTTCCATGTGTCCTGTGGAGAGAGACAGCAAAAAGAGAATGAGGTCAAGTATTGGAAGCACCCTCAGGGAAAGGAAGGATGGGAAACTCTAAGCACTCCCAGGACTCACCTGCACCTGGGAAACCAAAAATCACCCAGCAAGGGAGAATTCTGTCCAAGGTAGGGTCTCACAGTTCTGAGCTGTGTCCCAGTTGGGACTCTAGTTTTAGCAGTGCACAGGAAGAGATCTGATGATGTCACAGCCTATGCTGCACCCACAGATGCAGAGCTGCAGCATGAAAACAGGAATCTGCATGGCATCACGGACTGGAAATGCCCCAAGGCTGGGCCCAGGGTGTCCTCCAGTGTGCACCTTAGGTTAAATAGTGCTGATGAAGGGGCTCCCTAATGCCACAGGGCTCAGCACAGTAAGCCAGTGTATAAGACATGCATGGAGTAGCAGGACCCACTGTCTTTTCTGAAAGATCGTGGAATGTCCTGGCAAAAGCTTTCGGTGTCTCAGTACATAGAATTTGAAGAAAACAGAAAAGAAAGTTGATAAAGGACCCCACAATTCTCAGTGTGAAGAGATAATCCAGTGAGAATTTGGTCCCAAATAGCGCAAGGACATCTGAGAGCAAAGAAGGGAGCATGGACAGAGAGTGAGCTCCCCACTGAATGGATGGGGGCAGACACAGCCACATTATTATCATCCCCAGGTTCAGGGAGGCATCTGTACAGATGCAGCACTTTGATCAAAGCTAGGGCTCAGGGTCTAGCTTTAGATGAAAAGAGAGAGAGAGAGAGAGAGAGAGAGAGAGAGAGAGAGAGAGAGAGAGAGAGATTAGATAACAGCAAAGCCAGAATAATGGAAAAATGAGCTGAAGCTGCTTCAGGGCAAACACACTCCCCACTCACCTTGCTTATATACTAACTGTACTTCTTTTCTAACCAGAAATTGATTTTCCACCTTCCCTTAACCCCTAGCTGCTTCACTATCCACTGCCTATGTAGAAGCAGAGAATCGTACTTCTTCAGTACACTGAGACTCACAGGACCCTCATCTTCCCAGACAACGAGTATGTGTTTACCTCCACTTGTGCAGGTCCCATCCAGTTAGCACAAGCCACCTTTCCCATCCAATCAGGCAACTTGGTGTTCTGTTCTCCTGGATAGTTCCAAAATCACTGCTCAGGTAGACATACACACACACACACACACACACACACACACACACACACACACACACACTGGATTCTCTAAAATACTGTGAAGCCACAGAGTTCCTAAGGGGCCAGTGACTCTCAGTCTCCTTAAATCCCACCTTCTGGGATAATGAGGAAGAGGCCTTTGCTAAGACATACACTACATGCATAGTGTCTCCAGAGTGAAAGAGAAAGGCTCTGTATTAACTCAGAAAGTCTTGTATTTTTGACATAGAAAACTAAATCATAAATTCTCTCTCATGAAAAATTTGCAAGTACTCACTAGCAGTGAGCACTGTTGTTTCCTCTGCAGGAGATAGGTCAGTGTAAAACCTTCTCCATGTGACTACTTATCTTGATGGAATCATGAAGGATGTCTTCTACAATCATCCTCTAGTAGGAATACACAAAATCAGATGTGGAGAGAGGAGAGATCAGCGTAGCATTTGTTTGAGAGACTGGTGTTGGAGCCTGGCCAGTCTAGAAAGGCTTCTCCATCTATGTCCAGAGCTTTGCTGATCTTCAGAGACAGAAGAGCCCTAATGGTTAGGAGAAGGCAAGGGACAAAATCTTCCAGCTCAGAATGTAAGAGTTTCTGGGATAACACATAGGAGTGCAAGTGCGTAGCACTGAGGATCAATTCATAAATACCAACAATGATATTCTTCCACACAGTGGCTTAACTTCTTTGGGGAGGTAAGCATCTCCTATCAGTATCTCATCTCCCAGAAACATCTCCTTTGCATTTAATTTTCAATTAATAACTGAGTCGCAAACTGTCTGTTACTGCAAATGCCCAGTGCCTTGTGGAGCTATGAGAGGACAGACAATCTCCAGCTTAAAATTATGTGTCCTGAAAGTTGATGGCAAATTAGTCATGGTAATCATGTCCTATAACGTGCCATCCTCCTGCTTCTCCAGCAGTCCTGAAATGAAATAGATGGAATTGTGCTGCATATTATGGACCAAGATCAGCTTTGACTTTGGAGGCATAACGATGTGGCTTCAATCCTGGTTCTGAGGCTTGTGAAAATGAAACATTTGGAAAGCCCAATGTAACTCATGAAGTTTCCAGTCCATTAAGTGACAGATTGAAATATTCAACTATAAAACAAATACCCTGGTGTCTATCGTTGCACTAAAACACATAATGGAAGGGATATAAGAATATACAGTGAAAGTTTAAGAATAAAAAGAAGTTATTAGAGTAAAAGACACACAATTAATCCTCCTTAAAACATTCCTCCTTCCACTTATTCTGTGGCTCCTGACACTTTATGACATAGATGGGGATATCTTCTTTGGAGAGTTGCTTTACAAGGTGTAAGCAGAATTCCTCAAATTCTGCCACCCAGGGACATTATAAACACACATCACAGTCTGTCCTTACCCGCCTTATATATCAGATCCAGTGCTGTGCATCTTCTGGCTCTTGTCCAAAGTACAAATAGCCTTGAAAGGTAAACATCTGAATCACTTCAAGACATAGAGGCAGACGTGGCAGTACAACTAAAGACACTAAAGAAAACCTCCACCATTGCTTCATAGAGTGGCAAGAATGATGGGATGGGTGTGTTCAAAGCAAGAGAGAGGATGGGTATGGGGGGTAGTAGCAATATGTCTTTTCCTGTAATTAATGTTTTAATTTAAACATTCACCATGTGTGTCAATCACACTGTATCCACCCACGCAGCAGCACAGAGTAGGGCCCCTGTTAGTGGCTAAGAATTGAAAACGTCCAGGCAGAGGCTTGATAGCATCTTGCAGGCCTGGAACCTGAAATTCCATGAGCGCTGAGACTGAGCAGGGAGAGATTAACAAAGCACTGCAGCCACCCATGGCTTGGTTAAGGTGACAACCTTCCCCCGCCTTTCATCTATATCATCCTCAGGGGAGCCTGGAAAGTTGCAGTACAGAAAGTCAGTGGTTCTGCAAGGCTGTGTCACCCTGTGAGCACAGAGACACACAGTTCTGTCCTCCAAGCTCCAAGGCACTCATGTTCAGCTTGTAGTGATAGTCACTGAACTGCTGACCGGAGAGTCGGTCAAGCATGTTTCCTTTAGATCTCTGCTCCATTTCATAATACTGAATTAGCAACTAGAGGCCTTGACGAGGAACCTGCTGATATCAGGGCACACTTGTGTCTGGATGTTTGGTAGCATATCAGAGCAGATTTTGATTAGGTGCCTTGGGGACCAGATTACTTCGGCATCCAGAAAACCTAGGGAAAAGGAGACAGAAATGAGCACTTCAACAGTGAGAACCTGATGCTCCAGCAGTAATAAAGAGCTGTGACCCAGGAGCCTTCCCACCCATTCTCAGGACTCACCTACTCCCAGGAGTCAAAGGGTCAGACAGCAGAGGACCATGAGTCCCCAAGCCGAGTCTGGAAAGACAGGACAGGGCATCTTCCTACACAAGGTGCTGATCTCCTGGGCCAGATGACAGCTACTCTGTTTGATTCCTCTCTTTTCTCAGTTTGGAGCATTTTCCTGTAACATCAGGAGAGGCACTGTCCCCTAAGTAGCTCCCCTAAGTAGCTTCCCTAAGCAGGCTGAGCTTCCAGGAGCAGGGGGAGATGAGTCCAGCACCTAAGGGCTGTGTGTAGAGCAGATAACCCACACCCCAGCTTCTCTGACTTATCTCAGGCAGTGCACCCTTCTCTCCTCCTAGCCAGGAAGTTCCAGGTTGTCCCCTTGAAGCCCTGGCACACTTCCTCAAATAGAAACTCCTGGAGAGGTTGTGACTATGCAAGGTGGCAGTTCATGTGTCCAGGTGGTATCAAACACATGAGTATATCCGAGGTTGAGCAAATGTCTTAATTAATCATGGCTTCTGATGCATACAGGTTCCAAGCAAACACCAAGCTAGGAAGCAGTAAGTCAAGCGCAGAAGATCCACAGCGCCCTCACATGGCCAGCCTCGCAGTCACCAGGTCTTTGCAGTAGCTGCAATCTCTGGAAATTGGGCACTTTGCAGTAATCTCAGTTTTTGCCCGTGACACAGAAGGAAATATGAAGCAAACTTCTTTTTCTTTTTTTCCAGAAATGGAAAAATAAATTCTAAAGCTGATCAATTCTTATTAGAGGAAGCGAGAAAGTCTCCAGTCTTTGCTACCTGCCCTTGGAATGGGGTGGGAACTAGCAAAGCTCCATAACGAAAGGTAACTCCTGGAGCAGCTAACAGGGAATTCTACAACCAGTAACTCTTCTTGGCAACTGGGGAAATGATCCAACAGCTCCAAAAAGATGAAAATGACTTCTGAGATATCTTGCATTTTTTTGAAGTGCCTGTTCCAATCTTTCCCTCTTTTTCTTTGGTTGAAGTGTTTTCCTTGTGATGCATTTGGAGGAATTCTATTATGCATGTGTCTATTTCTCATAGGTTCTTATTAGTATCTTTGCAGTATATTTTAAAGGTGCGCACAGAGACACACAGATAGAAGACTTTTTTATTCAGTATTACCACATATATTTTTTTTTTGATTGGATCATTCAGCCTAGGGAGATAATTAGGATTTGATATGGTTGTTGATCTTGTCACATTCATCCCTTTCAGCTTGCATTCATTTCTGTTGGTTTCATCTCTTCCTTGCTCCTTTTTGGAGGCAGTACTATGGATTTGTGGAGAGGTTTCATAAAAGCACTCATTCATCTAGCTTATCAGCTATACGCCTGCTTTGTTTTTTAGTGATTGCTGTAGAGTATACATTTCTATTTTAACACAATCTAATTTTAAGTAATTTCCCACAGGTTAGGAAAAACTTACAATGTTGTGATATTTGTTCATTCATCATTTTTCATCATTATATAATTATTTTTATTGATTTGAGTTTTACATTCATTTTATTTTTGTATAAAAGGAGTAAAACTAAACAAAACAGAACATAAGAGAGCAGAAGAATACAATGTGACACAAATTTCAAAAGAAGACAACATGAGATTTACAGTAACTACCTTAATGTCTCTTGATTTCTTCTAAATGGTTGTCTCTATCATCACACACAATGAATTCATACAAAACAAAATAATATAAAACTGATCAGAGCAGCATAATGAAGTCATTATAGGCTTTTAAAACCAGACAATATGAAAATTAACAAAGATTGTCATAATGTCTCTTGTTCTCTTCAAAATAGCTATCTTTCATGTATGTTGAAATTAAACAATACAAAACAGACTAAAACCACTCTGAACAAGAATAGAAGCATTATTGAATTTCATAGCATGATGATATGAAATCAGCGATGGATACCATAATGTCTGTTTTTCTTCAAAATAGGTGTTCATTTCATCACACGTAATATAACCCATTCTCATAAACTGTTTAGGAGAAGGTCTAAGCATGTGTAAACCTCTACAGGTAGACTTTTCTTTTCTGCATTAGAGCAAAAAACAAAACAAACCAAGATTACTAGAAAAATGAGAAACAAAATAGACAAATAAATAACAATAGCAAAGAGCCCAAAACAATAATGTTATAGTCATTCAAAACACAGTGGTACAAGGAGAACTAAGGTTGATATTTTACACAGTGATCTTCAATTCCTTGGGTCACTTGACACAAACATGGAAAATTTTTCCAATACTATGAATATTAAGGGCTTTGTTCTATAAGCTTACAGAATTTGTAGCACAATCATCTTAACTATCCAATGCGTGTTCATACAAATTTAATTACTTTTTCTTTTCCCTTCCATTTTCTTTTTCCCGCTTTTCCTACTTTCCCCCCCTTGGAGAAAATTCTTACCCTTTCACTGCATTTATTGAGAATCTTCCATATTAGATACTCTAACCATTTCTTACACTTGGGAGACAATACAATATTTAGTCATGTGAGTTTGATTTATTTCAGGTACAAGTATGCTCTCAAGTTGCATACACATACTTATAAATATCTCAATGTGGTTATTCTTTATATAGCTGAATAGTACTACATTGTATAAAAGCATCACATCTTTTTATCCATTCCTCAGGTGATGGGCATTTAGGTTGCTTCCAAGATCTGTCTATTACAAATGTTGCTGCTATAAATGTGGATGTACATATATCACTGTTATACAATGCTTTCAGTTCTTCTGCAAATATGCCCAGAAGTAAAATAGCTTGGTCAAATGGGACCTCCAATCCCAGATTTTGAAGAAGCTCCATACTGACTTCTACAATGGTTGCACCAGTCTACAGTCCCATCAAAAGTGCAGAAGAGTTCCTTTTTCCCTGGTGCCTTTCCAGCATTTGTTGTTGGTAGTTTCTTGGTCCTGGCCATTCATTCTGGAGTGAGATGGAACTTCAGTGTGGTTGTAATTTGCATTTCTCTAATGATCAATGATGTCAAACATTTTTTCATGTATTTATTTGCCATTTGTACTTCTTTATCTTAGAACCATGTATTCATCTCAGATGCCCATTTTTAGAATGGGTCTTTGAGTTTAGGGGATCTGAATATTTAAAAAATTCTTTATATATTCTAGAGAGAAGTCCTTTGTCTGAGGGACAGTGGACTAAGATTTTTCTCAAAATTCATGGGTTTCCTTTTTACTCTGTTGGAGATTTCTTTTGACATGCAAGCTGTTTCAATCAGATGAGATACCTGTTATTGATTCTGAAAGTATTTCCCATCCAGTTTGATTTTGCTCACAAATTCTCTACCTACCCCTATGTCTTCAAGATTTCTACCTACTTTGAGTTCCAGCAGATTTAGTGTTCCCATTTTAATACTTAGGTCTTTGATCCATTTTGACTTTTGCTTAGTGCATGGTTGATAAGCATGGGTGTAGTTTTAGTTTTGGGCATATGGAGAGCCAGTTTTTCCAGCACCATTTACTAAAGAGACTGTCATTCTTCCAGTGAAAGTGTTTGGTACTTTTATCAAAATTAAGGTGGCTGAGTGTATTTGTAGTCACAGTTCTATCTTCTAATCTATTCCATTGATCTTCAAGTCTGTTTTTATTCCACTACCATTCTGATATTATTACAGTAGCTTTTTAGTATAACTTCAAATCAGGAAGTGAGATGCCTCCTGCCTTGCCTTTGGTGCTCAGAATTGTCTTTGCTATTCTTGATCTTTTCTGGTTCCAGCTGAATTTTAGGAATGATTTCTCTAGGTCTGTGATGCATGCTAGTGGTATTTAGATGGGGATTGCATTAAATCTGTATAACTATTTTGGGGGAATGACAATTTTTACAATATTTGTTCTTCCTATTAATTAACAGGGAATGTCTTTCCATTTTCTGAGATTCTCTTCAATCTGTTTTCTAAGAGAAAAATATTATTTTGGGCTGAATAAGTCTTGTATGTTTTTTGTTAGATTGATCTCTAAGTATTTCATTCTATTAGATGCTATTGTGAAGATGTGGCTTCTCTTATTTCTCTCTCAGTGAGTTTGTTGTTTGTGTATTGGAATGCTATTGATTTTTGAGTGTTGACTTTGTATCCAGCTACATTACTGAATTTATTTATTATACCTAGGAGTTTTTCAATTGATTTTGGGGGGTCTTATATGTAGAGTATCATTTTGTATGCATGTAATGATAATTTAACTTTTTTCCTATAATTTGTCTTTTTATTTATCTCTCTTGTCTAATATCTCTGGCTAGTATTTCCAGCACTAGTGAGTAAGAGTGGTGAACATGGGTATCCTTATCTTGTTCTTGAATTTAGAGTACAGGCTTTCAGTTTTTGGCCATTTAATATGATGTTCATTGTTGGTTTGACATAGATGCCTACTTTAATATTGAGATAAAGACCATCTATTCCAATTTTCAGTAAAGTTCTTAACATGAATGAGTGTTGGACCTTATCAAAGATTTTTCTGTACATATAGAAATGATCATGCAATTCTTGTTTTTGGTTCTATTGATATGGTGGTTTACATTTGTTGATTTGCATACGCTGAACAATCCCCACATTCCTGGGATGAATGCCACTCTATCATGATGTATAGTCTTCTTGATGATTTGTGGCATTCTGTTTGTCAATACTTTATGGAGAAGTTTTGCCTATGTTCATTAGGGAGTTTGGACTGTAGTTCTCTTTTTTGGGTTGAGTCTTTCTCTGGTTTTGGTATTATAGTAGTACTTGATTCTAGGAATAAATTAGGGAGAATTTATTTACTTTCAATTCCATTAAAGAATTTGAGAAGTGTTGGCATCAAGTCTTCTTGGAATTTCTTGTAAAACCCTGCAGTGAATCCATCTGGACCTGGGTTTTTCTTTGTTGGTAAGGTTTTAATGACATTTTTGTTTTCATTAACTGAAATAGAGTTATTCAGCAGTTTTATGTCTTCTTGACCCATGTTTGATAATACTTATCTTTCTAGGAATGTGTCCCTTTCTTGTGTGTTATCAAGCCTATGAGAGTCAGGTGTTCCAAATAGATATTGAAGATCTTCTGTATTTCCAGAGGGTCTGTAGTGATTTCCCCACTTTTATTCCTTATTGCATGAATTTGAGTTTTTTCTTTCCTTTTTTAAAACAAGGTTGGCTCGGGGTTTATTAGTTTCATTTATTCTTTCAAAGAGCCAACTTTTTGATTCATTGATTCCCCTGTTTTTTTTTTTAGTCTCTCTTGCATTGATTTCTGCTCTGTTCTTTATAATTTCCTCCCTTCTTTTGGCTTTGGGCTTGAGTTGCTCTTCTTTTTCTAGATGTTTGTGATGTAACATCATGTGATTTGTTTGTGTTCATTCTGTTTTTATCATATGAGAATTCACCACAACAAATTTTCCTCTGAGCACTGCTTTCATTGCATCCCACAGGCTCTGGTAAAATGTATTTATATATTCATTTGCTTGTATATATTGTTTAACTTCTTCTTTAATTTCCTGTGACCCACTGATTCCTCAGGATTTTATTTTTCAATTTCCATGTGCTTGTGGGATTTTTTTTCCAGTTCTTTTTGTCATTAATTTCTAGTTCTCATGGTGCTATGATCCAAGAACGTGCATGGGATAATTTCAATTTTTTGCATTTACATAAGCAGGTTCTGTGGATGAATATATGGCATATTATAGAGAACATCCTATGTGCTGCTGAGAAAAATATATATTCTGATGTTGTTGGGTGATACACTTTGTATATGTTCACCCAGTACATAGATTCACAAGATTGACCCCTTTCAGTTATTTCTACGCTGATTTCTGTCTATTTGATATGTCTCTTTGTGTCAATGGGGTGTTAAATTCTCCTGTTATAATTGTGCTATTGATTATTTGTTTTTTCATTTCTATTAATATATGTTTTATATAACTGGGTGCTCCCAAATTTGGTGCAAATATGTTTAAGATTGTTATCTTTTTCTCTTAAACTTTTCCCCTAACTACTATACAGTATTCTTTAATTCCTTGGATCATTCTTGGTTTGAAGTCCACATTGAAGGCAAACAGAATGGATACCCCTGATTTTTGGGGGGTTCCTATTGCAGGGAGTATTGTTTCCATCCTTTGACTTTCAGTCTGAGTTTCTTTTTGGGTTAGAAGAGTTTCTTGTATACAACATATGATTGGATGTTGTTTCTTGATCCATTCTGCCAGTCTGTTTTTTTTAATTGGTGAATTGAGACTGTTTACATTAATGGTTATAACTGAAATATAATGGTTCATTTTTGACATTATCTTTCTGCTGTTGATTCTTAAACTTTCCACTGTATTTAATCATCTGCATTGTTTAGTTGTTTTTTCCTATGTATGTCTAGAATGTGTTTCAGTATTCTTTGCAGGAATGGTTTAATGGTCATGAAATTTTCAGCAGTTCTTTGTCATGAAAGTATTTTATTGTTACATTGATTTTGAAGGGTAGTTTTGCATGGTACCTCAATCTGGGTTGGAAGGCACTTTTCTTCAGGATCTGAAATACTTCACTGCATACTTTTCTTGATCATTGTTTGTGTTGAGAAGTCTGCTGTGTTCCTGATAGACTTTCTTTATAGGAGATCTGACTTTTCTCTCTAACAGCTTTTAATATTCTGTTCTGATGCTGTATATCTAAAATGTTGATTATATGTCTGGATGCAGTCTTATTTTATGTATGACTACTTCAACTTCCATATGCTTCACTGATCTGTATGTCATTTTCCATTTTCATAATTGAGAAATTTCCAGCTATTACTTCTGTAAATAGCCTCTTGATATCATTTGTGTTGTCTCCTTTTTCGTTTACACCTATCAATCTTATGCTGCTTCCTTTGCATCGTCTTGCAGCTGTTGTCCCTGATTTCTTGTTATTTTAAACAGATATTTCCTTTCCTGTTCTCTAGATACAATCTTGTCTGTGAAGTCTGAAAGTCTATCTTCACTTTCATTGAGGCAATTTTGCCATTGTTCAGTGGAATTTTTGATTTTCTATGTATCTCAATTTGTTTCATGCATTCTGTTTGTTCTTATATTATTTGTTAAAGGCTTCCATATTTTTGCATTGTTCCTCTAATTTTTTAACTATGTCTTATTTAGATGTGTTCAGCATTTCTTTCATTACCTTTATCATTTATTTTTTTTACCTGGGACATTATTTCTGATCTGAGGTCTTTTATAGCTTTCCGGAGCTGTTTTTTTACTTCAATGCCATCATTTCATGAATTTCAGGTGTATGGCTTACATTTTCTCCTGTGTGCATATCTCCTAGACTTGCTTGATTTTGGCTGCATTTTGCTCTTTTGTTTTGTCATTTTCCTATATTTCTGGATTTCAAATGATGTTCCAAAGCTTCCCCATGCACTGGGAATCACCTGGCCCACTTTTAGCTCCTATGACAGACTGCAGGCAACTATTAGTGGCTTCTAGGTCTCTGGGCCTGGCCTAGTTAGGCCTTTTGGGGACCTCCCTTGTATCCTCCTATGATTTGGGAGGCAGGGTGTATTCTTACTGCCTGGGAATGACTTCTCAAGGCTTCCCTGTGTGCTGGGATTCATCTCATACACATTCAGCAGATAGAACTGAATTCAGACCCCTTCTAGCCACTTGGAGTTTGCTGGGAATGGCCCAGTTAGTCTTGCAGGGACCTCCCTTGCATCCTCTGATGATTTGGGACATGTGGCATAGTTTTAACTCCTATGAGCAATATTTCAAAGATTACCTGTGTACTGAGATTCAACCTACACAAGTTCAGTTACCAGGACGGAATTCAGGTCCCCGATAGCTGCACTGAAATAACTCTTAAATTGCCATTGCGGTGTTTCCCTATCCACATTATTCACTGGCCTGACACCATACAACTTCAGGGTTTATTCCAATTTCAAAATAATCATGATAGATAAATACTTTGAATTGATTGTGGTGAATTAATCGGTTGGTTAACCAAATTTTTTTTTGCCAAGAATCATCCTGTTCCCCTTTCCATCTGTAGCACACTTGGGAGCCATACCTCCCCTCTGGTTGTCTCAAAAAGGTGCCCTTGAACACAGCATAGACACATAACATTTAAACTTTCTGTGATATCCAGCTAGGATAACAAGGTCATAGAGTTACTGAATTTCATGTTAAGTATCTATCAAGTGTGGGCTTCTACCACACTTGTAGGTGTTATGGACATACATGTGTGGAGGAAAATAAAGCAAATGCCTTATATTGTTATGTAATATTTCATATGAAAAACTGATTGATTTAAACCCAAGTCAATATATGGCATGAATTAGGCTCCTATTTCTCTCTACCTTCAGAAGTCTCAAAATTCTGTTCTTTACTCACCGATTTTTAGTACACAGTTAATATCTTGTCTTATTTTTCTAATTCTATTATTTAGTGATATCCAGAGGTAATGCTACTGTTGAACATCTATACCAATATTTCTTCTGTTTTGTTTACTCATGTATTTTTATAACATTTAATACAGATGTTTTCTCTTCTCTATGAAGAACTCTTGTTTGGTATCCAGTGGGGCCAAATCCAACTGCCCTCATGTAATAATTTTGAAAGTGGAGAATCTCTGATGACTCATGGAGCTTCAAGTTGCTCACGTGCTTTCTACATTTCTCCCACTGAAAAGAAAATTCATATTGCACATTGGGAACTACTGTCTTTATCCATTCAATTGACGGGAACAACATGTATCTTCTGTGAATTTACACACACATGCACACTCATGTGTGCAGGCTCATGGACCTCAGCTCATACCAAGGCTCGTGCTACACAAGAATCCCAGTGGTAACAGATTCAGAAAGGGTAGCTTTTTCCCCTCATTGAGTTGGGACCAGGTAGTTGTGTCCCACTCCACACTGTGGCAGCCCTTTTTTTCGGAGAGAATCACTGACTGTGCCTTACAGTGTACACATTGCAGGTACAGAGGCATAAGGAATTCTGGCTGGTTTTAGCTGACTCCAGGGTGATGGGAAAATGCTCCTTCTTATCTCTGAAGACACTGTAGTATTCTGAATTCTCCCATCACAGTGCTGGAAATGCTTCCTGAGTAATGCAGCAGCATCAACCCCTGACCTGGGTCTTGGAGACACTAGAACACTGAGTAATGTTTCAAATTCTGAGAATCCTCTCTGGTCACCTTTTTACAGTGTATAATGCAGTATCTGCATGTCTATGTGATTCCAGCATCCATGAAGCCTCTAGGTAAGAAAAGCACAAGATGAAATCTAGACATAAGGCATGTGTTGTACTTTTCGAGGCAAAAGCTGGAAGAGGGACTCTGCAAACCTGTGGCAAGGTTTGCTAGCAGAACCCAGAATTTACCTTCTTCCAGGAGACAATGGGTTGCTCATAGAATTTAGGGCTCACAGCAGGTCAACATAGAAGTAAACAGATACATCTAAATGCTGAGGCCTCAGGACAGAGACTGGAGAACTCCGAAGCCCCTCCCTAAGGAGAGGGTGGCTGGGCCACTGATATCACTCCTAACTACCTTTGCAGATTCTCCCTGGCTGAGGATCTCACTGGCCTCAGAAAGGATCGCCCATTTGTCTAATGGAGAAGACTTGCAAAGGGAGGAGTATTGCAGCAAGGCACTCAGCTTGAGCAAACTGCACTCTGGAGCTTTCCCACACTCCTCTAAGGCTGTTGGTCCTCTGTGCACCTGTCCTGATATCAAAGCTGCCCTGCCAAATTCTTCAACTGTGAATTTTATTCAAGTTCAGGAAGAACGTTCCCACATCTCTTGCACACTTATTGGTAGCCTAGCAGAAACTGAAAACTTCTCAACATATGCCTGATAGTGAATTCAAAACCAGTTACTGTTAACCCTTCCCTTCCTATGTTATTTTCCCAGGCTCTCCCTAAAGCTCTTTTAGAACCCTGTGGAATCACAGTGCCATCTTGTGGTTGCTCCGTGAAATCTCATCGTTGTTTTCTTTGCAATGGCCTAAGGAATGCAGGTAAATGCCTGCATAGTGTGCAACTTTTGTGGTCAATTTCCTTGAATTCTAATCCAACTCTACTTCTTAGCCTGAATTTCAATCGCCATGCTTATTTCTTCATTTTCCTTCTATCACATATTTCGATTACCACGGTAAACAGAAACACCAATGATTTGGAGGCAGATTTATTTATGTCAACCAGTGCTGATGGGGATCATTCCCAGAATATTAGGCCCTGATTTCTGGTGGTCTAGAGCTGATATGAGGAAGGCATGCAGGAAGTACAAAGGCAGAAATGCTTGTCAGTTAAGGATTGTTTTATGCCCTATGCATCATAGTGACAGCTATGCATTATAGTGACCAGCAGTTTCCTCTGAGACAGGAGCAAAGGGAAGTGAAACAGGAACTAGTAACTGGGTGACTAGGAATCTGAAGGATCCTGGCAGGTGAGGGGTATTTTCTGCTACACAGTCACAGACTTAAGGTGTTTTTTCTTAAAGCCACTTTCTAAATTAAGAAGGATAGATTGGGAGTAATGAGCGAGAACACTTGGTGTCAAATATTGTTGAAAAAAGGAAATGTAAGAAATACAATTTCTTTAACTCCATTACCATGAGATCATAAAGTTAAAAACAAAACAAGCATTTAAAGCATTAGCCAAACAATAAAGCAGTAAAGGACTGGCAGATAAAGTGATCATGTTCAAGATGGGATCAAATGTGTGAGCTAAAGTAAAATGAAGAAAACTAGAGGGTATCTTGCAAGACAACAATCATGGAAGATGCAGTGTCTAGTGGTAAAGCTTGAGTGTGTAGCATTAAGAATTCACAGTCATTTGACACTAAATCAATGACTTGCCCAATGGGTTTCTGCTGAGATAAGCAATAGGAAGCAGAGGAATCTGAGGACCTACTAGGACAGGGAAGTTCAGCTACCTGGTAGATTGTTGGGTGGATCAGAGAACGTTCTCTATTTTCTTATGGCCCAGACTAAAAGAACCATTTCCAATCCCAGAAATCTGCTCATGTATCTCTCTCTCTGCACTCTGCATGCAGAGAGCAGGCAAGGCAGATGTTAAGAAGACTTTGTCAGTAAACAAGAAATGCAGAAACAAGAGAGTTTGTTTAGATGGGGGCTCATTGCCAAGGAGGCACCAGGGGAGTTCTGCCAAGAATGGTGATTCTTGGGGAAAAAAAATTGGTGTACTGAGACACTTCAATTCTTGTTAAGTGGATTTAGGGGAACTGAGATTCCCCTGCCAATTACACAGAGGCATCTGAATTATTATGGGTCTGTGTTACACAGTCTCACTCCTAGAGCCATGAGGGGTTCCAGAGACTCCCAGAAACCTCATCATATAACCTCTGGCCATTGGCCTTCACTGATACAAACCACAGATGGGCAAGTAGTTTAATTACAAGGTAAACATTTGAGTTTATAAGAAACAACATGCAATAACATATATCAAATAAAGTGGATAAAAGAGGCATCTTTTTAAAAAAAACTCAAAGTTTGAATTTTTAAAATCCCATTTTTTTGAGTTGAAAACCTCAGGATTATCAATTCAAATCAAAAGTCTAAAGTAACAATTAAAGCAGTCTGATTTCCATAGTGGTTGCACCAGTCTACATTTCCACGAACAGGGGGAGGGTTCCATTTTTTCCACAGCCCCTCAAGCATTTGTTGTTGGTTGATTTTCTCATGGCACCCATTCTTTCTGGGGTGAGAAGGAATCTCAGTGTGGTATTAATTTATATCTCTCCAATGACCAGTGCTATTGAGCATTTTTCATATGTTTATTTGCCATTTGTACTTCTTTATCTGAGAAACATATATTCGTTTTAAATGCTCATTTTTTGATTAGCTCTTTACATTTGAGGGGTCTGACATTTTGAGTTCTTCATATATTCTAGATATTAGGCCTTTGTCTGAGGAAAACCTGGCAATTTTATTTCCCATTCAGTGGTTTTATCTTCACTCTGCTGGTGATTCATTTGCTCTGCAAAAGCATTTTAATAAGACAAAATCCTGCTTCTTAAGTCTCTGTAATAGTTCATGTGTGATCCAATATTTATTTGTAAAGTCATTGCCTATACCTATGTCTTCAAGAGTTCTGTTTTTCTTCCACTAGATTTAGTGTTTCTGTTATAATATTTAGATTTTTGATCCACTTTGCCTTTAGTTTAGTGCACGGTGATGGGCATGACTCTAGTTTTAGTCTCTGATATTTAGAAATCCAGTTTTTCAAACACTATTTATTAAAGGGGTAGCCTTTGATCTAGTGAATGTGCTTGGCCCCTGTGTGAAAAGTAAGGTGGCTTAGTGTGTTTGGAGTTGTTTGAGCATCTGTGGACATTCCTTAAAAACTAAAACTAGCTATTCACCCTCTTGTTATAGCCCCAAAAGAATTAAAAGCACCACACCACAGGGACATATGCACACCCTGATACAGCAGCACATTGTGTGATGGCTAAACCTTGGAAACAGTCCAGATGCCTATCAACCAGTCAATACATAGAGAAGATGTGATTTTTTAAAAAATATAATGGAGTACTACTCAGAGATAAAAATGATTAACTTGAGATAATTCTCACACTGATGCCATATTTCAGTGAGATAAATCAGAAGCACGGGTGTAAATAATGCATTGTTTCTCTAGTATGAAAAAGTGAGAGTGTAAATAAGGCCCAAAATGTATAGTAGATATTGTAAAATAGGAAGGAAATGTTCAAATGCAAAGGGGAACTGCGAAAGTGGAAAGAAATAAATAAGACAGGAAGAAAAACTGAAACAAAGATTTTGTAAATATAAGGAAGGGAAGAAGAGTTGAAGTAAGGGGAATGGGAAAAACAGAATTAGTTTGTACCATGCACAGGTACAAATTCTCTATAATTAATGTGGTCATTATATACATCTAAAATGTTTTAATATACTTAATTAATTAAAACATCAATTTGTAGAGGACTGAAAGGTAATTAAGAAGGAGAGGAGCTAGGGTGGTAGTGAAAGCATGCTTTAGTCTAGGAATTTATACTGAAGAATTGGAAAGCAAAAGTAAAATGAAAGAAAGGAATTGGTAAACTAAACAAAAGAAATGACATTTCATTGTTGCTATTA
This sequence comes from Cavia porcellus, assembly GCF_034190915.1. NCBI lineage: Eukaryota > Metazoa > Chordata > Mammalia > Rodentia > Caviidae > Cavia > Cavia porcellus. The sequence continues at coordinate 49,596,737 of NW_026947489.1, read as the reverse complement.
TTGTGCTCATTCATTTACTATAACAAGGGAAACAAAGTCTTTCACTTCAAAAAGAAAGATGAACTTTCTATGTTGCAGAAAACTCTCACTATGACAGAGATGTAAGGCAGTCTTGAACAGGGAGTGAATGTGTGGCCTCCAATCTTTCAGCAACCAGATGAGTCAGCACATGGGGTGGTGTGGGGCAGCACACCGTGTGTGACCCAAGCTAATGTAGGTGAGCAACAACTTCCAAGTCATAGGAAAGATCACCTGTCACAGCTGTGACCACCAATGCTAAGATATCCAATATTCACCAGCTGTGCTGGGCTGGTGGAGGACTTCTAGGACCAAACAATTAATGAGGATTTCTTTCTATCCAAATTTTTAGCCAGTGTGCTGGCAGAGGTCTTCTGGGGTCTCAAAAGATATTCACTGTTGTTTATGATCTCTAGTAGTTGACAGGAGAGAAGGAAGTTTGTGAACAGGAAGGAGGTGGCCTCGGCTCACTGTGGCTGCTTGAACAGAGGTACACAGCAGAATCCCCTGGCTGTGCACTCTGGATCTTCAGATAGGAGAAGGTCTCCTCAGGCCTCTGAGCAGAGAACCTTTCAGTAGGCATCCCTGAGGTGTCTGATGGAAGTTTATCCTGAAAGTACATGAGGAACTTCGGGCCTTGATCTGGGTTCTGCTGGTACCAGTAAAGAAAAATGTGTCCAGAAATTGGATCACACCTGAAAGTTACATTCTGTCCCTTCTTTGTGACCTTGTAACTGGGAGACTGGGAGACTCCAGCTTTGATGTAATCTATGAAGACAGAGGCTGGGAATAGAATGATAAAAACAGTTATAGTTGCCACTTGCATAAGCCAACACATGCATACACCCATGTGCATAGTCACACACACAAATTCAATGAAACTGTTTGGTTTTCTGTGCACTCACCTATCCCCAGAAGACAGAGGGCAACCCGGGAAAGGAACCTGGTGCCCATGCTAGGATGAGCTCAGAACAGAGGCTCAGCATATCAGACAGAAAAGGAAAGACATCTTTGTCACCACACAGTGGTTCCATGACATCACTTCCTCGCAAAACCCCTCTACCTTAGTAACACACAATTTACATTATAAAATACTAGGGTAATTGATGTAATATCTATAAGCTTGTTTTTAACAAAATTAATTCATAGGTCATAATTTCTAAGCAATACTGTCTTGATGCAGAGTCTTCACATTTTGTGTTCTTTCACAAGAAAGAAATAAAGGATAGGTTATGCATCTGTGAATGAATGCATTTTAAACAAAAAAGTTTGCATCTAAAAATAATCTTTTCTTTTTGCCTTTTCCCACTCACATAAAACTCCAGGCAAAGAATTGAAATTATATTTGTTGACTTTATCACATTTGAATTCAAGAATATATCACATTTTGAAGTGGAAATTTCCACACCAAGTGAAAAGCAGGTATATCCATGTGGATTCTCCCATACTTGTTCAACAAGTGAATGCTTTTCATAATCCACAGCAGACCAATTCACTCCCAGAAATTCACTAACTTTTAAATTTCTGAGCCCTGGATTAGGCAACTGGAATCTGATATGTGAAAAACCTTAGGACACCAAATCCTAACTTGAGAAATTTGTTTCTCCATTGGTCAACTTAAGACAATGTAAGAACAAAAGTACTTGACTTATCACTTAAATCCAATTTATTCAGAGAAATACAATGTTTCCACTTTGAAGTCTGTGTTATCCTTTGAGTGAGTTTAAAGATCACAGTACAATATTCACAGTGGGTTTAAAGATCACGGTATTCTTGTACACAGTACAAGAGTTAATATTGCTTGGCAAGACTCCAGCATCATGGCAACTCATGAAAGAGAAGACAGTAGAAAAAGCTAGAAGTGTGATTGTGAAGTGGGGGACTACTGGAACCTCAGTTGAGACAGGAAAATTCAGAGTGGAGACATCCCATTTTTGGCATCTTTCACCTGCCACCCCAAGTTTAAGCAAGGAGGAAGGAGACTGAAGACCATAGCAGGGTAAGAAAGTGGGTGACTGGAAGTATCGTTTGGGGAGAAGCTGTGCTGTGTGAGATCCTTAAATCAATCACTTAGCCTGGAAACTACATTTCTAGAACAAAGGTCAAGGAGGCCTTCATTCAGAATTTAGGATGAACTGGTAAGAGACTGACCATTACGCTTGGAAGATCATCACGGTCTTGCTGGAAGACAATGACTTGCAGGTACAGACATGTGCAACACCCGGAGGGCATACTTTCTCTCCTGCACTCTGTGACTAGTTTATCTCGGCAAATGCTTGGCAACAACAGTGAGGCTTAGTCAATGCCACAAACTTATGGAGGAAACCCTATGGGGGAACAGCATCTCTAGCATCAGGTTTTCACGGATTTCTTACATTCCTGTTTTAGGTCTCACCAAGCAGCTGGAGGTGCCCTTAGCCTCACCCTCCATAGCTCCAGCCTGTGTTCCTGAACCATCCCTCCAAGAGCTCTGCCCACCAGCTGCTCCCTGACTTCTGGCTAATCACTTCCACTTTGCTTTTCCTCAGCACTTCTTACATTTGAAACAGGCCTAATTCACACGAGAAGCCCTCTCTTCCCATAATACAGCTAATGCTTCTGTTCCACTGTGGTAGACTTCATGGTGTTATTGATACCAGAAGTGATTTTCAGCAAAGAAAATTTTACATTCCAGAAGCTGAGCTCTGTACTGTGTAGATTTCTTGTAAAGAAAGCAGCTGAAGGAAAGAGTAGAATTTGGGGGAAGCCTGCTTGTGAAACTGTAAAAGAAGCCAGAGCTGTTAGACACTGACAGAGATTACCCATTATATTCCAAAACCCACTGTAGCCCATCAAAGGAAGGGATGTGACTTCTCATATGAACTACTTGATCTCTGCCAGGTAAGTGTGCAATATAGAGTATTTTTGTTGTTGGTCCTTCCATCCATTTTTGTCAGTCATACACTCACCCTTTCTCTGAAAGATGGTATTGTAGTTAGGGGTTGTGAGGAAAATAATTAAAATCAAAATATGGAATTTATAATATAATTTTATGATAGTCAGGCAGAGTTAACAGTAGAAAATGCAGCAAATCTATCCACAACACTAAAGACATAGAATATATAGTCCAGGGCCTGAATCCCACAGCAATGTACCAACATGATTCCAGGTGATGAGCTCAAGAAAATGCCTCCTACAAGTCCAACTGGAGGTCTAGAGCCCACAAGCAAGACTCACACCAGTCTCTTTTATGGATCTGTGCTGGGAAGGCTCAAAGGTCAGTGGTGCAATCTAGAAAGGTTATGCCAGCAGGAGGAAGGAGCTGTGCTGGTAGGATTAGAGATCTACTAGAGCCAAGCAATCATGATCAAAACAAAGACCATGGATGTCCTGAAAAGGACCACAGTCATCCTCAGCGACATGGAGGCCAGAGCTCCTCCAGTGATAATCACAGTGGAGTACATGCCAGGAAGCCAGTGTGACTAGTTCATCCTAGAGACTAAGCAGTACATATCTTCCCCTCTGGGCCAGGAAGCATTCCTCAATGTAAGGACTAGAGCTTCTCCAGGAGAACCAGTGGCTCAAACAGCAACACTTAGGAGAACCCACAATGCCTCAGTGCCTCAACACCTCAATGCCTTTTTACTCCTTTCCCATGTCTCTATTTATGTAGGCAAATTTCCTCAGGTGAAACATCTACACTCAGCACCATGGTGATTTTACTCTCCTGGCCTTAAGTTGACCACTAGTTTTTAAATCATAACAGATGTGTTCTCAATGCAGTAAAATGAGTTTATAGGGGAGTAAACAGATAGTTACAGCCCCTAAAATATAGATGAGTAGAAAAATAATCAACAAGTTCTGAAAAATTACAACTTTGCTCTATTCTATTCACATGAGGCCTTGTGAAGTTATAGAAGGGAAATTGAGCTTGGTAGGAAGTAAAGGAACTTCCTGCAGGAGCGTAACTGAGATCTGAGGTCCAGGTGTGTCTTTGCCTCTAAGAAGTGGAAGGCTCTATGCCAGAGGACATACCACTGCCCTCTCTGCTACTGAACAGATCAGGCTTGGATGAGGGCCTCGAAGCATGGATAGAGTAGAAAGATTAGAGAAATGGAAAGAATAAAGGCCTAGTGGGAATTTGGAGCACAACAACCATCACGGAAAAGGTCACCTTTAGCACAAGCCACATGAAAGATGAAGCAGCTGAGAATTCTCCAAAGAGGTGATAGGGCTCCAGAGCAAGGCACCCAGGTATGTTCAAGTTACAAACCATGCTCCATGCTGAAAGGTATTGTCTGAGGCCTGTGACTAAAGTCATATTCAGAGAATCAAATTCTAGGAGCAACAGTGGAGACCTCTGTGTCCAGAGTGAGTTCAGGTCTGGTTGAGACTCCCTGGAGATACACGGTGACAATGAAAACCCAGTGTCCTTAGCATGCCAGCCTCCTAGTGCTACGGTCTCTGCCCAGGTTGTCCTTAGTTCTAGGGTGCAGCTGTGTAGCACTGTGGAATCACTAGTGGCACAGAAAGACACAGATGTCTGGGAGGTGCTGGCAGACTGCACAGTGAATAGGAAGTTCCCTCTACTTGGTCTGGACATACTGTACCCATCAGAGACTTCTCTTTTTTCAGTGATGTTGGTACCATATTCGTAGTAGATGAGCATCAGACCCAGCCCTGGATCCTGTCGGTATCAGTACATGTGGTCCTGATTCAGCCACTGGACAGAGCTCAATGTCAGGTACTGGCCTCTTTTTAGGACCCAGGACACAGGATTCTGAGTGCTGCCAGCATTCCCTGGACCTGCAGAGGAAGAAGAAAAAGCTGATGCCACAACCCAGTAGGAAAAGTTTGGACTAGGATAAAATACCCCATGACAACTGCTTGCCTTGGGCTCACCTGCCTCCAGAAATCAAAAGGCCACACAACAGAGAAAGCTGCAGCTCATGGCTGGTCCCCAGCAGAACAAAGGATTTTTATGGGCTTCTGTAAGACAAAGGAGGATGGGACTTTATAGTTGGAGTCATTCTGAGCCCTTAGTTTCCCTGCCTGAGGCCCACGGCTGTCCTGTCACCGGGAATGTGTCCCTCCCTCCTCAGGACCAAGTCCAAAATAAATGCGTGATCAAAATCCAGATGTTAGAATGGGACACATTTGTCTGAATTGACACAAGTTATTTATGACTTTTCTGTACATTAGGTTTTAAGCCTTTGTCTATTATATTTCTATAGTGATACATTTCTGCACTAACACAATGATAATAATATCATAAGTATTTCTGTAGTTTAAAATATTAGAGAAAACCTTTATGGCTTTCCAGAAATGTTGGGCTCACCTGTCCCAAAATTTCTTTGAATTATCATGCATATGGATCAAAAATCACTGCTCAGTTCATTTAAAATGTGAAGTGTGTAGTACATATAACTTAGGTATCAGGAAGTTTCATTTTAAATATCTGGCTAGAGATGTATGCTATATTCTGCAGTTAATTTCATGTAATATAGCCTCTGTATAAACTTTTATTTCTGTGAATTCCAGGTCCTCAGCTGCATGATGGCTAGGGAATATATTTCTACATTTGCTTTTGTAGACACAGGAAAATCTAAGATTAGCAAAGGGGATGAAAGAATGTTCTGTGCTTAATGTTTCTACACATCTTTGAGGACATTGTGATTATCAGTTTTATGTGTCTGCTTAAATGGGCTACAAGCATCCAGATCATGTACGCATATATTATCCTGAATATTTCCTTGAAGGTCTCTTGGAATGAGATTAACACTTAAATCCGGTGATTTTGTCATTAGATTAAGTTAACATTTTGGTCGTAGAGTGAAACAGGTACCCTCTATCATGTGGTCTGGCTTCATTTAATCAGCTGAACACAATTGAAACAGAAAGACCAGTCCTCCCTTGGGTAGGATAGAAAGGTCAAGCTGACAGGCTCAGAACTGAGCATAAACTCTCTCTAATTCCTCCAGCACCACCAGCTCCCCCTGCAGGTTCTGGACTTGAAAGCTTCTGCAAATGCATTAATTAGGCAGTAGTTCAAAATGGAGATGCATAACTCCAAATGGCTCTGTTTCTCTGGAGAATTCTGACTAATGCAGGTAGGTATTTTAGTCTCAAAGATTAAAAACACTTCAAAATGTGTCAAGAAAATCACGTTGGTCTTGATGAATGGGGTTTGGAATGGGAATCAGAGTCTAATATACACCACCCTGTGCCTATATATTTTTCTACATCACTAACTCCTGGGAAAACAGAATTCTATCAAAGATTCATTAAAGCCATTGAGTGTAACAGGAATTAACATAATAACATTCTGATCTTGAAGACAGGCACCTCTCTTTCTGAAAATGCAGTACAGTACGGAGCTAGAAATGTGAGACTTTGGCCAGGAGTTGAGTCTCAGTTCTGTATCCTAATTGCTATTTTATTTGGTACAATTATTTAACTCTAGGCCAATTCCTTCAAATATAAAATGAGAAAAATATCATTTGACTCTTAGTATTTTCTGTGACAATTGAATTTACAAATGAAATTTTGCAAAAGAAGTCTTTTCAGTATATAGCAAATTGTCAACAAATGATGGACTTATTATGATTTTTTTCTAGATTACCCAATCAAGAGATGGATGATTTTCACATTAAAAATTACAGGTTGTGTAATTAATGTTATAGATATTAGAGGGAGTGGATACATATAATGGAATGCCATGAACCCTTAAAAATAGTAACAGAAAAGACTGCTCCATGCCATGACACTCTTGACGTTGGAGGGCACTATGTTAGTTGAGATGTCAGTCACAGAAAGACAAAACTGCATACTTCCATTTGTAGGCATTTCCAAAGCAGACCCCAGAAACTAAGAACACGTTGCTGCTTTTCAGAGACCAGAGTGTGGAGGAAGGGAGGAGCTGCATGTTGAAGGGTGTAACGTTCTGCTATCTACTCAACCTCAAATAGTCAGTAACATGTTGTACCCAAATGAAACATAAACACTGCAGTGCTTGTTTAAAAACCTTTCAAGAAGGTAGATTTCATTTTGATATTTAAAAGTATTGAAAAGCTGACAGAAAAGGGTAGTCAGAGAAAGAGAAAAAGGAAAAAAAAGAAAATTTGATTTGCATAAATCAAAATCTAAAGAAATTAATTTGAATAACCCAAACGTTTTCTATGTTACTAGTTTTCTTTTTTTTAATTTTATTTTCAATTTTCAGTATTCTCTCTTCTGTAAACAATGCCTTGTACAATGGATAGGACTCAAAAATGTTTCCTGAATTAAAGAAAAGAAGAAGCTAATGAGTTATCATGTTCACATTCCTTTCCCTGTGGCTCCTCCTCTCCTGCACATGAAAACTGCACTTTTCTCTGACAAATGCCACCATCCTTTCATTTTGCAGCTCTGAACCTGTGCTACTCATAGACTGCCATAGAAGTGATCACACAACCTCTGCAACATGGCAAGAGGAAGACAGTTTAGAGAGTGTGCCTCTCTTTATCATCACCATGAGGGATCCAGGAACACACTCAGCCTTGAGATCCTATGTTTTCTAGACTTTTAGGAAGCAGCTCATAATAATCTCATGTGATACATGACACCTCCATCCTATTAATATTGATTTGAGAAAGGGAGCTCAGAGAAGGGCTGAGACCTACTATGTGAATAATGAGAGGATCCACACGTGTGAAGATGGACAGGTATCAGCCAGCTGTGGAATACGAGATCTGAGAAACCTGCTTTATTCCAGATACACAGACATGGAAAATGGAGCTTAACTGGAGCCAGTTCTGTGAGCATTAAACAGATTACACATGCCAGCACCAGCAACATCTGGAAAAAAACCTGTGAGCTTCCCAGGGCCTGAACAAAGCTGGCTGGCAGATCTGTTTTCCTGGTCACTTGCAGATTAGAGAAAAATATTTTGGTACAGAAGACCAGGGACCATGCAGCTCTGTGCCAAGCTGCTGGCACAGAGAAAGAGAGCAGAGTCCTCTAGCTCTAAGACCCTCAGACTGAGTTCAGAGCTATAGTTGGAGAAATGCTTTGCTGAGAATTGACCAGGAGTATTTCCTTTACTTCCCTCTTCAGTAGTATAATGTTCAAATAGGAACTGGAGACCCTGGTCCAGCTTCTGTTGGTACCAGTGAACAGTGAGGAGTCCAGAGATTGGGAATCATCCCAGTGTTGCTTGTTGTTCTTTAACTTGGCTGAGGTACTTTGCGGTTCGCATGACTGCCAAATCATTAGAGCCTGTGAGTCAGGAGACAGAAGCTAAAGGTCAGGAGACAGAAGCTAAGGACTGAGTAGGGCCATCCTCACCAGACTTGTATTCGGAGACAGAAAATAGATCAGAGGCCCTCCAGCTGAGCCCTGGACTCACCTACTTCCAGGAGACAAAGGACCACACAGCAGAGCATAATGAACCCCATGGCAGCATCAGGAAGCCCAGGCATCTCCTAGCTCTGTGCAGGGCCTCATGGGATGAGCAGTGTGGCTGCAGTTTTGGTCTCCAGGAGCCTGTGTCATGCTCTGATCTCACTCTCCCTGCTGGGAACCCAGCTCACTGTACCTGACAGCAGCACCCAAACTGTGTTTTGTGCATCATGCACTATCCCTACCCTGCATGGCACAGAAACTGAAACTGTGTCAGGGCAAGCACCTTCCCACACCAAGAACACATATTCCTTACTTTCATACTAACTGTACTTCTCTTCTAACCAGACATGGATTTTCCACCTTCTCCGACCCACATCCATGTTCTTCACCCTCCATTGCCTATGCAGGAGCAGAGAATCTACTTTCTTGAGCACACTAAGACCCATGACACCCTCACTTTCCCATACAATGAGTCTGTGCTTTCCTCCACATGTCCAGGTCCTACAGAGGAAATTTAAGCCTCCTTTCTGCTCCATGCAGTCAGCCTGGCATTCTTTTCAGCCCTGCTCTCTTGGAGAGTTCGCAAACCACTGCGCGCGCGCACACACACACACACACACACACACACACACACACACACATGCACAGAGGGTTCCATAAAGCCCTGTGAATCCGCAGCTCCCCCAAGTGTCCAGTGACCAGTAATTGACTGGAATCCCACTTTTTGTGGCCATGTGCTCAGCACTGACTAACCTTAGAAAGGGATCCTCCAATATGTATACACACACACACACACACACACACACACACACACACACACACATTCTTCAGCATTGCCAAACTGGGCTGGTTAGGATTGATTTTTCAAATCCATGTTTGGAATTTCAAACTCTTAGACGAAAACAAATATGCAATTGTTCAAAACTGTCTTACATATTAAAAGACAACAAAGTCTATATCATTCAATTTTGTAGGTTAAATTCAATGTAAGCAGAGTAATACGGTTCATACAAATAAACAATGGGGTATCTGCAAGATGACCCATCCTGGAAACACTGCATTCCAGAGCTCCTCTCAATTACACCCACATCTTACCATATTTTGCATTGAGATTATTATCAAATTTTAGATAGTGAGCTTCATAAAGAGTGTTTCTATATTTACACGTTTACTTCCAGATTTTATATCTAGGAATAAAAAAATTGGTATGGGTTAGTTCGAAATGTCTCCCAAGCATCTCAAGTGTTCACAGGTGGGGCACAGATAAAACAAGCTGGTAACATCAGCCTGAAGTGTATTCCTGTCTCTGGTTTCTCCCTTCTTTGTCTGTTGCCTGAATTCCATGGGCCAGGCACTTTTCCCTGGTCGTCTTTCTACCATGTGTTTTCTGCCATGGAATCAGCCAACTTTGGACTGAATCTACTGGAAATTTTTGAGCCAAATTAACTTCACCTCCTTTCAGTTGGGAATGTCACACATAATCAATAGAATTTTTGGCACAGCTAAAAAGATAGAAATATGAAATAAATTAACCTTTATGTTAAGAATGCAGAGAGAGAAACCCACGACCACTGAGGTCTGGCTTTTCTCTCTGCCAGGCATGTGTTTTTGGGGGCATACATATAGCTTAGGTTTGGGGTGGTGCTAAGGGGCATTACTGATGCACAGGTAGCCCATTACAATTCATTTCATGCCACAGGTAAATTGCCAAGGGGCGGGAAAGTGACCTCAAGACAGAGCCCAGTGGTTCTGCCTCCCAGCCTCCCATCACTGCAGCATCCCATTTAGGGCAAAATCCTTTCATTTCAGTCTTTTCATTATTAGGAAAAAGGATGGAGTTTTTCTTTCTTTTACTACTTACTGCTGAAAGGGGGCACTGTATTGGGGTTTAGGAGGGTTGATGGGATAACAGTTGATGACCATGCAGAAGCTGGTGCCAGAATAAAAAGGCATTTTTAAGATCTAGGACTGTAAAATGAGTGGTGGCGGGAGGAATATGAGAGAACATGGTATAAGGGTTTGGCACCACTGTGTGGACTGGCATAACAGCACTATTGAGTATTTTAAGGTTTTGTACTATAGGGTTAGACCCATGAGGATTGAGTACCAGGAGAATAGAAGTACTATAGGGTGAATGGGTAGGTTTAAGAAAACCATTGTCTAAAAGGTGCTTAATTATAGGTTTAAGTCCCTGTAAATGTTTGGAAACTATGGGATATTGGGGAACACAAGGAAAAATTGAAGGATCCCTGAGACGAATTAAAGTAGGCATGGCATGGGCATCGCAAGTATGATTGGAGATATCTCAAACTATGGAACTGACCAGAGAAAAAGTGAGTCTGCAATCTGCATGAAACAGGCCGTCTGTAAAGGCTGCATAGGTTGGCCATCAATACCTCCTGCAGAGACTGAGGACTTAATATAGTGGCCTGAAAACTCAGGAAGAACCCTATTCATGGCCTCTATGTCCACAAGCATAGAGAATGTCTTACCTGAGACCTCTAGTGGGACTTGGGGCTCTGAGAAGGACACCTTAATGGGGTCTGTGTGCTCCGAGGCCCATCAATCCTCAGCAGAAAGTTCAAGCAGATCTGTCAGTGATGAATCTGGCTGTAATGGCATTTTCTGTGAGGGTTAGAAGTTAACAGGATGGCTTACCCGCTCTCTGCTGGCTAAGACAGTCGCTCTTTAAATGGCCCTAGGTCAAGGCCCCAAAGGAATGCCAGAATTGGGGCCCAAAATTCTTTTTGATTCATTTGAAGCATAGTCCAGGAGGGGCTCAGATAGCTCCACCCTGTGTTGGTTTACCTGTCTCAGAGCTCCAAGTGTCACTGCTAAAAGATCAGATTGTTATTTTTTATCTTTATTGTTTAAAACTCGGAAAGCCATATTTAAGAAGGTCCTCCTGTAGGGTTTGAGGGCCAAGTTTAGCCTTTTGTCTTGGGATCTGGCCCACAGTGGAAGGCATCTGTAGAATCAACTAAGTATGCAGGAGTCAAATAATACAATCAACAGGGTATTTATGATCATAAATTTAGTAATGGCTTCCGATAAGGGGATAAGTTCCGGGGAATTTTAGGAACTGACATGTCATTTATTTGTCATATATAAGTATCTCTTTATGCTGTTAGAATGTCTAATGCAATCTGATTTTTGGAGGATGGCCTGTTTTATTAGCTTTACCTTTTTATTTAGGAGAGAGATCAGCTATGATATCATTTAATGCCAATGAACTATAGTTATGGCTGGGTGGAAGGCTGATCCAGGGCTGGTGCATGGTCTGGGAAGGGCTCAAAACTGGGCTCTGCCCCAGTGCTAGCCATGTTGTTCTGCATGCATCATATGGCCTTTTCTTCTGGAAAAGATCTGGTGGATTCCAGCAAAAGGAATCCAAAAGGAATTTATAATTCTCTCTTAATTTCAGTCATTGAACATCCAGACGATTGATAACAGTATGGTACAGTATAGGCAGTAAGCTTAACGTAGAATATTAAATGGCTATTAACCATGAGTGTTTTAACATTTGAGCATTGAAGAAATTTGTGAAGCATCTCTAAGCATATGTCTGGATCTGAAAGAAAACACTTGTCACACATTACCTAAATTTTTGTTTAAAAATTATTATTTGACTGGTGACCTCGTGTTGGTCTAAATTGTATTTCTTGGCTGGAACACAGGAAAAAAGCAGCAAAAACAATCTCAATTTTATATTTGAAAGCATGAATATACCATCAGATCAGCAACAATGAATTGTCTTAGTCCTATGAACTTTAGTTGAGGTGTCTCCCATAAGGCTGTGGAGATTATTGGAGGCTTCAATTAATAAACAAGAGCTGGTAAAATTACCAGGTGGCCACTTTTCCTGTTTATTAGTTGAAGTCCTGTCCATTGTATCCTCACCCTAAGAGATTTTACTTAACCAGTTTTTGCACCAGTTTGACCAGCTGGCAAACTAGGTGAAAGCATGTTTTTTAAATAAACCTTGATTAAATGGTTTGAGAATGTAAAAGGGGGGGGATTGTTGAGCTCAAATAAAAGGAACAGCTGTTTAGAGCAGGAAAATGGACAAATATGGACAGATGATCTGTACATTATAAACAGACTGAACAAGCAACAGATATATCTTATACAATCAGAGTGCACTCAAAGGTATTTGGCCAATTTGAACTATAATAAATAAGACTGGTGTGAACCTTTTTGTAGGTTAATTAATAGAGATATCTTGAAATAATAATACCACAAAAGAAACCTGTTTAGCTCAGAGACTTCAGAAGGAATGGCCAGACGCTCCACCTTGCTGGGCAGCCATTGGCCCCTTTTCATTCTGACCCCTTTTCCTCCCAACCCCTTTTCCTCCCGCAGCCTTCCATTGCTTCCTCCTGGCATCACCACCAAGAGCTGTGCTCTGGTCTGGCCTGAGCCAAGCCATGCTCTGGGCAGGGGCTAAGGGGTGGGCTGCTCCGGAGGTTCATCAAGCCCACAGAAGGATCTCAGAGCCGGTGCACCACACAAGAGCCCAGAGCAGCCTGCAAAGCCCCACCGTTGTGCACTGCACCCACCTCGCCTGTGCTCAGCCCATTGCTATCCATGCACACCTACCCCATCCTGGCTGAGGGCGCTTAGGGAGAGGTGGGGCTGCCTTAGAGTGGGGGAGGGATTGAGAAATGGGTGAAGCAGGGAGGAAAGGACAGTGCTGAGAAAGCTGCAGGATTTGGTGTGTGGGAGATAGGGAAGAAGCTATAAAAACTGGCCCACCTCCTAAGTGTGGGAAGGCAGGAGCGATCCTTGAGGATCAGAGGGAGAGGACACATTCTTAAAACAAAGGCCCAAAGATGGAGAGTTTTTGTCAACTTGGCGCCATTGTGATAAGCATAAATAAAAGATCAGCCTTTTGGTTTTGGGTAGCTTTTTGAACCAGGCACCCCAGAGGTATGGCCTTTTATTTTGCGGGGGGAGGTATTTCCCATGATCGAATCACAGTAAAGTGAGCCAACAGACCTTAACCTAATGCATGCCAGACTGTCATATGGCCTCTTAGACCAAAGGTATTCAGTTTCAACTCGTGACATTCCAGTCATCACTAAAACCATGAGTAGAATTCCCGTGGATTACAGCAATGGCTCTGCCTCGAGGCTGCCCAAGGGACGTGAGAACTGCTACCCCAGTCCAGGGACAAAAAGAATATCTGGTGTGAAGGCTGGCCCACCACAGAGTAATCTTCAGACAGAAATTGAATCACCTGCTATAAATGAATTACACTGGTGTTATTTGCAAACCAGCAGTGACAAGAAGAGCAGCTCCCATATGTAGGGATGGTCCACTCCATGAATGGGCAGCAGACTCAAACTGGGAATCACTCACCTGCCATTCCTGGTTGGGGAACCAACTGATAGAATTTTCAGCATGGCTAAAAGAAAGAAATATGAAATAAAATGGCCTTTATTTTAAGAATGCGGAGAGAGAACCGGAGGGCCATTGAGGTCTGGATTTTCGCTTGGCTGGACACGTGTTATGGAGAGCATACATATAGCTTCGGTTTGGGGTGGTGTTAAGGGGCATTACTGATGCACAAGTAGTCCATTGGAATTCACTTCATGCCACAGGTAAATTGCCAAGGGGCGGGGAAGGTGACCTCAAGATAGAGCCCCTTGGTTCCGCCTCCCATGCCCAAACCTCTGCAGAGTCCCATATAGGGCAAAATCCTTTCAATAATATCTTCTAATTTCCAAGAATATTAAGACGCTGTTATTGACCATAACTATGTTTCTTCAATTTTTAAATTACTTTCTGGGGATCCTGCAAGAATGGAGCTACATCAAATCTGACAGATATCTGAAAACATAGGTGCCTGATAGAAAAGGATGCATTTCCAGAGACCTAAGACCACTTACCTTCCTTCCTACAACCTCATATCTTTCTTTTTCTTTCTTTCTTTCTTTCTTTCTTTCTTTCTTTCTTTCTTTCTTTTTTTCTTTCTTTCTTTCTTTCTTTCTTTCTTTATTTCTTTCTTTCTTTCTCCCCCTGTCTCTCTGTGTTTCTGTCGCTCTGTGTCTCTCTCTCATCTTGTGTTCTCATTATCTTTCTCTCTTTCTCTCTCTGTCTCTGTCTCTCTAATTTTCTCTTCTCTCCCTTTTTTGGCTGCAGGTTGAATCCTGGCTATTCATACTGAGCTGTGCCCCTATCCCTTTTCTATTTTAAGCCACTGTTTCCCGGAGTTCTCCAGGCTGGATTTCAACTTGTGAGTTTCTTGCTTCAGTTGTCTAGAGATCTGGGATGGAAAACTTGCACCAACACCCATAGCGGGCACCTGGGTTTTTAGATATCTGTCAGATTTGTGGCAGCTCCATTCTTGCAGGAAGTTTGTGCACAGAATGCTGAGTACCCTGCAGTACTGTGCCCACTGCCGTCCCTCAGTTCCAATGTTATTATGTTCACCTAAGGAGAGAGTCACAAAACTGAGCTGACAATAGATTGGATATGTTTTCTTTTACTCTCTGCAATTCATTGTAATATTCAAAGTGGAACTGAGGGCCTTGATGCATGGCCCATTGGTAGCATCACACACTCTTGTGCCCGCAGGCATAGGGGAACATCTCAGTGTCACTGCCGGTCTTTTTGTTTTCATCATGTGTCTTGGGATCTGGATGGCTAACGTCTGTACTGGACCTGTGGAAAACCAGATAAAAAATTAACCCAGGAGCTAGCCTGAGGTACATTCTCAGGGGGTGTGGAAGATTCAGGAGACAGCAAGTCCAGAATGAGGATACAGTCTTTGTTTATGGGATTTACCTGCTCCCAGGAGGAAAAGAACCACATAGTAGAGAAACCTAGAGCTCATGGCAGGATAGTACAAAAGTGAGTCACCGTCATGCTGCTGAGGCATCTGATTCCCTGAAGAATGCAGTTGTGAACATCAATTATTTGATTGGGGGTTAGGATGTGATGTCACTTCTCTGATGTCATGGTCACAACAGATGTTCATGAAACCTAATTTTATTACCATGTCTCTGATCTTAGCTAATCCAAAACCCCAGTTAGATCTTTTCTTACACAATAACACAACTTACAGAGCTACACTGGGGTGCTCCAGGTTGTGCTGGGGTTGGACCCTGTGTCTTTACCATAGTTCCCTTGCTTCTCCATGGAAACCAGTTTTACTCTGCCTGTTGTTACTCTGGGCATGCAATTTATTGCAATCCAGCACCAAACCTTTCCTCATCTCTTTGATACTCTGAAAGATTTCTAAACACTGGATAGCTGAATTCTCTGATTCTCTGCTGTGGAAACACACCACAGATTCCTGAATGTATCATCAGACACATTAGAGAATGAGGGTTTGAAACAGCATTCTTCTTGAACCTTCTGTGTCCTTTGGTGCCAGCTCTGTGAGCTGCTCCTCACAGACAGTAAGAGGTCCATAGTGCCACAGTGAGGACCAGTTGCTAATAAGGAAATTTTGTGTGTTAGAGACTTAGTATTTTACATTCCCTTGTAACTTACTTTGAAGTCTAACAGCCAATCATACTGTATTTTGAGATAGAGTCTTTATGGAAGAAGCTGAATTTAAATGTTTTATTGGTCAGCTTTTCATGACTGGGGCACAACTTCAACATCTACAACTTAAAGGAAGAGCAGATTATTTTGGTTCACAGCTTAACAGGTTTTGGTTCATAATAGCTGTGTCCAAAGCAGTGACAATGAATGTGAAGCAAATAGTAGAATTCAATTTGGACCAATCAATGGGGCTGAAGTCACATGCCTGTTGGAGTGGCCTGGGATATAATCCCAGGTCCTAGTCCTCACTAATGTGACTGTCATTTCAGTGCATAAAGGTACCTGGCCTTACTGTTCTGGTTATATGAGAGTCTGGCTGAGGGTGACTGTTTTGTAGAGAAAGAAAACAGAAACTGGACATTGAGACTTGCATGTGACCTCCCTTTATTGTCCTTTGCAGCTGGCTACAATCAACCTTCTAAGAGATTGTAAAGAAAACCCATTGGGAAGATAAGTGAGAGACTTAGAGCAGGGGTCTTCCAAGTCTAAGACAGGAGTATCCTGTGTGTGCTCTTGAGACCATGGGTCCAGAGGGAAGAGGGCCCAGAGCCCTGGAACCTGCAGTCAGCTAGCATCAGAGTCAACACTGAGTTAAACCTTCTACCAACCCAAGACGTGAGGGGAAGTCCCAGGGCTCCATGGCTGGGACATGTGTAAGATATAATCTGCTCCACTCTGTGTCTGCTTCCCTTTGTTCAATAGTAATTACTTTACCCACAAATATGCCCACTTTGAATGGCAAATTACAATTTCCCCCTCACATATGAGACAGTACATCACCAAATTTTCCTTCTGTCCTGGTGGAAACACTTTGAAGAAGACCTGCAGGCTTTATAATATGAAGGACATTTATTGACTGGGGCACATAGGCCCCTGCAACATACATTGTCTTTTGATGTTTTTTCCCTGAGTCCCACAGTACTCCAACATGGAAACAGACATACTTTCAATATCTTGGTTGGAATATCTTTATCAACAGAATAAGTGAACTAAAGAGTGAATGGATAAATAGGTATTTAACAAATGACTGTATCCAGCTAGCCTAGCACAGAGTTTCCTGTTTATTTTTTCAACTGAGTACTTGTGATTCACATGCTTCATCATTGGGAAATCCAGAGCTTTCCTCATAAGGTATTTCCTACATCAGCCCTTGCCAATGGTTAAAGGATCATAACTCTAAGAAATCAGGTTCTTTCCACACATCCCCTTGGGAGTGGGCAGTTCATTCCCACTGTGATTTGACTTTCACACTCTTGCCAGGCTGCATCTGCAGTGTGGGCTCTTACTCACACAGGCAACCAGCATCCCTAAAAAAGCCTCCTTTTGCTTCTACTGTCTACTGTTCCAGAACTATTTTCCATTCCAAAAACTTCTTTGTGCTCAGATTTGGTATCTTCTGGAAGACTGAAGATCTTTATCAGCCTCATGAAATTTCTCCTCTATGGAAGACCTGTTTCAATCAAACATGGGATACATGATTTTCTACATAGAAAAAAACAAAACCAGAGACCAGAAAGGATGTAGAAATTCATTATGTAACCATATGAGGTCCATCCTGTGGCCACATATATCACATCCTTGTGTCCATGGCCACATTCTTTAAGCATTTCCCAAATGACATCCTGGTGTCTATTGGCTATTCTGATGAATGGGGTTCATTTTCTGCCTCTACTGGAAGCAACCACTGTACTAACAAGACATCCTTGCCTGCAAGGGAAAGAAAGGGCTCCTCAGAGCCTGAGGAGAAGAGGAGGTACTGAGTTTATGTAAGGACAGGAAACGTCTGTGTGAGACTGTGTCTGAACTGCTGGCACAGAAATACATGGCCAAGTCTCCCAGCTGCACAGGTTGGATTTTGATAATGAAGGATGATACGAATTTCAGTGCTGAGAATCGGTCCTTGAAAAAGTCTGCCTTTTGCATGGTTGAATTCCTATAAAGATAAACCATGAACTCCATTCCTTTTCCTGCAGTCTGTCGGTACCAATAGATGTCCTCATGACCAGAAATGGGATCACACCACAGAGTCACAGGCTGTCCCATCTCAGTGATCTTGTGGCTGAGAGTTTGCTTGACCCCTGGTGCCATGTGTCCTGTGGTGATAGACAAAATAAAGATAATGAGGTGAAGCATTGGAAGCACCTTCAGAGAATGGAAGAATGGGAAACTGTAAGGACTCCCAGGAATCACCTGCCCCCAAGAGACCCAAGATCACGCAGCAGGGGAGAATAATATCCATGGTAGTGTCTCACAGGTCTGAGATCTGTCTCAGTTGAGACTCTGGTTGTTAGCAGTGCAAAGGAGGAGATCTGGTGCTGTTAACACACTGTGCTTCACCCACAGACTCAGGAGTGCACCATGAAGACAGGAAACTGTAAGCCATAAAAGACATGAGATGCCCTAAGGCTGGACACAGAGTGTTCTGCACTGTGCAACTTATGTTAAATAGTGCCCCTGAGGGGCTCCCTAATACCACAGTGTTCATCCTACCAAGCCAGTGTTTAT
Source organism: Cavia porcellus (assembly GCF_034190915.1). Classification (NCBI taxonomy): domain Eukaryota; kingdom Metazoa; phylum Chordata; class Mammalia; order Rodentia; family Caviidae; genus Cavia; species Cavia porcellus. The sequence continues at coordinate 49,578,299 of NW_026947489.1, read as the reverse complement.
GACATGACTGAAAGTATAGGATCCACTCTCCTCTCTGACAGCCAGTGTAAAATCTCCATGAATAAGCTCTCGGGGAATAATTATATAGAGTTTGAATAATACAGCTATAAAAGTGGGTAGATGCCTCACCAGTCTCAGTGTGGAGAGCTAAGCTAGTGGAAACTAAGGCACAAAATCAGCAGGGACATTTGAGAGCAAGATGAGAGCGTGGACAGAAATTAAGCTCCCCACTGAATGGATGAGAGCAGGCAGAGCTACATTCTTAGCAACCCCAGCCTCAGAGAGCATTTGTACAGATGCAGCACTTTGACCAAGCTAGATATCAGGATCTAGCTTTCCATAAAAAAAGAGAAAGAGAGATTACTTAACAGCAAAGACACAGTAATGGAAAAGATGAGCTGACCTTGGGTCAGGGCAAGCACTCTTGCCACACACCTATGTTTAATGCTAACTGTAATTCACTTATAATAGACACTTATTTTTCCACAATTTTCTACCCCCAGCGGATTCATTTTCTGCTGCCTATGCAGGAACAGAGAATCTTCCTTCTTGAGCACACTGAGAGTCAGGGCACCATCATCTTCCTGAGACAATGAGTCTATGTTTATCTCCACTTGTCGAGATCCCATCCAGTAAATTCCAGCCTCCTTTCTAATCCAAGCAGGCAGCAAGGCATTCTTTGCAGCCCTGCTCTCTTGGATAGTTCCCAAATCACTACACAGGCACAGGCACACACACACACACACACACACACACACACACACACACACACACAGGGTTCCCAAAACACTGTGAAGCCACAGCGCTCCCAAGTGGCCAATGACCCACATTCTCCTTGAATGCAACCTTTGGGACCATGTGCCTATGACTGACTGAACCTAGAAGGAGATCTGGAGCCCCTTACCCCATCACATACACACAGGTTGTTATGCATTTTCCAACTGGAGAATTTAGGATTGCTTTTTCAAATCCATGCTTGGAGTTGGAAAATCTTATGCATTTGTACAAAACCACATTCCATATTGAAAGAAAACAAATTTTATACCATTGAACTTATTATGGTAAATTCACAGTTAGACACAATAACATGGGTCATAAAAATAAATAATGGGGCATCTGCAAGATGATCTATCCTGGAAACACTGCACTCCGGAGCTCATCTCCATGAGACCCATATCTTTACATATTTTTCAATTAATCATTAACAATTTTTGATAGTGAGCTTTATAAAGATTTTTTCTAGATTTTACGTGTTTATTTTAAGATTTCCATACCTGGGAATAAACAATCTGCTATGAGGTACATCTAAATGCCCCCAAATACCTCATGTGTTCAGAGGTGGGGCATGGTTTAAAGAAGCTGGTGAAATCAGCCTGAAATGTGTGTTCTTGTCTCCCTTCTTTCTGTGTTTGCTGGGATTCTCCCTTCTTTCTGTGTTTGCTGGGATTCCAATGGGCAAGCAGTGTTCCCTTGTCCAGTCTTTCTACCTTGTGTTTCCTGCCTTGGAACCAGCCAGCTTTGGACTGAACCTACTGGAAATGGTGAGCCTAATTTATTTTTCCTCATTTAAGTTGTGAGTGTCATTTATAAACTGTTCTAATTGCCAAGAATGTTATGACCCCATTGTTGAGCACAACTATTTTTCTTCAGGTTTTAAATTAGTTTCCTGGGAGCCTTGATAATATCTCCAACTCAGTTAAGTCCTTGAAGCTGTGGATATGGAAAAGCATAGATGTGCTAAAGAATTGCATTGTGGCAGGAACACAAGATTACATGAATATTGCTATGATATTTCTTTGTTCCATATCCTAGCCTTAGACACAATTAGGAGAATTTTGAGCATCCATGGCCATGAAAACGTAACTTCTCACTTTATTGGAATTGTGGTATGGATGGGAAATTGAGATGACTAATAATGATGGTCTATGACATTTCATGTGACACAAATCACTTACAGAAGGAAAAGAGGGAGGAATATTATTCCAGGGCTCTACATAAGAGGGTATTAACCTAGGTGAATTATATACAAGACTTCCTATTGAACATGTAGTCAATAGAGCAGTACCATCCAGAGCTGGGAATGATGAAGTCATAATGAGCAGAAAGGCAACAGGGTACGAGACAAGCAGTCTGCGTGTGACGTAGGAAAAGGGAGACCTTTCCATGCGTGGAAAGGGCAAGTGCAGAAAGACAGAATGCAAAGCTTTCTGATTCTAGGAGAGATTGAGAAGGGATCTGTAGACACAGAAGGGACTTGAATCTGGGTAGTGAGAAGAAAAATGATATAATTGGAAAACAGAATGGATCTTGGAAAAGTTGACAAGTTTTTGTCAATATATGGTTCGGGATGACTTGTCTTCCTCTGTGTTTGGAGAGCATCTGACTGTTCCCTGAGGAGACAACATTGCAGATATAAATCAAGAAAGAAGGTTTCATAATCAACTCCAGGCTTCTCACCTCAGGCAACTGGTTATCTGGTGATCTTCTCTACTGTAATTGGCTGCCAGGTGATGCCAATGTCTACCAGGCTTTGCTCTGTATTTTTGGGGTACTGAGGGTCTTGGAAGTAGAAGAGAGTCTGTGTTGCATAGAAACCACGTTAGGCCACCTCATACTTCTATCTCTATATTCAACCATCCCTTCTCAGTTCTTTCTTCTTAATCTTCCTCAAATCTTGATTCACTCTGCTTCAACTATACAAAGCCAACCTCTGTGATATTACTACACACTATTATTATACAACTCATCTTAAAACATAATTTCCTCTCTGTAGAAGAAGTGCTCTTATAATGAAATCTCCTCTTTTGGCACTACCTGTGGTACACTGTCAGGAAAAGTGCCTTTAGAGAGAACATACTGAAGTAAATCATGGTCTACTGAGGCTTACTTTCTCTTTGCCTACTGATAAAAAAATGTGCACTTTCTAAAGAACTAAGACCATTTTTCTTTCATTGTATAACAGACTGAAGGTTCTTTCTTTCTTTCTTTCTTTCTTCTTTCCTTCCTTCCTTCCTTCATTTCTTCTTTCTTTCCTTCCTTTCTTTCTCTTTTTCTTTCATTCCTTTCTTGCTATGTCTCTCTGTCTCTGTCTCTTTGTCTGTCTGTCTCTGTCTCTCTCTCATACAGGTTGAACCCAGTGCATTCATACTGAGTTTTGGCCCTATTTCTTTCTTTTCTATTTTGAAACACAGTTTCATTGAGCTGTCCATGCTGGGTTTTCCTTTGTGGTCTTGTTGACTCAGATGTCTAGAGAGCTGAGATTAGAGAAATGCACTACCACACCTGGCTGGTGCCTAGGTTTTCAGAACCCTGTCAGATTTAAGGAGGCTCCATTCTCCCAGAAGTATTGTGCGCAGAATGTTGAATACTCTGAAGAGTTGTGCCCTCTGCAGGCACAAAGATACACAGCTGAGTCCTCTAACTCCAAGGTACATATATCAGATTACAGAGAAAGAGTCATCGAACTGAGCTGAGAATCAATTAGAAATGTTTCCTTTTTCTCTCTGTAATTCATTGCAATATTCAAACAGGAACTGAGGGCCTTGACCCATGGCCCATTGGTACCAGGACACACTCTGGTGCCCAGGCATATGGGAGCATCTTAGTGTCACTTGCTGTCCTTCTGATTTGATCCTGTGTCTTGGGGTCTGGCTGATACCAGATTCTACCAGGGTTGTGGAAAAGCAGATAAAGAATGAATGCATGGGGGGATGCTGAGGTGCATTCTCTGGGAGGGGGGAGGTGGAAGATTTAGGAGATAGCAAGTGCAGAATGGGGATACTACCCTTGTTTAGAGGTCGTACCTGATCCCAGGAGACTAAGGGCCACACAGGAGAGAAATCTAGAGCTCATGGCAGAATAGGACAGAAGTGAGCCAGTGTCATGCTGCTCAAGACTCTGGTGCTCTGAAGAATGCAATTATGAATATCAATTATTTGATTGCATGTTAGGATGTGATGTCACATCTCTGATGTCATTGTCTCTACACATGCCCATGCAAGCTATTTTTCTTACCATGTCTCTGGCCTCAGCTAATCCAAAATCTCAGTTAGGTTTTTTATTGCCACAGTAACACAACTTATACAGCTACACTGGTGTGCTCCAGATTTGGCGGGGCTTGGGCCCTGTGTCTACACCAGAGCTCGCTTGCTTCTCCTTGGAAGCAGATGTTCCTCTGCCTGTTGCTCTCAGGGCATGCAGATCAACCCATTCTAGCACTAAGCCTTTCCTTATCTCTTTGAAACTCTGAAAGATTTGTAACCATTATATAGCTGGAGTTTCTGACTCACTATTGTGGAAACTCAACATGAGTTGGTGTATGTGTCATCAAACATATTAGTAAATAAATGTGTGAAATAGAATTCTTCTTGAACCTTCTATGTGTTTGGTTGCTAGCTCTGGTCACTGTTCGCACAGAAGAGGGAGGTCCATAGTGCCACAGTGCTGCACTCTGTGGGCCAGTGATTAGTAAGTTTTCTCATACTAGGGACTTAGTGTGCTATGTTCCCCTACAACGTAATTTTTCATCTACACATAGGCTTACCATATGTGGAGAAATCTTTCATGGAAGAAATTGAATTTAAATGTTGTATTAGTCACCTTTTTTATGTCTGGGGCACAAGAGATAAAATGAGAGCAGTTTAATTTGGTTCAAAGTTTCGAGGATTTGGTTCATGGTAGCAGGGTCCAAAACAGTGGCACTGAATCTGAATAAAACAGTAGAATTCTATTTAGACCGCTCAAAGGATTTAAATTTATACCAACCATGGACCAGTTCGTCCTGTATGAGCAGAACTGTTTCTACATTCTCAGATCGGAACCTGAGGTTCTATCCTCAGGCTTATTATAGATGAAACCTTCCACTTGTAGTCTTCCAAATTTACTTGTGATTTATTTTCAGGTGTTATGTTCTGGGAAGGGCTTGAAAATCTTCTCAGGAATTTATCCCAAAAGGTTTAGGACAAGTGCTTGAGTTAGAAAATAGCTACAAGTGCTATCTAGCCCCGAAGACCTTCAGAAAGTGGCCATAGAAATTTGGAGAGACTATCCATAGAGACACCCATGGGGACAACCAGTATTGGTTTTTGCTAACATCTGACAATGGCAGGAGGAGCCAGTGTTGATCAGGGGTAACCAATGGCTTCATGTGAAATGGTAGAGTTCATATATGGCACTTTTTAACCTACATTCCAAAGCTTTAACACTTAGGGCTGAGAGATACTGGGATTCAAAGTCCAGAGGAGCTAACAGAGCTGCATCTGCCAATTCCTGATTTCTGTTGAAATTACACAAAAGATCCCTGGACTGATTTGAAGCACTCTAACCCAATCATGTCACCTGGCCACAAACTGGTACTTCCTTGGTTGTCTCCACACAATCTGCCTGTGATATACTGATTTACGTCTTAGTACCTGAAAAGAAGTTAATATTACTGCCAAGTATTTAGAGAAGGAAAAACAAAGGTTTTTCCTCTTTTCATTTCTTACAATCATTTTCAAGATGCCTCAGAAACTCCAGAGTAGGATGTCTATCCCAGTTGTTTATAAACAGCAGTGATATTAAAAGAATAATCAGCAGTAGTTTTTCTTAAGGACTAGAGAGCCAGATATCCAAAAACTAAAATGTAACTTATACATTCAAAATTGTAGCAAATCTTTCTTTCTTGCCTCGAATTTATCTCTACTCAGGTATCATGTAGTCTAGGTGCTTATTTGTTTTGATGTTTTTTGACTGTTGTACAATGTATGCAATATAAAAGTTGCCATTTGAGCTTGATTTTCTTGATCGAATGAAAAATAATTTTAACCTTTGTAAAATGTTCAGTTCAGTGATACTGAACAACATTCACTTTGTTGTGTAACAATTACCATAATCCATCTCAAAACTTATTTATCCCAAAGTGAGATTGTATGCATTAAACACTGTACATTTCTTTCATCTTCCAAACCCCTTACTACAATCATTCCATTTTCTATTCTTTACAACTTTGACTACTGCTACTAACTCACATAACTAGAATTTTATAACACCTATCTTTTCTTGCGTCTACTTTCTCTCAAATAGGATGATGTCTTTGATGTCCATCTAGGTCATAGCATGCATCCATACATCATTCCATTTTTTAGGCTCAAAAATATTTCTATTCTATGTCACTTTATTTTAGAAGAATTGAGGATTAAACTCAGAGCACTTGCACTGAATTTCATGCTCAGGCCTTTTTCATATATATATTTTTTTTTAATTTTGAGCAGAATCTTGCTAATTATTCCTGCTGAACATTGACTTGCAGTCCTTTGCCTTCCTCCTTGTAGAGTGCTGAGATTACAGGTGAGCACAGTTAGACCCAGCTTACATCACATTTTAGAAACTCCTCAGTTGTTGGTGGGTAGATTGTTTCTACATTTTGGCTCCTGGAAATGACACTGCTATGAACATTAGTGTACTAATATCTGTTCTAGTGCTGGTTTTCAGTACTTTAATTTGTATATACAGAAGGGAAATTGCTGGATGATACTGTTTTTGTATGTTTAAATTTTTAAGAAACTGTTATGATGTTTTCAACAGTGAGTGAAAGCACTCTCAGTTTCCCTCCTGCAGTGCCACGGATTCCAATTACTTCACAGCTTCATCAACACTTGCATTGATTTTTTGTTTCTTGTAGATTTTGATAGCAGCCAATATTATTGGCCCTAAAATATTATGTTTTTGAGTTTTTCAGATTATGATATTGATTCATTGTGGATTTCTTTCAGTATTGTTTGTCTTACATACCTTACTTTTCAATTCTCAAATTAGCCATAACATTAGTCTCTAAAATTATGGAGAATCACTTCCATTTATAAAATCCACTGAACAAAGAACCATTAATAATACTAAAATTTAGACATTTTTTCACAGTGGAATTAATGTTAGAAAAACAAAGTTCTAGTTTCAACAAAGTCTACTGTCACTAAGGATTAGGTTAGTTGTACTATGTCTTGGAGATTTTCATGAGCCTATCTTACATCAGTCAATGCTCATGAAAAAGAAAAATTTAATATAAGATGTATGTATCTCTGTGTGTAAGTATGTGTGCATGTGCTCATGCATGCATATGTGTATGGTAATGTCTCTGTTCACAAATGGTTCCATTTGCAAACAATTAAGTTTGCAAACAGAAGCTTTCTGCAAATTTGTGTTTCCATTGTGAAAAACACATCAGGTGATAAACATGACTCTGACCATCTTGCCAAGAACTGTGGAGAAAATTAAGTCATATATACATATGTGTGTGTCTCACAATTGATCATACACACAGATAGATGATGATATATCTGTATAGGGAGTTATGAGCTAAACTTGCCTGCGTGAAGAGTCTGGTGTGTAAAGGCTGTCTGCTCCCTGCAGTTTCAAAAGATCCAGGCAAAATTCAGTGCACTGGAAAGCTAAAGGTTCTACAGGGCTAAGCTTAGGAGTCTGCACTGGAAGCAAGAAAGAATATGTCCAACATGACAGGAAACACTGGATCTGATGAAGAAACAGAAGGGAGCCTTCCTTTGTTTCCTTTCTTATTCCATTCATTGTAGAGGCCTGGGAATTGATGCCAATGACAGCCAGAATAGGTCTTCTGTCTTCATTAAATCCATTCAGCCACTGTCAGAAGTACACAACGCAATCATTTGCGTGTTTCTTATGCAAGCTGACACAACAGTTAGGTATCACATAGTCTACACACACTTTAAAACCCAAGAAGATTATGGCTCACTTGGAGCCAGGTTCCACACAAAGTGCTCTGACTCAAATTTGACAAAGGGTCACCTTAAATGAACACACATGTGTGTGCACATGGACTAGGAGCTAATCACTGAGCACCAAGCATGGTGATTTTTTTTTTTTTGGGGGGGGAAACCAGTGTTGAATTCAGGCAGGTGTGCAACACTGATCGTTGTCCCAGGACCCAAAGGATTGTTGGAAAAAGAAAAAAGCACATGAGAAAAGAAAAGCCAATATTAAAATTTATAAACTGAATTGTGTTATTTTCAGTGTCTCAATCAGCACTGACCCATGCAGATTACTTTTCTCTCAGTTATCCAAGTAGTCACTCCTAAGGGACTGTGTGTAAGGTGTAAGTAATGCAAGCTTGAAAGGAAGTGAAAAGCAGGTGACTTACTTGTCTTTCCCCTTTGGCATTAGGGTAACAGTTAGGAGCCTTAACACAAAATCAACAGAATTGTTGCTTTATTTCTTTTAATGCATTCCTGCTTTTAAAATAATATACATACATTACAGAAAGACAAAAAAGAATTTTTAATTACAAGACTTCTAAAGTAAATGAAGGAAGTCTTCTCCCCTTTCTTCAGATAAGTAAAGCCACTTACTTATATTCATATTTGTCTTTACAATAATGGGAGTCCAGCTGGTATTTTTAAATGGAAAGTTACCCTGCTGCAGTGAATGAGGAATTGAGAGAAAAGATTGCCAACTACAGAGACAACGACGGCCCAGGGAGGTTACTGGTAGGTTGCCCTGGAAGGTTAGTTTGGAGCAGAAGCTCGTTCCTGCTTCATGAGAACTAGCAACGCCTGAGCCCCTGGGCAGGAACCTGCTTCCAAGGTTAGAAAGGCAGAAACGAAACCAAAGCACTGGCCATGGTTTACTGTGGCCATTGTCAACCTGACCTTCCTTGAATTCTGACCTGGCAGCAGCAGACAGGCCAGGTTCTCAGTCAGCTAAGAAACTAGCTCTGTCCCAGAGGCAGCTCCAGCATGTGGGTGGTAATAATCAAGAGTCACTCAATGCTGAGTTCAGTGTGAGGGGTGAGGTGATTCAAGAGCAGTGGGAGGCTCTATGCTCCTCAGGAGTGTAAGGGAATCCGAGTTTGCACAAGGCTGAACTTTTTAGGATTGCTGGTGTATTAGGGTCTACAGTGAATGTAATTTGGATATTTGCAAAAATGGAGTCTACTTTTATAGCAAGAGTGTGGTCAGTACCTGATATCATGCAGCATATTTTCCTAAGAACTTTTAGAACACTATTCAGAAGACTCAATAAAATATTAATCATTGTTAACTCTCTTTTCTTTGAAAGTGTTTTATTACACAGAGTAAAATGTACATTACCATGTGCCATTATTTGTATTTTGACAAATGAGTTTACTCTAGTAACACCACCCCCAGTCACGATATATTTATAACACCTTCCATAGTCTGTTGCCTTCCATTCAGTATCATTACATATATTACATTAAATGTATCATTTGGTAGCTAATATTTTTATTGTTGAGTTTATAATGACCTTTTAACTTCAAATTCCAATATTACTGATCTCACATAGAAATACAATTTAATTTGTTTTCTAATGCTTTGCTAAACTCATTTATCCCTTTGTTGTGAGTGTTTCATGGATTTCTTGGAATTTTCTACATGCATGGTGTGTCATATATGAACAATGTTTATTTATTAAGTTTGTTTACCATCTGCATATTTTTATCTTTTCTTGTGTTATTGTATGGGATAGAATATTTTCAACAGGGTTTAATGGAAGGGACATTACTGTACCACCTGAGCTGTTCTCAGTCTTAATGAATAGAACTCAGTCTTCCACCCTTAAGAATGATGTTGGCTGTAGGTAATTCAGTGCTGTCCTTCATCATATTGAGAACACTTTCTTTTACTTCAAATTGTTAAGTATTTTTATGAGAAAGTTTAATTTTACCAAAGAGTGTTTGTTATCTACTATTATGTAATTTTAAGTTCATTTATAGGGTGAATGGCATTGTTTTTCAAATGTGTGCTTTTATGAGACGAGTCTTATCTAGTCATTTAGATTTAAACTTTTATCTTATATTGTTAATTTGATTTATCTTGGTTATTTGCATTTCTTCATCTATGTTTGCAGGTTATATTGCTCAGTATCTTTCCTTTCTTATAACTTGTTTTATTTCAGTAAACGCTAGCTTCATAAAATTTCTGAAGCTGTTCGTCAGGGATGAGTGCTTTTTTTCTCATAATTTTCAAATTGATAATTTTGATGGGTATTACCTTGATGTTACCTGGGATTGTAGTTTTCTATGTTGAAATGTTTTTAAGTAAGTATGAGTGTAAATTTTTATGCATGTTTGGGTTATCAGTTTCCTGGTGAATAATTTTAATTTTATCATTCAAAAATGACTTATTTTACCTGCTGTTGACTTTATTTGTATAAATATGCTTTCCCATTAGTGTTTCCTTTGGCATATCTCTAATGTTTAATAACATGAAAAATATTTTTACATATTTGCTATTGATCTGCATATATGTTTATTTATGGGCACATTGAAACTTTTGGCCAGTTTTTCCTATTTTCCTCTGCAAAGTTTAGGCTTGCTCATTAATTTGATACCCATATTATGGAATTAATTATATTCTGCTCTACAGTTGACCCTCTGTATTATTCTTACAAACACTGTCATCACTAGTTTTATGTCTTTTTTCATTCTATTCCTTGCATAGTAGTGCATGACTGTTAACCCCAGCACTCCAAAGGCTGAGGTAGGAGGTCATTTGCAAGTTGGAGACCATCTTGTGCTATGAAGTGAGACCAAGATCAGTGTAGTAAAACCCTGTCTCAGAAAGACAAAAAAAAAGGGGGGCTACAAAGCTATCTTGTCAGCTTTATCATTTAAGGATGTCTTTATCAAGGACTTGCAAATCATTTCTTTCAAATGTACTCAACATGCAAAATAGGATCCCATTTCCAAGTGTCTACATGGGGGTCTTAGCCTAAACTAAGAGTTTACTTTGTTACTTACATACGCACCTTTCTTAACTTAAGTAGGAACTAATCTTATCAAGGCAGACTCTAGTTTAGATGAATGATTTATTTTAGAAAATGTGCTTTGTTGCAAGTTGCGGACTAGACCTACTCATGTTGAGACACACATGTGATGAGCCATATCGGCATAAATCCCTGGATGAAATTTTGTTTTATCTTTGTAATTTCTTAGCACATTGTCTGCAAAGTTGAACATACTCTGGTTAATATTTATTCAATGATGAAACAGTTTTTTCTTTTGTTCTAACATTGCAGTGATGTTTTCTTCATTTGAGGAAGATTTTATTTGTAATTCTATCCCACAACACAAGGTTAAGGATACAGCCAGTGTGTCTGTAAGGGGTGGAGATGGGAGGCCAGTGTGCTGCTGCTCCAGAAGCCTTTTCCCCTGGTGAGAAGCTCCATGACACAGTAGGAAAAAAGCTTTTCTAATGAGTGTTCCCTGTTTATTTTGATTTATACTCTAGCAAACGTGACTACTTTTTAAAGAACACATCACTTAAATGCCACTGGCCTGGTTCAGCCTCCAGCCTCCTAAAGTATAATCTACTAGAGGCAATGATAACTTCCTGCACAAATTATATTCTGGAGAAATTATACTCAGAATGATTAGCATCTACGCAGTATTTGGCATGTACTTGACATTTTATGCAAATAATATCCAATTTTTATAAAACTGTTTGGTAGAAAGGGTTATCTATATATTGATTTAAGGAAAAGAAGATCTGGATGTAACTCCCGCCAGCCCTGAGGAAGGCATGCCACCCGAGGATTTTGTCCCATGCCACGATGTGCTACTTGCATGACCCACGATGGCCCTGAGGAATGCCATGGAGCCCTTGCACCTTGAACTGCTCCACTGTGCATTTGCTGTACAACCCTCACTGATCTTGAAGAACCCCATGCCACTGCGCACTTCCTGTGCAACACCCTCTGGCCCTGAAGAACACTGTGCTGCCCTTGGATCAGGCTTCCTGTATGACCCCTGACAGCCTAGAGGAACAACTTACCAATAGCCACTGTCCTTGGCAACTTTCCCCCTCTGCTAGGCCAAGTACTTGACCTTTGGGCCCCACTGCTCCTTCCAGAACCTTGAACTGCAGTGGATTAACTGTACTGAGTTGAAAAGATATTTAGTGACCTCTGACCCAAAAAGAATACCTCAGCAGGCTCCAATCACAATGCTCTGGTGCTTCTCCTAGAATTTGTCCCACAACTTCAATAATCAGTTGAAGTTACATCTTTGCTAAGTAGAATAGGACCAAACAAAATAAAACAGACTGAACCCACTTCAGAACAAAGACAGGAAAATGATATAGAACTTCAAAACAATATAGCACCCCATGGATGCCCAGAATAATGCCACTAGCCTATCTCGGGTCAGAACTGTAATATGCAACTTCGCAGCACTTCCCGTGTGCCCTGCAAATGCCTGGACTGATGCCACCAGCCCATACCTCGGCCCAGGACTGTGTACACCACTGCAAAGTGCTTCCCTCGTCCCCACAAATGCCAGACTGATGCCACTGGCATGCCCTTCAGCCGAGGACCACATATATACTGTGCCTGCTTCCTACACATCCAGTGGAGGTCCAGACCCAGGACACATCCTGGCCCCAGGGGACACTCCCTGCCACCTGGAACTAATACAAATGTAGACCTTCAGCTCCAATCCTTTCTCCATGAATCTTGTACTACAGCAAATTAACTGTACTAGCTTAATGAGACATTCAGTAGCTGCTTAACCTAAACAGAATAACAGCAAGATCCAGTTCATGTGGTGAATATGCTCCTAAAATAGAGGTGTACAGGGAGTAAACAGGGCAAGTAGTAAAGCTTCCTTCAACTAACTGTAAGACATTTGTGAGACTGGCAAGAGTGTGGTGACTATTTCCCACACACAGAAAACATCTGGCAGGGTGAGGAGTGTGCCAATAAGGATTATCACAACTTAAAGACAATCAAAAGGGCTTATGAGACTCACAGGCACAGGAGGGCCTCAGCCAAGATAAACACTAGAAAAAGGGAGATTTGGTGACCTGGAATAACCTGAAGATAAAGTAACAGCAGGAACTAAAAAAGTTGACCTACTTTAATACTACTAGGCTTGTCATCCCAGGAAGAATATAGGACTTAGCCAAAAGGACTTGCAGGGGGAAGTCAGGTGGTTGTCCCACCTCTTCCCTGTGGGACACAACAACTAGACAAACATCAACCTTATAGTAGGACCCCAAGATACATACTACCAACAGTCGATACTAGTGAGACTGGAGAACCAAATATTAACTCAAAAGGGGAAAATGGCAAAACAAACAAACAAACAAAAAACAAAGTACAATCTCAAACCCCTAGTTAACCAGGAGCAAGTGCCAGAGACACTGAACTAGAGGACTTCAAAAGTAACACACCAGAAATCTCTGAAAATATAGCAAGTGAAATTAAAAAAAAAAAAAACCTTCAAGAGGTTATAAAGGAAATCAAATTAGAAGTAATCTCTCATGTAAAGACAAAAATAATTTTAGTAAAGTAGTTGCTCAGCGCAGCTAAAGAGCAAATAGATTAAAAAAAAAAAGGATAGGCGCATGAGAAACTGATTGAAACCTTGAATGAGCAATACAGAAAACAAGCAGAATTCATGAAAAAAACTCAGAGACATGCAAGGAACAAAACGTCTATTGAAAGCTGGCAAAATCATTTAAATGAAGGTAAGGATGGGATTTCAGACCTTGTGGACAGCACTGCAATTAGCAATCACGAAAGGATGGAACTTTTAAACATAACAAAGCAGAATGAAATGACAATCCAGAAGCTTCAAGATGATGCCAATAGGAACAATATAGGATTGATAGGCATCAGTGAAGATGCAGGAGTCAATGCAAATAACGTAACTAAAATATTTACAAAAGTAATATGTATATTTAAATGTATAAGATAGAATATGATATCACAGAGTTTTATTGGATCATTGAACAGAACTGTTTGCAGTATCATTGATGGAATGTCCACTTTACAAGCTTTAATTTTGTGACTTGAACAATTATTTCTAAGATGACAATATGTAATCCATTAACTAGTGATTTCCTACTGTTCATTTTTTTTCTGCAAATCTGTATAACTTGTACCCTTTCTCTGCTTTTTTTTCTCCTTAAATAAAATTTTTAAAAAAATGAAAATAAATAAATAAATAAATACGCAGACATTACTAATAAAAAAAAAAAATAATAGCACAAAATTTCCCAAACATGGGGAAATTCTTATGTGCAGACAAGTGAGGCATATAGGATGCCAAACAGTCATAAGCAATATAAATCTATATACAAACATATGATAATTAAGTTGCCAGATATACACCATAAAAACAAAATACCAAAAGTTGTTAGAGAAAAGACACAACTCACTTATCAAGGAAAGCCCCTTAGAATCACAGCAGACTTTTCAGCACAAACACTGAAGTCAATATGAGCTTGGAGTGAGGTACTTCAAGCCCTGAAAAAAGACAACTTTCAACCCAGACTGATGTTCCCAGTAAAACGTTCATTCAAATTTAATGGAGAAACAAAGTACTTCCATGACAAAGAACAACTGAAGAAATCCATGTCCACCAAACCAACTCTAGAAAGAGTATTGAAAGATATACTAGTAGGGATAAAAATGACCACAATCTCCAGAACAACAACACAAAGAAACCATCAGGTAGGACAAGCAATTAAACAAGGGGGGAAAGCAGAAAGAAAACTACTGGACCATAACATAGCAAAGTCGACCCAGTACATATCAGGAATATCCATAAATATCAATGGTCTCAATTCATCTATCAAAAGAAATAGGTTGACAGAATGGATCAAGAAGCAGAATCCACAATAGGGTATATACAAGAAGCATGTCTTACCCATATGGCAACTCACAGATTTAAAAGTCAAGGGATGGAAAACTGTATTCCATGCAAAAAGAAACCAAAAAAAGCAGGGGCAACTATTCTATTTGCAGACAACATGAAGTTCAAACCTAAAATGCTTAGAAGAGATAAAGAAGGTCACTACATACTCATTAGTAGAAAAATTCAAGAGGAACAAGTAACAATTTTAAATATATATGCATCACACACTATCACAAAGAGATAGATCAACTAGACAAAAAGCCAGCAAAGAAATAAAGGAAGTGAATCATAACTACAAGCAATTGAATTTAGTAGATGTTTACAGAGTGTTCCACCCAACCTCATCCGAATATACATTCTTCTCAGCTGTGCATGGGACAGTCTCCAAAATAGACCATATATTATCCCATAAAACATTCTTAAGTAAATGAAAAGCTATTGCAATTTTTGCATGCATAATATCTGACCGTAGTACAATTAAATTGGAAATTATTGACAAACAGAATTGTAAAATCTGCATAAATACATGGAAATTAAACAACAACCTTCTGAGCAACCATTGGAATACAGATGAAATTAAAGAAGAAATAAAGCAGTACCTGCAATTCGATTCAATGACAATGAGAAAACAACATAGTGTAACATGTGGGATGCAATGAAAGTGGTCTTAGAAGATAAATAAAGGGCAATAAATTGTCATATCAAGAAAACAGAATGAGCACAAATAAACAATTTAAAGCTTCATCTCAAGCTTCTAGAAAAAGAAGAGCAAGTTAAACCCAAAGCTCATAGAAGAGAGGAAATTGTAAAGATTAGAGCAGAAATCAATGCAATTGAATGTAAAAAGCAATACGAAGAATTAAAAAGCTGATTTTTGAGAAAATAAACAAAATTGGCAAACCTCTAGCTAACTTTATCAAGAAAAAGAACAAAAAAAAACCACAAATTCATGCAATAAGGACTGAAAAGACGGAAATTACTACAGATCCCATGGAAATACTAAGATCATGAATATCTACTTTGAAAATCTCTACTCACATACAGTGGAAAACACAGAGGAAATGGAACATTTCTAGAAACATATGAACTACTAAAGCTCAACCAAGAAGATTTAGCAATTTTTAATAACCAACATCAGCTATTGAAACAGAAAACGTAATTAAAAACTTGCCAATAAAAAAAGCACAGATCCTGATGGAAACATGGCTGAATTCTATAGGAAAGTTAGAGAAGATTTGCTGACCAAACTCCTTAAACTCTTTAATGAAATTGAAAAGGAAGAAATTCTCCCTAAATCATTCCTGGAGGCAAAGTCATTACTCTGATACCAAAATGAGAGAAAGACCCAAGCAAAAAGGAGAAGTATATGTGAATCTCTCTAATGATCATTGATGCAAAGATTCTCAATAAAATACTGGCAAATAGAATGCAGTAAATCATCAAGAAAATTATACATCATGACCAAATAGGATTCATTCCAGGAATGCAGGGATAGTTTAACATATGCAAATCAATAAATGTAATACACCACATCAACAGAGTCAAAGACCAAAACCACGTGGTCATCTCAATAGGTGCAGAAAAAGATTTTGATAAAGTCCAACACATGTTCATGATAAAAAAAAAAACCTTCAGAAACTCGGAATACATAATGTCTATCTCAATTTTATAAAGATAATCTATGACAAACCAACAGCCAACATTATACTAAATGGACAAACACTGAAAGCGTTCACTTTTAAATCAGGAACAAGGCAAGGTGTCCACTACCATCACTCTTACTCAATGTAGTTCTGGAAATACTAGCTGGGGCAATTAGACAATAGAGAATATAAAAGAAATAATAATAGGAAAGGGAGAACTTAAATTATTACTATTTGCAAATGACATGATACTTTATATAGAAGACCCCCAAACTCCGTTAAAGACTACTAGAGGTAATAAACAAATTCAACAATGTAGCTGAATGCAAAGTCAGTGCTCAAATGTCTATTAGCAATCCTGTGCACAAACCAAAAAAAACAAAAACAAAAAAAAACTCTCTGAGAGAGAAATTATGGAAATATCACCTTTTACAATAGCATCTAAAAATGAAATAATTAGGAATTAACCTAAGAATGTAAAAGACCTATATGCTGAATATTATGCTAAAAAAGAGATTGAAGTGTATATTAGAAAATGGAAAAATATTCCTTGCTCTTGGCTAGGAAAACCCAACATTGTGAAAATGGCCATACTCCCAAAACTTATACAGTTTTAATGCAATCCCAATCAAAATACCATTAACATATCTCGCAGTTCCACAGAAAGCACACCTATAATTCATTTGCAAACAGAAAAAACCTAGAATAGCAAAAGCAATTCTGGGCAACGAAGGCAAGGCAGGAAGCATCTCAATTCTCAACTTGAAACTATACTATAAAGCCATAGGAATAAAATCAGCATGGTACTGGCAAAGAAATATACCTGAGGATCAATGGAACAGGTTACAAGATTTCAAGCACAACTGCAAACACACTCAGCTCCACCTGACATTTGACAAAGGGGCTACACATGTTCACTGGAAGAAGGATAGTGTCCTTAATAAATGGTGTTGGAAAAATTGGCTCTCCACATCCTGAAGACTGAACCTAGAGCCATACCTATCACCATACACTAAACTAATGTCTAAATGGATCAAAGACCTAAATTTTAAAACAGAAACATTAAATCTACTAGAAGACAAGGTAGGTATCAGTCTTGGAAGCATAAGAGTAGGCAAAGAATTCATAAACAAAACTCGAACTGCATGCAAAACACTTAAAAAAATCAAAAACTGAGATCTCATTTCTGAGTGATTACTGCACTTCAAAAGAAATCACCAACAGAGTGAAAAAAACCCACATAATGGGGAAAGAATTTTAGCTGACACCCCCTCAGACAAAGGACTTATATCCAGAACATATAAAGAATTGGAAAACATCAAGCCTCCCAAATTCAAAAACTGTCTCCAAAAATGGGCATTTGAGATGGTATTTTTCAGATGAAGATATACAAGTGGAAAATAAATACATGAAGAAATTTTCACCATCACCGGTCATTCAAGAAATGCAAATTAAAACAGCACTGAGATTTCATCTCACTCTGCCATCAAGAATTCCACTGATAAGAAATGTTGGTGAGGGTATGGGGAAAAAGGAACACTGCTCCTATGTTTTTGGGAGTCTAGACTGGAGCAGCCACAATGGAAATCAGTATGGAGGTTTCTCAGAAGACTAGAATTGGAAGTTCCATTCAATCCAGCTAGACTCCTCCTGGGTATTTTCCCAGAAAAACTAAAAATATCATGTCACAGTGATATATATGTCCCCATGTTCACAGCAGCACAATTTATAATAGCTAAATGTTAGAAACAACCAAGATACCAATCAACCACAGAATGGATGAAAAACATGTAGTATTTTCATTCAATGGATTGTTACTCAACTATAAAAAAGGCTATTCTTGAGGCCTTCATAGGTATATGGAGACAACTTGAGGGTATCCTCATTAATGAAATAAACAAAAATCATATTTATAAATATCACATTGTGTCTCTAGTGTAAAAAGAAATAAGAACAGTATGAGTGATAAAACCCAAAATGTGTAACTGCTATTGTAAAAAAGAGAGGGAAAAAGTTCCCTAAAGGATATAACTGCACATTTGTTTAAGTGTGTAGGATTGATAACCATATTACTAATTTATTTGAGATGGTTGAATAGAAGTCTTTGCAGTTTCACTGTCTGAATATTTTGTTTTATCTTTTTTCTTGAAGTCTAGTCCACAGCAGGCGGTATCTGTTTCCCCAACATTTGCAAGGTATCTGTCTTTTTACACTGTCTCTTTCAAGGGCCTAGCCCTATCTGAATTTTTCTAATATTTTATCTAACTGAGCTTCCTATAACAATATCATCAAAAATCGAATTGACTGTAATATTATCTATAATCTGAGGAGTAATACAAAAGAAGACACCATGGGAAGATAAAATGGACCTAGCCAATGCAATGAGATGTTACTACAATGGGAACTCAAAAGAAAATCAACTGTGAGACAGGGGGTGAGCTAAAAGGAGATGCTACTGAGGTAAAGTTAGTATTTTCTTGTAATACAGAGGAAAGTGAGACTGTTCCCCCCACACACAGGCCAAGCCATGGGGAACACAGGATTGGAGAACGGAAAGGATGTGGGCTAAGGTCATCTGCCTGTGGGAGGGGCCTGGGATGCAATCTCAGGGCCCAGCCCTCACCGGTGTCCTTTTATTTCAGTGTACAGAGGTATCTGGCTTTGCTGCGCTGGCTACATAAAGGTCTAGTTGGGGCTGAGTGATCTTCTGTAGGGGAAAGGGACAGAAAATGGAGACTGAGTCCTGCTTGTGGCCTCTTTTTACTGACTTTGCAGCTGACTATAGTCAACATATAAGAGATGATAAAGGAAATCCACTGGGAGGATAAATGAAAGACTTAGAGCAGGGATCTCCTAAGCCTCAGCCAGGAGTATCCTGAGTGTGCTCCAGAGACTATGCATCCAGAGGGAAGAGGACCCACAGCCCAGGAACCTGCAATCAGCTAGCATCAGTGTCAAGATACAGGTAAAGCTTCTTCCTACCGAGGACTCTGAGGGGAAGTCCAGGGCTTCAGGCCTGGGGCATGCGTAAGATATAACCTGCTCTACTGTATGTCTGTTGCCTGTGTGTAACCCACAGCACCAACTTCACACTCAGATATGCCCCATTTTGAATGATAAATTGTATGCTCCCCCTCAATACAAGGTTATACATCTCCAAAGTTTCTTTCTATCTTTGCGGCAGCACTTTGAAGAATAGCTCATAACTTTATAACATGAAAGAAATTTTTTGACTCAGTCACACTGGACCATGCAACATACATGGTCCTGTGATTTTTTCCTTCCTGAGTCCCAAGGTGTTCCTACATAGAAACAGACATACTGACAAAATGTTAAAAAGTGCAAGGTCTTTATCAACAGAATAATAAATGAAAGATTGAATGGATAAATAGGCATGTAACAAACAGATATATTCAAATAGCCTAGCACAGAATTTCCTATTTATTTTTGAACTGAGTACATATGATTTACATGTTTTATTATTAAGAAATCCAGAGCATTTATCATAAGGTTTTCCTATATAAGCCCTTGCCAACTGTTAACATATTGTAGCCCTAAGAAACCAGGGTTCTTTCCACACAACACCCAGGGCATGGAAAGATCATTCCCAGTCTGCTTTTGACTTTCATCCTCTTTCCACCCTACATCTTCAGTGGGAGCTCACGCTCACACAAGCAACTACCTTCCCTAAACAAGCCTA
This sequence comes from Cavia porcellus, assembly GCF_034190915.1. Taxonomy (NCBI): domain Eukaryota; kingdom Metazoa; phylum Chordata; class Mammalia; order Rodentia; family Caviidae; genus Cavia; species Cavia porcellus. The sequence goes on along the minus strand of NW_026947489.1, from coordinate 49,558,288 downwards.
ACGCTCTGTCCTTAATGCAGAGTTCCCATTGGCTTTTGCTTCTGCTGTCTATTGTTTCAGACCTTTTTTTCCCTTCCCAACTTTCCTATGGTGTTCAGATTTGGTATCCTCTGGAAGACGGGAGTTCATTAACAACCTCACAAAAGCCCTTCCTCTATAGAAGTCTGTTCCAATTAAAGATGGAAGTCATGTTTTAGTGCATAGAAAAAACACAACCCAGAAAAGATGTAGGGTTCATTATGCAGCCATACCAGGTCCATCCTGTGGCTATATTTGTCACATGCTTGGGTCCAGAGCCACATTTTTTCAGCATGTCCCAAAAAACATTGCTTGACTTATCCTTGTTTCTATTGACTATTTTGATGAGTAGGGTTAATTTTCTGCACAGACTAGAAGTAATCTCTACAGCAGCTACACATCCTTGCCTGAATAGGAAGGAAGGGCTGCTCAGAGCCTGAGGAGAGGGGGAGGTACTGAGTTTTTGTAAGGACAGGAAATGTCTATGTGATGCTGTGGCTAAACTGCTGGCACAGAGATAGATGGCAGAGTCTCCTAGCTGCACCGGCTGGATATTCAGATTGGAGTATGATCCTTCGGGTTTTTCTACAGAGAATCGATCTTGGAAAAAGTCTGCCTTTTCTGTGTTGTCCTCATCATAAATATAAACAATGAACTCCATTCCTTTTTCTGCAGTCTGTTGGTACCAATAGACATACGGGTGACCAGAAATAGGGTCACACCACAGAGTCACAGGCTGTCCCACCTCAGTGATCTTGTGGCTAGGCGTTTGCTTGACCCCTGGTGCCATGTGTCCTGTGGAGACAGACAGCAAAAAGAGAATGAGATGCAGGATTGGAAGCATCCGCAGGGAAAGGAAGGATAGGAAAATGTAAGCACTCCCAGTACTCACCTGCCCCCAGGAGACCAAAGATCACCCAGCAGGGGAGGATACTGTCCATGGTAGGATCTCTCCGGTATGAGGTCTGTCCCAGTTGGGACTCTGATTGTTTGCAGTGCAAAGAAAAAGATCTGGTGATGTCATAGCTTGTGGTGTGCCCATAGACTCAGGGGTGCACCGTGAAAACAGGCATGAGATGCCCCAAGGCTGGACCCAGAATGTCCTGCCCAGATTTTCCTGTCCTGTGCAGCTTACATTAAACAGTGTCACTGATTTGCTCTCCCTAATAACAGTGTTCAGAACAGCAAGCCAGTGTATAAGAGCTGAATGGAATAGTAGGATCCACTCTCTTTTCTTATAGCCAGTGAAAATCTCATTGGAGAAGCTCTCAGGCACAGACTATTTAGAGTCTGAGTAATACTGAGACAAAAGTAGGTAGCTGACTGCACTAACCTCAGTGTACAGAGATAATTCAGTGAGGATATAAGCCCAAAATCCACAGTGACATTTCATATATAGGAAGTAAGTGTGGACAGAATGTGACATCCAACGAAATAGACAGGAGCAGACAGAGCCACACTCTTAGCATCCCCGGGTTCAGAGAGGCATCTGTACAGACATGGCACTTTGATCAAGGTTGGAGCTCAAGTTTTAGTTTTACATAAAAAAAGAAAAATTAGAGAACAGCAAACTCAGAATAATGGAAAAAATGAGCTGAAGCTGGGTCAGGGCAAATCCCCTTCCCACACAACTTGCTTTCATATTAACTGTACTTCTGCTCTAACCAGACACATATTTTCCATTTTCCCTAATCCTTAGCTGCTTCACCATCCATTGCCTATACAGGGATGGAGAACTTTCTGTCTTGAGCACACTGAGACCCATGGCACCCTCACCTTCCCAGACAATGACTCTTTGTTTACCTCCACTTGTCTAAATCCCATCCAGTAAATTCAAGCCACTTTTCTGATTCAAGCAGGCAGTCTGGCATGCTTCAGTCCTGCTCTCCCAGCCACTGCCACCACTCACAAACACACACACACACACACACACACACACACACACACATAGGCGCGTGCACTCACACACACACACAGGCGCACGCACTCACATACACACAGACACACACAGACACACACACACAGCAGGGTTCCCCGAAAAACTGGGAAACCACAGTGCTCCCCTGTGGCCAGTGCCCCATATTTCCCTTGAATCTCACCTTTTGGGACCATGTGCTTATGATTTAACTGAACCTAGCAGGGGATCCTGAGCCCTTCATCCCTTCACCACACACCCATTCTTACCCATTGCCAAACTCATCAGGTTAAGTTTAATTTTTCAAATCCATGTTTTGAATTTGAAAGACTAAGACAAAAAATATGCATTTGTAAAAAAAATGTTACATATAAAAAGAAAACAAATTCTGTGCCATTGAATTTAGTATATTAAATTCACAGTGAATCAGAATAACAGGTCATAAAAATAAATAATAGGGCATCTGCAAGATGGTCCATCCTGGAAAAACTTCACTCCAGAGCTGCTCTCCCTTAGACCCATATCTTTTCATATTTTGCATTTGATTAATGTCAAATTTTAGATAGTGAGCTTCATAAAGATTGTTTCCAGATTTTACATGTTTATCTCCATATGTTTATAACTGGGAATAAACAATCTGGAATAGTTTAGATCTAAATCTCCCCCTAAACTCTCATGTGGTCAGAGGCAGATCATGGTTAAAAGAAGCTGGTGAAATCAGGTGGGAAAGTATATTCTTGTCTCTGGCTTCTCCCTCCTTTTCTCATTTCCTGAATTCCCTGGGGCAAGCAGTTTTGCCCTTTCTACTATTTCTACCATATTTTACTGCCTTGGAACCAGCCAACTTTATCCTAAATCTACTGGAAATGGTGAGCCAAATAAATTTCTACTTTAAATTGTGGGTGTCATAAATAATGGCTTCTAATTGCCAAAAAGGTTAAGACCCTGTTATTGAGCATAACTATTTTTCTGCAGTTCTTAAATTAATTTCTGAAGAAACTTGCTAATGTTTCCAGCTCTGATAAGTCCCTAATTATGGGGCTGTGGAACAGCATAGATGTGCTGAGAACTTCATTGTGACACGACTACACGCATACTTGAATATTGCTATAATATTTGCACTGTTACATGTCCTAGCTTAGACACAATTAGAGACTTTTCAGTCTTGGAAATTGAACATGATTATGAAAATACAGTTTTTCTCAGTATTAGAAAACTGTCATGGATATAAAATTGAGAAGACTACTAAAGATTTTCTATTACATTTCAGGAGAGAGTAATTACTGACAAAAGGAATACAGTGAGGAATATTATTCCAGGACTATATAAGTGAGTACTAACTTGTGTCAAGTATATACATGACATTTTTTAGGAACATGTGGTAAATAGAGCGATACTATCTAAAATTGGAAATGACAGAGTAAAAATGAGGAGAAAGGCAGCAAAGAGCCAGAGAAGCAGTGAGTGCTGGGACTGCAGAGATCCTTCTATGCCTGGAAGGGGCAAGTGCAGGAGGCAGAATGCAAAAGTTGCTGAGTTTTAAGAGAGATTGGGAAGGGCTGTCTAGAATATGGGTGGTCAGAGGAAGAATGATACCCTTGAAAAGAAGAATGGATCTTGGGAAAGTTGGAAAGTCTTTGTCATGCATGGTTAGGCTAAATTGCCTTCCCCTGTGTTTTGCTAAGTACCTGACTGTTCCCTGAGGAGAACACACTGCAGCCAGAAGTGAAGAAATATTTCATAATTAACTCCAGGTTTCTCACTTCAGGCAACTGGTTATCTGGTGATGTCCCCTACTGAGACTGGCTGCTATGTGATGTCAATATCTACAAGGCTTTATTCTATAGTTTTGAGGTACTGAGGCTCTTGGAAGGAGAAGAGAGTCTGTGATGCATAGAACACTACCTTAGGCCACCTTGCAAATCTATCTCTATTTTAAGCCATCCCTTCTCAGTTCTCTCTTCTTGATCTTCCTCAAATCTCAATTCACTCTCCTCCAACTATACAACGCCAACCTCTGTGATGTTACTAACATCACTACACTATTATTATAGCAGTTTATTTTAAAATAAAAATTTCTATACAGGAAATAAGCGCTCTTCCATTACATGCTCCTCTCTTAGTACCACCTCTTGGTACACGGTTAGACAAAGTGTTTTTGGAGAGAACTTACTGAAGTAACACATGGCTACTCAGTCTTATTTTCCTTCTCCTACTGATAGAAAGTGTTAGAATTTCTAGAGACTGACACCATTTTTCTTTCTTTCTGTAACCTCACAAGCTAGGATTCTTTCTTTCTTTCTTTCTTTCTTTCTTTCTTCTTTCTTTCTTTCTTTCTTTCTTTTCTTTCTTTCTTTTTCTTTCTTTCTTTTCTTTCTTTCTTTGTTTCTTTCTTTCCTTCCTTCTTTCTTTCTTTCTTTATTTCCTTCCTTCTTTCCTTCTTCCTTTCTTTCTTTTTTCTTTCTTCCTCACCCTATCACTCCTATTCATAGTCTCTATCTCTGTCTCTACATCTTTCTCTCTCTCTCTCCCTCTTTTTCTCCCTCCCTTTTTTGCCTATAGGTTGAAGCCATGGCATTCATACTGAGCTGTAGCCATATTTTTTTATTTCGAAGAAGTTTTCCCCTGATCTGTCCAATCTGGGTTTCTGTTTGTGAACTTTTTGCCTCAGCAGCCCTACAGAACTGGGATTACACACATGAACCACAACACCTGGATGGTGCCTAGGTTTTCAGATCACGGTCAGATTTGAGGTGTACACACTGATATTCTGCAGTGCTGTCCTGTTTCCAGGCAGAGAGATACACAGCTGAGACCTCAAATCCAAGGTGCTTATTTTCAACTCAGAGACAGGGTCATGGAACTGAGCTGAGAATGGAATAGAGATGTTTCCTTTTGTTCCCTGCAATTCATTGTAATATTGAAAGAGGACCTGAGGAGCTGCCCCATGCCCCAGTGGTACCAGGACACACTCTTGTGCCTAGGCATAGGGGACCATTGTAGTGTCACTTGCTATCATTTTGTTTTGATCCTGTATTTTGGGGTTTGGATAACTCAAATCTCCACTGGACCTGTGGAGAAAGCAGATAAAGAATAACCCCAGTAGCTACCCTGAGGTATATTCTCAAGAGGTGTGGATGATTCGGAAGATAGTAAGTCCAGAATGTGGATGTAGTCCTTGTTTACAGGACTTACCAGTTCTCAGGAGAAAAACAGCCACATAGCAGAAAAATCTATAGCTCATGCAGGACAGGACAGATGTAAGCCACTGTAACACTGCTCAGGGTTCTGGTCCACTGAAGGATGGAGTTGTGAACCTCAGTTCTTTGACTGGATGTAAGAATGTGATGTTATGTTTCTGATGTCATGGTGCCTACAGATTGCCATGAAATCTACTTTTCTTACCATGTGTCTGGCCTCAGCTAATCCAAAACACCTGTTTGGTTTATTCTTCACATAATAACACAGTATAGAACTACACTAGAGGGTTCCAGGATGGGCTGGGTTTGGACCTTGTGTCTATGCCACAATTCCCTTCCTTCTTCTTGGAAGCAGATGTTTCTCTGTCACTACTCAGAGCATGCAGACCTTCCCAGGCTAGCACCAAACCTTTCCTTGTCACTTTGAATCTCTAAAATTTTATTAACCATTGAATAGCTGCACTTTCTGACTTACTGCCATAGAAAAACACCATGAATTCCTATATGTGTGATCAAATGTATTAGTGGATGAAAGTGTGAAGTAGCATTCTTCTTGAACCTTCTATATCTTTGGTTGCCATCTCTGCAGGCTACTCACTCACAGACAATGAAAGGCCCATAGTATTACAGTGCCCCATCCTTTGTGCCAGTAGCTAATAAGATTTTGCATGTTAGGGATTAGTGTTCCATGTCCCTCTACAACTTACTTTGAAATCTAGCAAGCTTCCTGTATTTGGAAATAGGGCATTTATGCACGAAATTGAAGCTAAATGTATTTTAGCTTTTTCATGACTGGAGCAAAATATTCAACATCTATAACTTAAAGAAAGAACACTTTATTTTGGTTCACAGCATCAGAGATTTTGGTTCATGGTAGCTGAGTCCAAAGCAGTGGGACTGAATTTATACCAAATCATAGAATTCAATTTGGACCAATCAGTGGACTTATATTTGAACCAATCACAGGTCTATTGCTCCGATATAAACAGTTCCCTTTTCACACTTTTCACGTTGGAACCTGAAGTTCTGTAGCAGTGGCATTTTTCAGATAAAACCTTCCAATGGTGGTGCTTCAAATTTATTTGTGATTTAGTTGTCAGGTAGCATGGTCTTGGATGTCTTATAAATCTACTCAGGATTTTTAGTCTAATACAGTTTAGGTCACATGGTTGAGTTAGAAAAGAGCTACAAGTGTAAATAATAGAGGCTGATAGCCCTGAAGAACTCAAGAGAGTGTCCGTAGAAATCAGGAGAAACCATCAGCAGAGACCAGTATGGGGACAACCAGCATTGGCTAGTGGTAGTATCTGGCATTGGCAGTAGGAGCCAGTGTTGACCAGTGGTTATCAATTGTTTCATCTGGCAGTTGTAGAGTCCATCTGTGACACTTGGTGACCTAGAGTCCAGAGCTTTAACACTAATGGCTGAGAGGTACTGGGATTCAAAATCCAGAGGAGCTAACAGAGCTGCATCTACCAGTTTATGATTTCTGTCTACATAGCACAAAAGAGCCCTGGACGGGATTGCAGCACACTAACCCAATCCTGTCACCTGGCCACAAATTAGTACTTCCTTGGTTGTCTCACAGAATGAATCCTGTGATGTACTGATTTCCTTCATAGCATCTGAAAAAATCTTGATATTACTGCCCATTATTTATGTAAGTAAAAACATAGGTTTTTCCTATTTTCCTCCTTTCTTTATCTCTTACAACCTCTTTTAGACGCCTCAGGACCTCCAGCACAGGATGTCCAGCCTAGTTGTTCACATCCAGCAGTGATATTAAAATCATCAGCAGCAATAATAATTTTCCCTAAGGAATAGGAAGTCAGATATCAAAACACTAAAATGTAACTTTTACATTTAAAATTTTGGTTAATCAAAGTGTCTTTCTTGCCTAGATTTCATCTTTATTCAAAGATCGTATTTTCTAAATGCTTGTTTATTTTAATATTTTTTGAATTTGGTAAAATATATGAAATATAAAATTTCCATTTAGCAGGATTTTGTCTTGATAAAAAAAATTTAATCATTGTAAAGTGTGTAGTTCAGTGTCACTGACAACATTCACTTTGTTGTGTGACAGTCAGCATCGTAAATCTCTGGAACTTCTTCATCCCTGACTGAAACTGTATGCTTAAACAGACACTGCCCATTGCTTTCCTCTTCTCAGCCCCTTACACAACCATTTCATGCTCTATTCTTTATGGAGCTGACTAATCTTAGTAACTCATATAACTGGATTTATATAAACCTATGCTTATTTTCTTATGGTTTCTTTCACCTGAGAAAATGGCTTTGAAGTTCCTCTTTTGCAAGGCATGTATCCGTACTTCACTCCATTTTAAGACTGATTAACATTCCTATCACATTTCACCTTATTTTAGCAGTATTAAGGATTAAAACAAGAGCATTTGCAATTGCCTGCATGCTCAGTTCTTTTTTTTTTTTTTTTTTTTTAATTTTGAGCAGAATCTTGCTAATTTTTCTGGGCTTGTCTTTGACTTGCAATCCTTTTCCCTGATCCTTTTGGAGTGCTGGGATTAAAGGTGAGCACAGTTAGACCCAGCCTACATCACATTTTAAAGGTATTCAGTTGTTGGTTGGTAGGTAGTTTTCTACATTTTGTCTCCTGGAAATAACATTGCTATGAACATTGCTGTGTCAATATCCATCCTAGTACTTGTTTTCAGTCTTTTCATTTATATATCCAGAAGGAAAACTGCTAGATCATTCAATAATTCTATATTTAACATTTAAGAAATTGTCATAATGCTTTTACAGTGAATGGGAACACACTTAGTTTCCCTCCAGCAATGCCAAAGATTCAAATTCCTTCACAGCATCATCAAGACATTATTATATAAATTCCTCTTGATTTTTATGACACCAATCTTAAGGTCCGTAGACTGTTAGTTTTTGAAGTTTTGAAATTGGTGCTATTTGATGGTGGGATTCCCTTTAGTGTTGTTTGTCTTTAAATATCTTACTTTTCCAATCTCAGATTAACCAAAATATTTCTATCTAAATTTATGGTAAATCATTTCTATTTACAAAATTCACTGATCAAAGAAACATAGATAATACTAAATATTAGATATTTTTTCACACTGGACTTGATGTTAGAAAAGCAAAGTTCTGGTTTCAACAAAGGGTATTGTAAGTAAGGATGAGTAGAGTTAGAGTATGTCTTGGAGATTTTTATGAAATTAGATTTTATCAGTCAATGCTCACCAGAAAGACAGATTTAATATAAGTTGTAAACAATTGTGGACCTGATGTTAGAAAACCAAAGTTCTAGTTTCAACAAAGTCTCCTATAACTAAGCCTTTAAGTGAGTTGGACTAGGTCTTGCAGGTTTTTTTATGATCTTAGCTTATATCAGACAATGCTCATCAGAAACAAAATTTTAATATAAGTTGTATATATCTGTGTGTGTGCATATGTGTGTGTATGTGTGTGTACACATGCATGTATGGTAATGTTTTCATTCACAAATGCTTATTTGTGGTAGGAAACAATTCAGTTTGCAGACAGAAACTTTCTGCCAATTTGTGCTGAACTTTGTGAAAAACACATCTGGTAAAAAACAGGACTGTGACCATCTCGCCCAGAACACTGGGGCAAATTAAGTCCATGAAACAAGATATATATATATATATATATATATATATATATATATATGCGTGTGTGCATGTGCATGTGTTTCACAATTGATCATATAGATAGATAGGTGATCATGCATATGGAGTTATGAGGTAGGGTTATTTTGGCTGCCTGAAGAGTCAGGTGTGCACGTGCAAAAGCATTGTCTGTTCCCTGGAGTTTCAAAACATCTATTCAAAATTCCATGGAAGCTAACAGGTCTGCAGTGCTAGGCTTAGGAGTTTAAACTGGAATCATGGAGATAATCTATCCAAAAAGAAGGTAAAGTCTTGATCCTATGAGAAACAGAAGCGAGTCTTCCTTTGTTTCCCTTCTTATTCCATTCATCATATAGGCCTGTGGATTAGTGTCACTGACAGCCAGAATGGGTCTTTTGTCTTCAGTGAACCAATTAAGACATAGTCAGAAGTACACTATGCAAGCATTTGGGGTTTCTTACTCAAGCTGACACAACAGTTAACTATCACATAGTTTAGACACACTCTCAAACCCCGACAGGCTTACAGTTCCCTTGGAGCCAGGTTCCACCCAAAGTGCTCTGAGTCAAAATTGACAGAGGCTCACTTTACATGAACACACAGCCTATGTGTGCACATGGAGTTAGAGCAAATCCCTGAATGCCGTGGATGGTAATTTTTTTGTTGTTGTTGTACTGGGAGTTGAACTCAGGATCTTGTATTTGCCAGGCAGGTGTTCAATACTGAGCTATACCCCAGAACTTAAAGAATGATTATAAAAACAAAAAGCACACAAGAAGAGAAAGATTGACAACAACAGAGACAACAATGGCCCAGGAAGATTGCTCTGAGGTTGCCTTGGAAGGTTGGTCAGGAGTAGAAACATGCTATTGCTTCATGGGACCCATGAAGGGGCGAGCATCCGGGCAGGAACCTGCTTCCAACGTTAGAAAAGCAGAAATCAAACCAAAGCACTGGCCATGATTGAGTGTGACTATTGTCAACTCTGTCCTCTGTATCCTGACCTGGCAGCAGCAGACAGGCCAGGTTCTCAGGCAGCTGAGAAACTAGCTGAGTCCCAGAGGCACTGGAGCCTGCAGCTGGTAATAATGAAGAGTCACTCAATGCTGAGTTCAGTCTGAGGCCTGAGGTGATTCAGGAGCAATGTGCAGCTCCATCCTCCACAGGAGTGTAAGGAAATCTTGGGATTGCTGGTGTGTGGGTTTCCATGAATATAATTTAGATATCTGTGAAAATGGTGTTTTCTACTCTAACAAGAGAGTAATGAATACGTGATATCATGCAGCATATTTTCCTAAGTATTTTTAGAGCACTACTTAGAAGAATGCATAAAATAGGAATCATTGTTAACTCTCTTTTCTTGGAAAGACTTTTATTACATATAGTAAAATGTATAGTACTGGGTTCAATTATTTGTACATTGAGAAATGAGGATGCTGTAATAGTACCTCACCAATCAAGATGTAGTTATAACACCTGTATTCTGTTGCCTTCCAATCGTTAATCATTGCATATATTGCCTTAAATTTAGCTTTTGGTAGTTAACATATTTATTGGTATGGTTTATAATGACCTTTTAACTTCAAATGTCAATATCATTGGTCTGACATAGAAATACATTTTAATTTGTTTCCTAAAGCTTTGCTAGACTCATTTATCCCTTGGTTGTGACTGTTTCATGGATTCCTTAGAATTTTCTACATGCATGATGGTATCACATTGCACAAAGGTTATTTACTATGTTTGCCACCTGAATACTTTTTTTCTTGTATTATTGCATGGGTTAGAATCTCCACAACTGTGTTGAATAGAAGGGATGTGACTGGACCACCCTGACTTATTCTCAGTCTTGATGAATAGCACTCAGTCCTCCACCATTAAGAATGATGTTGGCTGTAGGTAATTCATAGCTGCCCTTCATCACGTTGAGAGTATTTACTTTTACTTCAATTAGTTAAGAATTTTTATGAGAAAGCTTAATTTCACCATCTATTTAAATGTTTATGTAATTTTTAGTTCATTTATATGATGAATGGCATTGTTTCACAAATGTGTGCGTTTATGGGACAGGTTCTATGTAGTCATTTTCTTCTTAATTTTTTATACTATATTATCAATTTGACTTCTCCTGGTTGTATTTGATTTCTTCATCTGTGTTTATAGGTTGTATGGCTCTGTAGCTTTCTTTTCTTATAACGTGTTTGATTTCAGGAAATGCTAGTTTCATAAAATAAATTGGGCAGGAGGCTCTTCTATTTTCTGGGCTGTCCTATTTTCTGAAGGTGTTTGTCAGGGATGACTCTATTTTTTTCAAAATGTTTACATTGATAAATTTGGTGGATTTTACCCTGAAGTTACCTGGGATTGTAGTGTTCTATGTTGAAATGTTTTGAATTAATTATGAGTAAATATTTTATACACACAGATTAACTATTTTTGGGTTATCAGTTTCCTTGCGAGTAATTTTAATTTGTCTTTCAAAAATATCCTCTTTTACCTTCTGTTGACACTACTTCTATCACTATAAGGATTCATTTTGTATTTCTCTAATGAATAATGATGTGAAGAACTTTTAAAAATATTTGTTATATATCTGCATGCATGGCTTTTTATGTGCCCATTGACTCTTTTACCTAGTTTTTCTTGTTTTCCTCTGTGAACTTTAGGGATTCTCATTAACTCCATACACACATCATGGAATTCATTACATTTTGCTCTGCACTTAATCCATTCCATGATTCTTACAAACACTGTCATCACTAAGTTTTATATATTTTTTTTCGTTCTATTATTTGGTGTGGTAGCTCATGAGTGTAATCCCAGTACTCAGAGGCTGAGGTAGGAGGACTATAACAAGACCAACATGTGCTACAAAGTGAGCTCAAGGCCAGCCTGAGATGCAGAATGCGACTGTGTCCCAAAAGGGAAGGGAGGGCTAGATAACTCTCTTGTCAGCTTTATAAATCAGGAATATCTTTATCAAGCAATTAAAAATCCTGTCTTTCAAATGTAAACAACAAGCAAAATAAGACTCCATTTCCACGAGTCTACAGGGGAGGCATAACCTTATTTAGGAGTAACTTACTTTAAGTTACTGATATAAGCACCTACCTTAAGTAGGAACTAATCCTACCCACGCAGACTCTTAATTTAGAAACCTGACTTATTTTAGAGCATGCACTTTGTGCAAGTTGAGGGCTAGTTCCAGTCCCGTTGAGAGCACACACGTGATGAACCACATTGGCCTAAATAAAAGGTTGAGATTTCGTTTTATCTTTGCAATTTCTGAGCACATTAACTGCAATCTTGTTCATAATCTGGTTAATGTTTCTTCGGGCATTAAACAGTTATGCTTTTGTTCTAACTTTGTAGTGGGTTTTCTGCATTTGAGGAAAATTTTATTTGTAATTCTATCCCCCAACACAAAGTTAAGGACACAGCCAGTGTTTCTATAAGGGGTGGAGATGGGAGACCAGTTTTCTGCTGTTTCTGGAGCTTTTTTTCTCTTGGTGAGAAGCTCCATGACTCAGTAGAAAAATAGGTTTTCTAATGAGTGATCCCTGTTTATTTTGGCTTATGCTTTAGCAAATATGACCACTTTTGAGAGAACGCATCATTTTAATATCCACTGGCCTTGTTCAGCCTCCAGCCTCCTAAATTCTAATCTACTAGGAGCAGTGATTACTTCCTGCACAAAGTATATTCTTCAGAATCTATACTCAGAATGTTTAGCACTTATGGAATACTTGGCATATGCTTGACATTTTGTGCAAATAATGCCTAATTTTTATAACGTTGTGTGGTAGAAGGGATTATCTGAATATTGATATGGGGAAAGAATCTCTCAGTCTCCTAGATGTCGAATACAAGTTCACGTTCTCTAAAATTGAAAGATGAATTTTAGGAACAACAGAGGTTAAGAACAGAATATATTTATTGAGAAAAAGAAAGCTTCTATCTAAGAGAGAGACAGACAGGGTCCTGAGTGCTTTGCCAAGGACCCTTTCTTTTCTAGGGAATTGTATAGAGTAAATCCTCAATGGGATTTTGTCCAAGGTAGGGAAAAATAGAAAATTGCAAGATGGACATGAACTATGTGTGAAACTAAATTATGGTTATGCAATAAGCTTACAAGTATAATTGCTCCAGTAAAACTGATTAAATGAGGATCAAATGGCAAGGCTAGTTACTTAGCACGTAAGCATGAATATAAAATGGCATTTTTGTAGGGGTCATTTTAGGGTTTCCTTCTGGCTTTCTCAAGGTGATGGACACTTGATTATAGTATCACAGTATAAACATTATCCTTAGGATGCGGGTGCATTTGTTTTATCTTTTGTCTTGAGGTGTGCCCTGCAGTGGGAGGTATCTGTATCCCCAAATGTTGCAAGGTATCTGAGTTTTTGCACTGGCTCCTTCAAGGGCCTGGCTTTGTCTGAATGCTTATAATATCTTATCTAACTTACATGCCTAGAACAATGACTCAAAAATAGAATTGAGTCTAGTATTATCTAGAATCTGAGGTGTAATGTCCAATTTTTAATACAAAAGAAGACAATGTGGTAAAAAAAAAAAGTGGAACTGGCCAACACAATGAGATGTGAATACAAGCAGAACTCCAAAGAAAAACCCAACTGTGGGACAAGGGCAGAGCTAAAAGGAGATGCTATTGAGGTAAAGTTAGTATTTTCTTACAATGCAGAGGAAACTGAGACTTGTTCTCTAGCACAGGCAGAGCCAAGGGGAATGTAGGATTGAAAGACAGAAAGGATGGGGGGCTTAGGTTACCTGCCTGCTGGAGGGGCCTGGCACACAAACACAAGGCGCAGACCTGACCAGTTTGACTGTCATTTCAGTGCTCAGAGGTACCTGGCTATGTGTTCCTCTGGCTACACGACTGTCTGGTTGAGACTGACCTATCCTCTGTAGGGGAAGGAGATAGAAACTGGAGACCCAGTCCTGCATGTTGATTCCCTCTATTGTCCTTTGCAGCTGACTTTAGTCAACCATCTAAGACATGATATAGGAAACCGGCTGGGAGGATGAGTGAGAGACATGGACGAGGGGTCTTCCAAGCCTAAGCCAAGAGTATTCTGTGTGCTCCAGAGACCATGCATCCAGAAGGAAGAGGGCCCACACACCACCACCACCCCCCAGTAACCTGTAGTCAGCTAGCATCAGTGTCAACACAGTGTGGAAGCTTCTTCCTACCCAGGACTCTGAGGGGAAATCCCAGGATTCCATGGCTGGGACATGTATAAGATATAATCTGCTTCACTTTATGTCTATTGCCCGACATGTATAAGATATAATCTGCTTCACTTTATGTCTATTGCCCATGTGTAGTCAAATGCACTCTTTCTTGAGGACTGACAGTTGTCCCACTCTTTGAATGATAAATAATATATTCACCCTCAATATGAGCTTATATTTCTCCAGAGTTTCCTTCTGTCCTGGTGGCAACACTTTGAAGAAGAGCTGGTGACTTTACAACGTGAAGGAAATTTTTTGACTGGGTCACACTGGGCCCTGCAACATACATGGCCCTGTGACGTTTTCCTCCTGAATCCATTGTGTTCCTACATAGAAACAGACACACTTTCAACATGTTGAAAAGTGCAATTTTTTATCAACAGAATAAGTGAATGAATGAGTGAATGAATAAATAGGAGTGTAATAAATGCATGTATTCAGCTAGCCTTGTACAGAATTTCCTATTTATCTTTACAACTATGTACCTGTGATTTACATGTTTTATTACTAAGATATCCAGAGCTTTCCTCATAAAGTATTTCCTACATCAGCCCAACTGTTAAAGGATTGTAGCCATAAGAAATCAGGGGTTTTTCCACATATCACCTAAGGAGTGCACAGAACATTCCCACAGTGATTTTCACTTTAAACTTCTTTAATCTACAGTATGAGTATCTACAATGTGAGCTCACACTCACAGTGGTAACCAGCATCCCTAAGACGCCTCATGCCCTGTCCTGCATGAAGAGTCTTCAGAGGATTTGCTTCTTCTGCCTACTATTCCAGAACATATTTCCCTCCCAAATCTCATACAGTGTTCTGATTTGGTATCTTCTGCAAGCCTGGAGACTTATCAGCATCCAGAAAGATCTTCCTCTACAGAAGGCTATTTCAATCAAAGATGGAAGCTATGTTTTACTGTATAGCAAAAACACTACTCAGAAAAGATGTAGGGGTCACTATGTAGCCATACCAGTCCCTCTTGTGGCTACAAGTGTCACATCCTTGGGTCCAAAGCCAAATACTTTCAGCATTTCCCAAAAATCCATTGCTGAAGCTATTCTTCTTTGTATTGACAATTCTGATGAGTATTTTCTGCCCCTACTAGAAGCAAACAATGCACCTGCTACACATCCCTGCCTCCATAGAAAGGAAGGGGTGCTCAGAGCCTGGGGAGTGGAGGAGATGCTGAGATTTTGTAGGAATAGGAAAAATCTGTGTGAGGCTGTTCCTGCACTGCTGGCACAGAAATACATGGCCAAGTCTCCAACCTACACGGGCTGGATTTTTATGCTGGAGTACAAACCTTCGGGTTTCTCTACTGAGAATCGATCCCTGAAAAACTCTACCTTTTCTGGTGTGTCCTCTTCAAAACTATTAACTATAAACTCCATTCCTTTTTCTGCAGTCTGTCGGTACCAATAGATGGACTGGTACCAGAAATAGGGTCACACCTCAGAGTAACAGGCTAGCCCTTCACAGTAATCTTGTGGCTGGGAATTTGCTTGACCCCTGGTGCCATGTGTCCTTTAGAAACAGACAGCAAAAAGAGAATGAGATGAAGGATTGGAAGCACTCCCTAGGGAGAGGCAGAATGGAAAACTGTAAGCACTCCCAGGACTCACATGCTCCCAGGAGACCAACGATCACCAAGCAGGGGAGGATTCTGTCAATGGTAGAATCTCAAAGTTCTGAGGTTTGTCCCAGTTGAGACTCTGGTTGTTAGCAGTGCATAGAAAAAGATCTGGTGATGTCACAGGCTGTGCTGCACACGCATACTCAAGGGTACACCAGGAAAACGGGAACCTCCACTCAATCTGAGACATGAGATGCGCAAAGGTTGGACTCAGAGCGTCTTTCAATGTGCAGCTTAAGTTAAATAGTGACACTGACAGGGACTTCCTAATACCATAAAATTCAGGATAGCAAACCAGAGTATAAGGCCTGAATGGAATAGTAGGAGCCACTCTTTAACAGCCAGTGCAACATCTAGTTGGAGAAGCTCTTGAGTCTGACTATTTAGAGTTTGAGGAATACAGAGATAAAAGTTGGTAGCTGACTGCACAAACCTCAGTGTACACAGACAATCCAGTGAGGATCTAAGGCCCAAAATCCACAGGGGCATTTGAGAGTAAGAGTGGAGCATGGACAGAGAGTGAGCTCCCCGCTAAATGGATAAGATTAGGCAGAGCTATATTCTCAGCATCCTTAGGTTCAGAGCAGTACATATGTGGCACTGTTTCAAGCCTAGAGTTTCGGGTCTAGCTTTACATTTTTTTTTAATAAAAGGGAAAAATTCAAAGAAGTGCAAACCCAGAATAAGGAAAAAATGAACTGGCCTTGGGTCAGGGAAAACATCCTTCACACACACCTTACTTTAATACTGACTGTACTTTTGTTCTAAGCAGACACTGATTTTCCACCTTCTCCTACCCCCCAGCTGCTTCACCATCCACTTCCTATGCACAGAATCTTCCTTTCTGAGCACACTGAGACTCATGGCACCCTCAGTTTACTCAGACAATAAGTCTGTGTTTATCTCCACATGCGCAGTCTCATCCATTAAATTCAAGTCACCTTTCTGATCCAAGCAGACAGCGTGGCATTCTTTTCAGCCCTGCTCTACTGGCTGGGTCCCAAACCACAACACACACACACACACACACACACACACACACACACACACACACAGTTCCCTGAAAAACTGTGATACCACAGCTCCTCCAAGTGGCTAATGACCCACACTCTCCTTGAAACCAACATTTTGCATTTTGGGGCTAAAGCTACAAGGGGATCCTGAACCCCTCAACCTGTCTCACATACAACCATTCTACTGGGTTGCCATACTGTAAAGTTAGGATTGATTTCTCAAATCTATGTTTGGAATATGAAAGTCTTAGAGAAAAAACACACATTTGTACAAAACCACAGAGCATAATAAAAGAAAAACAATTCTATACCATTAAATTTAGTATACAAAATTCAAGGTAAGCCAGAATGAGAGAATCATAAAAGTAAACAAGGGGGCATGTGCAAGATGGTCCATCCTTCTAAATACATTCCTCCTAGGGTTTCTTGAGATGGGCTGGAGGTTTGAGGTTGTAATTTGGTCTTTCGTTTTGTCATTTTCCTATATTTCTGTGTTTCAAGTGTTATTTGAAAGCCTCCTCAGGATCTGTTGAAAATCCCCTTCTATGTTTGTAGCTACTGAGGCTCTTGATAGGAAATATTTGAAGCTATAGTATATGAAGTTTTATCCAAATATTTCAAGGAAAAAGACAGACACTATGGTAACTACTACTAAATCGGGTTATTTGGTGGTGAAGCACGAGGTTGCTGAAACAGTCATGCTTTGACCTCTATTGTTATATTGTTATGTCCTGTTTTAACTCAATCTCTCCCTTATTCTTTAAAAAAATTAGTTATTTCTTATGTTTGTTTTAATTAAGGGGAAAAATTAAAAAAATTAGGATATATAATAGTAACTCTTTTTGATTTCCTATTAACTTGTTTTGAAGTCCTGTAATACTCCCACGATCTTATTTTGACTGATTAGATTCTGTTCCATTCTGTGCGATAGTATCAAGTTTGAGGGTATAGGCAACTACTTTGAAGGCAATAAGATTCACTAAGATGCCCATTCTGGTTTGACTATTGTCTCCTTTGGAAGTCCTGTAATGTTTACAATGCCTCAGTTTTATTGGTCTTGTTCTCTACTGTTTTGTCCAACTTTATAATATCTAATGAGATAGACAATTCCTTTTAAGGAAACAAGAGACAACGTTGATAACCATTGTTGATAACTTTGTACTCTGTTCTACATCATGTGCTATGTCTATCCTTGGTTTTGACTGACAGCTTTGTTTTGCCATATTTGACTTTATTCTCTCTCCCCCCCCCAAAAAAAGTAATAAGAACTAAGGAGTAATAAAATCCAAAATGTGTAAATTTTGTTGTAAAAAAAGAGAGGGGAAAAAAAAGAGCTCTAATGGATATAACAGCAAGTGTGTTTAGGGATGTTAAATAGCTGACTATATTAATGTTTTTGGATCATTGAACACAGCTGTTTGCAGTCTCTCTGTTTGAATGTCCACTTTGTATTCTTTGATACTGTGATTTTAGCAACTATTTCCAAGATGATAATATGTAATCTATTAACAGGTGATTTCTTACTTTTATGTGTTTTTTTTGTGTGTGTAGTTCTGTATTATGTGTACCCTTACACTGCTTTGTTTTGTTTTGTCTTTTTCTCTTTTTCCTCTTAAATAAAATTTAAAAAAAAAAAGATGGTCCATCCTGGGAACACTGCATTCTAGTGCTCCTCTCCATTAGAAAACTATCTTTTCATATTCTTCTGCATTTAATTATTATGAAATTTAGATAGTGTACTTTATAAAGATTGTTTCTCAATTTTATATATGCATTTACAGAGTTTTATATCTAGGAATAAACAATCTGCTATGGTTTAGAACTAAATATCCCCCAAAAGACTCAGAGGCAGAGCATGGTTAAAGAAGCTGTTGAAATCAGCCTCCACAGTGCGTTCTTGTTTCTGGCTTCTCTCTTCTATCCCTGTTTCCTGGATTCCACAGGGCAAGCAGTTTTTCCCTGTCAAGTCTTTCTACCATGTGTTTTCTGCCATGGACTCAGCCAAATTTAGCCTAAATCTACTGGAAATTGTGATCCAAATAAATTTCTCCTCCTTTAAGTTTTGGGCATCATACACAGTGTCTTCTAATTGCCAAAAATGTTAAGACCCTGTTATTGATCATAACTATTTTTCTTCAGTTTTTAAATTAATTTCGGGGGATCCTTGTTAATGTTTCATGTTCCATTAAGTTTGTAAACATAGGGTTGTGGTAAAGCAGAGATGGTTTGAAAAAGTTCACTGTGAAAGGACCACAAGCTTAGATGAATATTGTTACAATATTTTCTTTGTTACATATCCTAGCCTAGACACAATTTGGAGATTTTCCAGCCTTGGTAATCAACAGTGACTATGAAAACATAATTTCTTACTATGTTGGAAATATGTCATGGATGGAAAATTGAGATGACTAACTGATTTTCCATTAAAATTCAGGAGACTGGAATCTCTTATAAAAGGAACGCAGTGAGGAATATTATTCCAGCAATCTATATAAGTATTAACTTGTGTCAATTTTATACTTGACTTTACCTATGAAAGTGTGGTTAATAGAACAATACTGAGCAACACTGTCCAGAGCTGGGAATCACAGAGAAAAATGAGAAGAAAGACAGCTGGGAGCCCGACAAGCAGTGTGTGCTGGGAGTGAGGAAAGGGCGATCCTTCCATGCCTGGAAAGGGCAAGTGCAGAAAGACAGGAGACAAAGCTTGCTGAGTTGTAGGAGAGACTGGGAAGGGCTGTAAAGGCACAGAAGGGACTTGAATGTGGGTGGTCATGATATCCTTGGAAAGAAAAATGGATCTTGGGAAAGTTGCCAGATCTTTACCTATAAATGGTTGCAGCTACATTGCCTTCCCTTGTGTTTTGGAGAACACGTGCCTGTGCCCTGAGGAGACAAGACTGCAGCCAGAAGTTGAGAAAGAAAATTCTATAATCAGCTGTAGCCTTCTCACCTCAGGCGCCTGGTTATTTGGTGGTGTCCTCTACTGGGACTGGCTGCCAGGTAATGCCAATGTCTACAAGGCTTTGCTCTATAGTTTTGGGGTACTTGAGGGTCTTGGAAGTAGAAGAAAGGCTGCGTTGCATAGAACACCACCTTAGGCCACCTTGTAACTCTACGTCTATTTTCAACCATCCCATCTCAGTTCTCACTTCTTAATCTTCCTCAGATCTCAATTCACTCTTCTTCAACTGCACAACGCCAACTTCTGTGATATTACTACCCATACTACACTAATATTACACAAGCTTATCTTAAAACAAAATTTGCTCTACATAGAAGAGGGGGTCTTACATTACAGACTCTTCTTGTGGTACACTGTTGGGCAAAGTTTTTTTGGAGACAACTTAGTAAAGTAACACATGGCCTACTCAGTCTTAATTTCCCTTCTACTACTGATGGAAAATTTGCACTTTCTAGAGGCCTAAGAGCATTTATCTTTCTTACTATAACTTCGGACTTTAGCATTCTTTGTTTTTGCTTCCTTCCTTCCTTCCTTCCTTCCTTCCTTCCTTCCTTCTTTCTTTCTTTTTTTTCTTTCTTTCTTTCCTTCTTTCTCTCTTCTTTCCTTCTACTTCTCTCATTGTCATTGTCTCTCTCCCTGTCTCTGTCTCTCTTTTTCTCACTCTGCCTCCATTTCTCGGTCTGTGTGTGTGTGTGTGTGTGTGTGTGTGTGTATGTGTGTGTTTGTGTGTGTGTGTGTGTGTGTGTGTGTGTGTGTCTGTTTCTTTCTCTGTCTTGGTCTCTCTGTTTCTTTTGCTTAATTTTGGACACAGGGCATTCATACTGAGCTATGGCCCTATCTCTTTTCTACTTTGAAGCATGGTTTCACTAAATTGTCCAGGCTGGGTTTCCATTTATCTTCTTTCCTCAGCTGTCTAGAGAGCTGGGATTACAGACATATATCACCACACCTTGCTGGTGCCTAGGTTTTCAGATCTTTGTCAGATTTGAGGATACTCTATGCTAGCAGCAGGTTTGTCCAGAGAATGCTGGGTACTCTGTACAGCTGTGCCCTCTGCTGGCACACAGATACACAGCTGAGTCACCTACCTCCAAGATACTTATGTTCAGCTCAGAGAAAGAGTCACGGAACTGAGCTGAGATTCCATTAAAGATGTTTCCTTTTGCTCTCTGTAATTCATTGTAACATTCAAAGTGGAACTGAGGGCCTTGACCCATGTCCCATTGGTATCAGGACACACTCTGGTGCCCAGTCATAAGCGAGCATCTTAATGTCACTTGTTGTTCTTTTGTTTTGAACCTTTGTCTTGGAGTCTGCCTGACTCTAGTCTCCACTGTGTCTTTGAGAAAAGCATATAAAGTTTGAGCCTAGGAGCTAGCCTGGGGTGCATTCTCCTTTGGAAGTGGAATGTTGGGAGCCTGCCGTATTACCCATGAGAATATAGCCACAAGATGCGTCCGCCTACCGCCTCGCTGCTCCCCCGCCCATTGTGTGCCCAAGATGGCGCACACATCCTGCTTCCTGGTTCTTGCTCGGCTTACTGTCCTCGCCATATATGGTAATGATTGATTGCTTCCTTGTTGCCGCCCAATCGCCTGTCCCCACGTGTAATCCCATGATTGGATAACATTAGCTATATAAGCCCAAGTATAGGAAGTGCCCGACGCACAACACGTAGGAAGCCATCAAGGACGGACGTGTATTGAGGTTGTAGCCCAGTCAATAAAGGAGCCTGCAGAGACAAAGTGTTCGTGTGCCTCATTCTGCGGGACAGATGCGGCGCCGGACAGCTGGTGGCCCGTACGGGGACTTGAAACCATTCCCGTGCCTTCTGCGACTCCTGTGACTGCGTTGAGAGACGGAATGTACCTGCAGGTGAGCGGCGGCTTAACCCGGCCCTTGGTGGACGCACTTTAAGGGATCTACTGGTCGACCCCTTGCGGGGATCGACATTGCCCGAAAAAGAAGGGCAGTCCTCTGTTGGCTATTGCGCCTCGGGGCTCTTTAATTTTGTTAAGATGGGCAATGTTAACTGCGGCCCCCTCGCCTTATCGCTGCGGTTGTTGCTTAGGGCGCAAGGGATTAGGATAGATAAGCAAAGGGTGCTGCAGTTTTTCGAATGTATCAATGGTTTGGCCCCATGGTTTCTGCCCACCGGACCCCTCACTTTACCCTCCTGGGAGAAGTTAGGATGTGATATTCAGTTTGCTGAGGAACAAGGGATGGGTGTCGACCCTATGGTCCGCCCCATATGGGAGATGGTTCGGGCATGTCTCAAAACCGAAAGTATGGTAGGCGCAGCCCAGGGACTCAAAGAGGCACGCCACGCTTTCGAGCAGGCATGCTCGGAGAGCTCCAGGGAGGCCTCAGAGGTTGGCTCACCGAGCCATTCAGATTCAGAGGGGGAAGACCCTAAGGTGGGCCCAAAGGAGTAAACTGACAGTAAGATAGGCCCACATCGCAATACAGGGCAGAAAGTTCATAAACCTGCTGGAGCCTTGTGTGAAGGGATGATGGAGAGCCTAGGGGAGGAGCTCGAGAGGGTGGAGAGTGATCTGCAGGAAATGCACACCCCCGGTGAGGCGGGGTTAGTCCCGTCGGCCCCTCCCTGGGAACCACCCCAGGGAATGAATGCCCCTGGTGGTTGGGGGCCGCCTCCTCCCTTCCCTGCCACACTTCCGTTCTCCGGGCGCCGCTCATTTCATGGCCGTTTATGGGACGTCTTGCGTAGGGGCCTTGCCTCGTATGATGCTCCCAGCTTCTACCCGGTCCTCCAGGACCAGGCCGGCGCGCCTTATTATCAGCCCCTGGACATGAAAGTGGTTAAGGGGTTAAAAGAGGCAGTCTCCACTTACGGCCCCAACGCCCCCTTTACGCAGGCTCTTTTGGAAAACATAGGAGCCACCCTTCTGACACCCTCGGATTGGGCACAACTCGCAAGGGCGTGTTTGTCCCCAGGCCAATTTATGGACTGGAAGGCATGGAATGATGAGTATTGTGGAGAGCAGGCTGAGAAAAATGCTAGAGAGCGCAATGTCAGGTGGAACAAAGATATGTTATTAGGCCAGGGAGCCCATGCGCAGGATCAAATCCGGCACCCTCAGGCAGTTTATGATCAAATTACCAAGTGCGTTATTGCCGCTTGGAAACAGCTTGCCAAGCCAGGCGAACATACCGCCTGTCTTACTAAAATTGTGCAGGGAACGACAGAGCCTTTTTCTGATTTTGTGGCCAGGATGTTAGATGCCGCCGGCAAGGTCTTTCCAGACCCTAGTGTAGCCCAGCCCCTGGTAAAACAGCTAGTCTTTGAACAGTGTACCAAGAATTGCCGTGCAGTGATTACACCGCACAAAAATAAGAGTCTAGAGACTTGGACCAAGTTATGCAGAGAGGTAGGGGGGCCGCTTTCCAATTCAGGCCTTGCAACCCTGGTGAGCGCGTCTATTAATGCCGCCCTCAGCTCTCGCACCCCAGCAACACAACAACAGACACAAAGAAATAAAAAATGTTTTGAGTGCGGCCAGACAGGACATGTTAGGAGATTTTGTCCAAATAAAGAAAGCAAAGGTGACCACCCTCAACCAAGTGGGACACCCAGCGGAGGACAAGCGGGCCTATGTCAACGGTGCTGTAAGGGCCACCATGCCGCCAAGGACTGTCGTTCCGTTTTTGATAAGGAGGGCAATTCTCTAACTGGCCGCATAGAGTCCCAGTCAAAAAACGGCCAGAGGGGGCCCTCCTACAAGGCGGGCCCCGTTTCCCCCAGCAGCCCCTTTCCGGGAGTGAACAGCCAGTCAGGGCTACCCCAGGGTCAGCAGGAGTGGACCTCTGTGCTGCCTCCGGACTCATACTAACACCTGAAATGGGAGTCCAATTGATAGAAACTTCATTTAAGGGGCCATTGCCACCGAATACTGTTGGCCTGCTTTTAGGGCGCTCTTCAGTGGCCCTTCGTGGCCTTACAGTTGTGCCAGGTGTCATCGATTCTGATTATATGGGCAAGGTTAAGATTATGGCTCAGTCATTACAAGGAACACTGATTATAAACAAAGGGGATAGGATAGCCCAGTTACTTATTCTGCCCAGCTTGCATGGTCAATATCCAGCTAAGCAACAGTCTCGGGGTGCCCAGGGATTTGGGTCCACAGGCGAAAATTTTATTGGCCTTCATATGACCTTGCAGGAACGACCCATGTTGCTCCTCTCAATCAATGGTAAGAAAATTAAGGGGTTGCTAGACACCAGCGCTGACCGCTCTATCATTGCTCATAAAGATTGGCCGGCCTCCTGGCCCCTCAATGTGGCAGAACAGACCCTTCAGGGATTGGGATTTGTGCATTCACCCAGTATAAGTGCGCAGTCCCTTCCCTGGCAGGACGAGGAGGGACATGGTGGGTCTTTTCAACCCTATGTCCTTTGGGACAGAGATATTCTAGTCCAAATGGACATCACCCTACATACGGGATGTTCTGAGGTGTCTCAAAACATGATGAAGTGGATGGGCTATACCCCCGGTAAAGGCCTGGGAATCAAATTGCAAGGAAATACTTCTCCTGTGTCCACTACCATTAAACAAGACAGGAAAGGGTTGGGTTTTTCTTAGGGGCCGCTGCAATGCCTCTCACACCCACTCCCATAAAATTGACATGGAAGTCAGATACCCCTGTCTGGGTGACGCAGTGGCCCCTGCCTACAGAGAAAAGAGAGGCAGCATTTCAATTGATACAAGAGCAGTTACGGCTGGGGCACATCCAGCCATCCACTTCCCCTTGGAATACCCCCATATTTGTTATCAAAAAGAAATCTGGAAAGTGGAGGCTTCTCCATGATTTGCGGGCTGTCAATGCACAGGTCCAGCCGCTGGGAGCAGTACAGCGAGGCCTGCCGGCACTCACAGCCCTACCACAAGGATGGCCTCTCTATGTGATAGACTTGAAGGATTGTTTTTTCTCTATCCCATTACATGAGGCAGATACCCCCCGATTTGCATTCGCCTTGCCCACGATCAATCGGGAGGGTCCAGATTTACGCTTTGAATGGAAGGCTCTGCCCCAAGGAATGACCAATAGCCCCACTATATGCCAGCTGTATGTCAGCTCGGTCATTCGGCCGGTGCTTCAAGAATTCCCTACCATCAGGTGTTTTCATTACATGGATGACATCCTACTTTCTGGGAAGGACGAGGTCAAACTACGGTCTGCCCTCAGTTCACTGGTTGACACACTCCGCCAGGCTAACCTGCATATGGCCCCAAACAAGATCCAACAGTCTGCCCTAACCTCGTATTTGGGGGCTAACATCTCACCTACTCAGATCTTCCCTCAAAGGCTTACCATCCGCAGGGACACCATAAAGACCCTCAACGATGCTCAGCAATTGCTAGGTGATATTAATTGGATCAGGCCGTATCTGTCTTTGCCCGATCACGAGCTACAGCCCCTATTTGAAATTCTCAAGGGAGACTCAGATCTAACTTCCCCCAGGGTGCTCAACCCGGCGGCAGAAGCTGCCCTGCAGAAGATTGAACAAGCACTAACCAAGGCAGCACTGCAACGTATTGACCCAGAAAAACCTTTTGTCGCATGCCTCTTGAAAACAGCAAAACAACCTACAGCCGCTTTATGGCAAGATGGACCCCTGCTTTGGGTCCATCCCAGAGTCTCCCCTGCTAAGGTTATACAGTACTACCCAGAAGCGATAGCCTCTCTCGCCCTAAGAGCTGTCCAACAATCCATCCAACATTTTGGCGTCCCGCCCGCGGCGTTGCATGTTCCTTATACCGAGGAACAGATACAAACCCTAACAGCTTGTGTAGATGTGTGGGCTATCCTCAGATGCTCCTTTTATGGACCCATCAATAATCAGATGCCCAGAAGCCCGCTCCTACAATTTATGACTGCCCACCCGGTTATTTTCCCTAAAATAACCTCCTCACAGCCCATCGCAAATGCTCCGGTAATATTTACGGATGGGTCGAAATTGGGGGTAGGGGCATATGTAGTGGCCAGCCACCCCCCGGTCTCTCACCAGTTCACCCCTGATCAGCCTCAGGTAGTGGAACTCCAAATTGTGTTAAAGGTCCTTCAAATGTTTCCAGAGAACATTAACATCATTTCAGACTCCAAGTACGTGGTCAATGCCATGCAGATCTTAGAATCGGCCGGACCTATTAAGCCCTCTTCCACAGTTACTCACTTATTACAGAACCTGCTGCTCTCCCGCAGGGGTAAGGTGTTCACCACTCACATTAGGGCCCATAGTCAACTGCCTGGACCTCTGTCCCAGGGCAACGCTGTCGCTGATGCGGCAACGCGCCCCTTGTGGATCTTCGAATTCCAGGACCCATATTCAGCAGCAAAGGAGTTCCATTCCTTGTATCATGTTAATGCGCGCACCCTAGCAGCACAATTTGGGATACCTAGACAACAGGCATGTGAGACAGTAAGGCTATGCTCAGATTGCACGGTTCTTCTACCTACACCCTCTGTCGGAATCAATCCTAGAGGCTTGAGTCCCAATCACATCTGGCAAATGGATGTTACCCATATTCAAGAATTTGGAACCCTTAAATACATGCATGTGTCTGTTGACACCCTTTCGCAGGTTATCTTTGCCACTGCAGAAACCGGTGAAAGGGTCACACATGTTATTAATCATTGCCTGGCTGCCTGGGCTGCATGGGGAAGGCCAAAAATACTAAAGACTGATAATGGCCCGGCATATACCAGCCAAGCCTTCGCTCAATTCTGCTCTAGAATGCAAGTAACTCTCAAACATGGAATACCCTATAACCCACAAGGGCAGGGCATTATTGAACGAGCTCATAGAACACTCAAGACTGTCTTACAAAAACAAAAGGAGGGAATAGGCCATGGCCTCCCCCCGAAAGGAATACTCTCATTGGCTCTGTTTACATATAATTTTTTAAATCTGAATGCACATGATTGCTCCCCTGCAGAGGAGCACACAATTCCCTCTCCTAAGCATAAGGGTATGGTAAAATGGAAGGATGTCCTTACAGGACAATGGAATGGCCCGGACCCAGCGCTCAGCTGGACCCGAGGTGCGGTTTGTGTCTTCCCACAGGAACCAGGAAAGGAACCGGTGTGGATTCCAGAACGACTGGTGAGGATCTCCAACGCGCCGCGGACGAAGGAACCACAGGAGCTGGGAAATGACTCTGTCACCGAAAAGCAATCGCCTTCCCAACAATGCGACAGTTGAGGTCTGGGGGATTCCCCTGACGTTACCGGTCACAGGTACCTTGGGAACCCCCACTCACGTCAAGTTTGCTAGGCGAAGCTATAGTGTATATCTCCACATAGTATTGCTTGCTATCGCCACCAGCATGGCTGCCGCACAGGATCTTTGGGGCCTTTGGCACCACCCCCCCACTTTGGCCCCCTTTTCCGCGGCTTCCCCTGCATCACCCATGGTATATACTATCAATTATACTCTCTTATGCAAACTTATCCATCACCAAAGAAAGGGCCAACCTGACATTCCCATTGCTGGAATTTGTTAATTGGACATGCCAGGAATGTGAGGGTACATCCAGGGTCAATTCGTCAGAAGGATTAAAAACCCTAAAAACCTGTCTGACCCTTAATGAGGCGCGGTGGCCCATACTGCCTGACTGTAATAAAGATTTCCAGGCCCCAAGGCATCCGTCCTTTGAATCCTGCTCTAATATTCCCAGAATGACTAGACTAGAAGCCTCTAATATTCCCAGAATGACTAGACTAGAAGAAGTCTTCTGGCACCGCTGTGTCCCGGTTGTGCATCCCTACCCTGTAACACAGGAGGGATGGTGGCTCTGGACCACTCACCCTAGAAAGGAGGGTAATATATCCAAAATCCTAAATTACTCGGTGGAAGCCGCCTGGTTGTCTATGAGTTACTGCAGTGAGCCTCAATCTAACCCCCTCAAATATACTTCCTCCATATTTGCACAACATCAGCTCTGTAACATAATGGGAGCATGCTTAGACCTTCGCCCCTTCATGACACTTAATCAGACATTGTCCAATACTTCCACTGCCACCGGGGCAGCCAATAAGACCCACCCGCTCAACAAGGAGATCTGTGTAGACCCTTCGTTTGTCTTTGTCCTCTCCCATCGGTATTCCTTTTATTGTAACTCATCTGCTGATAATGAGACCAATGAGACCATCTGCACACTGTCCAACTGCTGGAATGGTTACCCTAATTTCGCCATTCTAGCTTACCGCCCAAGTTATCTTTGGATTCCCGTGCAAGCCCAGGACTGGGTTGGACCGGTCTCACAGCAGATCTCGCTCTCTTCCTTACCAACCAGAACTAAAAGAGGGATAAAAGATTGATTGTGGCAGGCAGCGGGGGTGGTCTCTTCTCTGTTTGTCCCTGCAGTGGGACAGGCTGTTTTGCAGGCATGGACCTCCGAGCAGCTCGCGCTGACCATGGATGCAGTCAATCGGCTGAGCAACGCCACACGAGAGACCATCAAGGCTCAAAGGCAACAGATAGAGCTAAACAGCCAAGCAATACTCCGGCTACAAGAAGAAATCCAACTCATCGGACAAGAGATCAATGCCTTGTGGCAGGTCGCCACTCAAATTTGCGACCAGAGGTGGCTGTCCTTCCGGGTGTGTGTCACTCCCGTTCGCACCAACTTGACTGAAACCACAAAACTATGACCGCGTGGTTACAGGACACTTATCTGCCAAAATTTCATAATCTGTCTGTGATTGTTAATCACGAGTTAAATGAGATAGAAAAGGTTCAATTAAACCCAGTTAGGTTTGATTTGTCTACCCTGAGGGACGTCCTAAAAGGTTTGTGGGACCATGTCACTTCCTGGTTCTCTTGGCCCAATTTGACTACTTGGATTCTGATTGTTGTTGCCATACTGGTGGGGTTGGTGGTCGTCAAATGCTTGCTAGACCGCTTGATGCAAACCCAGCAGCAGGTCAAGTTCACAGCTATGGCGGCAATGCAGCTGGCGGAGGGGGGCCCATCCAGTAGCCAGGCGGCTGCATATCTCCTCCATGTCGCAGAGCATCAGTTATAAAATGCTGGATGGGTGAGCCAAAGACGGGTAAGACTGAGGTACCCCACCTTGCTCAACTTAAGACAGGCCCCATTCCACACAATGACAGCAAGAGGCACCAAGGTGCGAGACCAGATGGTACTGCATGACATTCTACTCTTGGGGTTTTTGAAGAGAGATGTCAGGCTATATGTCTGTATGCATCTAGGTTTCATCCGAATTACCCTAGCCCTGCACAAAAGGATGAGGCTTGGAGGTCCCTTCCGACGCGGGGGTGGCCAACCTGTGCTGGGGGATGACCTCAGAGCCATGCACAGCGGGGTACAGACCTCTGTAGTCACTTGGAAGGTCTCGCTGTCCTTCCTTGTAAATAAGAAAGGGGGAGATGTTGGGAGCCTGCCGTATTACCCATGAGAATATAGCCACAAGATGCGTCCGCCTACCGCCTCGCTGCTCCCCCGCCCATCGTGTGCCCAAGATGGCGCACACATCCTGCTTCCTGGTTCTTGCTCGGCTTACTGTCCTCGCCATATATGGTAATGATTGATTGCTTCCTTGTTGCCGCCCAATCGCCTGTCCCCACGTGTAATCCCATGATTGGATAACATTAGCTATATAAGCCCAAGTATAGGAAGTGCCCGACGCACAACACGTAGGAAGCCGTCAAGGACGGACGTGTATTGAGGTTGTAGCCCAGTCAATAAAGGAGCCTGCAGAGACAAAGTGTTCGTGTGCCTCATTCTGCGGGACAGATGCGGCGCCGGACAGTGGAAGATTCAGGAGATAGCAAGCCAGAATGGTGAAGCAGCCCTTGTTCTCACGACTTAATTCCTCCAAAGAGACAAACACCCACTAACAGAGAAATCTAGAACTCATGGCACAATAGGACAGAATTGAGCCACTGTCATGCTGCTCAAGGTTCTCATCCTCAAGGCTAGGGTTGTCATCTGTTCGTTGACTGGAGGTTACAATGTGATATCACTTCTTGGATGTCATTGTCTCCACAGATGCCCCCACAACTTACTTTTCTTACCATGTCTCTGGGGCTCAGCTAATACAAAACCCCAGTTAGATCTTTTCTTGACACAATAAGACAACTTACAGAGAGCTACACTAGGGTGCTCCACATTGGACGAAGCTGGGCCATGTATGTACCCCACAGCTCCCTTGCTTCACCTTGGAAGCAGATTTTCTGCTGCCTGTGGCTACTCTAGGCATGCAGGCCAGCCTAATTTATCACCAAAACTTTCCTTATCTCTTTGAATCTCAAATGGTTTCTAAACATTGTATAGCTGGAGTTTCTGAATCCCTCCTGTGGAAATACACCACAAATTACTGTATGTGCCATCAAAAATATGAGTGGATGAAAGTGTGAAATAGCATTCTTCTTGAACCTTCTATGTCCTTGGGTGCCAGCTCTGTTCACTGCTCCCCACAGACAGTGGGAAGTCCATAGTGCCACAGTGCCCCACTGTGTGGACCAGTGGGTAATAAGTATTGGCACATTAGGGACTCAGTGTTCTACGTTCCCCTAAAACTTTGAATTCTAGTATCCAAGCTTATTCTATTGAGAGAGAGAGGGCCCTTGTGGAGGAAATTGAAGCTAAATGTATGTAAACGAATTGCATGACTGGGGCATAACATTCAACATCTACAACTTAAAGGAAGTCCAGTCTAATTTGGCTCACAGCTTGAGAGAATTTGGTTCATGGCAGCTGGGTCCAAAGCAGTGCCCCGGAATTTGAAGCAAATAGTGGAATTCAATTTTGACCAATCAGTGAACTTAAATTTGAACCAATCACAGACCTATTGGTCCTATATAAGCAGCTCTCTCTTCACAGTTCTCAGATTGGAACCTGATATTCTTATAACACAGATCTTTTTCAGATAAAACCTTCCTCTGGTGGTCCTGCAAATTTACTTGTGATTCATTTTTCAGATATTATGATTTAGGAAGGTCTTGTAAATCTACTTAGACCTTTATCCCAAAATATCTTGGGCCATGGGGTTGAATTAAAAAAGAGCTAGAAGTGCAAAAAAAAAAAAATTTCCTGTGGACCCTAGCTGTGAAGACCACCAAACAGTGGCAGTAAAAATCAAGAGAGATCATCCACAGAGACCAACATGGGAACAACCAGCATGAGCTGGTGGTGACATCGGACATTGGCAGGAGGAGCCAATGTTGACCAGTGGTCACCAATGGCTACATCTCTCAGTGGTAGAGTCCATCTGTGACACATGGTCACCTTCAGTCCACAGCTTTAGCACTAAGGGCTGAGAATTCAAAGGGCTGGATTCAAAGTCCAGAGCCGGAGATGCTAACAGAGCTGTATCTAGACCATTTCTAATTTTGGTCTACACTGAACAAAAGAACCCTAGATGGATTTGCAGCATTCTAACCCAGTCATATCAAATGGCCAGAAATTGGTGCTTCCTTGGATGGCTCAGCACAATCATGCCTGTGACATACGGATTCACTTCATAGCATCTGAAAAAGTCTTGATATTATGCCAGACATTTCATAAGGAAGAACATAGGTTTTTCCTATTTTCTTCCTCTCTTTATTTCTTAGAGCCTCTTTCAAGATGCCTCAGAACCTCCAGCATAGATTTTCAGCTTAGTTGTTCACATCTAGCAGTTGTATTAAATCAATCATAAGCAATAATTTTCCTTAAGAAATAGGGAGCAAGATAGAAAAACACTAACACGTGACTTATGTATTCAAAATTGGGGTTAATCGATCTTTCTGGCTTGCCTTGAACTCACCTTTTTTCAGAGATCATGTTTTCTAAAAGCTAAAGTGTAAAGGTTTTGACTAAAGTATATGCTATATAAAATTTAACCATTTGAATTGGATTTGCTGTTGATATTAAAATCAAAATTAAAATTAATTTTAACCCTTGTGAAATGTACAGTTCAGTGGCACTGACAACATTCACTTTGTTACATAACAGTCATCACCATCCATCTCCAGTTCATCCCCAACTGACACTCTATGCATTAAACAAACACTGCCCATTGCCTTCCTCTTGCAAGCCCCTTGTAACAACTACTCCATGCTCTTTTCTTTATAAATGTGACTAATCTTATAACTCACATAACTGGAGTTACATGACACCTATCTTTATTTCTATCTGGTTTCTTTTCCACAGGACAATGTCTTTGATGTTCCTCCATGTCATAGCATGTGTCCATACTTCTTTTCCATTTTAACACTGAATAATATTCCTATTCTATGTTACAGTAATTTAGCAGCACTGAGGATTAAATCCAGGGCATTTTCACTGAGCTGCATGCTCAGTCTTTTTTAGCTTCTTTTTTTTTTAAATTTTGAGTGAAATCTTGATAACTTTTCCTGGCTGGGCTTTACCTTGCAATCCTTTTCTCTCATCCTAGTGAAGTGTGGGATTATAGGTGGGCACAATTAAACCAAGGTTACATCACATTTTTAAAACCTACTCAGTTGTTGGTGGGTAGTTTGTTTCTACATTTTGGATACAGGAAAAAAACACTGCTATGAACATTAATGTACTAGTATCTGTTCTAGTGCTTGTTTTCAGTATTTTCATTTGTATATCCAGAGAGGAAATTGCTACATCATACTGTAATTCCATCTTTAGCTTTTAAGAAATTGTTATACTGCTTTAACGGAGAATGGGAGCTTTCTTAATTTCTCTCCAGCAATGCCAAGACTCCATTTTCGTCACATCTTCATCAACACTTATTATTAGTTTTTTTCTTTCCTTTTGATTTTTATAGCAGTCAATCTTTATGTGCCTTAGAATGTTATGTTTTGAATTTTTGAAATTATGGTGCTAATTTATGGTGGGATTCACTTTTACTCTAAATGTCATGTTTCTTAAGTATATTATTTTTAATATCAAATTAGCCAAAACATTAGTCTCTATATTTATGGGAATTCACATTCATTAATGAAAGCCACTAATGGAGGAACCATTGATAGTACTAAAGATTAAAAATTTTCTAACAATGACTTGATGTTAAAAATATAAAGTTCTAGTTTCAAGAATGTCTACTGTAAGTGTTATTTGAGAGGGAGTATTTCTGGGAGGTATTTATTAAATTAGCTTGTATCACTCAATGCTAATGAGTCAGATTTAATATAATTTGTACATATCTGTGTGGGGGGGGGCATTCTTGAGGCTGAGGCAGGAAGACTATAATGAGTACCAAACTAGCATGGGCTACATAGTGAGCTCAAAGTTAGCCTGAATTGCGTAGTCAATCACCGTCTCAGAAAGAAAAAAAGAGTAGAATAGAAAAGAAGAGAAAGGGGTTCGATAACCCTCTTGGCTGCTTTCTGATTTAGGGATGTCTTTATCAAGGACTTTCAAAATCCCATCTTTCAAATGTAACCAATAAGCAACATGGGACCCCAATTTCCAAGTGTATAAAACAGGGCCATACCCTAATTTAGGAGATTACCTTAATTTACTTATGGAGGTACCTACTACCTTAATTTAAAGAGGAGCTAATCTCAGGAAGTTAGACTGTCCTGGCCTGAAGGTGAGTCAAGGTAGACGTTAGAGGGGGAGAGGGGATGAGAAGGGACAAGAGACTCGAAAAATGGAGACAACACAGAATTCCGATCAAGTCTTGTTTATTCAAAGAGTAACAAATATATATGGTATTAGGGGAGGAGGGAGTTGGGTTCTGAGATGTCAGCAGGTAAATTAGCAACAGTAGCAAGACTGAGGGTTATAGGTTAATTCAAATTTCTCATACACAGGCTCATAAAGCAGGCTGATTAACATAATCCCTGAATGGGCCAAACAAGCTAGGCAAGGGGCGAAGCTTAACTACCAAACTTAACACTTAGGGAGAGTTAAGGTGGCTGCAGCCAGCAGATATAAAGTGGTAGCCAATTACAAGGCTTCCCACAGCAGACTGTAATTTAGAAGCCTAATTTATTTTAGAGACCAAACTCAGCATGTGGCTTCCCTCTTCTAAGAGAAGATAAAGGAAACCCACTGGAAGAGTGACAGACTTAGAGCAGGGGTCTTCCAACCCTAAACCGGGAGTATCCTCTGTTCTCTTGAGACCATGTGTCCAAAAGGAAGGTGGCGACAGGCCAGGAACTTGCAGTCAGCTAGCATCAGAGTCCACACAGAGTTGGGGCTTCTTCCTACCCAGGATTCTGAGGGGAAGTCACAGGGCTCCATGGCCGGCACATGGGTA
Source organism: Cavia porcellus (assembly GCF_034190915.1). NCBI lineage: Eukaryota > Metazoa > Chordata > Mammalia > Rodentia > Caviidae > Cavia > Cavia porcellus. The sequence continues at coordinate 49,524,417 of NW_026947489.1, read as the reverse complement.
AGATATTACCTCCTCCACTCTATGTCAGTTGCTCGTGTGTAATCAACAGCACCATCTTCACCCTCATATGTCCCCCACTTTGAATGATTAACTACAGGCTTCCTGTCAAATATGAGACTGTACAGCTCCAAATTTTCCTTCTGTCCTAGTGGTAACCCTTTGAAGAAGATCTGATGACTTTATATCATGAAGGAAAATCCAGATGTGGTCACACTGGTCCCTGCAATGAATATGGTTCTGTGATCTTTTTTCTCTTGTGTCATAGCATATTCTAACATACTAACAGACCTACTTTCAATATCTGGGGTGAAAGGTCTTTATTGAAAGAATAGTGAATGAAAGAGTGAGTGGATAAATAGGCATGTAATCAATTGAGGTACTCGACTAGCCTAGCACAGAATTTCCTATTTAGTTTTTCAAGTGAATACTTGTGATTCACACGATTTATTGTTAGGAAATTGGGAGCTTTCCTCATAAAGTATTTCATACATCAGCCCTTGCCAACCATTAGAAGATGGTAGCCCTAAGAACTTGGGGTTCTTTCCACACATCACCTAGGGAGTGTTCAGCTCGTTGCCATTGTGCTTTTGACTTTCATACTCTTGTAAGCATGCATCTGCAGTGAGCTCACACTCATGTGGGTAACCAGCATCGCTAAACAAGCCTGCCTCCCTGTCCTGGGTACAGAGTCCTCAGGGGCTTTTGCTTCTGCTGCCTACTGTTCTAGAACTATTTTCCATTCCAACCCTTATATGATGTTCAGATTTGGTATCTAGTCCAAGACAGAAAATCTTTATCTGGATCACAAAAGCCCTTCCTCTATAGAAAGCCTGTTTAAATTAAAGAGAGAAGGTATGTTTGCTACATAGAAAAAACACAGCCAGAAACCCAGAAAGCACGTAAGATTTATTAATGTATTGAAGCCAGGTCTGTTCTGTGGCCACATTTGTCACATACTTGGGTTCATGGCCACCTTCTGTGAGTATTTGTCAAATAACATTGCTTGAGTTATCTTTATTTCTACTGACTATTCTGATGAGTAGGGTTAATTTTTGGCCTCTGTTAGAAGCAACCACTGCACCAGCTACACATCCCTGACTCCACAGGAAGGAAGGACTGCTCAGACTCCAGGGAGAGGGGGAGGTACTGAGTTTTTGTAGAGACAGGAAATGTCTGTGTGAGGCTGTGGCTGCACTGCTGGCACATAGATACACAGCCAAGTCTCCCAGCTGCACGGGCTGGATCTTCATAATGGAGTGCGATCCCTTAGGTTTCTCTAGTGAGAATCGATCCTTGAAAAAGTCTGCTTTGTCCATGGGGTCATTGTCATAAAGATAAGCCATAAATTCCATTCCTCTTTCTGCAGTCTGTCGGTACCAGTAGATGTAATTTTGACCAGAAATGGGGTCGCACCTCAGAGTCACAGGATGTCCCATCTCAGTGATCTTGTGGCTGGGAGTTTGCTTGACACCAGGTACCAAATGCCCTGTGGAGAATGACAGCAAAAAGATCATGAGGTGAAAGAGTGGAAGCATCCCTAGTGAAGGCAGAATGGGAAACTATAGGAGCTTCCAGGACTCACCTGCCCCAAAGAGACCAAAGATCACCCAGCAGGGGACAATAATATCCATGGTAGGGTTTCATAGGTCTGAGGTCTGTCCCAGTTGGGACGCTGGTTGCTAGCAGTACAAAGGAAGAGATCTGATGATGTCACAGCCTGTCATGCGCCACAGACATAGGTGTGCACCTGAACAGGAAACAGAACCTGGATGACATCAAGGACATGAGAAGCCCCAAGGCTGGACCCAGAGTGTCTTCCAGTGTGCAGCTTGTGTTAAACAGTGTCATTGTCTGGGTTTCAGGACAGCAAACCAGTGTATACAACCTGAATGGATTAGTAGAACCCACTCACTTCTCTGACAGCCGGTGCAAAGTCTTGTTTGAGAAGCTCTCAGGACCTGATTATTTAAAATTTGAAGAATACAGAGACAAAAGTGGGTAGATGCCCCCACAAGTCTTAGTGTGTAGAGATAATCCAGGGAGAATCTAAGGCTCAAAATCAGCAGGGACATTTGAGAACTAAGAGGGGAGCATGGACAGAGCGTGAGCTCCCCGCTGAATGGATGGGAGCAGACAGAGCCACATTCTTAGCATCCTCGGGTTCAGAGACTGCTTTTGTACAGATCTGGCAGGATCTAGCTTTAGATGAAAGAGAGAGAGAGAGAGAGAGAGAGAGAGAGAGAGAGAGAGAGAGAGAGAGAGAGAGAGAGAGAAATTAGAGAACAGCAAACCCAGGATAACAGAAAAAATGGGCTGAAGCTGATTCAGGGCAAACTCCCTTCCCATACACCTTGCTTCCATACTGACATTGCTTCTGTTCTATCCAGACAATGAGTTTCCACCTTCTCCTATCCCCAGCTGATTCACCAACAACTGCCTATGCAGGAGCAAATAATCTTCATTCTTGAGCACATTGAAACACAAGGCACCCTCACCTTCCCCAGACAATGAGTCTGTGTTTACCTCCACATGTCCAAGTTCCATCCAGTAAATTCAAGGCACCTTTCTGATCCAAGCAGACAGCCTGTCATTCTTTCCAGTTCTGCTCTCCTGGCTAGTTTCCAAAGCACAACGAAACACACACACACACACACACACACACACACACACACACACAGGCAGAGGGGTCCCTGAAACACGGTAAAACCACAGCGCTCCCAAGTGGCCAGTGACCAGCAGTCTCCTTGAAATCCTCCTTTTGGGGCCATGTGCTTATTTATGACTGACTGCACCTACAAGGGCATCCTGAACCCCTCATCTCCTCACACACGCACACCCATTCTTCTGCATTGCAAAACTGGCCAGGTTAGAACTGATTCTTCGCATCCATGTTTGGAAATTCAAAGTGTTTGAGAAAAAATATAAATGTAAGTTTGTGTAAAACAATATTATATATTAAAACGAAACAAATTATATACAATTACATTTAGAAAACTAAATTAAAACTAAGCCAGAATAACATGGGTCAACATGGTAAGCAATGAGGCATCTGCAAGATGGTCCATCCTAGAAACACTGAATTTCAGAGCTCTTCTCCATTAGACCCACATTTTTTTACGATTTTGCTTTTATTCATTATCCAATTTGAGATAAACATTGTTCATTGATTTTACATGTTTATTTATAGATTTTTATATCTGGGAATAAACAATCTAGTACAGATAAGATCTAAATGACCCCCAAAGTCTCCTGTGTTCAGAGGTGGGGCATGGTTGAAAGATGCTGGAGACAGCAGCCTGAAAAGTGTGTTCCTGTCTCCGGCTTCTTCTGTCTTTCTCTACCTCTTGGATTCCTCGCATAAGCAATTTTCCCGTCATAGCTTTCTACCATGTGTTTTCTGCCACTGAACTCCCCAACTTTTGACTTAACCTGCTGTAAATTGCCAGCCAAATAAATTTATTCTCCTTTTAGTTGAGGATGTCATACATAATGTCTTCTAATTGCCAAGATTGTTAGAACCCTGTATTGAGAATAAGTGTTTTTCTACATTTTTAAAATTAATTTCTGGGGAGCCTTGCTAATGTTTCCAGCTCCATTAAGTCCCTAAAGATGGGGCTAAGGAAAAGCATAACTGTGCTGAAGAATTTCATTGTGACAGGACCTCAAGCTTAGATAAATATTTCTATAATATATTCTTTGTTTCATATCCTAGCCTTAGACACAATTAGAGAATTTTCAGCCTTGAAAGTCGACCACGATTAAGAAAAATACATAATACCTCCTCCTTATGATAAAGTGTCATGGATGTAAAATTGAGATGACTAATAATGATGGTCCATAACATTTCAGGTCCCTTTCAAAAGGAAAACAGTAAGGAATATCATTAGAGGACTCAATAAAAGTAAGTATATACTTGTGTCAAATATAAACATGACATTTTTTATGAATGTGTAGTCAATACAGCAATACCATTCAGAACTGGAAATGACAGAGTAAAAATGAGAAGAAAGACATCCTCGAGCGAGGCAAGCAGTGTGTGTTGGGAGTAGGGAAAAAGGAGAGACTTCCATGGCTAGAAAGGTCAAGTGCAGAAAGGCAGAAGGCAAAGCTTGCTGAGGTCTAGGAGAGATTGGGGAGGGCTGTGTAGGCACAGAAGGGACTTGAATCTGGGTGCTCAGCAGGAGAACCAATATCCTTGGAAAGCAGAGTGGATCCTGGGAAAGTTGCCAAGTCTTTCATTATATATTGTTAGGGTTAACTTGCCTTCCCTCGTGTTTTGGAAAGCAAGTGACTTCCCTAAGGAGAAGATATTGCAGCCAGAATTCACAAAGAAGATTCTATATTCAACTACAAGCTTCTCATCTCAGGCACCTGGTTATCTGGTGGTGTCCTCTACTGAGACTGGCGGCCAGATGATACCAATGTCTACAAGGCTTTGCTCTATAGTTTTAGGATACTGAGGATTTTGAAAAGAGAAGAGAGACTGTATTGCATAGAACACCGCCTCAGGCCACCTTGCAACTCCATCTCTATTTTTAAACATCTCTTCTCAGTTCTCTCTTCTTAATCTTCCTCAAATCTCACTCTCCTTCAAGTATATAAAGCCAACCTCTCTGATGTTCCTTCCCACACTACACTATTATTATACAAGCTTACATTAAAACACGAAAATCTCTAACATAACAGATTCCTCCTTTGGTACCAGGTAGGGTACACTGTCAGGCAAAGTGCTTTTGGAGAGAACTTACTGAAGTAACACATGGCCTTCTCAGGCTTAATTTCCCTTCTCCTACTGATAGAAGACGTTGCACTTTCTAGAGAACTAAGACTATTTTTGTCTCTTCCTAATAACCTCACAATCTAGGATTCTTTTTATATTCTTTCTTATTTCTTCTTTCTTCCTTTCTTTCTTAATTTCTTTCTTTCTTTTTCTTTCTTTCTTTCTTTCTTTCTTTCTTTATTTCTTCCTTCCTTCCTTCCTTCCTTTCTTCTCTTTTTCTTTCTTCCTTCCTTCCTTCCTTCCTTTCTTCTTTCTTTCTTTCTTTCTTTCTTTCTTTCTTTCTTTCTTTCTTTCTATTTATCTTTCTCCCTCTGTCATTCTCTTTGGTAATCTCTATCTGTCTCTCTCTGTGTCTCTGTTTCTCTCTGTGTCTCTGTCTCTGTCTCTGTCTCTGTCTCTCTCTCTCTCTCTCTCTCTCTGTCTCTCTCTGTCTCTCTGTCTCTCTGTCTCTCTCTCCCCCCCCCTCCGTTTTTTAGCTACATTTTGAAGTTAGGGCAGTCAAACTGAGCTGTGGCCTTATCCCTGTTCTATTTCGAAGCACCGTTTCACTGAGTTGTCCAGGCTGGGTTTCTGGTTGTGAACTTTTGGCCTCAGCAGCCTAGAGACCTGGGAAAACACACATGTACTGCCACACCTGACTGGTGCCTAGGTTTTCAGATCTTTGTCAGAATTGAGGTTCACACAATGATAAGTATCTGCAGTGCTGTCCCCTTTGCAGGCAGAGAGATACACAGCTGAGTCACCGAAATCCAAGGTCCAACTAATAGAGACGCACAACTTATAGAGATACACTGAGGGGTTCCAGGATGGGCTGGGGTTGGACCCTGTGTCTATATCACACACCCCTTCCTTCTTCTTGCAAGCAGATTTTTCTCTGACTGTCACTATTCAGGGCATGCAGGAAGTGAGAGTCTAGCATCAAACCTTTCCTTCTCTTTGAAGCTCCAAATGGTTACTAACCATTGCACAGCTGGATTTTCTGACTCCCTGCTGTGAAGACACACTACAAATTCCTACATGTGTGATCAAAAGTATTAGTGGATGAAGGTGTGAAATACCATTTTCTTGAACCTTTTATGTCCCTGGCTGCCAGCTCTCTGGGATACTCCCCACAGACAGTGAGAAATCCATAGTGCCACAGTGACCCATTCTGTGGGCCAGTGAGTAATAAGATTTTGCATGTTAGGGACTTGGCGTGCTATGTTTCCCTACAACTTACTTTGAATTCTAACACTCAACTTTACTGTTTTTGGAATTAGGACATTTATGGAGAAAATTGCGACTAAATGTATTTTAGCTTTTTCATGACTGGGGCACAACATTCAATACCTATAACTTAAATTAAGAGCAGTTTAATTTGGCTCACAGCTTCAGAAATCTTGGTTAATGGTAGCTAGGTCCAAACCAGTTGGACTGAATTGGAACCAAATCATAGAATTCAATTTGGACAAATGAATGGACTTAAATTAAACCACTCACAGGCTTGTTGCTCCTGTGTAAGCAGCACTCAGTTTATGCTTCTCACATTGGAACCTGATGTTCTACAGCATAGGCGTTTTTCAGATAAAATTTCATAAGGTGGTCCTCCAAAAATACTTGTCATTTCTTTCTCAGTTCTTCTATGGTCTTGGAAGGTCTTAGAAATATACTCCAGATTTTTATCCCAAAGCAGCTTAGATCTATGTGGTTGAGTTAGAAAAGAGGGATGAGTGCAAACACTTTGGGCTGCTAGCTCTGAGGACCTCCAGAGAGTGGCCATAGAAATCAGGAGAGACCATCAGCAGAGACCAGCATGGGGACAACCAGCATTGGCCGGTGATAGCATCTGGCTATGGCAGTAGGAGCCGATGCTGACCACTGAAACCAATGGCTACATCTGGCAGTAGTAGAGTCCATCTGTGACATTTGGTCGCCTAGAATCCAGAACTTCAACACTAAGGGCTGAGAGGCCCTGGGATTCAAAGTCCAGAAGTGCTAACAGAGCTGCATCTGTCAATTTTTGATTTCTGTCTAAATTGCACAAAAGCTCCTTTCCTTTGTGCTAGGAAATAAAGATCCTTTCCTGTTTCAAATCTCTTGCTACCATCATTCCATGCTCTATTCTTTACGAATCTGACTAATTCTAGTAAATCATATAACTGGAGTTATATAACACCTATCTTTATTTGCATCCGGTTTCTTTCCCATAGGACAACATCTCTGAGGTTCTTCTGTATCACAGAGTGCATCCGTACTTCACTCCATTTTAAGACTGAATAATATTCCTATTCTGTGTCACTTTATTTCAGCAGTACTGAAGGTTAAACTCAGAGCACTTGCACTGAGCTGTATGCTCAGTCCTTTTTATTTTTTTTTTTTAATTTTGAGCAGAAGCTTGCTAATTTATTGTGTCTGGCCCTTAACTTGCGATGCTTTTCCATCATGCTTGTGGAATGCTGGGAATGTAGGTGGGCACAATTAGACCCAGCTTACGTCAAATGTTAAAAACACCTCAGTTGTTGTGGATAGGTGGTTTCTACATTTTGGCTCCTGGAAATAACACTGCTAGGAACGTGTTAGTGTACTAATATCTGTTCTAGTGCTTGTTTCCAGTATTATCATATGTATATCCAGAAGGAAAATTGCTAGATCATACAGTAATTCTATGGTTAACTTTTAAGAAGATGTTGTAATGAAATAACAGAGAATGGGAGCTCTCTTAATTTCCCTCCAGCAATGCCAAGACTCGAATTTCTTCACATTTTCATCAACACTTATTAGTATTTTTTGTTTCCTTTTGATTTTTATTGTAGTCAATATTATGGGCCTTAGAGTATCATGTTTTGGATTTTTTATATTATGGTGCTAATTCATGGTGAGATTCCCTTTTGCTCTTATTGTTATATTTCTTAAGTATCTTACTTTTTAATCTCAAATTAGCCAAAACATTGGTCTCTGTACTTATGAGAAGTCACATTCATTTATGAAACCTACTGCTTGAGGGACCATTGATAGTACTAATGATTAAACATTTTTGCACAGTGACTTGATGTTAGAAAAGCAAAGTCCTGGTTTCAAGAATGTCTATTGTAAGTAAGGGTTATCTGAGAGGGAGTATATCTTGGAGGTATTTATTAAATTAGCTTGTATCACTCAATTCTAAGGAGTCATATTTAATATAATTTATCTGTGTATGCACGTGCACAGATATGTGTGTGGTATGCCTTTGTTCACAAATGCTTCTGTTGACAAACGAATCAATTTGCCAATAGAAGCTTTCTGTGAAATTGTGCTTCCATTTGAGAATACCACATCTGGTGATAAACAGGACTGTTGCCATCTTACCCAGAATTGTGGAGGAAATTATCTTCATGAGCCAGGATAATCACATATATATATATTTCCCAGCAGAGAGATGTATATATATCTGTATATGGAGCTGTGAGTTAGGCTTACAATGGCTGCCTGAAGAGTCAGGTGTGGAAGGGCAAAAGGGCTGTCTGCTCCCTGGAGTTTTAAAGGATCCAGTCAATATTCAGCGCACTGGAAGACTACAGAGTCTGCAGTGCTAGTCTTAGGAGTCTGCACTGGAAGCAAGGAGAGAATATGTCCAAAGTGAAGGCAAAGTATGGATCTTATGCAGAAACAGAAGGGAGCCTTCCTTTGTTTCCCTTCTTATTCCGTTCATCATAAAGGCCTGTGGATTGGTGCCACTGATAACCAGGGTGGGTCTTCTATCTTCATTAAATCTATTTAGCCACATTCAGAAGTATACAATGCAAGCATTTGGGTGTTTCTAACTCAAGTTGGCACAACAGCTAACTATCACATAGTTTACAAACACTTTCTAAGCCTGACACACTTACAGCTCACTTGGAGCCAGGTTCCATCTAAAGTGCTCTGACTCCAATTTGACAGAGGCTCACTTAAAAGGAACTCACAGACTATGCGTGCATATGGACTTGCACTAATCCCAGAGTACCAAGATTGTGACTTTGTTTTTATTCATTTTGCCAGGAGTTGAACTGAGTGTCTTGTGCTTACCAGGTAGGTGTGCAATACTGAGGTATATCCCAGACCCAAAGGATGATGAAAATAAAGCACATGAGAAAAGAAAAGTTACTTTAAAATTTGTTAACCAAGTTGTGTTATTTTCATGTATTTTTAAACCTCTGGACACAGCTACTCTGCTGCAGTGAATGAGGAATTGAGAGAAAAGACTCTCAATCCAAAGGCAATGATGGCCCAGAGAGATTGCTCTGAGGTTGCCCTGGAAGGTTAGTCTGGAGCAGAAGCTCCATCCTGCTTGATGGGAACCAGAAAGGGCTGAGCGCCTTGGCAGGAATCTGCTTCCAGTGTTAGATAGGCAGAAGCCAAACTAAAGCACTGGCCATAGTATACTGTGGCCATTGTCAACCCAGCCCTTCCTGAATTCTGACCTGGCAGCAGCAAAAAGGCCAGTTCTCAGGCAGCTGAGAAACTAGCTGAGTCCCAGAGGCAGCTCTAGCCTGCAGCTGGTAATAACCAAGAGTCAAAAAATGCTGAGTTCAGTATGAGGTGTGAGGTGATTCAGGAGCAGTGGGCAGCTCTATGCTCCTCAGGAATGTATGGGAATCTGAGTTGAGAAGGCTAGACTTCTTGGGATTGCTGATGTGCAATGGTCTACAGCGAATATAACTTGGATATTTGTGAAAATGGAGTCTTATTTGGTAGCAAGAATGTAGTGAATACCTGATATCATGCAGCATATTTTCCTACATAATTTTAGGGCATTACTTAGAGGACTGAATAAAATATTAATCATTGTTAGCTCTTTTTTCTGGAAACTTTAATTACACACATTAAATACATATTACTGTGTTTCATTATTTCTATTTTGACAAATGAAAATGCTCAATAACAGCACCCCAACCAAGATGTAGTTATAACACCTTCTGCATTCTGTTGCCTTCCAATCAATAATTATAGCATATATTTCGTTAAACTTTTCTTTTGGTAGTCAATGTATTTGTTGGTGTGGCTTACAAAGACCTTTTACTTCAAATTCCACCATTATTCATCTTACAGATAAATACAGTTTAACTTGATTTCTAATGCTTTTCTAGAGTCATTTATCTTTTTTTATAAGCATTTCTTGCACTACTTAGAATTTTCTACATGCATGGTTGTGTTATATCTGCACAAAGTTTATTTACTAACGTTGTTTTCTATCTTCATGCTTTTGATTTAATTCATTTTATTTTTGCATGGGCTAGAATCTCCCCAACAGTGGGTGGATCACCCTGATTTGCTCTCAGTCTTGGTGAAGTGCACTCTGCCATAAAGAACAACTATTTCTTATAGGAAAATATGTAATCATCAACTAGTGATTTCTTACTGTTTATTTTTTCTTTGAAAATAGTATTATTTCTACCTGTTTTCTGTTTTTTTAGTCTTTCTTTGAATAAAACTTTTTTAAAAATAATGATGTTGATTGTAGGTATTTCAGAGCTGCCCTTTATCATGTTCAGTGTATTTGCTTTTATTTCAAGTAGTTAAGAATTTTTAGCAGAAAGTTTAATTTTGCCAAACATTTTTGTTTCCTATTAAAATGTTCATGTCATTTTTAGTTCATGAATATGGTGAATGACATTGTTTTTAAAATGTGTGCATTTATAGTACAAATACTGCCTCCACCCTATATAAGTTGTAGCCATTTTAAGAATAAATGAGACTTGAATGGAATTCTGCCTTGCCTCCATCTCTCTTTTCTCTTGCCCAGCCCTCCATCTCTGTCCCCTCTCCAGGCGAGGCCCACGTACCAATCCGCGGGATGGATCAAGTGGCGCCCAACCGTGGGGCAGACCTGGCATGAGGGGTAACGACACAGGACCATTCACGGGGATAAAGCGCCAGCCAGCATGACTGTTTTGGGACTTCGTTCCTGTGATCTGTGTGGACGGCCTCCTTACGTCTCACCTGAATCACGGCAGGTGAACAGGATTAGCATGGGGCAAGCACTTAGATAGCATGAATTGTTCGTGAATGGCCTCAGGAGGCACTCAAGATTAGAAGGATTAAGGTTAAGACAAAAGATTTGATACAGTACTTTCAGTTTATACATTCAGTGTGTCCATGGTTCCTCCTAGAGGGCACCATTGGTTCAAACAGGTAGAAAAGAGTAGGACATGCTCTTAAAGACTATTATAGGTTTGCCCAAAAAAGATTCTGGAAACCGCCTTTTCATATTGGATTTTAATCTCTGAGCTGCAGGCACAACGTCGCACAGATCCCCAGGTCGCAGAGACACTTGCCCAGGGTGAGGCTGCGTTAGCTGCCTCCCACAATTGTACTCTGCCACCACCAGACTTATCTAAAGCACCCAGCCCTCCAGGCTCTGTGGTCCTTGATATCCCAGAGCTTTTTCATGATAGCGACTTGCTGCCACCTCCTTTTTCTGGAGGCCACGAGGGTACTCAAAATGGCATGCACTGCCCCAGTACTCAAAATGGCGTGCACCACCCTGATACTCAAAATGGTGCCACCACACTCCCTCCTCTGTACCGCCCTATCTACCCTTTAAATGGGAGCTTAGTCGCTAGAATGACCAAGAGATGGTTTGGACTTGGGTAGGATCAGGAAGTCCATGGTTTGCGCCCACACCCTGTTGGTTCTTTCTGGGACTCCAATGTCCCAGACAAAGTCAATTCTACCTTTTTCCTGCAGCAACAGGGGGCAGATCATATTGTAATTCCCTGGGAGAATATTTTTGTGCTCACTGGGGCTTTGAAACAGTTGCAACAAGATGGCAACACGCCTTCCCTGATAAACACCTTAAACTGGCATTGGGGTCACTGGGGTGCAGCCTAGATGACTACCCACCGGCCAATCAAAGACCCTGTCAGGTTCTAAATATCACTGTTGCCACTCCTGAAGACCCTGGCTGGCTGACAGGACGCACCTGGGGACTTCGAGTCTATGAATCAGGCAAAGACAAGGGAAATCTTATTCTCATAAAAATGGTTCCAGTACAGATTTCATCCATGCCCATAGGCCCAAATCCTTCTCTAAAGCCAAAATATAATCCAAATCCAAAATAAAATCAGTCTAATACAGATCCTGTTACTGCTGTTCAAACAACCACAGTAAGTCACCCAACCATAAGCGTTTCTCAAGCCCCCTCACACCAAGCAGATCACATACCTGTCCCTCAATACTCACATTATAACCTATTCAGTTTGATTAAAGGGGCATACATGGCTTTAAATCATACCCAACCTGATCTCACCCAATCCTGTTGGTTATGCTTTGCTGCTCATCCCCCATATTATGAAGGAAAGGCCCTCAATTTAACCCTTAACAGTTCTTCTAGCTCATCTGCCTGTGACTGGGGCAATCACCACAAGCTGACTCTCCCTGACATCTCAGGTAGAGGGACTTGTCTTGGGGACTCCAGCCATCCACCAGCACTGGCAGCATGACTCTGTGCCCAGCTTCATTCAGAGTTCAAGCCAAATAATTACCTCATTCCACCCCCAGGAACGTCTTGGGCCTGCAATTTTGGCCTCTCTCCCTGTATAGCAACTACTGTTTTTAACAAGTCTACAGATTTTTGTGTTCTTGTACAGGTTCTTCTTCACATAACCTGCCACCCAGGAGCCTACTACCTCCAGGCATCGCAGACCGGCTATATATATAAGAGAGAACCCACGACACTCACCTTAGCTGTATTAATAGGGTTAGGAGTCACAACAGGAATAGGAACAGGGACTACAGCTCTAGTGTTGGGAAATCAGCATCTAGCTCAATTACAGGCAGCAGTAGATCAAGATTTAAAAGAAATAGAAATATCTGTGATGGCTCTACAGGTGTCTCTGACATCTCTATCTGGGGTAGTCCTAGAGAACAGAAGAGGGCTAGACCTCCTATTTATGAAGGAGGGTGGCTTATGTGCTGCCCACAAGGAACAGTGTTGTTTTTATGCTGACCACTCAGGAATCGTCAGAGAGTCCATGAATAAACTAAGAGAGTGCCTCAAAGAGAGAGAAAAGGAGCGCCTCAGAGAAACCACCTTCTCTTCCATGTGGGGGGGGGGCTTTTCCCTTACATTGCCCCCGTCTTGAGACCCCTAGCTTCCTTGCTGTTACTGCTTACTGCAGGACCTTGTATTTTTCAGAGGATCATGATGCTCATTAATAACGTTAATAACAGGATTGACACATTTATGGCAAAGCCCATTCAGGTACATTACCACTGGTTGGAAATGGCAGAACAACAAACTTATCGGGAAAGAACACCCACCAACGGCCCACATGATACTGTGGCCCAAATGCCCTAGGGAGTGGACAGGCAGCCAGAGATGGGCAACTAGGACACATATGTTGTGCCATCAGCCACCTAAGACAGGCCCAGGACCAACAGCTGTCCTGTAGGCCCAGGATGGGTAAGGCTTGATTGGGTTCATATGAGGAGTCCTTGACCCAAGACAGGCGCTGTCCTCTCAGGGCCTGCCATATTCCTAAAAAATATATAATAATAAGGGAGGAGATGTAGGGACTGGCTCAGAATGGCTGCTGCTGCCCTGCCCCTCCCACCTGAGGGCATTTTGTGTGTCAGCCTACATTTCCCATGATCCTCCCCTTGCCTACAGTGTGCATGCCGTGAGCAACTTCCCGCCTCAGCCTACATCTCCCATAATCCTTTCCTGCTTACACCATATATCCAGATGTGACGATTACCTAACAGATAACACTCCATGCCCTCTTCCTGCCCCATTGGCCAGCCTCCACCCTATATAAGTTGTAGCCATTTTAAGAATAAAAGAGACTTGAAAGGAATCCCGCCTTGTCTCGGTCTCTCTTTTCTCTTGCCCAGCCCTCCATCTCCATCCCCTCTCCAGGCCAGGCCCATGGACCGATCCGCGGGGCGGATCATGTACACAGATACTGTATGTTTGGGTTTTCAGTTTCTTTGTGAGTAACTTTAATTTTGTCTTTCAAAAATGTTCTCTTTATCTGCCGTTGGCTTTATTTGTATAACTGTGTTTTCCTATTGGAGTGTCATTTTCCATTTCTCCAATAAATAATGATGTGAAGAGCATTTTTATATATTCCTTAGCCATTTGCATGTATATCTTTTTATGTGCTCATTGATTCTTTTGCATTGTTTTCCTGCTTTCCACTGTGAATTTAGGGGTGCTCCTAAATTCGATACAGATATCATGGAATTAATTATATTCTGCCCTGCACTTGTTCCATTCTATTGTTCTTATAAACACTGTCATCACTAGTATTATATCTTTTTCATTTGTTGAATTGGCATGGTAGTGCATGTCTGTAACCCCATCACTAGTGAGACAAAGGCAGGAGGATCATTGTGAGTTCAAGAACAGCATGGGCTACAAAATAATCTCAAGGGAAGCCTGAATTGCATAGTCAAATCCTGTCTCAAAAGACAAAAAAAGGAAAGGAAAGAGCTAGATAACACCCTTGTCATATTTAAGATTTAGGGATGTCTTTATCAACGACTTCAAAATCTTGTCCTTCAAATGTTATCAACAAGCAAAATAGGACCCCATTTCCAAGTGTCAACAATTGGGTCATAGCCAAATTTAGGAACTTAATTTACTAATGTAGGCACCTGCCTTAAGTCAAATTGGAGCTAATCCTAGCAAGGCAGACTGTAGTTTAGAAGCTTAATTTATTTTAGAGACAAAACCCTGTATGTGGCCTCCCTCTATTGTTCTATGCAGCTGGCTCCAGTCAACCTTCTAATAAATGATAAAGGAAACCCGCTGGGAGAAAGTGACAGATTTAGAGCAGGGATCTCCAAAGCCTCAGCCAAGAGTATCCTGGGTGCTCCTGAGACCATGCATCCAGAGGGAAGAGGGCCCACAGCCCAAGAACCTGCAGTCAGCTAGCATTAGAGTCAACACAGAGTGGAAGCTGCTTCCTACCCAGGACTCTGAGGGGAAGTCCCAGGGCTCCCTGGCTGGGACATGTGTAAGGTATAACCTACTCCACTCTATGTCTGTTGCTGTATGTAATCAACAGCACCACTTTCACCCTCAGATGTCTCCCACTTTGAATGATAAATTAGAGGCTCACTCTCAAATATGACAATATACATCCCCGTATTTTCTTTCTGACCTGGTGCCAATACTTTGAAAAAGCTGGTGATTTTATAACATGAAGGAAAATTTTGACTGGGTGACCCTGTCACATGAAACATACATGATCCTGTAATTTTTCCCGAGTCCCACAGTGTTCCTACATAGAAATAGACATACGTTTAATAGCTTGTGTAGACAGTCTTTATATACATAGTAAGTGAATGAAACAGTGAAACAGGTAAAAAATGGATGTATTCAATCAGTCTAGCAAGAATTTCTTAGTCTTTCGACTCAGTACTTGTTATCCACAAGCTTTATTATTGGGAAATCCAGAACTTTCCCCATATTTCATACCTCAGCTCTTGCCAAATGCGAAAGTATGGTAGCCTAAGAAATCGGGTTGTTTCCACACATCACCTAGGGTGTGGACAGTTCATTCCCCCTGTGCTTTTGATGTTCACCCTCCAGCCACCCTGCATCTGCTGTGGGAGCCCACACTCACACCGGCAAACAGAATCCCTAAACAAGCTTCCTTCCCCATCCTATGTGCAGAGTCATCCAGGGATTTTGCTTCTGCTGCGTATTGTTTCATTTTTTTTTTCTTTCCAAACCCTCAGATGGTGTTCATATTTGATATCTTCTGGAAGAATGGAGACCTTTATAAGCCTCATGAAGCACTTCCTCTATAGAAAGCCTGTTTCAATCAAAGATCTAAAGCATGTTTTGATAGTAGAAAAAACACAATCAGACACACAGAAAGAATGTAGAGTTCATTATGTAGCATACCAGGACCCTCCACTGACCATATTTTGCCCATGCTTGGGTCCAGAACCACATTCTTTGAGCATTTCCCAAATACCATTGCTTGAGTTATCCTCATTTCTATTGACTATCCTGTTGAATAGGGTTTATTTTCTGACCTGACTGGAAGCAACCACTGCACCAGCCTCACATCCCTACCTCTATAGGAAGGAAGGGCTGCTCAGAACCTGGGGAGACTGGGAGGTACTGAGAATTTGTAGGGACAGGATATGTCTATGTGAGGCTGTGGCTTCACTGCTGGCACAGAGATACACGGCCGAGTCTTCCAGCTGCACGGGCTGGATCTTCATAATGAATTCTGATCTGACTTTCTCAGCTGAGAATCTATCCATGAAAAAGTCTGCCATTTCTGTGGGATTCTTGTCAATAAGATAAACCATAAACTCCATTCCTTTTTCTGCAGTCTGTCGGTACCAAGAGATGTACTGGTGACCAGAAATGGGGTCACAACTTAGAGTCACAGCCAGTCCCACTTCAGTAATCTTGTGGCTGGGAGTTTGCTTGACCCCTGGTGCCATGTGTCCTATGGAGACACACAAAAAAAAGAGAATGTGGTGAAGCATTGGAAGCACGTGTAGGGAAGGCAGAATGGGAAAATGTAAGCACTCCCAGTTCTCACCTGCTCCCAGGAGACCAAAGATCACCCAGTAGGGGAGGATACTGTCCATGGTAGGACTCATAGGTCTGAGGTGTGTCCCAGTTGGGACTCTGATTGTTAGCAGTGCAAAGGAAGAGATCTGGTGATGTCACAGCCTGTGCTGCACCCACAGACTCAAGGGTGTACCATAAAAACAGGAGCTTAAATGCAATAATGGACATGAGAAGCCCCACGGCTGTTTCCAAAGTGTCCTGTAGTGTGTGCCTTATATTAAATTGGGCCCCTGATGGGGCCTCCATCATACTACAGTCTTCAGAACAGCAAGCCAGTGTATTAGACCTGAATGGAAGACCTCATTTCTGGTCACCAGTATATCTACTGGTATTGACAGACTGCAGAGAAACGAATGTAGTTTAGGTTTATCTCACTGGCAAGAGTACCATGGAAAAACACACTCTCTTCTCTGACAGCCAGTCCACGTCTCCTTGCAGTAGCTGTAGGTGCCAGACCATTTAGAATTTGAATATTACAGAGAAAAATGTGAGTAAATGAACCCAAAAACGTCACTGAGGTCCAGGCTCAAAATCTCCAGGGACAGTTGAGAGCTAAAAGGGGACCATGGACAGAGTGAGCTCCCCACTGAATGGAAGGGAGCAAAAAGAGCCACATTCTTAGCATTCCCAAGTTCAGAATGCACATTTGTACAGAACTGGCAACTTGATAAGGCTCATGCTCAGAGACTACTTTTAGATGAATAGAGAGAGAGACAGAGGGAGAGAGAGAGAGAGACAGACAGAGATAGAGCGAGAAACAGAGAGAGAGATACAGAAAGAGAGAGAGAAGAGAGAGAGAGATTAGTTAACAGCAAATCCACCATAATGGAAAAAATGAGTTGACCTTGGGTCAGGACATACACCCTTACCACACACTTTGCTTTCATAGTAACAGTACTTCTGTTCTAACCAGACAATGATTTTCCACTTTCCCCTAATACTTAGCTGCTTTATCATCTACTGCCTATGCAGGAGCAGAGAATCTTCATTCTTGAGCACAATGAGCCCCCCAGGACCCTCACCTTCCCCAGACAATGTTTCTGTGTTTTGCTCCATGTGCCCACCCAGTAGATTCAAGCCACCTTTCTGATCCAAGCAGACAGCCTGTCATTATTGTAGACAGGGGCTCTCCTGGCTAGTTCCTACACCATTACACACACACACACACACACACACACACACACACACACACACACAGAGTTCCCTGAAAAACTGTGGAACCACAGCGCTCCCAAGTGGCCAATGACCCCAGTCTCCTTGAATCTCACCTTTGAGGGCCATGTGGTCATGACTGACTGAACCTAGAAGGGAATCCTGGAACCCTCATCCCCTCACACACATCCATTCTTATCCATTGACCAACTGGCCAAGTTAGAATTGATTTTTCTTTTTTTTTTATTTAAGGAGAAAAAGGAAAAAAAAAACAGAAAAAGGTTACAAGTAATACAAAATTTAAAAAATAAACAGTAAGAAATCACTAGTTAATAGATTACATGTTCTCATCTTAGAAATAGTTGTTCAAGTTACAAAATTGAAGCATATAAAGTGGACTTTCAAACAATGAGAGTGCAAACAGTTTTGTTCAATGATCTAAAAAACATTCAGTAATATGGTTATGTATCTTATACACTTAAACGTATATGCAGTTATAACCTTTAGAGCACTTTCTTTTCTTTTGTACAATGACAATTACACATTTTGGGCTTTATTACTCCCACAGTTTTTATTACTTTTTTTGAAGAGAGAAAAAACAAATGCGACATATCAGAACAGAGTCAGTCAAATCAAAAGGGTGGACATAATAGATAATGTAAAAACAAAATATAATGTGATCAACAATGGTTACCATGCTGCCTCTTGCTATTTTAAGAAGAATTGGCAGTTATAAGAAAATTGAACTCAACAGTAAAGAATAAAACCAAAGCATTGGAGACATTACAGGATTTTAAAAGAAAATAATAGTCAACCGGAATGGGCGTCATAATGATTTTTATTGTCTTCACAGTTATGCCTATATTCTCGAACTTGGTACTATCAAGCAAAGCAAAATACAGGAAAATCAGTCAAAACAAGATGGTGAGGGCAATACAAGATTTCAAATCAGTTAATAGGAAATCAAAGTAGGTTACTATAATGTATCCTGCTATTTTGTATTTATTTTCCCATAATTAAAAAAGAAAAAAGAAAAAATAAATAATTTTTTAAAAGGGGGATTGAGATAAAATAGGGCATAACAACAGAACAGCGCAGGTCAAATCATAACCACTTAAGCAAAATAGTGTTTCACCACAAGATATCCTGACATAAAAATAGTTACCATACTGTCTCTTTCCTTGAAATCTTTGAGTATAACTTCTTATATTGTAGCACCAAACATATCAAGACACTATAAAACCATTCAAGAGAATGACACTATTACAGAATGACAGAAAATGAACAGAAAATTGACAGAAAATGAACAATGGTTTCTATATAAACTCCTTGTCTATAAAAGTTTTTGCTTATATTATCATATATAAAAAATCCTATAAGATACAACCTTTTAAGACCAATGGAGACAGAGAAATACACATCTGATGGGACTTCAAAACAAGATGATACTAAATCAGCACTAGCTATTATGATGTCTTGTTTTCTCCAAAATTGCTGTTCATAACATGCAACCTTCTCTGCCTCATTTCTGTTGAGCTCTTCTTCTGTCATTTGTTGTCAGTTTGTCTTCTTCATTTCGTTTTCTGCTCCATTCATTGTGGCCTCTCTGCCACTATTTCTGGAATCTTGGTATTTTCCTTTTTTAGACAGTATTCTCTGTAGAGTTGTATTACTGGCTGCAAATTCCCCTAGTCCCTCTTTATCCTGGAAGCACCTTGTTTTTCCATCAATTTCTAGGGACAGTTGTGCAGGATGTATCAATCTTGGCTGGAGGTTATTATCTTTCAAAGCTTGGATTATTTCCCCCCATGCTCTTCGTGATTTAATGGTTTGTGCCGAGAAGTCTGCTGTAATTCTGATGGGTGTTCCCTTGTAAGTGATCTGTTTCTTCTCTCTGACGGCTTTTAATATTCTGTTCTTATATTGGATTTCTGGAATTTTGATTATTATATGCCTGAGTGTAGCTCTGTTTGGGTTGTAGGTGGCTGGAGTCCTGTATAGCTCATATATCTGAATATCTTTACCATTTGCCAAATTAGGGAAATTCTCTTGGATTAGTTCTGTGAATAGCTTTTGTAGTCCATTTGTTTGTGCCCCCACTTCTTCTCTTTTGTTCTTAATTCTTCAGTTATGGATCCTCTTATCATCTTCTAGCTTTTGTATTGTTGCTGTTTGGTTTTTTTGTTATTTTTAAGAAGTTTTTCATTTCATGCTCCCATATTACAAATCTGCCCTCCAGTTCAGATAATCTGCCCTTAGTTTCTTTCAAGCTGTTATGACAGTCTTTGATAGAGTTTTTAGTTTCCTGGTAATCTCTTTGAATCTGCTTTACGTATTCTATGTTTTCTGTATCTTCTCCATCAAACAATTCTCCCTTTTTTTCTGTTCTTCCATTCCACCATCTGTTTTTTCTTGGGCAGTGCTTAGCATTTCTCTAACTATTCTGCTTATGTCTTGCTTCAGGTCATTGATAACTTCATTCCTGAACTCATCTATGAGCCTCTGGAGATAGCGCTTTATGTCTATTGGTGCCATGTCTACTATTGCGTGTTTCTCACGATTGGGGGCTGAGGACCCTTTCTTTGTTGCTCCCTCTTCCCATATCCTTTGTTCCTTATATTTAAGCGTGTATAGGAGGCCCAGCTTCCTTCCCTGTCAGCCATAGTCTGTTTGAATTGCACTGGCTAGGTGTTCCAGCCCACTGCAGTGGCACCAGGGAGTCACAGACCTAGGCAGCCTCTGCTCGACCATCCCCTCCAAGTCAACCTACTGAAAGCTTCAACTGCTAGGGTGCACCTTCAGGTGCTGGACCTGAGTTGGACTAGTCTATTGGGTCTCAGCCAGCAGTGTCTCACAGGCCAGGCACTCACCACCAATCCCGTTTGAGAGGGCGATATGTGACTGAAGTCACTGCAACTTCTTGTTCTGGGAAGTCTTCCCAGTCTGAGTATGTCCTTCGCTGAAGCCTCCTTCTCTATGGAAGGGTCCCGATTCACTCACTCACCACGGGTCGATGCAGGGCACCCGGCCAGTCACGCTCCCAACTCCTTTCAATGCTTCCCACTCTCCAAGCTTTCACGCCTCTCTCCCCGCTGTGCCAACTGGGATGCAACAGCGGCTGCAGGTAATTCAAATTGTTGTTTCCAGTGGCATGGGTCTGGCTTCCATGCTGAGACCTTATCTTTGCCTGTTGTATCACCAGGATTGTGTTTCCAGATGGTTTCTCCTAATTTAGTTCATTCCTGTGTCAGCAAAGAATATCCCCCCTTGCCTGGGATGTCCTGCCTGGCACCATTCCTAGATTTCAAGTGTGGTTTCTCAGAGAGCCTCGGAGGCTGCTGCTATCTATCTGCCATGTTCTTCAAGACCTAGAATTGATTTTTCAAATCCATGTTTGGAATTTGAAAGTTTTAGAGAAAAAATATGTATTTGTACAAAATCACACTGCATATTAAAAGAAAACAAATTACATACGAATGAATTCAGTACACTAAATTCATGGTAGGCCAGAATAACAGGGATCACAAAAATAAACCATGGGGCATCTGCAAGATGGTCCATCCTGTAAACACTGCATTCCAGAGCTCCTCTCCATTAGACCCGCATCTTTTCTTATTTTGCATTCAATTATTATAAAATTTTAGATGGTATGCTTTATAAAGATTGTTTCTACATTTGACATGTTTATTTCCAGATATTTTTAGCTAAGAAGAAACAATCTGGTATGGGTTAGGTCTAAATGTCCCCCAAAATCTCATGTGTTTAGAGGTGGGGAATGAGTAAAAGAAGCTGGTACATTCAGGCTGAAAAGTATATTCTTGTCTCTGGTTCTCCCTTCTTTCTCTGCTTCCTGGATTCCCCCAGTGCAAGCAGTTTTCCCCTTTTTACTCTTTGTACCATGAGTTTCATGCCTTGGAACCGGCCATATTTGGACTGAAACCACTGGAAAATGAGAGCCAAATAAATTTCTCCTCCTTTAAGTTTTGAGCATCATACACAATGTCTTCCAATTGCCTAGATTGTTGGACACTGTTATTGTGCATAAATATTTTTCTTCAGTTTTAGAATTAATTTATGGAGAGCCTTACTAAAGTTTCCAGTACCATTAATTCCCTAAAAATGAGGTTTTGGAAAAACACAGATGAGGTGAGGTATTTCATTGTGACAGGACCACAGGCTTAGATGAATATTGCTATAATACTTTCTTTTTACATATCCTTGTGTTAGATAGAATTAAGAGCCCTTCCAACCTTGGTAATAAACCATGACTACAAAAATATAATTTCTCACAGTATTGGAAATGTGTCATGAATGGAAAATTGAGATGACTAATAATGATTGTCCTTTACAATTCAGGAGATAGGAATCCCTTACAAAAGGAAACCAGTGATGAATATTATTCCAAAACTCCATAAAAGTGATTATTTACTTGTGTCAATTATATACAGGAGTTTTATTATGAATGTGTAATAAATAAAGCAATATCATTCAGAGCTAGGAATGGCAGAGGAAAAATGTGGAGAAAGTCAGCTGTGAGCCACACAAGTGGTGTGTGTTGGGAGAGGGAAAGGGAGGTCCTTCCATGCCTGGAAAGAGCAAAGCTTGCTGAGTTCCAGAACAGATTGGAAAGGGCTGTGTAGGCACAGAAGGGACACGAGTCTGGGTGGTCATTGGAAGAATAGTATCCATGGAAAGCAGAATGGATCTTGGGAAAGTTGGCAAATCTTTGCCTATATATGGTTAGGACTTATTTGCCTTCCTCTGTGTTTGGAGATCACCTGACAACATTGCAAAGAGAAGTCAAGAAGGATGATTCCATAATCAACTCTAGGCTTCTCACTTCAGGCACCTGGTTATTTGGTGATGTCCCCTATGGAGAATGGTTGAGAGCTGATGCCAGTGTCTACAAAGCTTTGCTCTATAGTTTTGGGGTACTGAGGGTCTTGGAAGCAGAAGAGAGATTGTGTTGCATAGAACATCACCTTAGGCCACCTTGCAACTCCGACTCTATTTCAAACATCTCTCTTCTGTACTGTCTTCTTGACCTTCCTCAAATCTCAATTCACTCTCCTCCAACTATGCTACACCAACCTCTGTGATATTACCACCCACACTACACTATTATTTAACAATCTTGTCTTAAAGTAAAATTTCCTGTCCATAGAAGAAGGGCTCTTACTTTACAAACTCCCCTTTTGGTACCACTTGTGGTACACTGTTAGGCAAAGTGCTTTTACAGGGTACTTATGGAAGTAACACATTGCGTACTTAGTCTTATTTCCCTTCTCCTACTGATGGAAAAGTTTGCACTTTCTGGAGACCTAACACCATTTCTCTTACCTACTATAACCTCAGACTCTAGGATTCTTTCTTTCTTTCTTCCTTCTGTTCATTTATTTTTAACATTTTTTCTCTTTCTTTCTTTTTCTTGCTTGTCACTCTCTCTGCCTCTGTCTCTCTGTTTCGCTGTCTGTCTCTGTGTTTCTGTCTCTGTCTGTCTCTATGTCTCTGTCTCTGTCTGTCTGTCTTTCTCTCTCTATCTCTCTCTCTGTCCTTCTCTTCCTGTATCTATCTCTGTCTCTGTCTCTGTTTCTTTTTGTTTGGCAGAAACTTGAACACAGGGCATGCCTACTGAGCTATGGCCCTATCCCTTTCCTATTTTGAAGTACTGTTTCACTGAGTTGTCCCGGGCTGGGTCCAGTTTCCAGTGATCTTCTTGCCTCAGCTCTCTTGAAACCTAGAATGATAGACATGCACCACCACACCTGGATGCTCCCTAGGTTTTCATATCTCTGTCAGATGTGAAATTACTCCATGCTGACAGGAGGTTTGTGCACAGAATGCTGGGTGCTCTGCAGAACTGTGCCCTCTGCTGGCACAGAGATACATAGCTGAGTCACCCAACTTTAAGGTACTTATGTTCAGCTCAGAGAGAGAGTCACGGAATTGAGCTGAGAATTGATCAGAAATGTATCCTTTTGCTCTCTGCAATTCATGGTAGTATTCAAAGAGAAACTGAGACCCCTGACCCATGACCCATTGGAACCAGGACACACTCTGGTGCCCAGTCATAGGGGAGCATCTTAGTGTCACTTGCTGTCCTTTCATTTGATCCTGTGCCTTGGGTTGTTGAAGACTCCAGACTCCACAGGACCTGTGGAAAATGAAGATAAAGAATGAACTCAGGAGCTATCCTGATGTGCATTCTCAGTGGGGAGTGGAAGATTCAGAAGATAGCAAGTACTGAATGGGGATGTGGTCCTAGTTTACAGGACTTACCTGCTCCAAGGAGACAAATGGCCACATAGTAGAGAAACCTCAAGCACATGGCAGGTTAGGACAGCAATGAACCATTGTCATTCTGCTCAGGGTTCTTGTCCTCCAAAGGATAGAGTCATAAACATCAGTTCTTTACTGGACATTAGGAGGTGATGTCACCTCTGTGATTTCATGGTCTCTACAGATGTCAATGCAACCTACTTTTGTTACCATGTCCTTGCGTTCACCTAGTACAAAAAAGTTAGGTCTTTTTTGACACAATAACGTAATGTAGATAGCTACCTTGGTGCTCTATATTGCGCTGGGGTTGGGCCCTGTGTCTACACCACAGCTCCCTTGATTTTCTTTGGAAGCAGGTATTCCTCTGCCTGTCACTACTCAGCACATGCAGGCCATCCCAATTTAGTATCAAATATTTCCTGATCTGTTTGAAACTCTGTAAATTATCTAACTGTTATATAACTGGAGTTTCTGACTCCCAGCTGTGGAAACACACTACGAATTCCTGTGTGTGTCATCAAACATATTAGTGGATGAAAGTGTGAAATAGAATTTTTCTTGAACCTTCTATGTCCTTGGCTTCCAGCTCTCTGTGCTGCTCCCCACAGACAGGTCCATAGTGCCACAGTGCCCCACTCTGAGGGCCAATGGGTAATAAGATTTCACATGTTAGGGACTTAGTGCTCTATGTTCCCTGACTTAGTTTTTAATTTAAAACCCTGGCTTACTGTACGTGAAGATATGGCCTTCATGGAGGAAATTGAATTTTGAATGTTGACCACATTTTTCATTACTGGGGCACACCTCCAACATCTACACTTAAATGAACAGTTTATTTTGGTTTACAGCATCACAGAATTTGGTTCATGGTATCTGGGTCCAAAGCAGTAGGACTGAATTTGAACCAAATAGTAGAATTCAAAATGGACCAATCAGTGGACTGAAATTTGAACCAGTCCCAGGCCTGTTGCTCCCAAGTGAGCAGCACTCTTTTCAAACTTCTCACATTGGCCTGTCATGTTCTTTAGCACAGGCCTGTTTCAGATAAAACCTTTCTGTGGTGCTCCTGTGATTTACTTGTGATTCAGTTGTCAGGGAGAATGGTCTTGGAAGTTCTTGTAAATCTACTCAGGATTTTTATCTCAAAATAGGTTAGGACAAGTGGTTGAGTTAAAAAGGAGCTTCAAGTGCAAACACTAGGGGCTGCTAGTTCTGAAGAACTCCAGAGAGTGGCCATAGAAATCTGGAGAGACCATTCATAGAGACCAGTATTGGGGACAACCAGCACTGGCTGGTGATAGCATCTGGCACTGGAAGAAGGAGCCAGTGTTAACCAGAGGTAACCAAAGGCCACATCTGTGAGTTGTAGAATCCATCTATGACACTTGTTCACCTCGACTGCAGAGCTTCAACACCAACGACTGAGAAGATTCCATTTTGGAGGTGCTAACAGAGCTGTATCTGCCAATTCCTGATTTCTGACTGATTTGTACAAAAGAGTCCTGGACTGATTTTCAGAAGTCTATCCCAATCCGTTCACCTCGCCATAAACTAGTACTTCCTTGATTGTCTCAACAATGATGCCTGTGAAGTACTGATTCATTTCATAGCATGTGTAAAAGAATTGATATTACAGCTAAGTATTTACATAAAGGAGAACATGGAACATAAGAACATCCTGTGTGTGCTCCTGAGACCATGCATCCAGAAGGAACAGGGCCCACAGCCCAGGAACCTGCAGTCAGCTAGCATCAGAGTCAATACAGAGTTGAGCTGAGTTATCCTTGGTTCTATTGACTATTCTGATGCAGTGTTAATTTTCTGCCCCTACTATAAACAATCACTACACAGCTACACATCTCTTCCTCCATAGGAAGGAAGTGTTTCGCAGAGACTTGGGAGAGGAGGAGCTACTGAATATTTGTAGGGACAGGAAATGTCTGTGTGAGGCTGTGGCTGCACTGCTGGCACAGAGATACATGGCTAAGTCTCCCAGCTGCAAGGGCAGGATCTTCACAATGGAGTAAGACTCTTCTGACTGCTCTGTTGAGAAGTGATCCTTGAAAAAGTCGGCCTGCTCCCTATGTTGCTTGTCATAAAGATAAACCATGAACTCCATTCCCTTTTCTGCAGTCTGTGGGTACCAACAGATTTACAGGTGACCAGAAATGGGGTCACACCTCTGAGTCACAGGCTGTCCCATCTCAGTGATCTTGTGGCTGGAAGTTTGCTTGACTCTGGTGCCTTGTGTCCTATAAAGACAGACAACAAAAAGAGAATGAGATCAAGGGTTGGAGGTACCCCTAGAGAAAGGCAGAATGGAAAACTGTAGGGACTTCTAGGACTCACCTGGCCCCAGGAGATCAAGAGTCACCCAGCAGGGGAGGATACAGTCCTTAGTAGTTCTCACAGGTATAGGTCTGTCCCAGTTGGGAAGCTGGTTATCAGAAGTGCATAAGAAAAGATCTGGTTATGTGACAGCCTGTCCTGCCACCAAAAACTCAAGGAAACATGAAAACAGGAACCTCCACCACATCAGGGACATAAAATTCCCCAAGGTTGGACACAGAGTGTCCTGCAGTGTGCAGCTTAGGTTAAATAGTGACAATGTTGGTGACTCCTTAATAGTACAGGGCTCAGGACAGCAAGCCTGTGTGTAAGGCGTGCGTGGAATAGCAGGTCCCACTCTCTTTGCTGACAGCCAGTGCAAGGTCTCGTTGCAGAAGCTCTCTGGACCTGACTATTTAGAATTTGAAGAATACAGGGGGAAAAGTGGGTATATTACTCCACAAATATCAGTGTAGATAGATATTCCAGTGAAGATCTAAGGCTCCAAAGCAGGGATATTTGAGAGCAAGGAGGGGAGCGTGAACAGAGTGAACTCCCCACAGAATGAATGGGAGCAGACAGAGACGTTCTTAGCATCCCTAGGTTCAGAGAGGGCATCTGTACAGAGGTGGCACTTTGATCAAGGATGGAGCCCAGAATCTAGCTTTAGATGAAAAAAAAAAAAAATTGACAGCGAGACAGAGAGAGAGAAAGAAATTGCAGAACACAAAGTCACAATAATGGAAAAAAATAAGAATTTAGAGAACTGCAATAGAACTGGTGAAGACAGAACAGTACACATTTTCAATCCATTTCCCAAAGGTGAATCTTTTACTGTCCACTGCAGGTGTCTCAAGCCCTGGAACCCGTGCCCAGAAGTTTCTTCCCTGATTCCCTAAGCTTAGGGCTGCCTCACTGTAGGTGACTGCGGTCCTTAATTCCTGGGAATAAGAGACTCAAAATACTGGTTTCTGGAATGTACAGTGAAACTCTCTAAGGACAACATCTTACTTGTAAACCATAAAGATCTGCTTATAGCAGGCTTGGTTTATTTCACAATTAGAAAGGAATTAATGCACACTAAATTCAAGAGTATTTGTTTTTTATTACTTAGTAGAGCAGAGTCACATTCAAGAAAATGAAAATCCATACTCTAAGTATGTTCTTAAAATATAGTCACCATGAGAGTTGAGGCAGCAAGTTGTGTTATGGTTTGCATAACAGTTTACAAGGAAACCCTACAGGAAATGTGCATCAGAGCCCTCATTTGCCCCCAAAGCTTCCCTGGTGGGCCCACAGATTTGTGCACAGGGAGGCAGTTGCTCTGCATGGCTGTGTCTTCGCTGCTGGCACAGAGGTACACTGCTGAATCTTCTGGGTGCAAAGCAGTCAAGTTAAGGTACATATGAGTTTTTTCTGAGCACCAAGGTGAGAAGCGGCTAGGCACTGTTTCATTTTGGGTCAGTTTCTGAAAGCTGTAAACAAACATGAGCTCTGGAGGATTTTTAGCATTCTGTTTATACCAGTACATGGCATCATGTCCCAGATGTTGTTCACATTTTAAAGACTTCTTGTTTGCTGTTCCCATAACCAGATATCTTGGTGTCTGGATAATTGTGCTGTTCATGGGGACTGTGGGGGAAAATAAACAAAACTCAGAGAGAACCTAGCAAAAAGTTAATATTGAAACCCTCAGGAACAAGTATGTAGTCCAGGGACTTGCCACTGGAACCCAAACTCACCTACACCAAGGAGACAGAGGGTCACACTGCAGAGAAGCCTGCAGCTCATGGTGGAGTCAGGTCTCAGATGGGCATCCTCTAGGTAGCATAGCCTGAGTGAGGAAGCTAGAATTGACTTCCATGACCCTGATTGGTGGTTTTACCTGTTACGTCACTGTCCCCACCTGTCCCATCCAGTGGATGCTTCTTCCTTCCCTTTTTATACTCTCTGCATTCTGATAAGTGGTGCATTTGCACTAAATGGGCTGGAATCAATGAGGATGAATACAAAAACCCAGCGCTGTCTTGTAGGTATTCATGATGCTGCCCTTTTGATCTCAGTTACCTTCATCATTATATAGTACCACTCTATTACCCTCCCTTCTGAGACCCCTTTCAGAGACAGACCATTTATTCTTCAGTTAATTTCCTTCTTTCCTTGCTCAGTTATAGGAGTCCACAAACTCCAAACAGTACTTGTCTCTGCATCTCAGCTGATGCCTACACTTGTGGAAGAATGATTATTAGGTGAACACGTTTTCAAGGAGGACTAGTGCTCATCATGTGAGGTGTATGCCCGTGATGCCTACAAGGAGCCAGACATTAATGAAGAAACTGGGAGACTCACAGAAAGGCTATGCCAGACCCTGTAGTTGAGGGTATAGGGCATGGCCAGGTTTAGAGCAAACACACAATGTATGATCAAAATACACAGTGAATTCTTAAATTTTTTAAAAAATATAATTGCAACATAAAAGACACTTTGCCATTAATCCCATTCAAAATACTCTTTCCCTTTGAATCTACTAATCCCAGAATCCTTGCCACTTTCTGAAGCAACTCTGGAAATCCCCTTTTCATGGCAGCCAGTAAGACCTGAATTCATTTAAAACATTTACTGCAGTTTCTTTTGAAAAAATAACACATCGTGCCCTTCTTCTCCTTATTCACTGAATCTGGCACTGTGAAAATTCTGGCTCTTCCCCAAGGTACCCACGAAAGATAAGTGTTCTGGGTCAATTCAGCATATGGAGGAATTCAGGAAAATACAACTAAAAACATTTAGGAAAGAGGACATTCAGAATTGCTCCAGAAAGGAGCAAGAAAGATGGGTACCTGTGTCTGAAGCAAGGCGAGTATTTGAGGTGAATTCATGGGAACATGTCTTCCACTATAATAAATTTTTAAAAATTTAAACATCACATTTTTTAAAAAAAATCACACAGAAACGCTGAATAGAGTTCACTGAGTGAGAACACAAAGCCTGTGGTGCCAAACAAATGGGAATCAGTTTGAATCTGGTGTTAGCATCTCTGTCCACAGTCAAGGTCCCACCTGAAGTGAGACCTTAATCCCCATGGGCCCCAACCTCCACTCACTTCCCCTTCTTCTGCCCAGCCTCACAGCTTTCCGAGAGTGCTATGACTCTTTGTGGATAAAGCTTATAGTGCAGCCCTCTGCTCTGAATCCCAAACCTGTCCCACATAGTTCAGAGGGGGCAACGGCCCAGAAGGTTTGAAAAGCCAGGCTAGTGAGGAACGGAAGAAAGCAACAGACAGTGTCTGCAACAACTCCAGGAAGCCACCACTGGAACACTCTGCTTTTGTGCCACAGTGATTGGACCAGTCAGGAGCCTTAAAAGGAGAGGTGAGGATGTTGATTATCTAACCCTGTGGAGCTAACAGCCTTGCTTTATTTGCTCAACAAATTCTCACTGGGCAGCAGCCAGGAAGGAGTATCAAAACATCAACATTTTCACCCACAGAGGTCTACTGTACTCTGGCAATTAAATGTATTGACAGATTACCACTGGAGAATAAAAATGTATTTTATATAATGTTTAAGAATAAATTCAACATTGCTTCATATGTATGACATCATATTTCCTCACATAAATCCAGAAAAACTTTCAATGAAGGGATCTCCAAAGCTCCATTCATTTGTGAAGTGTTAGAAACCTAACCAGTCTCCCTATTCCTCATGTGGCTATCAATCTGAGGATAGTTGAGGTATCTCATTATGATCACTCCTGTATTAAACTGCCGGATTTTTGACCATTTGATTATTGGAATATCTTCTTTCTTGAAGTGTGCTGCTATACCAGTACTAGATTTTATTCTAAAACATTGAAGATACAACTAAAACAATTAAATGATACATTATCCTTAAATGCTTTATAGCATCTCTTTATTGTCACATGTCATATTTTTTGCCAAACTATAGTAGCAACTATATGGTATGGTTAGAATTAGGTCATCAATCTATAAATTTATGTTATGGCCAGAAGGTTAATTACCTATTATTTAAGTCAAGAGATTGGTATATTAGGTTTTTAACCATGGATGTGTTGAGTCAGAAGGAAAACAACATTCTGGTAATATATAAAGTTTGCAAAGTTACATGGCTTAAAATTTAACTAAATGGTTTTAGACACGGTTATGGTTTTTTCTAGATGTTCCCCCAAAGGCTTATGCGGTGTCATTGTTTATATCAGTGGCCCACAAGTCTCCTGCAATTATGGACTCAACCAAATCTAGTATTAGTGATTGGTTCATTGTCTAGCCCTTAGATTGGTGGTGTGAGTGCCACACTCAACTAGGGGTGAAACCAGCATATGATGTAATGGCAAGAAGAAGGTGTGCCTCTTTCTCTTGATTGTTTGTGCTTTGCTGTTTGTGGTGGCGATGAATGGTGGCCCCGCCATGCCACCTTGCCTTGGAGCCAACTGAGTATGAACTGAATCCTCCAAGAACTTTAAGAAATAAACTTTTCCTTTTTTATGTTGTGCATTGGGTATTTTGTCTCAGTAACAAGAGTAAAAAGTAGGAAGGCATGCACTATTAGACTTTTTTGGGAAGAGGCTGAATCTAGAGTGTGTGTTGATTTGTAGCGAAATGATTGTGTTTAAGAGTGATGGCTGCTGGATCAGTCTATTGACTGGATTGACCAGATTATTGACTGGTTAAAAAATCTAAATTATCAGTCTCTTACATAAATAAGAGATAATTAACCTTCTGGCCACAACATAAATTGTTAGACTTATTACCTAATTCTAATCATAACCATATAGTTACTATTTCAGTTTGGCAAAAATAAATGATATGTGACGAGAGTGAGACTTGTCTCACTCTTTCTCTCTCACTGCTTTTGCTGTCTTTCTCCATCATGAACTGATGCCCTTCTGCCATGTATCTCCCTGCCTTGCAGCCATCCAATTATGGATCAAATTCTACAGACTGTGAGGAAAGTAAAACTGCTCCTTTAACTTTAAGTATTGGGTATTTTGTCTCAGCAGTGACAGAACAGTAACTAAAACAGAATTTGGTACCAGAGAAGTGGAGCCATTGCTGTGACTATACCTGCTCATGTAGTTGATTAACCATTGGGAAAGCATTGTGGGAAGAGTTTGGAATCATTAGGAGATAACAGCACAAAAAGTAAATCTGGAATGAATGCCTTAGGCCATTGTGTGTGGGAGATTCTAGTTAGTGCTGAGAAGAGAAGAAGACTGATAGAAAACCTGCTGGAGGCTCAGGAGGTTTCTGCTGGGAAGGGCTGAATTGGTAGTTGGACTCCAGATAATGTATGTTATGGTTTGGCTGAAGTTTATCTGCACTGTGCTCATGTTGAGACTTTTCCTGAGACTCAGATTAATAGTCACAGACTAACCTGGAAGAAGAAATTTTAAGACTGTCTAATTTTGAGGCACTGACATGGTTACAGTTGGAGTGTTATGGCCAGTTTTTTGAGTATCAAAGACATGAAGCCAGCAGAATGATTCAAAACATTGTGAGTTTGACCAGAAATGAAGCTCTAGTAAAGCTGTGGGCTGCAAAGACAGAATAAGGAAGATTTGAATTGCTAAACAGGAACATGAGAATAGAAAATACATCTAGTGATGTCGGAGGACATCACAAGAAGCAGTATCACACTCTGCAGCTTCAAAATTGCAGAAGTGAAAGGCTTAGTTTTCAGAAGAAAACTCTGGATTACCTTATTTTTGAGTGGTGATAGCATGAAGAATTTTCAGAGTCCAAAACCCTCTATAACTGCATGAGGCTCTTTAGAGACATCCAGACACAAACCTCAACAGTAGGACAGGCAAGACTTGAGCTCAGGATTCTGGTCTTTAGCAGCAAAATGGGGTTGGAGGCTCCTCTAACATGTGCTTTCCTATCATGGCACAGCCTGTGATGATCTCCCTATTCATCACATCTCCTCCTTCTTCACATTCTGGGATTGTTCCTTCCAAAGGTTGGCTTGGGATTTATAGCTGAGCTAGTGTGAAGTGGGCAAGTTCCACCAGGATGTGCCTCTAACAATCATTCCTGCAGCAGGGGCTGCCTCCCTTCACTTTGCTGCCCCAGAAGTCTGCAGCCTCCTCCATTCCTTTCCTTCTCAGGCCCCAGCATCAGATTTCCCTTTTCAGAGTCTAGTGATGAAGACATCACTATGTGTTGGGACCGGTGACTACAGAACACCCTGAAAGTTAGGGAAATCCAGATAGAATGGCTCCTTTGTCTTTGAGATGCCTTCAAATCACCTTCCTTTTTGTTACATAGTTTAAAACCCAATACCTGGCCCAGGACTCTTCAATATCAGCACTGTTGATGTATTGCATGTATGCTTCTATGTTATGGGAACTGTCCTGCACACTATGGTATGTTTAGCAGCATCCCTGGCTTGTACCCATTAGGTACCACTACTGCC
Organism: Cavia porcellus; assembly: GCF_034190915.1. Classification (NCBI taxonomy): domain Eukaryota; kingdom Metazoa; phylum Chordata; class Mammalia; order Rodentia; family Caviidae; genus Cavia; species Cavia porcellus. Next base: position 49,491,905 of record NW_026947489.1, on the reverse strand, counting down.
ACTATCCCTATGCATCACAACCAAAAAATCCTATTGATAATAGGAAATCAGCCTGGTTAAGAACATTCCAAGCAGCAGTTCATCTCCTCTCCAGCCTTTGAAATGGGGCAAAGCAAATTGACACAGTCAGAGCTCCCCCTACCGGTCAGTCAGACACAGTGCATAGACATAAGTCAGCGCTCATGATTGGTAAGACCAAAAACTAGGACTGCAGAAAGGTAGCTGGTACACACACACACACACACACACACACACACACACACACACACACACGCATCCCTAAATGATAAAATGGAACAACAGTAATTCTTCCCCCCTGTTGTTCTGAGAAGGCTGGCAGAATTGGAGAAGGAGCCTGTACAAAAGAATCCAGGGCTGACGCTGAGTTCCCTAGCAAGACGTAGACTTCTATCACGAAAGTAATGGAGGAAGGATAGAGGGAATAATTTAGCATAAAAATAATGCAATCCGCGAAAGGGTAGAGAGATGTAGTACCACTTGGATGAGTCAGAACTTTAGAGAAAAACGAGACCAAACGGGAAGTGAACTCAATGCATATTTTGGCTATTGGTGATGCTCTTGAATACCCAACATTTAAAATCCTTCTTATATTTGGAACTTTTCCAAATGTTTGGGTTTTAACTAAAGAGGCATGTATGTTGGTATGTTTTTAAACAAAATATTCCATTTCAGAAACAAAATCTCCATTATTGCTTCTGCTTTGTGTGATCTCCCTAGGAACACAGTTCTTCCTGGAATAGCTGTCTTCGGCCAGTCCCCTAAGAGACCAGGTATTCTATCCTGGGTGATCTGCAGAACTGTATGAAGGCGGGATCTCTATTCCTCAATTGGGTCAAATACAATTATCCTGGTACAGAATCCTATAAAGATTTTAGTGCTATCACATTTGATCTTTTTTTTCTCTGGTGCTCAATTTTAGTCTCAGGAATCCAGTGGTGAGATTTCCATTCTGCTCAGCTGGTGCTAGTTAGTGGTGCCTCTGATTCTGTCCATCTGCTTGCAGAGAAAAACATCAGAGTAAGAATACCCATCAATTCATGCAATCATTCTCCTGCAGGTGGACCAACAATGACCAGTTATCTAAACAGAGACTCAGATTAAAACGAGATGGGACATCCTGTCGCAGTTCATTCATTCTTCACTTTTATAAATTACTCTTACCCCATATTATTTTGCCTATTTTAACTATTAAATTCTCACATATCCATATTTAATATTTACATTTATTAAATCTACTGTTACATGGATTGCGAATATTTGATAGATAATCCACTGAAAAATACAAAACTTAAATGTATTACTATGATATGCAGGCATTGTTTATTGACTTTCAAATGATTGCATGCTATCTTCCTATTGGTATTGGGTAGAAAGTATAAATGTTTGTGGAATTGGGCATGAAAATATCTAGGAGAACTTTGAATTGCCAAGCTTCAAGTTAAAGTTATTTCATTTATATATAAATGTGAATTTGGAAGTGAGAGCCTGCATTTTCTGATCTTTACAATTTTCAACAGAGTTTGAAAACACTTTGTAGTACAGAAAGTTAAGAGATTTGGATTCTAATGTGGAAACCTGAGTGGGCTCTCTTGAATAGGTTGCTTTGTCCCATTCCAAGATAAACTGGAAAATGAACTTTCCCAGAAAGGCTACCAATTCTCTTTTTAAATCACTTTCTACACTTTTACATCTGGTAGAAGGGTAGAACATACGTGGCAGCATGGATAGATATTCTCAGCTTCCTTCTGCTGCACGACTAGAGCTTACAAAGACTGTAATTCTTGGACTTGTGAGAAGCAAGGGAAATTCCAAGTTATTGTTTCAACAAGATGAACCAGGAGCCCAAAATGAAAGCAAACTGAAAGTTCCTGTTTCACATCTGTGTCCTGGATTTTGGTTAATGCCACCTGGTTCTTTATCACTGGGTACTTTGGTGTCATTCAGTGTTTCGGCATCTGGACAATTTTGACTTCAGAGGGTCTTCATAGATAGACACAGAACCTGGAATAGGTTTCAGAAGGGAATCTGTTGCTGCCATCTTGACAGAACCATTTTCTCACCCTGAAGAAGAGTTTTGATGTCTGAACAATCCTGCTTCAAGCACACAGAAGACCACCAGACACATGTACAAGAGTGAAATCTTCTCTCACTTTAGTCTCTGATGGTGCAGAATGGGTGAAATCGGATTCTAGACCTCCTTTGGTCTAGATGTTTCCTAGCTGTTTTCTCTGCATGTTCCCTAAGGAATTTTAGTTCATGGTCAGTGCTCTGCGAGTGACCACAGGCCTCAACGGATTGGGCGGAGCTGAGGCAAAAACCCAGACTTCAGCTCCTCTCTCATTTGTCCCAATATTAAGCTATCTCCCTCCCAACCTCCACAGCTCAACCCCTGTCCTTTCTGGTCACATTACAGACCACATGCAGCAAGACTGGAAGTCCTGGGTAAATGCTAGGACACCTACACATCAATGCAGAGGAATCATCTGCATTACACTCCTCACACCACAGCACTGGTGCCCAGAAAACCACACTTTCCCATGATAGGAACTAATTCAAACTTGCTCTTAAACCGTTCTCATCCAGAGAATTCTCTTGGGTCTCCATCTGGGTTCCTCCATCTCTATGGTCACAGCTCCTCCTTGTAGATAACGATCAAATAAGTTGTCAGGACCCAGTCCCCCTACAGTAGACTCTGACAGCAGAGCAGCAGAGGTTTTAGAAATCAAGACAGATGCACACAGATGGGCAAAGTCTTCTACATAGGCCCTGGCCCTCCTCAGGCTGATTTTGCTGTAGGCTCCCTTAGTATCTAGTATGGACAAGGCAAGAATAGGGCCAGGCTGTGAAGTCCAAGGACTGGCTTCAGGCTAGGAGGGGAGGTGAGCTTCAGAAGGGTTAGATAGCAATACTATTGTCTTTGAAGGACCCTCAGCTTAAAAGTAATTTTTAAGTTAAAGAGCCTTCACTCCAGAGATACATAAGTCTGATCAGGATTTCTCCTATTACTTAGCCTGTGCAGGTGTACAAAGTGTGTGGTCTAAAGTCCATGCCAGGAGGTAGTTTAGTTTCAGATTTCTATCTACGTAACACATCTGCAACTAAAAACTCAACCAGACTTCCTTATCCTGGACAGGAAAGGGTATTGGTAGCCAGGAGAGAGGCAGACATGTAGTAGATGGGGCAAAGCAGTCAGAAGGTCCTTATCCAATGCTGTGGCTATGCAGCTGGAACAAAAGTAAAAGGTTGAGTCCTCCAGCTTTGTGGGATGAGGCTTCAGAATAAAATATGAGCTATCTGGCTTTTCACCTGTGTAGTCATCCTTGAATATTTCAGACTCTTTCAAGATACTACTCATACAGAAACAAAACGGAAATTCCATTCTCTGTTTCAAGATCTGACAGTACCAGTATAAGTCATGGTGACTAGAAATAGGATCCCAACTCAAGGTCACCATCTGTCCCTTCTATGTGACATGATGAGTATGGATCTATAAGACTCTAGGTTCTATGTGTATTTTAGGAAGTGGGGCGAGAAACATCACGGGAATTGTTCAGAACTATTTTAAGTAAGTTTGAGATTATAATCTCCTAGAGTTTTAAGAATCCACCTGCTTTCAAAAGACTAAAAATTGCCCAACATAGGAGCCAGTAATCCATAGCAGGGACACACCAGGAGCAAGTCATCTCCTAGCTCTGGTTGCTAGTCATTGGATCAAAGGAGGGGTATGCTGAGCTTCCAGAGTTCCCTAAACAGGTCTGACAGAGTTGTTTATGTTTCTGGCAACACCTATCATTCTTGTAGCACCATCTACAGGAGAAACGAGAAAGCTTTGGCTGCAGGGTAATCTCTGAGACAGTCCAGGAATAGGGGCTCTCAGGTCTGCCACACTGGGTCTGCAGGACAGAGAGCCACAGCTAGGAACAATGATGCAAACCACTTGGGAACTATTATCCCTGATCACAGAAACATTAGGAAGAGTGACAAACACGTGGAGAGAGAACAGATATTATTAAAAAGTCTGAGTATATTTGGAGCTAGTATGAGCGCTGAGACAAAAGTGCTAACTAACATGGGAAGAAAGAGAGGTCAGGAAAAGGTACATAGTGAAAGGAGGGTTGGTAGAGCCTTTGCTAAGTGATTCATGAAAGATTTCCCAGGATCACAAGCCACCTGAAGGAAACTTGAAACATTTTAACCCTGAATGTGTCTCTCCTCTATTTAACAACAAGCACCCTTGTTCAGGACAAAGCTAGGCTGCTGACTGTGGATGTCTGTGGAGATGCACTAGTGGCATGGCCAGTGAACTGACAGGCGGTGAGTTGGTCTAAGGTTTCTATCAGAGCTCTGTATAGTTCTGGATGGAATTTCAAAATTCAAGTGCACGTGTTATCCACACAGCTTCGTGGATTTACTGAGGAGGGCTGTGGATGGGGTGATGGTTATGCTGCATGGCTGTGTCTGTGCTGGTGACACAAGATACACACCTGAGTCCTCCAGCTCCAGGAAAGCCACATGAAAACACAACTGACAGCTGTCTGAATTGTCAGGCGTGAAGCCTTTTGGAACAATCTCATTCTGAGGGAGTTTACTGTAATAAAACATGAGCTTAAGTGATTCTTAGCAATCTGTCTGTATGAATACACAGCTCTGTATCCCAGTTTTTGTTTGCATTGCAAACTCCTTTTCATCCCCATGACTGTGAGCAGGTGTTCCACTATCTGAGTAATTCCAGAATACACAGGACCTGTGGAAGCGAGACGCCATATTTAGACTAAGCCTAAGAGAGAGTTTTATGAGAAAAGTCCATGAAAAATCTAGAAGTGCAAGACAAGCTGTGCCCAGGACTCACTTGTTCCCAGGAGAAAAGTGCCACATATTAGAAGAGTGTGGAGCTCATGGTGGCAGTGGCCCACAGGATGGCACCTTTGTCTCCTTTTCACAGTGTGTTTGGGAGGCAGGTTCTTCTGCTTGTTGCTCCGGCTCCCACTTCCTCTTTGCCTGTCAGGGCTGAGTGGACAGCTGTCCTCTGGCAGTCACTTTCCTGCTAGTAGATGCGCTCTTTGCAGTGATGACTGGGTCTCTCCTTCCTCTTCCTGCTCTCCCTCACACACAGATTTGCTCCACTTGGACAGAGACCCTGCATGCTGCCTTGCCCCAACCCAGGACGAGTTTCTATCTCCTCCCAATTAACTTAGAAAGGTGCCTTGCCCAGCTTATCTGGGCCTTTCACTGGAGTCTGTTGTGACTCATTATGAAATCAGTAATGTAATGCTAACTAGGCAGGAAGCACCACTCAGAGGGTGTGGAGGGGCAGGAAAGGACCATGGTGCACCACTTGCCCCCTAAAGAATTTCACTCCTCTGGGGTGGGGGACTTCAAGGGGAGCTGATTCTTACAAAACAAACTTCACTAGAACATAATGATCCAGGGACTAGACGCTTCAGGGACAGCGTGGCATGCTGGGAAATTACAATGAGCAAGGAATGCCTACAAGCTGCCCTCACACACCCTCCCAACCAGAGCAATGCAAACCCTGATACCAGAGCCTTTATTCCTTCATCATTCTTCCCACCCACCCACTGGGCTCAGTCCTCCAGCTCCTCTGGAGTCTCAGCATAGTCAGAGCTCCCCCTGGAGGTCACAGGGCCACATTAACTTCATCTCTGTCATCTGACCCCAGCCATCATTCTCACACAGAGCATGGAAACTACAAAGATGAACACAAGGGCTGAGCCGGAATATTTAATGTGGGAGAACACATACACTAAGGAGGAATTTGCAGCCCTAAAGTGAAAATTTCATAACTGCAACATCAACTACCGGTTAAGCACCAATGACCACCACCACTATCTACACACTGTCATAGGATATTCTTGTTAAAAAGTTATTTAGTGGGTATTTGTTGGAAATATAACATTAGAAGTTCTTTCAAAATGCAGACAATTGTAAATTGAAAATGTAATGCTCTTTGAAGTGCTTATTCCTTTTATCTACACACCATCTCCTTTTCTCATCCATGAAATCTAGATGTGAGAAGAGGCTGAAATAATTATTTGCCATTTTTTGCCAAACTTCATAATAGTTTGAGCAGATTTAGACACAGCTGCTGTGCCAGGAACTCCAGCTTCCCCGGCCGCATCCCAATACTCCTAGAGTACAGCTGATGAGCTTGTTTAATGAACAAACGAATAGATCAGTGTAATGGGAAATAGTAAGAGAGTACATTTAAATAATAAGCCTGAGCATTAAAAATTGTGCTTTGCATGTGCTTTGGTGCTGTTAGCATTAGTTATTTGTAGTGGTTCCTTTGCAGAAAGTGGGAGCAAAGTCTGAGGATACAAGACTGAAATGTAACTGATTAAAATAAATCTGTCTGACGTGGACTGAGTGCTGGATATTAATTTTCATTTAAAGGCAGTTAAAGACTAATAACTTGTCCATGCATGTAAAGCATTGTCTAAAGAAAATATAAAGGACTAAAGGAATTGTTTTTCTTCTTAAATCATCCTCCTTGTTAGGGTTCCATTTATTCTTTGATCACTCCCTCCCGTTACAGTACTAGACAGTATTCTAGGCTTTCCAGCTGCAGTCCTGTTAGCTTATATTTTCCAAAAGAGACTTGTACTTTTTGTGCATAGGGATATACAAACAATAAGATGTGGACACCATATCTGAGCTTTTGGAATGACACCATTCCATAGACTTGGGAATGGTATATATAGCTATGCATATACATACACACACAAATATACATACACACAGAGAAATGTGTTCCTCTGATTTTGTATTTGTCCATACTGAGAAGCCATGAGTTTCTCTAATCCTTTCAGTCACAATTCCAAAGTTTAATATGTATCCTAGAGTTCTATCTGATCAAACTCTCTTCATGTGACCACATGTTTGCTGCAGCTGTGTCTATGCAGATAGAAAGAAATGCACTTGTTTAAGCCTCTGACAGCAAAGATTTCAATTTACAGTGAAATAACTTGTACCCCAAAGGTGGTGATGGGAAGAGATGGGCTGAGGCACTGACCTGCCCCTCTATGCATCTCAGATCTTCTGAATGTTCAGCGTGGTGGTTGTGACCAGTAAACATGGATTTGACTCAGCTGGGCTCTCTGATCCTGTTGTGTTACTCTATTCATTTTTACCATGTTCTCCAGGAAGCAATGTCAATGTCTTAGAAACCCTAGGTATCTCTCTGTCTTCCCTCCTGGCCTTGTATGTTGTTTGGGGCACATTTGTATCTTCTCTTAATTTGACAATATTACATCATTTTTCTAAGGAGACAGTTCTGGTTAAACATAGGGAAAGAATCTCCAGTCAAATGATTTTTAAAGTGTGGTGATTCCCAGGATGGATGATGTTTGCCTTTTATAGAAATGGTGGTGGTGAGAATCAAGTGGGGCAGAAAAAAACTTAAACTTTTACTCTCTCCTAAAGATGGTGTTTCAACCTGGGAATTTAAACATAAAATAGTCTGCTCCAGAAGATTATAAATAGATTGAAGAAATAAACAAAGGAATCAAAACTCCACAGAGTTAAAAACATACAATAGGAGTATATATAAGGTTTATAACAGGGTACACAAAGGCAACAGAAGAGTTTGTCCTCTATTGAATCAGGGAATTAAGCAGGTAGGTGTACGTAAACTTCAAAGATAAATTGTTGGAAACACAGGATGAGGTTTTATATTTTTCTTCCATGAAAGAAATACATTATGTTCTGTCTTTGTAGGTGGGTTTTAATGGATGAGTAGGAGTCCCAATCAAGAAAGTAAAGAAATTGACCCTGTTCTTTCATCAGCTGATTATTCACGAGCAACTATTGTGTGTCAGGTACTCACTGGCTTTGGGCACAGTATCAGTTTAGACACTGAGTTCTCAGGAATTGTAAACAGCTTAAAATAAATAGCTATTAAGCTGATATTCAGATGAATTATAAGTAAGTAAATTCAGTGAAAGGAGGATAAAGAATGGTGAGAGAACTTAACAAAACCTGATGTCAGTAAGCACTGTAGGTTAGGGCTTAGAAGAATGAGCAAGAGTTGACCAGATAAGCTGTTTGGGGGGCACACAGAGAATGAACTTCAGTGGCATGCCCTGGAATTCAACCTGTCCTGATTTCAGTACAGAGCAAGGGAAGATCGGAAATGTGAAATCTTTCTCTGTTTTAGAAATATTGCTCCAGGACAGAGGCTGGGCTGAAATAAATCCAGAAACAAGAAGTACTTCTAACAATGTCTCCATAACTCAGGAGAAACAGCATCACTGTGAACTAAGGCCCAGGTGGATGACTTGAAAGGTAAGACAAGGCCTTTCAAAGATAAACCAAGGCTTTTCCAGCTGGACAAAATCCTCCCAGATTTAATAGTTTTGTACCAATTTTGAATGGAAAGTTTCAGGGCAACATCATGTTTCAAATCTGACAATCCACAGAGGTGAGGGTGCACTGCATCGATAGGAACGGTGGGAAGAGCTACTGGGAGGAACCCAGCTCTAGACAAGTTGGTCAGAGTTCCTTGGGCAGATGTGACCAGGTAGAAATTGGACCTAGGAGAAGTTCAGGAGACAGCTGGTGCTAGATAGATAGATTTTGAATGACATAAAATATTAGCAGGAATCCCAGCATTCCCAGAGGCTGAGGGAAGAGGACTTCCTGTTTGAGACCAGTCTACAATAATATGTCCAATGTTCTTGAAGACAAAATACTACTCTGGACATCTAGTTTCCTGTGCCAGGGAGAGAAGCTCCTTACTGCTGCCCAGGTATCTGTTGTTGTTGTTCACTAGAAAGTTCTTCCTTATACTGAGCAATGAAACATCTTTGTGTTTTTCACCTCCCTGTCTGTCATGTGGAGCCTTCTGGCATGATTTGGTCTTTCCTAGCATAGCATTGCTTCAGATATTTTGCACCACACCCTCTTAGCATCTTTTTCTTCTAACTATCCCTGAGTGGCAAGATCTTCACTATCCTCACCAGGAATATTTTCTTGTATACACAGAGTTCATTTAGGTTATATTCCATATGTGATTACTTATATCCAAGGAGAGACTTATCATAGTCCCAGAAGTAACTAGGAGGAATTGTGTAGGATATGCAAAAATACAGTGGTCATGGGTCACAGAATTAGTGAAAGTCCAGGGAGATCGTTGTCAACCTCAGAGGAAATAAAAGAAGGTAGTAGCTTGGATAAGGAGCTTATGATTTGACCAAGGGTAGTAATAGCAAGAATGAACACTCTCTTTAAAGATTAGATATTATTGTGGATATTAACACAGAAAAAGAACAACAGGAGATGCTGTCAAAAGTGGACCAGGTCATAAGGACCTTGGCAAAGGGTGACATGACTGAACAGAAAAGGACCAGTCTCCAGGAGGGTGACCAGCAAGGCCTGAGTGTCCTTGAATTACATGTGTCAAAGAATGGCATCATAGGTAAACCTTGAGTCAGAGCTGTGTCTCATAATAGTATGTAAGAGACTAAGATGACAACAGAGATACTATGTGATTCCTTTATGGTTTGATCCAGTCATCTATTACATTGATTTTGTCATCTATGGAACACTAGAAAATAGGGAACATGGCCTGCAGCCTATAAATAAACCTAAGGGAACATAGTCACTCTCCCTCAGTTACATATTGTTTACCACTGAATTCACATGCAACATAGTAGTTATGATAGATACTACATTTCTGGCTATTCCTAAAACATTTACTCTAGTTCTTTATGGAAGAAGTTTTCCTAGAAACAATTTGATGGGCAAGAAATCACATACAGATGCAGTAGAAATGTCCCTAAACTAATGCCATCTTTAAGCAGCATTTTCAAAGAAACTTACATCTATTCCAGTGTTCACTTTCCTAAGAAAGAAATCCTCTCCACTAGCACTTAATTTTTACATGTGATAATAATCACAAACTCAGCTTAGGGTAGACTCAGGTTATCACAGTGGTTACTTCACAAGGTCTCCACTTTACCTTTAGAGGCTGCGGTCTTTTCTTCCTCCCAACACAAATGTCAATGCACTTGCTGGAGTCAAAAAAATTCCTAACTCAGGCACAAGTGCAAACAAGCTTCGAAGGCATCTAACCTATGTGAACAGGAAAGAAAGGTGAAACATACAGAATAATTAAATAATCACATATCTCTGACCACCAGGTTCAAAGTTGGGGAAAAAGGGTTTGATGCCAACGCAGTCTGCTGCAAAAAATGAACATGAGTGTTTCCTATAACTTACAGCTCTCACTATAGGAGAATTTGAGGAAAAAGATACATGCTGTAGCATGATCACTGTTGATTGTGAATGAGAACCCATTATGTCATTGAGAATTACAGTTTTATACACATGAAGCACAGATTAGAAATTACCTAGTTAAAGCCAATTCATTACTTATTAAGCCTAGGAGCTTTCAGTTCAATTCTCCAATGTCAAGCATCACAGAATACTTGAAATATCTCAAAAGTGTAAGGTATCTCATGTCTAAGCACTTGTGAAATATATAAAGATATCTTTTTTACATTGATTCACATATTCTATTAAAGACATATATACACTTTGCCTAATTAGATAAATGGCATATTTGCTCACATTTTGGCACTTTACATAAAGTGTATATTCATACCCACTTTACAAAATTAAAATATATAAGAGATCTCATAGTGTTATGCTGATTCTGCATTCATCTGATCTCACTGTATGACACTGACTAAATCTCTCCTTTTGGTGCCTTAGTTTTGCTGTATGATTATTATAATAGGTAACTTCTATAGGCTTTATGAAGATTGTCATGTTAATATGCACAAAGTACTTGAAACACAAGTTTCCTCTAATCCATGTAGTATATTTGCAATGATTTGAAATTTCAGAGTACCAAATAAATACAAACTTATTATTACCAAATGTTACAGTTTGTGTCTAGATGGCCACCCAAAGCCTCATGCAGTCATGGGTGGGGTCAGCTGAATGTAGAGCTTGTGATTGGTTCACTGTGTAGTGCTGAGATTAGGGGTGTGAATGCTACATCAGCCCAGGTAAGATAACCTGCACACAATATAAGGGAGGAAAGAAAGGCTTCTCCTCCATCTCCCTTCTTGTTTTTCCTGTCTTCTGCCTCCATGAACAGTTGCCTCTCTACTATGTTTTACCCTGCTTTGGAGTCCGATGACATGAACTAGATATCTGCAAACTGTGAGCTAAATAATCCTTTTCCCCCCTTGACTTTGGATATTGTATACACTGTCTTAGCAATAAGAGAAAAGAAACTGATAATAATTTTGTCTTACATGTAGACACCTATGATGAAGCTTTACTAAAGTATTAGGAAAGAAAGAAGTGAATAATAATAATAAAATAGAACACATACAATGGTATACTGTAAAAAAGCTATGTAAATTTATGAATAACTTATTTTTATAATGTTCCATTTAACACTTCCGGACGATGGTTGATAGAAACTGAAGCAAAAGTTGAAACCATAGATAAGGTTTCCACTATCATATTACTGACACACAATAAGACCCATAGAAATAGAGCTTACTATCATTCATCTGATTTCACCATATTACCTTCTCTAATTTTAGATAAGAACAATTCCCTTTTCTCAGAACAAATTGGTCATAATAATGATGAAAATGTAACATGTGCATGTGAGATCAGAACTAATAAAAGACAATGTGTGTAACTGTGAAAGAATCACTGTGACTTAAATAAAAATGATGAAAGGTATAAGACAATCTTGAACACCAAAGCTCAGAGTTGAGTCACCAACTACATGACATTTTTTATCTGGGAACCTAGAAATTTGTTATCCTCTCCTGTGACCTTAATTTTTCTTACCTTCCTCATATGAAAAACTGTTCTTAGCGGGTGATGTTGTGACTTACATTCTCATAACCTCTTGAAAAATTAGAAAAATACTAATGTTTAAATATGGCTTTGAATTGTTCCACTGGTCACAGAATTTAATTCTAAATTTAAATTTACTTATTTGCAGTAAAACTGTTCCGGCACCTGCACCCATGGGTGTCCCTGGCTAAAGTGGTATAAAACTCCGTGGACAGGAAGCCCTCATCCTACTTCCCAGTGCAGACCCAGGGAAAAGCCATGAAGGTCATCTTCCCCCTTGCCTTCCTGAGTGCTGCTGGTGAGTCTCTTTAATGGATGGGTCAGTAGGGGTCTATGATGTGGATAAGTCTTTACTTGATACCGAAGAAAACAACAACAAATTCTGCTAACAGATTCTATTCTCAGGGAGCTTAAAATGTTGAACACACAGTGCTTAGTAAGCATCTTTATAGATAATTAAATCTCCTTTTGGAGAAAGATGATGGAGAACATCAGGGGTTCAGAGCAGAGTGCACGAAAGTGCAGAACTTGTCCTGATCTCCCAGATAAATTCTGTGGAGGAGGCAAAATGAAAGATAGTTCACACAGAAGGAGCACTTGTCTTGACCTCTCCAAGAATTCTGAGTTGATCATTGATTCTGATTTATGCTTTCAGGAGAAGCTTTAACTGCCCTGGTCTCAGTCTCCTTGATGCTAAAGAGCTGGTTATTACCAAGAGGGCTTAACAAGCAAGCTATTTAATGTTCTTCAATAAAAACTTCAAACAGTATTCTGGATATCTTTATTAAGGAAAAACGTCAGTTACAACGTCACATGTCATCCAATCCTGAAAAAATAGAGAAATAATTACATTTTAATATTACTAAATTTTATACCATTAAATGTAATACTTCTGAATTGATCAGGTAAATATCCAATATTCCTGTCTACATGCCTCTGAAATCTTTTTTCCCAAAGCTTATTTTAAAATACAGGAAAAACACGGTTAATATATGAAGAGACATTTAGAACTATATGAAATATTGATATCAGTGGGCTTTACTTCTCAATCATAAATTTTTGCTAAATGATGGAAAGATAATTGAGATAAGGGGAAAGTTTGGGTGGAGGAATCTTATAATATTTTGTAAATCATTAAGTGAAAATTTTAGACAGGAACTAAAGACAGGCTCTGGGAAAATAAAATTTAAAAAAAACATTTCTTTTAAGTAAGAATAGTCTGAGTTTCTAAAAGATTTTTGGTATCTCGTGGATATGGCTGTATTATACCAACACTACATATTCTTTCACAAACACATAAAGGCAAGATCACTGCAAAGTTTTCTACCCATTTGCATGTATACTGAGGGGGTTCTAGGTAAAAATGATTTTTTATATGTTAAGATAGTAGTGGTACATAGTTATTGTATGACAAGTCTCTGATCTTGTGAGTTTGTTAGTATTTGTGTGTGTGTGTTTATGTGTGTTTGTGTGTGTGAATGGTGCACAAGGAAAAACACGAAACATAAAACAAAGTTGAAACAAATTTAAAAATTGTATATTCACAGTCATATTAGAAGGGTACATGCTAAATACACGGAATAAGAAATTTTTAAAAAACAACAACATGCAGATTATGTGACTCGAACATTGTCATTTGTTTTCTGCTTAGTCTGAGAAACTTCATTGTGGAGTAAAAATTCCAAGGTCATCTGTTTTATGAGAGAGTTACAAATTTTTCCCACCAGTCGTCCTTCCTGTGATGATGATAATGATGATGATGATGATGATGATGATGATGATGATGATGACAATATCATGGGGGCTACACCTATCAAAAGAATTCCCTCCCGAACAGGAGTCCCAGATAGATGATTCCCACAGATGCAGAGGCTCCCTCATCATATCTCAGTGAGTACTGTCTGCAGCTAACTGCTAAAAATCATTGGGACATATGCTCTTCATAGAAGACGTGGCCTGGAAAATAGTGTCCACTGGGTTGAAAATCATACAAAAGGACAGAATTGACTTGGGAGAAACATGGCTGGGGAGAGAGAACAGAGGAAATGTACCGGCTGATGATGGACAGGTAAGTGAAGTGCAGTGACACAGGACCTGACTGGGTCCCAGACAGGAAAGGCTGCTGGGAGCAGAGAACATTTAAAACTAGGGGTTGGCTGGTAGTAGAAATCACTGAAATGCTCAGGGGTGAGAAAAACTGCTATTACGGAGATAACCAAGGGAGTTATTTTGTAACAATTAAAAATGCATTTCTGCCAGCATAAAGAACTACAGAAGACAAAATCAGCAATATCAGGGTGTTGAGGTGACCTCCAGTGTGGCAGAGACCATCATGGCAAGGATGTCAGGAATGAGAGCCAGACTGGGAGGTGGTAGTTCATGTTAAGGACACTGTGCCTCCTTCAGAGGCTGAAACAAGGTACAGCCAGGGTTTGTGGTCACAGACGACCACAGACTCACTAACAACACTTCATGTACAGAGAGGAGGTGACTCTGCAGCAATGTGGAAACACTGGTGGCACAAAAGTACACAAATGACTGGGACAGGGTGGCTGAGTCCACAGTGAGGGGAAAGTCCTCTGTTTTTCTTCTGGTGACACTGTATCAATCAGGGACTTCTCCTTTGTCCTGGTTGTCAACACCGTATGAGTAATGGATCACCTCAGTCCATGCCCTGGGTCTTGTCAATACCAGTACATATTGCTATGGCTGTTGGTCTGCTGGCATTTCAAAGTCACTTTTTCTTTTGTCTTTGTGACCTTGTATCTTGGATTCTGGGTGATTCCAGCTTCCATATGCCTTATGACAGAGAAAGAGAGCCCGGTGAAGAGCCCAGAGAGGAAGGCTTGTATTGAAGTTTTGGGAATTTGGGGGAAGGAAGCCCACTTGTGGCCCACACTCACCTGCCAACAGGAGACTGAAGATCACCCAGGAGAAGAGCTTGGTGCCCATTTCTCAACGAGGGCAGTGATCTTGTGTCTTCTAGTCCTGTCTAGGGAAAGTAGAACTTGGGGTTTCTGTGACTCAGTGATGTCACTGTCCTGACAAATGCATGAGCTGTGTGGTGAAGCTGCCATGCTTGTGCCCTACAAGGAAATTTTCACTGATAAAAATGTATTTGCTTATGTACACATGTGTCTGTGTAGAATTTCTTGTTATACCATAAATGCACTATCAGTCCCAAATGGAAAATTATGTGCAGCCTGTTTTTAATTACAAGTGCATATGCCACTTCCCTGATTTTAGTAAGGAAATCTGTTCCTACAACCATCTCATTAGGATGTAAATACTTATTTGTATACTGTTTTACATTTTTCTCATATTTCTACAGTCTAAAAAGACTTCTCACAACAGTTTTCATGGCTTCTACAATTCCTTTGCTAAAAGGTCACCTCCAAGTACTTTCTGTTTGTAATTAATTAATTACTGGAAGTCAGTCTGAGGTTATATACTAGGATACAGGAGCCACTTGGTATCTAGGAAGGTTTAATGTATCAAAGTCAAGATCCTTAAAATCTGGAGAATTCTCATCCACCTTTTCACACCAACTCATCTATCAGGAGTGCTGACCAGCAGTTTCAGGGCACTGTGTATCCTCATGGATATGAAGTTTTCCTTCCTTCCAGGGAGGCCAGGGAGGCCAGGGAGGCCTGGACCAATCGAGTCACCACAATTGGACTTCTGGGCAAAAGCAGAGAAGGCTCATCAGCATGAAAGATACAAACATACTGGGAGGACTTGGGAGGTTGAGGCAGGAGGACCACAGATTTAAGACTCGTCTGTCCTCTACAGCAACGTTCTACCAAAGAAGGAAAGATGTGTCCTTCATGATGTAGATGAGGTCTTTGCTAAGACATAAACTGCAGGTATAGTGTCTCCACTGTGAAAGAGAAACGCTCTGTAATCACTTAGAATATCTTGTGTTCACAACATAAGAAAGTGAGTCATAAATTTTCTCTCATGAAAAAGTTACAAGTTCTCATTAGCAGGGAGTATTTTTTCCTCTGCAGGTGATAGGTCATTGTAAGGCCTTCCCTCTGTGATTACACATCTCTATGGAGTCATGAAGGATATCTTCTCCAATCACACTCCAGTGAGGAATACACAGAATCAAATGTGGAAACAGGAAGAGATCAGCATAGCATTTGTTTGATAGACTGGCGCTGGAGCCTGGTCAGCCTAGGAAGGCATGTCCATCTCTTGCTGTTCTTCGAAGACAGTAGAGCCATAATGGTTAGGAGAGGATGAGGGAAGAAGTCTTCCATCTCAGATATAAGAGTTTCTGGGGTAAAACACATAGGACTGCATAGCTGTGGGAATCATTTCCCAAATACCAACAACGATGCTCTTCCAAACAGCACCTGAAATTCTTCGGGAAAATGAGTATCTCCTGTCAATATCTCACCTACCAGCAACATCTCCTTTGCATTTAGTTTTCAATTAACGACTGGGTCACAAATTTTGTGCTTCTGAAAATGTACACCTCATTGTGGAACTATGGCAGGACAAACATTCTCTGACTTAAAACTATGTGTCCCAAAAGTTGACAGAAAATTAGCCATAGTAACCCTGTCTTATGATGAGACATCCTCCTGCTGCCGCAGTACTCTTGAAATAAAAGAGATGTAACTGCTACGTATTGTTGACCAAGATCAGGGACCACCATGGGATTTTAGGTGAACTTTGACTTGGAGGCTTAAAGATGTGGCATTAATCCTGGTTCTGATGCATGTAAATATGAAATATTGGGAAAGCCCAATGTAGCTCAAACACTTTACAGTCTATTTAGTGACACATTGAAATCTTCATCTCTAATGGGGATACTCTGGTGTCTATACTTGCACTAAAACAAATAATAAAAGGGGTGTGAGAATATAGAGGGAATGTCTAAGAGTAAAAGAAATCATTAGAGTAAAAATATACCTGGCAATTAATCCTCCTGAAAACATCCCACATGCACCTAGTCCATACCTCCTGACCCTTTATGCCATAGTTCTGGATGTCCGCTTTTCAGAGTAGCTTTACAAGGTGTCAGCAGAATTGCTCAAATGCTGCAACCATGGAGCATTTTAAATACATTACAGTGTGTTCTCACTGGCCTTATTCATCAGATCTAGTACTGGGAAACTTCTGGCTCTTTCCCAAAGGGCAAACAGCCCTAAAAGGTAGACATTTGAATCACTTTAAGACAAAGTGGCAACCAAGACAGTACAGCTACAGATACTAAAGAAATCCTCCACCATTGCTTCATAGACTGGCAAGAATGATGGGATGAATGTGTTCAAATCAAGAGAGATGATAGTGGTGGGGTAAGAGTAATGTGTTTTTTACTGTAATCGATTATTTTGCTTAAACATTTACCATATTCGTCAATCACACTGCATGCACACACACACACACACACACACACACACACACACCAGCACAGAATAGGGCCCCTGACAGTAGCAAAGAATTGAAAGCTCCAGTAAGAGGTCTGAGAGTGTCCTCCTGGCCTGGAATGTGACCTTCCTTAAATCCTGAGGCTGACCACAGCAGAGCAGGGACAAGTCAGCAAATCACTGAAGCCATCCACAGGGCTGTGGTTAAGGTGACAACAGTTGTCCCCCTCTACTGTATCATCCTCAGATGGAGCTGGAAGGTTGCAGCAAAAAGCCAGTGGCTCTGCAAGGCTGCGTCAATCTGGTGGCACAGAGATACACCGTTGTGCTCTCCAGCTCCAAGGCATTCTTGTTCAGCTTGGAGTGATAGTAACTGAACTGCTGACCTGAGAATCGGTCAGGCATGTTTCCTTTAGCACTCTGCCGTATTTCATAATACTTAATGAGCAAGTGGGGGCCTTGCTGCTGATAGCAGGACACACTTATGTGTCCAGAGATTGGGTAGAATAGCAGAGTGGACTTCCCTTCCTTGGCTTTGACTAGGTCCCTAGGGGACTCGATGACTTCGACATCAAGAGAACGTAGGGGAAAAGGAGACAGAATTGAACACCTCAACAGTGAGAAGATGATAAGCCAGCAACAATAAAGAGCTGCGGCCCCAGGAGACCTCCCACCTGTACTCAGGACTCACCTGCTCCAAGGAGACAAAGGGCTGACAGCAGAGGACCCTGGATCCCCAATCCAAGTCTAGAAAGCCAAGACAGGGCATCACCCTACATAAGGTGCTGATCTCCTGGGCCAGATAGCAGCTGCTCATTTTTGCTCCTCTCTTTTCTCTGTTTGGAGCATTTTCCTATAGCATCACGGATGTCACTGTCCCCTCTAGTAAGATCCTTGAACCTCAGTTCACGATCAAGTTTCCAGATCTTCCCACAACTAGACTGAGCTTTCAGTGAGCAGAGGGAGCTGCGCCCAGCAAAGCGGGGCTCTGTGTGGGGCAGATAACCCACACCCTAGCTTCTCTAACTCATTCAGCAGTGTGTGCTCTTCTCTCTTTCTGGCCAGGAAGTTCCAGGTTGCCCCCCTGAAGCCCAGGCACACTTCATCAAATGTAGACTCCTGGAGAGGCTGTGACTATACAAGGTTGCAGTTCATGTCTCACGGAGGTGACAAACACATGAGCATATGGTAAGTAAACAAAGGTCTGTGGTAACCACAGCCTATGATGCATCCAGGTCCCCAGCAAACACCTAGCAAGGACGCTTGGAAGCAACTGGGGAAATGATCAAACAGGTCCAAGAAGATGAAAACAACTTCTATGATATCTTGCAATTTTTAAAGTGCCTGTTCCACTCTTTCCCTCCTTTTCTTCAATTGAACAGTTTTCTTCATGATGCAGTTGGAAGAAGTCTTTTATGTGTGTCTATTTCTCATATATATTCTTATTAGTATCTTTGCAGTACATATTAAAGTTACACTTGCAAGCACACAGGTAGAAAGAATTTTTTATTCAGTATTACAACATACGTTTTATAATTCTCTCATGTAGACTAGGCAGATAATTTGGATTTGTTATGGACACTGATTTTGTTACATTCATGCCTTTCTGCTTGCATTTCTTTCTGTTGGTCTCATCCCTTCCTTGCTCAGTTTAAGCAGTTCTGTGGATTAGTGGAGAGCTTTCATAAATACACTCATTCCTCTGGCATATCCGGTATATGTCTGTTTTGTTTTTTGTTGTTACTGTAGAGTGTACATTTGTATTTTAACACAACCTACTTTTAAGTAATTTCTCACAATTTAGGAAAAACTTAAAGTTCTGTGATATTTGTTCATTCATTTTGTCATATTCATATAATTATTTTTATCAACTTGAGCTTTACATTTTTTATTTAAAAGAGGAGTAAAACTAAATGTAACAAAATGTAACAAAGCAAATCAGAAGAAAACAATGTAAGTGACAGATTTCAAAACAAAAGGTCTACCATGGCTACCATAATATCTCTTGCTTTCTTCTAAATGGTGTCTATATCTTCACACACAACAAATTCATACAAAGCAAAATAGTATAGAACTGACAAGAACAGGGTATTGAAGGCATTACAGGTGTTCAAAACCAGATAATATGAAAATTAACGAAAACTGCCATAATGTCTCTTATTCTCTTCAAAATAGCTGTCCATACCTTCACGTATGTTGAAATCAAACAATACTAAACAGACTAAAACCACTCTGAACAAAGGATAGAAGCATTATTGAATTGCATAGCGTGATGATACAAAATCAGCATGGATACTATATCTGTTTTCCTTCAAAATAGTTGTTCATTTCATCACACATAATATCCATTCTCATAAACTGTTTATGAGAAACTCTATGCATGTAAAAGCCTCTAATGTATACTTACCCTTTCTGCATTAGAGGAAAAAGCAAAGCAAAACAAAACAAGATAGATTACTAGAAAAATAAGAAACAAAAAGACAAATAAATAACAATAGCAAAGAGACCAAGACAGTAATGATACAGTCCTTAAAAACACGGTGGTAGGAACAGAACTAAGGTTGATATTTTACATAGTGATCTTCAAGATTTCCTCAGGTTACCTGACACAAACAAGCAAAATTGTTCCATCCTTATGAATATTAACTACTTTTTTCTATGAACTTGGAATTTGTAGCACAATCGTCTTAACCATCCTAAGTGTGTTTATACAAATTGACATATTTTTTCTTTTCCCTTCCCTTTTCTTTTTCCTGCTTTTCCCTGATATTATTTTCCCCTTTTGAGAAGATACCCTTTCACTATATTTTTGAGGATTTTGTATCTTAACTTGTCTTACTATTTCTTATACTAGGGAGACAGTACGGTATTTACTCACATGAGTTTAATATATTTCACTTATGTGTTTGCTCTCAAGTTACATCTGCTTATATACAAATATCTCAATGTGATTATTCTTTTTTTTGAAAAGGATATTTTCTCTTTTTTAATTTTACTTAAGGAAAAAAGAAAAAACAGAAAAAGGGTACAAATTATACAGAATTTCAAAAAAATAAACAGTAGGATATCACTAGTTAGTAGATTACATATTGTCATCTTAGAAATAGTTGTTTAAGTTACAAAATTAAAACATATAAAGTGGGCATTCAAACAGGGAGACTGCAAAGAGTTCTGTTCAATGATACAACAAAAACTCAGTAATATGGTTGTCTATCTTATATGCTTAAATAGACATGAAGTTATATACTTTAGAACACTTTCTTTACCACTCTTTTTTACAATGATAATGACACCTTTTGGGGTTTATTACTCCCACAGTTATTATTACTTTTTTTGAAGAGAATAAAACAAAATGTGATATAACAAAATAGAGTCAGTCAAATCAAAAGGATGTACATAGTACATAATGTAAAAACAGAATACAAGGTGATCAACAATGGTTACCATACTGCCTCTTGCTATCTTAAAAAGAATTGCTTATATCATCAGTTATAATAACATTAAACAAAACAGTAAAGAACAAAACCAATAAAACCAAAACATTAGGGACATTACAGGACTTCAAAAAAAGATAATAGTGAAACCAGACTGGGCGTCATAGTGAATCTTATTGTTTTCACTGTTGTTGCCTATACTCTCAAACTTGGTACTATCAAGCAAAACAGAATAGAGTAAAATCAGTGAAAACTATATGGTAAGAGCAATAAAGGGTTTCAAATCAATTTAATAGGAAATCAGAGTGGCTTATTATAATATATCCTGCTATTTTTATTTATTTTTTCCTTAATTAAAAAGATAAAAATAAAAAAAATAATAATAAAAAAGGAGATTGAGATAAAAGAAAGAGGACATAACAACAAAACATCACAGGTCAGAACATAATCATTTAATCAAAATAGTGTTTCACCACAAGATATTCCGACATAAAAGTAGTTACCATAGTGTCTCTTTCCTTGAAATCCATGAGTATAACTTTGTATACTGTAGCATCAAAGATATCAAGACAATGTAAAACCATTCAAGAAATGACAGTATTTCAGGGTATTTAGTGCCAATCTACAGAAAATGAACAATGGTTTCTGTATTACCTCCTTGCCTATAAAAGTTTTTGGTTATATTATCACATATAATAAAATCCAATCAGATACAACATGTTAAGACCGATGGAGACAGAAGAACAAAAGCTTGATGGGACTTCAAAACAAGATGATATTAAATCATCACTAGCTATTATGATGTCTTGTTTTCTCCACAATAGCTGTTCATAACATGCAAACTTCTCTGCCTCACTTCTGTTGAGCTCTTTTTCTGTCGTTTGTTGTCAATTTGTCTTCTTCATTTTGCTTTCTGCTCCATTCATTGTGGCCTCTCTGCCACTGTTTCTGAAGTCTTGGTATTTTTTTAGAATATCCTGCAGTATTCTCAGTAGAGTTGAATTGGTGGTTGTAAATTCCCCTAGTTCCTCTTTATCCTGGAATCACCTTGTTTCTCCATTAATTTCTAGGGACAGTTGTGCAGGATATATCAATCTTGGCCGGAAGTTTATTGTCTTTCAAAGCTTGAATTATTTCCTCCCATGCTCTTCGTGATTTGATGGTTTGTGCCAAGAAGCCTGCTGTAATTCTGATGGGTGTTCCCTTGTAAGCAATCTATTTCTTGTCTATGACAGCTTTTAATATTCTGTTCTTATATTGGATTTCTGGAATTTTGATTATTATATGCTTGGGTGTAGTTTTGATTGGGTTGTAGGTGGGTGGGGTCCTGTATGCCTCATAGATCTGAGTATCTTTACCTTTTCCCATATTAGGGAAGTTCGCCTTGATTATTTCTGTGAATAGTTTTTGCAGATCATATGTTTGTATCCCTACTTCTTCTTTTACAATCTTATTATTAAGTTATAGATCCTTTTATCATCTTCTAGCCTTTGTATTGTTATTGCTTGTTTCCTTGTTATTTTTAAGAAGTTTTTCCTTTCATGCTCCCATATTACAAATCTATCCTCCAATTGAGATAATCTATCCTTAGTTTCTTTCAAGCTGTTATGCCAGATTTCAATAGAGTTTTAGTTTCCTGGTAATCTCTTTGAACCTGCTTTGTGTATCCTACATTTTCTCTATTTTCTCCAACAAACAATTCTCCCCTTTTTTTCTGTTCTTCCACTCCACCATCTGTTTTTTTCTTGGGAAGTGCTTAGCATTTCTTTAACTATTCTACTTATATCTTGCTTTACTTGGTTAAATACTTCACTTTTGAACTCGTCTATGAGGTCCCAGAGATATTGCTTTATGTATATTGGGGCCATGCCTGATATTGCATGTTTTCTGTCCTCATTCTCCTTTGCATTTACCTTTCCTGGATCAGTGTCCTCAGGATTGGGGACTGAGGACCCTTTCTTGTTGCTCCCTCTTCCCATAATTTTTGTTCCTTCCATGCAGGCATATAAAGGAGGCCCAGTTTCTTTCTTTGTTGGTTAAAGTTTATTTGAATCACACTGGCTAGGTGTTCCCGCCCACTGCAGTGTACTAGGGAGACACAGACCTGAGCAGTCTGTGCTGGGCTTGCCCCTCCAGGTCAGTCAACCTGCTGAAGGCTTCACTGCATTAGGGTGCACTGCCAAGCACAGGGACCTGGTTTGGGCTACCCTACTGGGTCTTAGTCCACAGCGTCACCCAGGTCAAGCACTCCCTACCAATCCCACTTGAGAGGGAAATATATGACTGAAGTCACTGCAGCATCCTGTTCCAGCTAGTTTGCCCAATCCCAGAATGTCCTCTTTGGAGCCTCCTAGTCTCTGGAAGGGTCCATTCAGGGCTCCCCACCAGCTCTGCTCTCAGTTTGGCTCACTGATTCCCACTCTCAGAGCTTTCGCATCTCTATCCCTGCTGTTCCAATTCAGATGCAGCAATGGCAGCAGGAAATTCAAGCCACAGTTTCCAGAGGCACAGGTTCCAGCTTCAGCAATGAGACTTTAGCTGTTCCAGTCATAGCACCAGGATTGCATTTCCAGTTGGTTTCTCTCAGCTTAGTTCATTCCTGGATCAGCAAGGTATATCTCCCCCTGCTTAGGACTCCCCACACTACCCCATTCCTGGAATCTAAGCTAGCTATCTCAGAGAGCCTCTGTAGCTCCTGTTATCTATCTGCCATATTATCCTGGAAGTCCAATGTGATTATGCTTTATAGCTGAGTAGTACTCCATTGTATAAAAGCACCACATCATTTTTATCCATTCCTCAGTTGATGGACATTTAGGTAGTTTTCAAAATCTGGCTATTACAAATTGTGCTGCTATAAACATGTGTGTACATATATCACTGTGATATGATGCTTTTAGTTCTTCTGGGAATATGCCCTGAAGTGGAATAGCTGGGTTAAATGGGACTTCCAATCCGAGCTTTTTGAGGAACCTCCAGACTGACCTCCACAGTGGTTGCACCAGTCTACACTTCCATCAACAGTGTAGAAGAGTTCCTTTTTCCCTGCAGCCACTCCAGCACTTGTTGTTGGTAGTTTTCTTTATCTGGGCTATTCTTTCTTGATTGAGATGGAATTTCGGTGTCCTTTTAATTTGCACTTCTTTAATGACCAATGATGCTGACACTTTTTCATGTATTTATTTGCCATTGTATTTCTTCATCTGAAAATTGTGTATTCATCTCAGATGCCCATTTTTGGACTGGATCTTTGAATTTCACTGGTCTGATTTTTTAATTCTTTATATGTTCTAAAGCAAAGTCCTTTGTCTGAGGGTCAGTTCATCAAGTCTTTTTCCCAATTTGTCAGTTTTCTTTTTACTTGCTGGAGATTTCGTTTGACATGCAAATCTCTTTAATAAGACATGATCCCAGTTATTGATTCTGGAAAGTATTTTGTGTGCTATTTGACTCTTCTTCATGAATTCTTCACCTACACTGGTGTCTTCAAGATTTCTACCTTCTTGGTTATCCAACAGATTTATTATTTCTGTTTCAATATTATATCTTTGATCCATTTTGACTTTAGCTTAGTATATTGTGACAGACATCGGTCTACTTTAGTTTGTGGTATATGGAGAGTCAATTTTTCCAGCACCATTTATTAAAAACTGTGTTTCTTTGAGTGACAATGTTTGGCCCTTTTATCAAAGATCAAGTGGCTAATTATGTTTGTAGTTTTATTTGTATCTTCTAATCTATTCCATTGATCTTCAGATCTGTTTTTATTCCAATACCATGCTGATTTTATTAAAGTAGTTTTGTAGTACAGCTTCAAACCAGGAATTGTGATGCCTCCTATCTTGTCTTTGGTGCTCAGAATTGCCTTTCCTATTCCTGGAATTTTTTGGTTCCAGATGAATTTTAGGAATGATTTCTCTATGTCTGTGAGTTATATTAGTGGTATTTTGATTGGGATTGCACTATATCTGTATAACAATTTTGGGAGAATGGCCATTTTCACAATATTTGTTCTTCCTATCCATGAAAAGGGAATGTCTTTCCATTTTCTGAGATCCTTCAATATCTTTTCTCAGGGTATTATAATATCTCCTGAATAGGTCTTTTAAATCTTTTGTTAGATTGATCTCTAAGCATTTCAGTTTTTAGATGCTATTGTGAAGGGTGTGGATTCTCTTATTTCTCTTTCAGTGAGTTTGTTGCTTGTGTATAGGAATGCTACTGATTTTTGAGTGCTGACTCGTATCTAGCTACATTACTGAATTTATTTATTATACCTAGGAGTATTTCAATGGAATTTTAGGGGTCATCTATTAGAGTACCATGTTGTCTACAAATAATAATAATTTGATTTCTTCTTTTCCTCTTGTTACTCCTTTCATTTGTCTCTCTTATCTAACAGCTCTGGCTATTATTTCCAGCACTAGTGAGTAGGAGTGGTGAAAATGGACATTTTTGTCTTCTTCCTGGTTTTAGAGTAAAGGCTGTCAGTTTTTGGCCATTTAATATGATGCTGGCTGTTAGTTAGTCATAGATGGCTTTTATAATATTGAGGTAAAGATCGTCTATTCCAATTTTCTGTAAGGTTCTTACCATGAATGAGTGTTGGACCTTATCAAAAGCTTTTTCTGCATGTATAGAAATGATCATGTGATTCTTATTTTTGGTTCTATTGATTTGGTGGACTACAATTATTGATTTGTGTGTGTTGAACCATCCCTGCATTCCTGGGATGAATCTCTCTTGATCATGGTGTGTAATCTTCTTGATGAATTCCTGCATTCTGTTTGCCAATCTTTTATGGAGAATTTTTGCATCTCTGTTCATTAGGGAGATTGGCCTGTGGTTCACTTTTCCGGTTGGGTCTTTCTCAGATTTTGGTATTACAGTAATATTTGCTTCCAAGAATGAGTTAGGGAGAATTTCTTCCCTTTCGATGTCATTGAAGATTTTGAGGAGTGGCAGAATTAAATCTTTGAATTTCTTATGGAATTCTGCAGTGAATCCATCTGGACCTGGGCTTTTCTTTGTTGGTTAGGATATAAATACATTTTCAATTTTATTAATTAAAATTGGGCTATTCAGCAGTTTTACATCTTCTTGACCCAGCTTTGGTAATTCATATATTTCTAGGAATATGTCCATTTCTTCTGTGCTAGAAATCCTATGAGTGTAGCATTTTTTGAAATAGGGAATGATGATATTCTATATTTCCAGAGAATCTGTAGAGATTTCACCCCTCATTGCAAGAATTTGGTTTTTTTCTTTCTTTTTTTTAAATAAGGTTGGCTAGGGGCCATTCAATTTTATTTATTCTTTCAAAGAACCAACTCTTTGATTCATTGATTCTTTGTATTTTTTCTTAATCTCTATTGCACTGATTTCTGCTCTGACCTTTATAATTTCCTCCCTGCTTTTGGCTTTGGGCTTGATTGCTCTTCTTTTTTTACATGTTTGGGATGTATCATCAGATGGTTTATTTGTGTTTTTTCTGTTTTCCTGATGTGAAAGTTCATTGCAGTATATTTCCCTTTGAGGACTGCTTTCATTGCACCTCACAGCTTCTGTTAAGCTGGATCTGTATTTTTGTTTGCTTGTAAATATTGTTTAATTTCTTCTGTGACTCACTGATTGCTCAGGAGTTTATTATTCAATTTCCACGTGTCTGTGGGGTATTTGATGTTCCTTTTATCATTAATTTCTAATAAACATATGGCACTATGATCCAATAACATTGTTGGGATAATTCCAATCCTTTTGCATTTCCTTAAGCATGTTCCACGTGCTACTGAAAGAATTTATACTCTGATGTTTTTGGGTGAAACACTCTGTACACATTCACTAAGTCCATTTGTTCACAGGTGTGATTCAGTTATGTTATTTCTTTGCTGATTATCTGTCTAGTTGATCTGTCCCTTTGTGTCAATGGCATGTTAAGGTCTCCTGTTATAACTGTGTTATTGCTTATTTGATTTTTCACTTCTGTTAATATTTGTTTTGTATAACTAGGTGCTCCTAAATTTATTGCATATATGCTTAAGATTGACATCTCTTCCTCTTGAAGTTTTCCCCTATCTAGTATGGTAGTGACCTTCTTTATCTCTTTGGATCACTCTTCATTTGAAGTTCACATTGTCTGCAAACAGAATAGTTACCCATGCTTTTTTTGTGTATCCTGTTGCATTGAGTACTGTTTTATATTGCTTGATTTTCAGTCTATGAGTTTCCTTTTGGGTTAGATGGGTTTACTGTAGACAGCATATGGTTGGATGCTGTTTCTTGATCCATTCTGCCAGTCTGTTTCTTTTAATTGGTGAATTGAGGCTATTTACATTAATGGTTATAACTGATATATATTGGTTTGGTGTTGACATGTTATTTTTCCACTGTTGGTTCTTTGCCTTTCCAATCTGTTTAACTGTTTGCCTTGCTTAGTGTTTTTTTTTTTTCCTATATCTGTCTAGAATGTGTTTCAGTATTCTTTACAGAGTTGGTTTGGTGGTTATGAAGTTCTTCAGCTGTTCTTTGTCCCAGAAGTATCTTATTTCTGCATCCATTTTGAAGGACAGTTTTGCAGGGTACTTCAGTCTGAATTGGAAGTTGTTTCCTTTTAGAATGTGAAGTACTTTACTCCATACTCTTCTTGACTTCATTGTTTGTGTGAGAAATCGGTGCTGATTCTGATAGTCTTTCCATTTTGGTTGATCTGTCTCTTCTTTCTAACAGCTTTTAATATTCTGCTCTTATGTTGCATTTCTGGGATGGTAATTATTATATTTCTGGGTGTAGTTTTATTTTGGTTATGGTTATTTGGAGTTCTATATGCTTCACCAAACTAAATTTCTGTTTCCATTCTCATGTTTGAGAAATTTTCAGCTATTACTTCTGTAAATAGTCTCTTGATATCCTTTGTGTCACCTTCTTTTTCATTTATCCCTATCATTTATCTCTATATTCTTATGTTGTTTTTCTTTGCATCATGTTGCAGCTGTTAAATTGTTATTTCCTGGTTACTTGTTATTTTTAAAAGATCTTTCCTTTCCTGTTCACTAGCTGTATTTTCATCTTCAAGATCTAAAATTCTATCTTTGTTTTTGTTGAGGCAGTTTTGCCATACTTCAATGGAATTTTTTATTTCCTGTATATCTCTTTAAATCTGCTTATGCATTCTGTTTGTTTCTTATATTGTTCATTTAGTGTTTCCATCTTTTTGCATTGTTCCTCTCATTTTTAACTATGTCTTTAGATGTGTTCAGCATTTCTACATTTATCATTTCTTCTTTTACCTGAGAGATGCTTTCTTTGTTTCTTTGTTTCTTTCTTTCTTTGTTTCTTTGTTTCTTTCTTTCTTTCTTTCTTTCTTTCTTTCTTTCTTTTTGTTTTGTTTTGTTTTGTTTTGTTTTTTGGTTGAATTCATGACCTCATGCTTGCCAAGGAGGCACTTATGTTGCTGAACTAAATCCCCAGCCCCTGAGAGATTATTTCTGATCTGAGTTCTTTTATAGCTTCCTGAATTTGTAATTTACTTCAGTTGTTATCATCTCAAGAATTTCAGGTGTCTGGCTTACATTTTCTTCCATTTCTATGTCTCTTAGGCTAGCTAGGCTTGCGCTGGAGTTTGAGACTGCATTTTATTCTTCCATTTTGTCACTTTTCTATATTTTCAAGTTTCAAGCAATGTTTCAAAGCTTCCCCCATTAGCTGGGAATCACCTGGCCTACTTTTGACTCATGGAGCAGACTGCAGGTGACTGCTACTCACTTGTAGGTCCCTGAGGGTGCCCCTTTTAGACCTTTTTGGGACCTCCCATGTGTTCTCTGAATATTTGGGCCATGGCGCATAGTCTTAATGCCTGTGAGTGACCATCCAAGGTTTCCCTGGAACTGAGTCAAGTTGTCCATGTTTAGCTTTCAGGATTAAATTCAGTTCCCTGCTAGCTGCTTGGAGTGTGTGGGACACTTGGAGTTTGTAGCCGCAGTTATCTCCTGTGCTTTTTCCAGTGATTTGGGACATGGGGCACATTCTTACTGTCTGGGGGGCGACATTCCAAGGCTTCCCTGTGAACTGCAATTCAACCCATGCAAGTTCAGCTCCTGGGAATAAATTCAGGCCCCTTCAAGCAGCTTGGAGGTTGCAGGCCATGGCCCAGTCAGGCCCACAGGGAACTTCCAAGAGTCTTCCTGTGATTTGGGATGTTGGGCATGGTCTTACCTGCTTGGAGCGATGTTCCAAAGTTTCCTTGTGTACTGGGATTCAATTCATGCATGCATGCATCAGGACTAAATTCAGAACCCTCATAGCTGCCTTGAAATCATTCTAAAATTGCTATTACAGTGTGCCCCAATCCACATTATTCACTGGTTTGGCACCATACAACTTGTGGATTTATTCCAATGTCAAAATAATCATGAGAGATAAATACTTTAATTGATTCAGGTGAATTAGTCAATTACTGAACTAATTTTTTGTCAAGAATCATACTTTCCCCTCCCCCCATGTGTAGCACCCTGGTGAGCCAGTGCCTCCTTTCTGGTTGTCTCAAAAAGGTGCCCTTGAACACAGCATAGACACATAATATTTGCACTTCCTATGATATCCAGCTAGGACATAAAGGTCTTAGAGTTATGGAATTCCATGTTAAGAAACCCTGGTGCCAGCTGTGGGTTTCTACCTGCAGAAGTTATGGAGGTAAATGTGTGGAGAAAAATAATAAACTGTATTATATTATTCTGTAATATTTCATATGGAAAACTAATTGATTTAAACCTAAGTCAATGTAATGCAAGAATCAGGCCCATATTGTGATCTACCTTCAGAAGTCTCAAAATGCTGCTCTTTTCTCACAGATTCTTAGTAAATATTTAGCTTTTTGTCTTATTTTTCTAATTCTAGTACTTAGTTATATCCAGAGCTAATGCTACTGTTAATCATACAAATATTTCTTCTGAATGTTTTGTTTACTCATGTATTTTTAAATCATTTAATAAAGACATTTTTTTCTCTATAATGGACTCTTGTTTGGTTTCCAGTGGAGCTGCATCTACCTGACTTCATGTAATAGTACTGAAACTGGAGAATCCCTGATCACTCAAAGAGTTCAAAGTTGCTTAGCTTCTTTCTATAGTTCTCTCCTTGAAAAGAAAATACAAACTGCACATTGGAAACTACAGTCCTTCTTCATTCATTGGAGAGCAATATCATTTATCTTCTGTGTGGCTTTCCTTTTTGAAGAGAGAGTCCTTGGCTGTGCCTTGCTGTGTATGCACTGTGAGCAGAGGCACAGAGAGGTCTAGCTGGTACTGGCTGACTCCAGGGTCAGGGGGAAATATTCCATTTCATCTCAAAGACACTGCACTCTTCTTCAGCTAAACCCTTGGAAGTGCTGGAAATGCTTCCTGAGTAATGTAGTACCCTCAACCACTGACTTGGACCTTGAAGACACTAGAACACTGAGTGATGGTTCATATTCTGAGAACACTCTAGGGTCACCTTTTTTACTGTGTATAATGAGGTATCTGGGTGTCTGGGTGTTTCCAGCATCCATGAAGCCTCTAGGCAAGAGAATCACAAGATGAAATCTGGATATAAGGCTTGTGTTGTACTTTCAGAGGAAAAATCTGGAGCAAGGACTCTGCAAACCCATGGCAAAGTTGGCTAACAGAGTCTAGAATTTACCTTCTCCTAGGAGACAAAGGGGTGTACATAGAGTTCAGGGCTCAGAGCAGCGCACCATAGAAAGAAACAGTTACATCTAAATGCTGAGGTCTCAGGACAGAGACTGGAGAACTCCCAGGATCCTCCCTAAGGAGAGGGTGGCTGGGCCACTGATGTCATTTCTATCTACCCTTGCAGATTCTCCCTGGCTGAGGATCCCTTCCCACTGGCCTCAGACAGGATCGCCCACTTGTCTAATAGAGAAGACCTGCAGGGAGGGAGGAGTATTACAGCAAGGCACTCAGCTGTGAGCAAATTGCACAATGGAGCTTTCCCACATTCCTCTAAGACTGTTGGTCCTCTCTGTGCACCTGTCCTGATATCAAAGCTGCCCTGCCAAACTCTTCAACTGTGAATCTCATTCAAGTTTAGACAGAACCTCCCCCCACCTCTTGTACACTTGTTGGTAACTGAAAACTCCTCAGCATATCCCTGGTAGTGAATCCAAAGCCAAGTTACTGTTAACCATTTCCTTCCTATGTTATTTTCCCAGGCTCTCCCTAGAGCTCTTTTAGAACCCTATGGCATCACAGTGCCATCTTGTGGGCAGTATGTGAAATTGCATTGTTATTTCCTTGGCAATGGCCTAAGGAATACAGGTAAATGTCTGCATAGTATGCAGGTTTTATGGTCAATTTCCTTGAATTCTAATTCAAATTCAAAATCTTGCCCTGAATTTCTAATGAGATTAGTATTTCTAGTATCTCATTTGCTTAGTATCTCATTTTCCTTACATCACATTCTTCACAATTGCAAAAGCAGCAAACAGAAACACAAAGGATTTGGAAGCAGATTTATTTATATCAATCAGTGCTGATGGGGACCATTCCTAGGATATCAGGTCCTGTTCTCTGGAGGTCTAGAGCTTATATGTATTATGCAGTCAGGAAGTACAGAGGCAGAATGGCTTGTCTGTTAGGGATTGATTTATACAGTGTGCATGATAGCTATGCATCACAGTGACCAGCAGTTTCTAGGAGACAGGAGCAGAGGGACATGAAACAGGAACTAGTCCCTTGGAGACTAAGAATCTAAAGTATCCTGACTGGTGAGGGGGTAGTATTTTCTGCTACTCAGTCACAGCCTTAAAGTGTTTTCTCTTAAAGCCATCTTCTAAATTAAGATGGATAGAATGAGAGAAATGAGAGAAAATATTTGGTGTCAAATATTGCCCAAAAACTGCAATGTATGAAGTATAATTTCTTTTAACTCCATTAAAAGCTTAAAAATAAAATGAACATTTAAATCATTACACAAATAATATATCAGCAAAGGAGTGTGCAGATAATGTGACTGATAGGATTATTACCAAAGGATGTGAAGTATGAAACAAAAGAGGCCTTTATTCCGAGAACACAGAGAGAGATAACTGACACCCCCCCAACCACTGGAGTGCGGCAATCTCTCTAGCAGACACGTGACATGGGGGATATATAAGTAGCCTAAGCTTAGGGTAGTGCCCTAGGGCCATTAGATATGCACAGGTATCTCATTGGCACACGTTTGGTGCCAGGGGAAGATTCCTAATGGTGGGGGGAGATAGAGTCACAGTTAAATCTCTAGGGGTGGGGGAGATTCCGGTTGAGGCTTTCCTGGCTACAGTATCCCGTCAGGGCCAAAACCCTTTCATATCTTGTCTTATGATTATTATTAAAGGGGTGAAGATTTCTCTCTTTAACTACTTCCTGCTGGCAGAGGGCACTGTACTGGAGTCTAGGAGAGCCAACAGGATGACGGTTGATGCCCAGGGAGACGCTGGTGCCAGGTGTTTTAGCCAGGACAACTTCACTGGTGAATGCACGTATGTTAGACTGGAAAAACAAAGAGACAAGATGTTATGAGACATGGTACTGTCATATTTAAGGACCCAGGTGAGCTAGAGGGAAAGGTGCCTTTGATTTACACATGTCATTATATCAGGATGACGTTGAGGTAGGATCATTGTCACGGTGAGGTAGAATTCTGAAAAATAAGTGTGAGGTTAGGAAGAGTGATGTTATGAGAGGTGATTACTCCCTCATCTGAAAGCATAAACGTTAAGAGAGTAGGTGTGTAAAACATCTCTCCAGTCTAGGAGTTGAACTGGAAAAAATAGGGGGAGTAAGGAAGGCGATGGCTGTACCAGTATAGGAAAGGTAAGCGCTTAGGCTTTCAGGGATGTCACGTTTAACCAGACAGCTGAGGGTAGAAAGAACTAAGACAGTCATCACATAGAACATTATGAAGATGATCTTATGCATGATATGGGAGTCTTTAGGAAAGACTGTCAAGAGTCCTGCTGTAAAAATGATCATTAATAGAATGTAAGAAATTAGGAACCAAAGTGGATAACAAAACATGACTTAGCCTGTTAACTGTGGCAGCGAGGCCTTTGTGAAACAGAGACAGGTGGGAGACAGAAGATGATATGACCACTCAAAATGATCAGATTTAGGGCTGGAGGACACCTCTTAGCCTGAATAATGTGAAACCAGGATGGGAGTCCAGCAACTTTGACTGCTGTAGGGGTAGCCAAGTAGACCAGATAGAGGCCACTCCACCTTGGTTGTAGTCCTGTGGATTTAGAATATTTGAGATAAATTAGATCTCCTGGGGATATGGGAGGATCTGGTTTGGCCTCTCCAGAGGGTTGTGGAAGGCAGAGATCAGCATGTTGTCGCAACAGGTGTCAGAGGAAGGAGAGGACTGGGACATAGTCAGCCAGGGGAGGGAGATTTTGGGGAGTAGGAAGATTGTGGAGTAAGAATGGCCTACTGTACATAAGTTCAAAAGGACTCAAGAAAGTAGGAGCCTGGGCAAGTGCACTGAGCTTGGCTAAGGCTAAGGGCAAAAATTGAGGCCAAGGTTGATGTAATTCTAAAGTGAGTTTTGTAAGGTGTGTCTTTATGAGGCCATTTGCTTTTTCTAGTTTTCCTGAGGATTGTGGATTGTTTGGGATGTGTAGGTGCCAGGTGATGTGTAAGCTCGAGGATACCTGTTGAGTGATCTGAGAAACAAAGGCGGGACCACTATCTGACTGAATACTCTGAGGTAGACCAAACCTTGGAATGATTTCTTGTAAAATGATTTTGGTAACTACATCAGCAGTTTCCCTGGTTGTGGGAAAGGCTTCTATCCATCCTGAAAAGGTACAAACAAAGGTGAGAAAATATTTGAGAGTCTTGTGGCGGGGCATGTGTGTAAAATCTATTTGCCAGTCCTGACCAGCAGTGTTTCCTCAAAACTGATGGTTAGGAAAGGAAGGGGGTGCCGTACATCCTGAGGAGAGGTCCTGGCACAGAGATCACAGGTGTGAGTAATCTTAAGAATGATAACTTTTAGAGAAGGGTATGTGACTATTGGGGCTAAGAGTTTGTATAGGGCCTGCGATCCTATATGAAAACAGTAGTGTAAGTCAGTGATGATGCCTAAGGCCTGTTGATGTGGAAGAACAAGTTTAGATCCCTAAAAAATCCATCCCTGAGTGTTTTGTGTGTAACCTGGTTTATGAAGTAGCTGTAACTGCTCTGGTGAATAATTAGGCTGAGGTAGACTGTTTGGGACTAACGGGAGAAGATGAGAGAGGCAGGGCCCTTGTGCAGCTAACTTGGCTTGTGAATCTGCAAAGGCATTGCCTTGAGCAGTAGGATCTGTAGAGTTTTGGTGTCCTCTACAATGAATAACTGCTGCCTGCTTTGGAAGTTGGGCTGCCTCTAGAAGTTTAAGGATAAGGGGAGCATTAATGATGGGGGTTCCCTGAGTGGTAATAAAACCCAGTTCTTGCCAAATAGAGGCATGAGAGTGTAAAGTGCTAAATGCATACTTTGAGTCATGTATATATTTATAATCTTGTCTTTTGCTAGTGTAAGAGCCCTTGTAAGGGCAATAAGTTCTGCCCTCTGTGACAAGGTACTACGTGGCAGTGGATTTGCCTGTATAACTTTTGACTGGTTAACTATTGCGTATCCTGCCTTCTTTTGGTTGTCTGTGTTTGTTGAACTGCCATCTATGAACCATGTGTCAAAGGCCAAAGAGAGAGGTGTGTTATTGATGTGAGGGAAAGAGGTGGGAGTCATCTGTAAAAACTCAATACAGTCATGGTGAGGATGGCCCTCTGAGGTGGGAAGTAAGGTTGCCACATTAAGAGGACCACTAGTTGCAATAGAGATTCAAGGGTCTTGAGAGAGAGCTAAGTGTACCTGTTGAAAGCAAGAAGGGGTCATTAGGGCAGGGAGCACATTATGTGAGATAAGCTCACATAGGTGATGAGGTGAGTGTACTGTAACAGATTGCCCTAATGTAAACTTTTTAGCTTCCTGTGTCAGGAGAGCTGCAGCTGCAAGAGCTTGGAGACAAGGAGCCTATCCTTTTACTGTGTGATCTAACTGTTTTGACAAGTAAGCTACTGCTTGAAAAGAAGGTCCCTTTTTGTGTCCTAGTACACCAATAGTATTGTGGCCCTGACAAGTAGTATATAGGATGAAAGGTTAGGTAGGATCAGGAAGGGTAAGAGCTGGAGCTTTTAGAAAAGCCTCTTTTAATTTTTGAAAGGAGGCATGGATGGGCCTACTAGGGTCCAAGGG
This sequence comes from Cavia porcellus, assembly GCF_034190915.1. Taxonomy (NCBI): domain Eukaryota; kingdom Metazoa; phylum Chordata; class Mammalia; order Rodentia; family Caviidae; genus Cavia; species Cavia porcellus. The sequence goes on along the minus strand of NW_026947489.1, from coordinate 49,456,946 downwards.
TTCTGATAAGGGACACTTACGGGCCTTGTAGAGGGGTTGAGTTAGGGCTGCAAAGTTAGGAATCTAGAGACGAAAGAAATTAGCTAAACCTAGGAAAGATGTAACCTGCTGTTTAGTTGTGGGCACCTGGAGAACCCGAAGAATTGCCTTACAATCTGAGGTGATGGAGAGAGTGGTGTGGGTGAGAGTGAGACCTAGGTGTTTGACTTTTGGGGAGGCTATCTGGGCTTTAGCAGGAGATACCCTGTATCCACGTCTAGCAAGGAAATTAAGAAGACTGGCTGAATGGTGTATGGCTAAAATATGGGATGGAGAACATAATAGTAGGTTGTCTATGTATTGAAGAAGAAAGCTAGGTTTGAGATCAAGTTCTGTGAGGTCAGTAGCAAGAGCTTGACTAAAGAAGTGGGGACTATCTCTGAATCCTTAGGGGAGCACTTTCCAAGTAAGTTGTTGAGACCTGAGAAGGTCTGGGTCAGTCCATGTAAACGCAAAGAGGTTTTGGCAATCAGGGTGTAGGGGGATAGTGAAGAAGGCATCTTTAAGATCTATGACTGTAAAGTGAGTGGTGGAGGGAGGGATATGAGAGAGCATGGTATAGGGATTTGGCAGGACTGAGTGAGTTGGGATAACAGCACTGTTAATTACCCTAAGGTCCTTACCAGGTGATAGGGCCCATCAGGCTTGAGTACTGGGATAATGGGAGTATTGTGGGGAAAATGGGTAGGTTTAAGAAAATCATTGTATAAAAGCCACTTAATTATGGGTTTAAGTCCCCTTTAATGTTGGGGAGCTATGGGGTATTAGGGAAAAATTGAGGGATCCCTGAAACGGATTAAAACAGGCATGGCATGTGTAGCCAGAGTGGGATTGGATGTGTCCCAAATCATGGGGTCAACCAGAGAAAGAGAAAGGGGAGTGAATGGCTTTGCAATGCATTGTGAGGCTGTTTGGAGGATTAGTGCTGTGGGGAGAGATAAAGTGAATGAACAATTAAGTTTTTGAAGAAAGTCTCTATCTAAAAGAGGTGTGGGACATGTTGGGATCACTAGGAAGCTATGGGTAAAGAAAAGAGTCTGGAATCTACATGGGACAGGCCCAGTCTGCAAAGGTTGATTAGGCTGGCCATCAATGCCCACAACAGAAATCAAGGACTTACTACAAGTTCCTGAAAATTAAGGAAGTACACTATAAGTCATCCCCGTATCTACAAGCAGAGATATTATCTTACCTGAGACCTCCAGTGAGACTCAGGGCTCTGACAAGATTACCTAAGTGGGGGCTGTGAGCCAGGAACCCCATCAATCCTGCGCAGCAAGTCCGAGCAGGTCAATCAGCAATGAATATGGCATTGATGGAGTCTCCTGTGAGGGCGAGGGATTAGAGGATGGCTTACCCACTCGCTGGTGGCTAGGACAGTCGCTTTTCCAACGTCCTTTAAAGTTGCAGTATGGACAGGGTCCTAGAGGGATGCCAGGGTTAGGGCAATCTTTTTCCCAGTGTCCTTATTTGCTGCATTTTAAGCACGGTCCGGGTGGGACTCCAGCAGCCACACCTTGTTGTGGATTTCTTGTCTTGGGAGCTCTGAGTGCCACTGCCAAAAGGTCAGACTGATATTTAGCAAACTTTAATTTTTGAGCTTGCTTTTCTTCTTTTTGAATCTTATCACTATTGTTGAAGATACAGAAAGCTAATTTAAGTAGATCCCCTTGTGGAGTTTGAGGGCCATGTTCAACCTTTTGTAATTTTGCACAAATATCATGAGCAGACTGGGAAATAAAATAAGAGTTAACAACAATCATCCCTTCATGAGAGTCTGGGTTTACATTAGTATACTTAAGTAAGGTTTGCCAAAGCCAATTTAGGAACACAGCTGGGTTTTCATTGCCTCCTGGACCTGTTCTGAAAGCTTGTTATAGTTAGTATGTTTGTGGGCAATATTATTAAGGCCCACAATCAGACACTCAATTATCTTATGTAATTTTGTTGAACTTGTCCATTCCGATAGTTCCAGTTAGAATCTGTTCTGGCACAGCTACAGGCCCAGGGTCGTTATCAGCGGTGTTTGCCTTATGTCTTCGGTCAGCTTCTTCTCTAGCTGCTTGTCACAGCTGATTTCTCTCTTGTGAGCTGAGAGTGGTATTTAAAATCACATAAACATCCTTAAAATGTAAATCATAACAATTAGTAATAAATTCAAATTGCCTGATATAATTCTGTGGGTCAACAGAGAAGCTACCTAATTTATGGGTAATCTGGGATAGATCAGAAAGGGAGAAAGGCACATGTATATTAATCAGTCCTTCAGGGCCAGCTTGCTCCCAAAGTCGTAGCAGAGCTTGAGGAGAAGATTGCGGAGTAGAGGGCCATTGGGCAGCTATCTGTCAAGTAGACAAGTGTGAGCAATTATCTGTAGAGCAGCTACAGAGCAGCTGCTGGTTACCCTGGGATGAGGAAACACAGGCAGATAGCATCTCACTGTGTGCCTTGATGTGAGAAAATTGCTGTTGGCAACACAATGAAGCATCATGTGGACTGCAACAGGATCCCTGTTGCTGTTCACAAGAGGAGACACAAGGGGGCACCCATTGACTGTGAGATCTGTCCCAAGATGGCAGCGCCCTATCACGTGGCAGAGGACCGCAGCATGGTGACTGTTTCTGGCGTAAGCTAGAACAATCAGACAGCTTGCTGGAAGGGCACAACGAATGAGATCGAGTATGGTGGGTGGGCAGCAAAAATGCAGTAGAGGGCAGAGTAGAGCTGCTGGGAGAGGAATGGGTCCCGGGAGGCAGAGAGGAACATGATCACACAGCAGGAGGTAACTACAGCACAGAGGGACCAGAACTGCTGAGAGAATCAGGGATAGGGGGAGGGGAGGGCAGTCCAGTGGGAGGTAACAGTGAGGAACGAGTTTGGGGGTAGGCAGGTGGCCAGGAAAAGACTGGAGGAACATCGTCAAGCATATCCTGACAGGAGGAAACAGTTTGGGTCACGGCAGAGCTAGTTAACATTATTTGGGTGGGAATACAGGACTTAATGAGAAACGGGTGTGTTCTCAGAACCAGGAAGGCCTCAGTGTATGGGAGTTCTATCAACCTGTCACTGGCTCAGCAAAAATCATAGAGGATTTTGAGAACACGGGGGTCAAATGTTCCTTCCCTGGGCCAATGATTGCCGCTAAGTGGATAGGTTGGCCAGACCTCCTGGCAGTAAAAAGTTAATTGCTTAGTTTTAATGGTACTTTTAATCTTAAGAGTACGTAGATTGGAAATTAGGCATTGTAGAGGCGTCTTTTGAGAGTTAGAGAACATGTTTCCCATAATCGATTCAGGCAAGAAATGAGCCGTGGACCAAAGGACAAGCCATCACTCATTCTGTGGTGCTGCATGGCAGTTAAGGTTCCAAAAACTCATATATTCCAGTTGTCACTGAGAGATTCACGAGTGAAGTCCATGTGGGGTCAGTAACAGTTCTGCTCGTGAGAGCGTGAAGCTATACAGGAAGTGAGGGCTTCTCAATGTGGGCAATCCAAAAAGCTCTGCTTCGGGCTATCTGAACCCAAAGGATGAGAGATTTGTGGACACAGGCTTGCCCAGAAAGACCCTGCCATGGGCTGTCCTAAGGACGTGAAAGTGTCACAGACCCACGCAAACAGGGAGAAAACTCGTCTGGGATGGAGCACCAAGAATTCTCCAGAGATTGCTCACCTGAAATTAATTGGCTGGTGTTGAATGCAGGTGGGTGGCTACAGGTTAAGATTCTGGGAGAGGAAAGTGGCAGGATTTAATCCGGTTAGCGAATTGGCTGTGGACTCTAGTGGGACTCAAACTGAGTGTGTCCCAGTAGTCAATCACCTGCCGACTGAGTCATGGCACCAAATGATAGGATTATTTCCAAAAGATGTGAAGTATAAAACAAAAGAGGCCTTTATTCTGAGAACATGGAGAGAGATAACTGACACCCCCTGACTGCTGGAGTCCATCGATCTCTCTGGCGGACACGTGGCGTGGGGGTATATAAATAGCCTATGCTTAGGGTAGTGCCCTAGGGCCATTAGAGATGCCCAGGTATTTCATTGGCACACATTTGGCGCCAGAGGCAGATTCCTAAGGGTGGGAGGAGATAGAGTCACAGGTAAATCTTTAGGGGCATGGGAAGTTACTGTTGAGGCTTTCCTGACTACAGCGTCCCATCTGGGCCAAAACCCAGACTTTCAGTGACTATGTTCAAGACGACATCAAATGTGTGAATAAAAAGTAAAATGACCATAGGAAAAAAGTAGAGGGGATTGTACCTCAAAAACGAGGCCCCAAGATGTTGTTCAAATAATAGGGCAAGATGTCTTTAAAAAGAAGTGCTTTATTTTAGCTGGTACCCAGAAACATAGCCTGCAAGGAGTCTGAAGAGCTGTGTAACCAGGTTAGGTAACAGGGAGTTTATAAAAGGAAAAATCGCAGAGAAGAAAAAAGGAAGGAAGCTTATACAAAAAGGGAGTTAATTTCTGCAAAACATTTTACAACCAACAGCCTGTTAGTACAAGGACTATGTGTTTTATAATTAGTGGTCAGCAAATGTTTTACAACCTAAGGGTCATCTGGTTTCAGGACCAAATTGCTGTTCTGGAAGGGGGTAATTCATAAGAAACAAGAGTTGGAACACAGGTCAGGGTAACAATGCTTTAAAAGAACAGGATAGCAGAGCCTTAGCTAGGTTACAACAGAGGGAATCTTATAAGACAAGAATCATGAAAGATACAATGTCCAGTGGTAAATCTTGAGTGTGTAGAATTAAGAAGGGGTGAGGTCATTTGACACAACCAATAACTTGCCCAATGTGTGTCTGCTGACATGAGCAACAGGGAGTGGATGAAGCTGACGACCCACTAGGACAGGGGAGCTCAGCTACTCAGCAGATTGTGTGGTGGATTAGAGAACTTTATTTTCTTATGGCCCAGCCTAAAGGAGCCATTTCTACACCCAGTGATCTGCTCATGTCTCTCTGCACTTTGTATGCAGAGAGCAGGTGAGGCAGATGTTAAGAAGACTTTATCAGTAAACAAGAAATGCAGAGAAAAGAGAGAGTTTGTTTAGATTGGGGTACACTACCAAGTTAGGAGCAGGGGAGTTCCCCAGAGAAGAGCTGGAATCAAGCAGACAAGGTAAGAGATTGGGATTTTTACAAAGGTGTGAGGATGTGGAAAAAGTATTCAGGTAGCAAATGTGATTATCTAAAACAATGCCTTTTCCTGGACCACATGGCACCTTGTAGATCTTTCAGGGAGCACTTGTGTTGAGTGCAAAATTTTATATTTAAGGTTGCAGCTTTGACAAGATGTTTTCTTCAGGCATTTAGCTTGAGACAAAAAGACTGGAGAAGATGAATCAGGACAGAGTGGGCCTTACTCTAAGGTTTGTTGGTATTTTAGAGACCTTCAGCTGAGAAAGGGATGTCCTTAACTGGCATTCCTTTGTTAAGGGTTTTCTCCAGTTTGGCTGTTAAGGATTTTTATTCTTTCCATTGTCAATGGGTGGCCACTAGACTCAGAGACAAAACTCTTCTTAGGTTGTAGACTTCCGCCCATTCCTGTGAACCACCCACTGTCTCTCCCTTGTCTAGCACATTGTTAAGCAGAAGAAATCTCTCCATCCTTTAGAATGCCACAGTAATTGGCATAAACCTCTTCCTGCAGTAATTCCATTCCCTTTAATTCCACTTTTTCATTTCAACTAGAGTGATAGGTAGATGTGGACAATAAGCTGCTAGGACACAAAACATTGCGTTTAAAAGCTTGCTGTTTCTTTTTTTGTCTACAGGTTGTAGCTGAGCAAAGGATTTGTACAGATGCAGTGATTTCTGAATATCATTAAACCTCAGAAATGTCCCCAAATTTCATAAGAAACAGAAACCTGCAGGGATTGTCCTACTGGTTAGTTGGTAAGAGTGTAGAATTAAGAGAAAGCAAACTCTCTAAACTATCTGATAAGAATCTCAGAAACCTGTACCCTTTCAGTTCGCTACTGCAAACATTACATTTTGGCCTGGTATTTGCAGCTATGATCTCTACTTATACAAACCTAATTGTCAAACTGGTCCCATTGTTATAATCAAGTATTTGTGGGTTTCATCTAAGTAAAGGTTGCCAATGTTGGAACAAGGTCAAGGAAAAAAGTTACTGGAATGGATTTCAAGTACAGGAAATTTTCATCAGGGCCCTGGGTTTATTTGCTCTCAGAAGATACAGGGGAGCAGAATATAGAGCATTTGGTGATGAGACTGTTAAAATGGTACCAGGAGAGCACCCTGACAAGGATAGTGATTCTTGAAGGAAGAAATTTGGTGTACTGAGACACTGTAATTCTTGTTAAGTGGATTTAGGGGTACTGAGATTCCCCTGCCAACTATACAGAGGCATCTGAATTATGGCTGGGTCTGTAAAACTCAGTCTCACTCCTGGAGCCCTGGGTTGTTTATGGAGACTCCCAGACACCTAAGAACTATGATCACATAACCTCTGTTCATTTTTCACCAAAACAAACCATAGATGGGCAAGTAATTTAATTACAATATAAGCATTTGAATTTATATGAAATACCATGTAATAATATATATCAAATAAAGCAGATAAAAAGAAGGCACATCTGCTTAAAAAGTTCAAAGTTTTATTTTTTAGAATCCCATTTTGTTGAATTAAAAAACTCATATTTATTATTTCAAATCCAACATCTAGGATAACAATCACACTAGTCCAATTTTCATGTTGGTTAAACCAGTCTACACTCTCACCAACAGTGAAGGATTGTTTTTTTTTTTTCTTTCTTTTTTTTTTTCACAATCCCTCAGGCTTTTGTTACTGGTTGATTTCTTGATAGCACCCATTTTTTCTGGAGTGAGATGGAATCTCAGTGCTGCATTACTTTGTATCTCTTCAATGATCAGTGATGTTGAAAATTTTTTCATATGTTTATTTGCCATTTGTACTTCTTTATGTGAGAAATGTATATTCATTTTAGATGCTTATTTTTGGACTAGGTCATTACATTTGAGGAGTCTGATTTTTTTGAGTTCTTCATATATTCTAGATATTAGGCCTTTGTCTGAGGAACAACTGGTAACATGTTTTTCACATTCTGTTGGTTTCCTTTGCTCTGCAAAAGATTTTAACAAGATGAAATCCTAGTTGTTAAGTCTCTAATATTTCATATGCAATTCAAGTTTTGTTCATAAAATCTTTGTCTATACCTAAACCTCCACGAGTTTAATATATTATTCTCCCACTAGATTTAGTGTTTCATTTTTAATAATTAGATTTTTGGAACACTTTGCCTTTACTTCAGTACATGGTGATAGGCATGACTCTAGTTTTAGTCTTTGATATATAGATATCCAGTTTTTCCAACACCATTTGTTAAAGGGGCTATTTTTTATCTAGTGACTATACTTGGCCCCTGTGTCTACACTAAGGAGGCTTAGTGTGTTTGCAGTTGTTTGTGCATTTGTGGACATTCCTTAAAAACTAAAATTAGTTATTCACCTTCTTGGTATTTTCCCAAAAAAATTAAAAGCATCACACCTCAGAGATATATGCACACCCTGATACAGCAGCACATTGTATGATGTCTAAACCTTGGAAACAGTCCAAATGCCCATCAACCAGTGACTAGATAAGGAAGATATGTCTTTTTAATACAATGGTGTACTACTCAGGCATAAAAAATGATTAACGAGACATTTCTAGGTAAATGGTTGCACATTGAGGCCATACTTAAGTGAAGTATAAGTATTGCATTATATAAGCATTGAACTATTTCCTACTAGGAAAAACTGTGAGTATAAATAAGGGCCAAAATGTATAATGGATATTGTAAAATAGGAAGAAAATGTTTAAATGGAAAGTGAAACTGTGAGTGGGAAAGAAAATAAATAAGAACAAAATATTGAATCAAAGATTTTGTAAATATAAGGAAGGGAAGAAGTGTGGAAGAAGAATGGGAAAAACAGAAGAATTAGTTTATATCATGCTCCCTATAATGAATATGATCATTATGTAAATCTAAAGTGTATCACTACACTTAATTAATTAAAAAGTAATTTGTAGAAGATTGACAGGTAATTAAGAAGAAGCTAGGGCGGTAGTGAAAGCATGCTTTTCTCTAGGAATTATAATGGAAACATTGGAAAGCAAAAGTAAAAGGAAAGAAAGAAATTGGTAAACTAAGCAGAAGAAATGACATTTTGTTATTGCTATTGTTGTGCTCATTCAACTGTCACAAATGCAACAAAGTCTTTAACTTCAAAATGGGAGACAAATTTACTATGTTGCAGAAAATTCTCACTATGACAGAGATCTAAGGGGGTCCTAAACAGGGAGTGAATGTGTAGCCTCCAATCTTTCAGCAACCAGATGAGTCAGCAGATGGGCTGGTGTGTGGCAGCGCACAGTGCATGACCCAAGCTAATGTAGGTGAACAACAACTTCAAAGTCATAGGATATATCACCTGTCACAGCTGTGATTACCAATGCTAAGATACCCAATCTTTACCAGCTGTGTTGGGCTGGTTGAGAATTTCTAGGAACCCCACAAGTCATGAGTGTTTCTTTCCACCTGTCACAACTGTGATTACCAATGCTAAGATACTCAATCTTCACCAGCTGTACTGGGCTGGTTGAGAGCTTCTAGGAACCCCAAAATTCATGAGGGTTTCTTTCCACTCACATTTACTGCCAGCATGCTGGCAGAGCTCTTCTGTGGTCTCAAAAGACTATAAATGTTCAGTGACTTTAGGGTCTCTAGGAGCTTCCAGGTGAGAAGGAAGTTTGTGAACAGCAAGGAGGTGGCCTTGGCTCACTGTGACTGCTTGCACAGAGATACACAGCCGAATCCCCAAGCTGTGCACTCTGGATCTTCAGATGGGAGAAGGTGCCCTTGGTCCTCTCAGCAGAGAACTGTTCTGGTGGCATCTGTGAGGTGTCTGATGGAACTTTATCCTGAAAGTACATGAGGAGCTTTGGGTCTTGTTCTGGATTCTATTGGTACCAATAAAGAAGAGTGTGTCCAGAAATTGGATCACACCTGAAAACTATATTCTGTCCCTTCTTTGTGGCCTTGTAACAGATGGACTGGGAGACTCCAGCTTCAGTGTGATCTTTGAGGACAGAAGTTGGGAATAGAATGATAAAAATAGTTATAGTTGCCTCTTACATAAGCCTACACATGCATATGCACATGTACACAGGCACACACATGCACATACAATGAGACTGCTTGGTTTTCTGCATACTCACCTATCCCCAGAAGACAGAGGGCAACCCAGAAAAGGAGCCTACTGTCCATGGTAGGGTGAACTCAGAACAGAGGCTCACCAGATGAGACAGAAAAGGAAAGGCATCCTTTGTCACCACTGTGGTTCCCACTGTGAAATCACTTCCTCTAAAACTCCCTTTCACATTAGTAATACACAATTTACATTATAAAATACTAGGGTGACTGATTTAAATATTTATAAGATTATTTTTAATTAAAGTAATTCATAGGTCATAACATCTAAACTTAATGCTGTCTGGATGCAGAGTCCTCAAATTTGCATTGTTTCACAAGGAAGGAAGAAAAGATATTTATAGGTTATGCATCTGTGTATGAATGCATTTTAAACATAAAAACTTTGCATCTAAAAATAATCTTTTCTTTTTGCCTTTTCCCACTCACACACAACTACAGGAAAAGGCCTTGGTACCAAATTACATTTGTTGATTTTGTCACATTTGAATTCATGAATATGTCACACTTTGAGGAGGAAATTTTCACACCAAGTGGAAAATGGGTCTGTCCTTGTGGATGCTCCCATTCTTGTTCAACATGTGAATGTCTTCATAATCCACAGTATACCGATTCACTCGCACAAATTCACTAAGTTTTACACTTCTGAAACCTGGATTAGGCAACTGGAATCTAATATGTGAAAAACACTAGGAGCCCAACACCTAACTTGAGAAATTTGTTTCTCTGTTGGTCAACTGAAAACAATAAAAGAGCAAAATTACTTGACTTATCACTTAATTCCAACTTACTAAGAGAAATAAAGTGTTTTCCACTTTGATGTTTATGTTCTCCTTTGAGTGAGTTTAAGCATCACAGTACTGATAAATTAGTATTTCTTGGCAATACTCCAGCACCATGGCATCTCATGAAGGAGAAGACAGTAGAAACAGCTTAAAGTATGCTTCTGAAGAGGGGGACAACTGGAACCTCAGTCATGACAGGAAAATCTAGAGTGGTGAACTCCTATTTTATGGCATCATTCACTGACATCCCAGGTGTAGGCAAAGAGGAAGAAGACTGAAGACCACAGCAGGGTAAGAAGGTGGGTAATTGGAAGTATCCCTTTAGGAGAAGCCTTCCTGTGCAAGGTCCTTTTCAATCAATTACTTAGCTTGGAAACTACATTTCCAGAATGAATGTTAAGGAGACCTTCACTCAGAATTTAGTATGAACTGGTAAGACACTAACCTTTACACTTGGAAGATCATCATGTTCAAGTAGGGAGACACTGACCAGCACGTGCAGAGGTGGCAACACCCCAAAGGCATCCTCTCTCTCTCCTGCACTCTGTACCTAGTTTATCTCCTCAAATGTTGGCCAACAGCTGGGATGCTTAGTTAACACCCATAAACCCATGGAGGGAATCCCACAAGGGCAATAACTTCTCTAGCATCAGGTTTTCATGGATTTCTCCTGCTCTTAATTTAGGTCTCACCAAGTGTCTGGATGTACCCTTAGCTTCATCCCCCTTGGCTCCAGCCTGTGCACTTGAACCATCCCTCCAAAAGCTCAGCCCATCAGCTGCTCCCTGACGTCTGATTTCTCCCTTCCAGCCTGGCTTTGCTCAGCTCTTCTCACATTTGAAATAGGCCCAATTCACATGATAAGCTCTCTCTTCCCATAATACTACTAATGGTTATGTTCCTCTAAGGGAGACTTCATAGAGTTATTGATACCAGGAGTGATTTTCAAGAAAGAAAGTTTAGGTTAACATCCTGGAAGTTGAGCTCTGCTCTGGCTACATTTCATGTGAAGAAAGCAGTTGAAGGAAAGAGTAGACTTAGGGGGAAGTCTGGCCGTGAAGCTCTAAAAGAAGCCAGATCTGTTAGACATGGAGAAGAGATTACCCATCGTATTCCAAAACCCACTGTAGCCCATCAAAGAAAAGGATGTGACTTCTCATAGGTAATACTTGATCTCTGCCATGTTATTGTGCAATCTAGGGTATTTTTGTTGTTGGTTCTTCCATCCAGTGTGTGAGTCATTCACTCACCCTTTCTCTGTAAGATGGTGTTGTAGTTAGGGGTTGTGAGGAGAACAATTAAAATCAGAACATGGAATTTATAACATAATAATGGCAGAGTTAACAGTAGAAAATGCAGCAAATTTAGCCACAATACTAAAGACACAGAATATGAAACCAAGGGCCTGAATCCAACTGCAATGTCCCACATGAGGCCAGATGATGACCCAGAACTCGGGAAAATGCCCCCAACCAGTACAACTTGAGATCTAGAGGCCACAAGAAGGACTCATGCTAGTCTGTTTTATGGATCCATGCTAAGAAGGCTCAAAGGTCAGTGGTGGGATCTAGAAAGTCTATGCCAGCAGAGTGAAGGAGCTGTGCTGGTAGGATTAGGGGTCTACACTAGAGCCAAGAAATCATGATCAAAACAAAGACCAGAGATGTCCTGAACAGGATGACAATCATCCTCCATGACATGGAGGTCAGAGCTCCTCTAATGATAATCACAGTCAAGTACATACCAGGAAGCCAGTGTGACTAGTTCATCCTGGAGATTAAGCAGCACATGTCCTTCCTTCCCCTCTGGGCCAGGAAGCAATCCTCAATGTGAGGACCAGAGCTTCTCCAGGAGAACCAATGGCTCAAACAGCAACACTTAGGAGAACCCACAATGTCTCAGTGCCTCAACGCCTTTTTTCTCCTTCTCCATGTCTCTATTTATACTGCCAAATTTCCTCAGGTGAAACATCTATGCTCAGCACCATGGTGATTTAATTCTGCTGGCCTTAAGTTCACCATCAGCATTTAATCCATAACATATGGGTTCTCAATACAGTAAGGTGAATTTATAGGGGGTTAAAGAGACAGTTATAACCCTTAAAATATAGTTAAGCAGAAAATTAATCAGCCAAGTTCTACAAAATTATATCTGTGCTCAATTCTAGTCACATGAGGCCTTATGAAGTTATAGAAGGGAAATTGAGCTTGGTAGGAAGGAAAGAACTTCCCTTAGGAGCATCACTGATACTTGAGCTCCAGGTGTCTCTTTGCCTCTAGGAAATGCAAAGCTCTATGCCAGAGGAGGCACCATTGATGACTCTGCTACTGAAAAGGTCAGGCTTGGATGAGGGCCTGACAGTGTGGGTAGAGTAGAAAGACTAGAGAAATGGAAAAAAGAAAGGCCTGGTGGGGATCCAGAGCACAATTACCATCATGGAAAAGGTCACTGTCAGAGGAGACCGCATGAGAGATGAGGCTGGTGAGAATTCTCCAGAGAGGTGATAGGGTTCTGGAGGAAGGAGCCCAGGTATGTTCAAGTCACAAGCCATGCCCTTGCTGGAAGGTGTTTCCTCAGGTCTATGGCTAGAAAAGTCCGATTCAGAGAACTACATTCAAGGAGCAATAGTAGAGACCTCTGTGTCCAGAGTGAGTTCAAGTCTGGTTGAGACTGTCTGGACATACACAGTGACAGTGCAAACCCAGTGTCCTTGGTATGCCAGCCTCCCAGTGCTACAATCTCTGCCCAGGTCGTCCCTTAGTTCTAGGGTGCAGGGCCTCCTGCCCTTAATGGGCAGAGCAGGGGCAGCTGTGTAGCACTGTGGAATCACTGGTGGAACAGAAGTACACAGATGTCTGGGAGGGGCTGGCCGACTCCACAGTGAGGGAGAAGTTCTCTTTACTTGGTCTGGACACTGTTATAACTCAGGCCCCGGTATAAAATTCAAGGAAGCAAGAGACCAAAAATTTAGGTAGCAAAGGCTTTATTTCCAGGCCTGGCAATGAGTCTCTGGGAGCCAATTTGGAGACTGTGTCCCAGAGACTGAAGGGAGGACTTTAAAAAAAGGCTGGAGGAAAAGGGGGGGGGGCAAAGAAACCTGCAGAGCCATCAAACTTGTTGACCCGAGTCTGGAAACTGTATTGCTGTCCACTTAGCTCTGACAATCTCGGGAGTTCCTGGTGTTTCTCAAATTAGTCCCATCCTACAGACTGATATTATCTCAGAGTGGCATATCTGCAGCAATATTTGGAGAAGAAAGTGGAGAGTTAATTATCCCAGGACAGCTCGTTTTCGCTAGTGGGTGCAAAGGGGTCAAGAGTTACAAGAAGCTAAAACTTAAGTTTTACAAAGATCTGATATCTAACTCATTTGATGCATACAGAACAAAAGGAAAACACCGATTGGGGTTTGGGCCATAGTATTTCCCGATAATTTCTTTGAAGCTAAACAGTTCTTAAAATTGGGGCAGGCCCATTTTATAACAGATTATCACTGGGTCAGGAAGAGGTCACCAGAAACCCAAATTCTTTATGGCCTAGATAGATAGGTGAGGGGAGAGGGAGGCAATAAGGCGCCATACAGAACAGAAAATGGCGGTTATGTGTCAAGGTCAGGTAAAGGGTTAAACTCATACACAAATCTCTCTGCACACAAGCAAGTTACTTCAAACAAGTGTAAATTAGTGGGCCATCCTAGTTTTCTTTAGCTCTTTATCGGAGAATAGAGGCACCTAACAGTGATTAACAACCCTTGTTAGCTTGTGTTAGCACAACTTCTGTAGTTTATAGAGGGCAACAATGGTTAACATATCAATTAGGTGAGATTCTTTCAATTCTTTACAGAGGAGAGTATTGCTCAATATATCAGTTAGGTCACTTAACATATCAGTTAGGGAAAAAGGATAAAAAAAACACATTCAGTAAGCCACGTTGCAGGTTTGCTATAATACACATATAACAAAGCTATTTTCTTAGAGTACAACAGACACACTGTACCCTTTTTCAGTAATGTTAGTAGTAGATGAGCCTCATCCCCAGTCCTGGATCCTGTCAGTACCAGTATATGCAGTCATGATTCAGCCACTGGACACAGCTCAGTGTCATGTGCTTGCCTTTTTTTAGGACCCAGGACGTGGGGGTCTGAGTGATTCCAGCATTCCCTGGACCTGCAGAGTAAGAAGAACATGCTGATGCTGCAACCCAGTGGGAAAGGTTTGGACAAGGACCTGAAATCCCATGACAAGTCCCTGCCTAGGACTCACCTGCCTGCAGGAGGCAGAAGGCCACACAACAGAGAAAGCTGAAATTCATGGCAGGGTCTCAGCAGAACAGAGGAGTCTTATGGGCTCCTGTTAGACAAAGGAGTATGGGGCTTTATAGGAGGAGTCATGGGTGATCATTAGGCCATCCATTAGGAGGACCTAATCTCCCAGCCTAGGGCCCACAGCTTTCCTATCACTGGGGAGGATGAGCCTCTTTCCTCAGAAACAAGTCTAAAATAAATGTGTGATCATAATCCAGATGTTAGAATGGGACATATTTGTCTGAATTGACAGAACTTGTTATTGACTTCTCTGTAAATCGATTTTTAAGCCCTTTCCTATTATATTTCTATGATAATATAATTCTGCAGTAACACACTAGTTTTAATATTTCAAGTATTTCTGTATTTTAAAATATTAGAGAAAATTATTAGGGCTTTCCAGGAATTTTGCACTCACCTGTCCCAAATTTTCCTTTGAGTTATCATGCATATAGATCAAAAATCACTGCCCAGTTTTTTTTTTTAAAATGTGAAATGTTTACTACATATAAATTAGCTGTCAGTAAGGTTGATTTTAAATATCTGGCTAGGATGTACATTATATTCTGCAATTAATTTCATGTAATAAATCCTGTGTATAAACTGTTCTGGTTTTGAAGTCAGGAACCTCTCTTTGGGAAAATGCAGTACAGTACAGAGCTAGAAATATGAGACTTAGGCCAGGAGTTGAGTCTTAGTTCTGTAACCTAATAGCTATTTGATTTGGTCCAATTATTTAACTCTAGGCCAATTCTTTCAGCTATAAAATGAGAGCAAAATAGCATTTGCCTCTTAGTATTTTCTGTGATAATTGAATTTACAAATAAAATTTTGCAATTGAAGTCTTTTCAGTCTGTAGTATATTGTCAACAAATTTTGGCATTATTTTGATTTTTTTTCTGAGACCTGTACAGGGGGAAGAATTGAATTTGGAGTGTGCCTTAAAGAGTGTGCTTTCCTGTCTACAACTAACCCCCTCAAGAGATGGATGATTTTCACAGGAAAAGTCAAGTATCATGCAATTTATGCTATAGATCTTAGAGATAGTGGATACATATAATGGAAGTCAGGAAGTCTTAAAAATAATAAGAGAAAGAACTGCTACATACCATGACATTCATGACCTTGGAGGGCATTATGCTAATTGACATATGCCAATCACAAAAAGGCACAACTGCATAATTCCATTTATGGGAGGTGTCGAAAGCAGACCCCAGAAACAAAGGACAGAATGGTGCTTTTCAGAGACCGGAGGAGTTACATGTTAAAGGGTGTAATGTTCTGCTGCCTACTTACAGTCCAACAGTAACACATTGTACCCACATGGAAAACAAATACTCCAGTGTACATTTAAAAAATCTGTTAAGAAGGTAGATTTCATTTATATATTTAAAAGTATTTAAAAGCAGCTGAAAAGGGTAATCAGAGAAAGAAAAAAATCAAAATTTGATTTGCATAACTCAAAATCTAAAGAAATTAATTTGAAGAACCCAAACTCTTTCTTGTTCCTCATTTTTCTTTCTTTTAAAAAAATTCGATTTTCAATTTTCTCTCTTCTGTGAACAGTGCCTTGCACAAAGAGGGGACCCAAAAATGTTTGCTGAATTAAAGAACAGAAGATGCTAATGAGTGACAATGTTCACATTCCTTTCCCTGTAGCTCACCATGTCCTGCACAGGAAAACTGCACTTTATTCTGATGAATGCCTTTATCCTTTCATTTTGCAGCTCTGAAACCATGGTACTCACCAGCTGGCACAGAAGAGATCACATAACCTCTGTACCATGGCAAGAACACGACAGTGTGGAAGTGTGCCTTTCTTTATCATTACCGTGAAGGACCCTGGAACACACTTGGCCTTGAGATCATGTTTTCTAGACTTTCAGGAAGCAGCTCATAGTAACTGCATATGTTATATGGCATTCACTTCCTACTAATTTAGATTTGGGAAGGGGAACTCAGTGCAGGGGACAGATTTACTAAGTGAATCATGAGAGGACCCACACGTGTTAAGAGTGAAAGGTACCAGCCAGCTATGGAACACAAGGTCTGGGAAAGGTGTTTTATTCCAGATACACAGATATGGAAAATAGAGCTTAACTAGAGCCAGTTCTGTGAACATTAAACAAGTCACACATGCCAGCAGCAGGAAACACCTGGGAAAAAACCTGTGAGCTACCCAGGGCCTGAGCAGAGCCGGCTGGCATATCTGCCTTCCTGGCCACTTCCAGATTAGAGAAAAATGTTTTTGTAAAGAAGGCTGGCCTCATGTAGCTCTGTGCCAAACTGCTGGCACAGAGAAAGAGAGCAGAGTCCTCCAGCTCTAAGGCCGTCAGGCTGAGTTCAGAGCTATAGTTAGAGAACTGCTTTGCTGAGAATCGATCAGGAGTGTTTCCTTTACTTCTCTCTTCAGCATTATAATGTTCAAATAGTAACTGGAGACCCTGGTCCAGCTTCTGTTGGTACCAGTACACAGTGAGGTGTCCAGAGACTGGGGAGCATCTCAATGTTGCTTGTTGTTCTTTAACTTGGATGAGGTTCTTTGGTGTTTGCATGACTCCCAAATCGATACAACCTGTGGGTCAGGAGACAGAAGCTAAGGACTGCTCAGGGCCATCCTCACCAGACTTGTATTTAGGGACAGTAAATAGATCAGAGGCTCTCCAGCTGTGCCCAGGACTCATCTGCTTCCAGGAGACAAAGGACCACACAGCAGAGGAACCCGAACCCCATGGCAACATCAGGAATCCCAGGCATCTCCTAGCTCAGTTCAGGGCCTCCTGGGTGAGCAGTCAGCAGGGCTGCAGATTTGGTCTCCCTGACAGGAGACTGTGTTATGTTCTGATCTTACTCTCCCTGCTGATCTTACTCTCCCTGCGCACCCAAGTGGCCAATGACTTGCAGTCTCCATGCATCCCGCTTTTTTGGGTCATGTGCTCATGATTGACAATCTAGAAGAGGATCCTGAACCGCTCAACCCCTCACACACTCACCATTCTTCAGCATTGCCAAACTGGCCAGGTTAGGGACATTGTTAGTCATCTCAATTTTCCACCCATCACACTTTTCCAATAAACAGTTTTCTCCTGTCAAGACTCGCTATCCTGTGTTTTCTGCCTTGTGTTTTCCATCAAATTTGAAAAGAAACCACTGGAAACTGTGAGCCACATACATTTCTCCTACTTTAAGTTGAGAGTGTCATATGCATGTAATGTCTTCTTCTAATTACCACGAATGTTAAGATATATGTTTGTAATTTCACAGTCTTGGAGAAAAAAAATACACATATGTACAAAATCATATTACAGGTTAATAAAAACAGATTCCATACCATTGAATTTAGTATGCTAAATTCAAGGTAATACAGAAAAACACAGGTCATAAAAATAGAAAATGGAGCATCTGCAAGACGGTCCATTCTGGAAACACTGCACTTCAGAGCTCCTCTTGCTAACACTGGTATCTTTTCATATTTTGCACTTAATTATTTTCAAATTTTGCATAGTGAGCTTTATAAAAATTGTTTCTAGATTTTATGTGTATACTTCCAGATCTTGATATCTGGGAATAAATAATCTGGTACGGGTTAGATCTAAATGTCACAGTAATGTCTCATGTATTCAGAGGTGGGGAATGGTTAAAAGTAGCTAGTCAAATCAGCCTGTCTTGTCTCTGGATTCTCCCTTATTTCTCTATTTCATAGATTCCATGGTGTAAGCAGACTTCTGCTACCAGGTATTTTGTATTCATAAAACAAGATTTAACTGTAAAATTGTAAAATGTGTATATCAGTGGCACTGACAATGTTCACTTTGTTGGATAACAGTCACCATCATCCACCTCCAGAACTTGTTCATCCCAAACTGGAACCTGTACACATTACACAAACACTGTCCATTACTTTCCCCTTCCAAGCCCCTTACACAACCATTCCATGTTCTGTTCTTTATGGATCTGACTAATCCTACTAACTCGTATAACTGGAGTTATATAACCTCTATCTTTACATACATCTGGTACCTTTAACATAGGACAATGTCTTTGAGGGTCTCCTCTATGTCATAGCATGTGTCCACGCTTCATTCCATTTTAATATCAATAATATTCCAATCATTTGTCAGTTTATTTTAGCAGGATTGAGGGTTAAATCCAGAGCATTTGCACTGAGCTTCATGCTCAGACCTTTTAAATTTCTTTATTTAATTTTGAGCAGAATCTTGCTAATTTTTTCTGGCTGGGTTTTACCTTGCAATCCTTTTCCGTCATCCTTGTGGAGTCCTGGGATTATAGGTGAGCACAATTAGACACTGATTACATCACATTTTAAAAATGACTCAGTTGTTGGTGCATAGGTTGTTTCTACATTTGGCTCCTGGAAATGACACTGCTATGAACAATAGTGTACTAGTATCTGTTCTAGTGCTTGTTTTCACTATTTTTATTTGTATATCCAGAATGGATATTGCTAGATCATACAGTAATTCTGTGTTGAGTTTTTTAAAAGATTGTCATAATATTTTTCACAGTGAATGGGAGAGCTCTTAATTTCCTGCCAGCAATGCCAAGGACTCCAATTTCTTCACATCTATATCAACACTTATTATTACATTTGGGTAATTTTGATATTTGTAGTAGCCAATCTTAAAGCCTTACAGTGTTATAGTTTTGAATTTTTGAGATTTTGGTGCTAATTCATAATGGATTTCCTTTTACTGTTATTGTTTTTGTCACAAATATCATACTTTTCAAATCTCAAATTGGCCAAACATTGGTCTCTAAAATTATGGGAAGTCACTTTCATTTATAAAACCTACAGACTGAGAAACCATCAATATTACTAAAGATTAGACAGGTTTCCATAGTGGACTTGATGTTAGGAAAGCAAAGTTCTAATTTCAAGAATGTGTACTGTAAGTAAGGATTACATGAGTTGTTGTCTGTTTTGGAGATTTTTATGAAATTAGCTTGTATCATTCAATGCTCATGAGAAAAACATTTAATATAAGTTGTACATATCTCTGTGTGTATGTGTGTGTGTACGCATGTGTGTACAGTAATATCTTGGTTCACAAATGCTTTGGTTTGCAAACAATTCAGTTTGCAAACACAAGCGTTCTGCAAAATTGTGTGTCCATTTGGGAGCACCACATGCAAAGATAAACACTACTGTGACCATATGACCATACCGCCTAGAACTGTGGAGCAAATTAAGTTTGTGAACTATGATATTTGGTAAATATATATATATATATATATATATATATACATAGTACATATAAATAGATGATCATATATCTATATATGGAGTTATGAGGTAGGCTTACAATGGCTGCCTGAAGAGTCAGGTGTGGAAGGGCAAAAGGGCTGTCTGCTCCCTGGAGTTTCAAAGGATCCAGTCAAAATTCAGTGCACTGGAAGGCTAAAGGGTCAACAGTGCTAGGCTTAAGAATCTACACTGGAAGCAAGGAGAGAATATGTCCAATGTGAAGGCAAATCCCAGATCCTATGAGAAACAGAAGCAAGCCTTGCTTTGTTTCCTTCTTATTGCATTCATCATACAGGCCTATGAATTGATGCCAGTGACAGCCAGGTTGGGTCTTCTGGCTTCAGTAAATCCATTCAGCCACAGTCAGAACTACACTTGTGCAAGCATTTGGGAGTGTCTTACTGAAGCTGACACAGCAGTTAACTATCACATAGTTTAGACACACTTTTAGACCTGACAACCTTACAGCTCACCTAGAGCCAGGTTCCACACAAAGTGCTCTGACTCAAATTTGACAGAAGCTCACTTGAAATAGAAACACAGACCATGTGTGCACATGGACTGGAGCTAATCACCAAGCACCAAGATGATAATTTTATTTTTGGTACCAGGAATTGAACTCAGGATTTTGGGCTTGCTGGGCAGGTGTGCAATACAGAGCTATATGCCAAGACCCAAAGGATGATGAAAAAACATAAATCACACAAGAAAGGAAAGACTTCCAACAACAGAGGCAACAATGGCCCTTGGTCATTGTTCTGAGGTCTTCCTGGAGCTTGGCCTGGAGCAGAACCTCGTTCTTGCTTCATGAGGAACCAGTAAGCTCTGAGCTTCTGGAAGGGAACCTGCTCCCAAGGTTAGAAAGGAGGAAGCCAAAATCAAAGCACTGGCCACGGTTAAGTGTGGCAATTTTCAACCCCGCCCTTCCTGAATCCTGACCAGGACGCAGCAGACAGGCCAGGTTCTCAGGCAGCTGAGAAACTAGCTGAGTCCCAGAGGCAGCTCCAGCCTGCAGCTGGTAATAATCAAGAGTCACTCAATGCTGAGTTCATTCTGAGGGATGAAGTGATTAAGGAGCAGTGAGCAGCTCTATGCTCCTCAGGAGTATAAGGGAATCCAAGTTTGCACTGGGCTTCTTGGGATTGCTAATGTGTGAGAGTCTAGAGTAAATACAATTTGAATATTTGTGAAAATGTGTCTTCTTCTCTAACAAGAGTATAGTGAATACCTGATATTATGCAGCATATTTTCCTAATTAATTTTAGTGCACTACTTAGAAGAATGAATAAAATATAATCACTGTTAACTCTCTTTTCTTAGAAAGACTTTTATTACATACAGTAAAGTGTGTATTACCATGTTCAATTATTTGTACTTTGACAAATTAAGATGCTGTAATAACACCTCACCAATCAAGATGTAGTTATAACACCTTCTGTATTCTGTTGCCTTCCAATCAATAACCATTGCATATATTACATTAAATTTATCTTTTGGTAGTTAATATTTTTGTTGGCATGGTTTATAGTGACCTTTTAACTTCAAATGTCAATATCATTGGTCTGACATAGAAATACAGTTTAATTTGTTTTCTAAAGTTTTGTTGACTCATTTATACCTTTTTTGAGTTTTTTTCATAGAATTTTCTACTTCATGATGGTATCATATATGCACAAAGGGTTTTTAATAACTTTGTTTGCCATCTGAATACTTTTTTCTTGTATTATTGCATGGGCTAGTATCTTCCCCACCATGTCAAATAGAAGAGAAGTGGCTCGACCACCCTGACTTGTTCTCGGTCTTGATGAGTAGCACTCAGTCTTCCACCATTAAGAATGATGTTGGCTGTAGGTAATTCATAGCTGCCCTTCATCATGTTGAGGGTATTTGCTTTTACTTTAATGAGTGAACAATTTTTGAGAAAGTTTAATTTTGATAACTATTGAAATGTTTATGTAATTTTTAGTTCATTTATATGATGTTTTACAAGTCTGTGCATTTATGGGACAAGTCTTATCTAGTCATTTGGTTTTATTTTTTATATTATATTATTAATTTGATTTCTCTTGGTTGTGTTGGATTTCTTCATCTATGTTTATAGGTTGTATTGCTCTGTAGCTTTCCTTTCTTATAATGTGTTTGATTTCAGTAAACCTTAGTTTCATAAAATAAATTGGGCAGGAGGCTCTTCTATTTTCTGGGGTGTTCTATTTTGTGAAGATGCTTGTCTGGGATGAGTGCTATTTATTTCAAAATTTTCACATTCATAAACTTGGTGGATTTTACCCTGAAGTTACCTGGGATTGCAGTTTTCTATGTTGAAATGTTTTTAATTAATTATGAGTAAATTTGTACGCACACAGATGAAGTATTTTTGGGTTATCAGTTTCCTTGTGAATAATTTTAATTTGTCTTTCAAAAATATTCTCTTATCTGCTGTTGACTTTATTTCTATTACTATAAGTTTTCATTCTTCATTTCGTTAATGAATACTGAGGTGAAGAACATTTTTAAATATTTGTTATCCATCTGCATGTATGGTTTTTTATATTGACTCTTTTTCCCATTTTTTCCTGTTTTCCTCTGTGAATTTTAGGGCTTCTCATTAACTTGATACACATATCATGGAATTCATTATATTTTGCTCTGCACTTGGACCATTCCATTATTCTTACAAACACTATCATCACTAGTTTTACATTTTTTTTTCATCCTATTGCTTGGCATGGTAGCTCATGAGTATAATCCCAGCACTCAGAGGCTGAAGCAGGAGGACTAAAACAAGAACAACATGAGCAACAAAGTGAGCTCAAGGCAGCCTGAGATGCATAATAGGACTATGTCCCAAAAGGCAAGAGGGCTAGATAACTCTATTTTCAGCTTTATAATTTAGGGATGTCTTTATCAAGCAATTAAAAGTCCTGTCTCTCAAATGTAAACAACAAGCAAAATAAGACCCCCCTTTCCATGAGTCTACAAGGGGATCATAGCTTAATTTAGGAGCTTACCTTAAGTTACTGACATAGGTACCTACCTTAAGTAGAAGTTAATCCTAGCAAGGCAGACCCTAATTTAGAAACTTGATTTATTTTAGAGCATGTACTTTGCTGCAAGTTGAGGACTAGTTCCAGTCCTGTTGAGAGCACACATGTGATGAGCCTCATCGGCTTAAATAAAGCATTGAGAATTTGTTTTATATTTGCAATTTCTGAGCACATTATTGGCAATCTTGATAATAGTCTGGCTAAAGTCTTTGCAGTCATTAAAGAGTTTTGCTTTTGTTCTAACTTTGTAGTGGATTTTCTGCATTTGAGAAAGATTTTACTTGTAATTCTATCCCCCAACACAAGGTTAAGGACACAGCCAGTGTTTCTAGGAGGGGTGGAGATGAGAGGCCAGTGTGCTGCTGTTCCAGAAGCCTTTTCTCCTGGTGAGAAGCTCCATGATTCAGCAGAAAAATAGCTTTTCTAATGAATGATCTCTGTTTATTTTGGCTTATCCACCAGCAAACATGACTACTTTTTAGAGAACACATCACTTAAAATCCAACAGCCTTGTTTAGCCTCCAGCCTCCTAAACTATAATCTACTAGGAGCAATGATAACTTCTTGAACAAATTATATTCTGCAGATATTATACTCATAATGATTACCACTTATGGAATATTTGTCATGTTCTTGATATTTTATGCAAATAATGCCCAATTTTTATAACACTGTATGGTAGAAGGGGTTATCTAAATATTGATATGGGAAAGAATCTCTCAGGCTGCCAGATGTCCAATACAAGTTCATGTTGCTTAAATTTGAAGAATGAATTTTAGGAACAACAGAGGATAAAAACAGAATATATTTATTGCGAAACAGAAAGCTTCTGTCTGAGAGAGAGACAGACAGGGTCCTGAGTGGTTTGCCAAGGACCCTTTCTTTTCTAGGAAATTTTATAGAGCAAATCCTCAATCAGAGTTCATCCAAGGTGGGGAAAAATGGAAAATTGCAAGATGGACATGAGCTATGTGTGGTACTGAACTATGGTCAGTCAATAAGCTTACAAGTATAATTGCTTGAGTAACATTGATTAAATGAAGATCAAACAGGGAAGCAGGTTACTTAGCAAGTGGGTATGAATATCAAACGGCATGTTCTGTAAGGTTTTTTTAGAGTTTCCTTCTGGCTTTCTCATGATGGTGGATACTTGGTTAGAATATCAAAGTATGACCATTATCTTTAGGATGTAGGTGCATTTGTTTTATCATTTGTCTTGAGGTGTGCCCTACAGTGGGAGGTATCTGTTTCTCCAAAAGTTGCAAGGTATCTGAGTTTTTTTCACTAGCTCATTTAAGGGCCTGTCCCTTTCTGAATGCTTATAATATTTTTATCTAACTTAGCTACCTACAACAATGTCTCAGAAATAAAATTGAGTCTAATATTATCTAGAATCTGAGATGTAATGCCTAATTTTTAATACAAAAGAAGACAATGTTGTAAGAGAAAGTGGAACTGACCAACACAATGAGATATGAATACAATGGGTACTCAGAAGAAAAATCCTACTGTGGGACATGGGGAGGAGCTCAAAGGAGATGCTATTGAAGTAAAGTTAATGCTTCCTTACAATGCAGAGGAAACTGAGACTTGATCTCCCCCACAGCCAGAGCCAAGGAGAAGGCAGGATTTGAAGACAGACAGGATGGGGGCTGATATCACCTACTTGTGGGAGGGGCGTGGGACAAATTCACAGGTCTCAGACCTGACCAGTTTGACTGCCATTTCAGTGCACAGAGGTGCCTGGCTGGGTTGCTACTCTGGCTTCACCAGTGTCTAGCTGAGGCTGACATATCTTCTGTAGGGGAAGAAGACACAAACTGGAGACCAACTCCTGTATGTGGCCTCCCTCTATTGTCCCTTGCAGCTGACTCTAGTCAACCATCTAAGACATGATACAGGAAATTAACTGGGAGGATAAGTGAGAGACATACACAAGGGGTCTCCCAAGCCTAAGCCAGGAGTATCCTGTGTGTGCTCCTGAGACTATGAACCCAAAAAGAAGAAGGCCACAGCCCAGGATCCTGCAGTCAGCTAGAATCAAAGTCAAGACTCAGTTGAAGCTTTTCGTACATGTGACTCTGAGGGGAAGTCCCAGGGCTCCATGGCTGGGACATGTGTAAGATATAACCTGCTTTACTCTATGTCTGTTGCTTGTGTGTAATCAACAGCACCTCCTTCACCCACAGATGTCCCCCACTGTGAATGGTAAATTTTCCTACATAGAAACAGACATACTTTCAACATGTGAAAAGTACAAGGTCTTTATCGACAGAAGTGAATGAATGAGTGAATCAATAAACAGGTATGTAATAAATGGATATACTCATCTATCCTCGTACAGAATTATCTATTTTTTCAATTGTGTAAATGTAAGTTACATGTTTTATTATTAAGAAATCCAGAGCTTTCTTCATAAGGTATTTCGTACCTAGGTACGATAACATTTGGTTATCAGCCCAAATGTTAAAGGACTGTAGCCCTAAGAAATCAGGGTTTTCCACACACCCCCAAGGCATGCAAGAAACATTTTCACTGTGTTTTTCTCTTGAAACTTTTTAAATCTACAGTATGACCATCTACAATATGAGCTCACACTCACATTGGCAACTAGCATCCCTAAATAAGCCTCATGGCCTATCCTGCATAAAGAGTCCTCAGAGGCTTTTGCTTCTGCTGCCTACTATTCCAGAAAATTTTGCCCTTCCCAGACCTCATACAGTGTTCAGATTTGGTATCTTGTGCAAGACTGGAGATATTTATCTGTCCCCTTTGCAGGCAGAGAGATACACAGCTGAGTCCCCCAAATCCGGTCCAACTTATAGACATGCGCAACTTGTAGAGATACACTAAGGGGTTCCAGGATGGGCTGGGGTTGGACCCTGTGTCTATAGCACACATCCCTTCCTTCTTCTTGCAAGCAGATTTTTCTCTGACTGTCACTATTCAGGACATGCAGAATGTGAGAATCTAGCATCAAACCTTTCCTTATCTCTTTGAAGCTCCAAATGGTTACTAATCATTGCATAGCTGGGGTTTCTGATTCCCTGCTGTGAAAACACACTACAAATTCCTACATGTGTGATCAAAAGTATTAGTGGATGAAGGTGTGAAATAGCATTTTTCTTGAACCTTCTATGTCCCTGGCTGCCAGCTCTGTGTATTACTCCCTACAGACAGTGTGTAACCCATAGTACCACAGTGACCCATTCTGTGGGCGAGTGGGTAATAAAATTTTGCAAGTTAAGAACTTAGCGTGCTATGTTCCCCTATAACTTACTTTGAATTCTAACATTCAACTTTACTGTATTTGGATGACATTTATACAGAAAACTGAGGCTAAATGTATTTTAGCTTTTTCATGACTGGGGCACAACATTAAACATCTATAACTTAAATTAAGAATAGTTTAATTAGGTTCACAGCTTCAGAAATTTTGGTTCATGGTACCTAGGTTCAAACCAGTGGGACTGAATTGGAACCAAAGCATAGGATTCAGTTTGGACAAATGAATGGACTGAAGTTTAACCATTCACAGGCCTGTAGCTCCTGTGTAAGCAGCACTTCTTTTTATGCTTCTCACATTGGAACCTGATGTTCTATAGCACAGGCGTTTTTCAGGTAAAATTTCATAAGGAGGTCCTGCAAATTTACTTGTCATTTCTTCTCAGTTCTTGTATGGTCTTGGAAATCCACTCAAGATTTTTATCCCAAAACAGTTTAGATCATGTGGTTGAGTTAGAAAAAGAGCTATGAGTGCAAACACTTTGGGCTGCTAGTTCTGAGGACCTCCAGAGAGTGGCCATAGAAATCAGGAGAGACCATCAGCAGAGACCAGCATGGGGACAACCAGCATTGTCTGGTGATGGCATCTCACTATGGCAGTAGGAGCCAGTGCTGACCACTGTAACCAATAGTTTCATCTGGCACTGGTAGAATCCATCTGTGACACTTGGTCACCTAGAGTCCAGAGCTTTAACACTAAGTGCTGAGAGGTCCTGGGATTCAAAGTCCAGAGATGCTAACAGAGCTGCATCTGCCAATTCCTGATTTCTGTCTAAATTGCACAAAAGCCCCTTTTCTTTGTGCTAGGAAAGAAAGATACTTTCCTGTTTCAAGTCTCTTGCTACCATCATTCCAGGCTCTACTCTTTACTAATTTGACTAATTCTATAAATCATATAGCTGAAGTTACATAACACCTATCTTTTTTGCATCTGGATTCTTTCCCATAGGACAACGTCTTTGAGGTTCCTCTGTATCACAGAGTGCATCCATACTTCACTCCATTTTAAGACTGAATAATATTCCTATTCTATGTCACTCTATTTCAGCAGTACTGAGGATTAAATCCAGGCCATTTGCATTGAGCTACATGCTCAGTCCTTTTTAATTTTTTTTTTTAAATTTTGAGCAGAATCTTGCTAATTTTTTGTGGCAGACCTTTAACTTGAAATGCTTTTCCCTCATCCTTGCGGAGTGTTGGGAATATAGGTGGGCACAATTAGACTCAGCTTACATAACATGTTAAAAACTCCTCAGTTGGGGTTGGAGATATAGTTCAGCGGCATAAGTGCCTGCCTTGCAAGCAGTCAGTCGTGAGTTCGATCCCTGGTACCGATACAAGTAAATAAATAAATAAATAAAGCCCTCAGTTGTTGTGGATAGATGGTTTCTACACTTTGGCTTCTGGAAATAACACTGCTAGGAATGCGTTAGTGTACTAATGTCTGTTCTAGTGCTTGTTTCCAGTATTTTCATTTATATATGCAGAAGGGAAATTGCTAGATAATACATAGAACACACATTCTATGTTTAACTTGTAAGAAGTTGTCATAATGCTTTAACAGAGAATGGGAGCTCTCTTAATTTCCCTCCAGCAATGCCACGACTTGAATTTCTTCACACCTTCATCAACACTTATTATTATTTTTTGTTTCCTTTTGATTTTTATTGCAGTCAATATTATGGGCCCTAGAGTGTTATGTTTTCAATTTTGTATGTTATGGTGCTAATTCATAGTGAGATTACCTTTTACTCTTGTTATACTTCTTAAGTATCTTACTTTTTAATCTTAAGTTAGCCAAAACGTTGGTCTCTATACTTATGGGAAGTCACATTCATTTATGAAACCCACTAGTTGAAGGACCATTGATAGTACTAAAGATAAAACATTTTTTTCACAGTGACTTGATGTTAAAGCAATGTTCTGGTTTCAAGAATGTCTGTTGTAAGTGAGGGTTATCTGAGAGGGAGTATGTCTTGCAGGTATTTATTAAAAATAGCTTGTATCACTGAATGCTAACAAGTCAGATTTAATATAATTTGTTTATATCTGTATGTTTGTATGTGTGTGCGCACACACGTGCATGGATGTATGTCTGTGGTAGACCTTGGTTCACAAGTGATTCTGTTGACAAACAAATCAATTTGCCAACAGAAGCTTTCTGCGAAAATGTGCTTCCATTTGTGAACACCACATCTGGTGATAAACGGGACTGTGATCATCTTACCCAGAACTGTGGAGCAATTATCTTCATGAACCATGACAATCACATACCTATATATCTCGCATTAGAGAGATGATCATATATCTGTATATGGATTTATGAGTTAGGCTTACAATGGCTGCCTGAAGAGTCAGGTGTGGATGGGCAAAAGAGCTGTCTGCTCGCTGAAGTTTCAAAGGATTCAGGCAAAATTCAGTGCACTGGAAGGCTACAGGATCTGCAGTACTAGGCTTAGGAGTCTGCACTGGAAACAAGGAGAGACTATATCCAAAGTGACAGCAGAGGCTGGATTTTCTGAGAAACAGAAGGGAACCTTCCTTTTTTGCCCTTCTTATTCCATTCATCATACAGCCCTGTTGACTGGTGCTACTGACAGCCAGGGTGGGCCTTCTATCTTCAGTAAAACCATTCAGCCACATTCAGAAGTATACAACACAAGCATTTGTGTGTTTCTAACTCAAGCTGACCCAACATTGACTATCACATAGTTTACAAACACTTTCAAACCCTGACAGCTACCTGGAGCCAGGTTCCAACAAAGTGCTCTCACTCCAGTTTGACAGAGGCTCACTTGAAATGAACACACAGACTATGTGTGCACATGGACTTGGAACTAATCCATGAGCACCAAGATGGTGATTTTGTTTTTATTCATTTTACCAGGAGTTGAACTGAGGATCTTGTGATTGCCAGGTAGGTGTGCAATAATGAGCTATATCCCAGACCCAAAGGATGATGAAAATAAAGAACATGAGAAAATAAAACTTACTGTTAAAGTTTATTAAACATGTTGTGTTATTTTCATGTATTTTTAAACCTCTGGACACAGCTACCCTGCTGCAGTGAATGAGGAATTGAGAGAAAAGACTGCCAACCCAAAGGCTAAACTTGTTGGGATTGCTGATGTGTGAGGGTCTACAGTTAATATAATTTGGATATTTGTGAAAATGAAGTCTTATTTGGTAGCAAGAGTACAGTGAATACCTGATACCATGCAGCATATTTTCCTACATAATTTTAGGGCATTACTTAGAGGACTGAATAAAATATTAATCATTGTTAGCTCTTTTGTCTGGAAAGACTTTAATTATATGCATTAAATACACATTACTGTGTTTCATTATTTGTATTTTGACAAATGATGATACTGTAGTAACAGCATCCCAACCAAGATGTAGTTATAACACCTTCTGCATTCTGTTGCCAATCTGTATCCAATCAATAACTATAGCATATATCGTTAAATTTATCTTTTGATAAACTATATCATCTGTCGTTAAATTTATCTTTTGGTAGTTAATGTATTTGTTGGTGTGGCTTACAATGACCTTTTAACTTCAAATTCCATCATTATTGGTCTGACAGAGAAATACAGTTTAAATTGATTTCTGAATCTTTTCTAGAGTCATTTATCTCTTTTTTGTAAGTGTTTCATGCACTACTTAGAATTTTCAACATGCATGGTGGTGTTATATTGGCACAAAGTTTATTTACTAATTTTGTTTGCTACCTTCATGCTTTCAATATCATTTCTTTTATTATTGCATGAGCTAGAATCTCCCCAACAGTGTTTAATGGAAGGGACATGGCTGGGTCACCCTGCCTTGTTCCCAGTCTTAGTGAAGAGCACTCAGTCTTCCATCATTAAGAAAAACTATTTGTAAGAGGACAATATGTAATCACCAACTAGTGATTTCTTATTGTTTGTTTTTTTCTTTGGAAGTATGTATTATTTCTACCCATTTTCTGTTTTTTTTAGTGTTTCTTTAAATAAATTTTTTTAAAAAAAGAATGATGTTGGCTATAGGTATTTCAGAGCTGCCCATCATCATGTTGAGGGTATTTGCTTTTATTTCAAGTAGTTAAGAATTTTTACCAGAAAGTTTAATTTTGCCAAACATTTTTGTTTCCTATTAAAAGTTTATGTCATTTTTAGTTCATGAATATGGTGAATGACACTGTTTTTCAAATGTGTGCATTTATGGTACAAATACTATCTAGTCACTGGGTTTTAATTTTTATACTATGTTGTTAATTTTATTCGTCTTGTGTTGGACTTCTTTGTCTGTGTTTATAGGTTGTATTGCTCTGTAACTCTCCTCTCTTGTAACATGTTTGATTTTGGTAAACGCAAGCTTCATAAAATAAATTGGGCAGCAGGCTCTCCTGTCATATTTTCTGAAGGAGTTTGTCTAGGGTTAGGTGCTATTTTTCTCAAAATTTTCAAATTGATAACTTGCTGGATTTTACCCTGATTTTGCCAGGGATTACAGTTTTCTATGTTGAAATATTTTCATTAATTATGCATGCAAATTTTTATGTACAGAGATATCATATGTTTGGGTTTTCAGTTTCCTTGTGAATAATTTTAATTTTGTCTTTCAAAATTATTCTCTTTATCTGCCATTGACTTTATTTGTGTAACTGTGCTTTCCTTTTGGGTGTCATTTTGCATTTCTCTAATGAATGTGAATGTGAAGAACATTTTTCCATATTCCTTATCCATTTGCATGTATGTCTTGTCTTTTTATGTGCTCATTGATTCTTTGGCCTTGTTTTTCCTGCTTTTCTCTGTGAACTTTAGGGGTGCTCCTAAACTCGATACAGATATCATGGAATTAATTATATTCTGCCCTGCACTTGATCCATTGTATTATTCTTAAAACACTGTCATCACTAGTATTACATCTTTTTCATTTGTTTACTTGGCGTGGTAGTGTAAGTCTGTAATCTCAGCTCTGATGAGGCTAAGGCAGGAGGATCATTGCAAGTTCAAGACCAGCATGGGCTCCAAAATGAGTTCAAGGGCTGCCTGAACTGCAGAGTCAAACCCTGTTTCAAAAGACAAAAAAAGAAAAAAAAAGAGGATAAGAGAGGAGAGGAGAGGAGAGGACAGCAGAGGAGAGGAGAGAAGAAGAGAGGAGGGGGAGGGGAGGGGAGGGGAGGGGAGGAGAGGAGAGGTTCCTTCCACACATCACGTAAAGTGTGGACAGTTCATTCCTGTTGTGCTTTTGACTTTCACCCTCTAGCCAGCCTGCATCTGCTGTGGGAGCCCACACTCACACTGGCTATCAGGGTCCCAAAACAAGCTTTCCTCACAGTCCTGTGTGAGAGTCATCCATGGCTTTTGCTTCTGCTAGGTAGTGTTCCGAATTTTTTTCTTTCCAAACCCTCAGATGGTATTCGATTTGATATCTTCTGGAATAATGGAGACCTTTATCAGCCTCATGAAAGCCCTTCCTCTATAGAAGGCCTGTTTCAATCAAAGATGAAAGGTGTGTATTGCTAATAGAAAAATTCCAATCAGACATGCAGAAAGGATATAGAGTTCATTATGTAGCATACTAGGACTCTCCACTGGCTACATTTTACCCATCCTTGGGGCCAGATCCACATTCTTTGAGCATTTCCCAAATACCATTGTTTGAGTTATCCTGGTTTCTATTGACTATTGTGAAGAATAGGGTTTATTTTCTGCCCTGACTGCAACCACTGCACCAGCCTCACATTCCTACCTCCATAGGAAGGAAGGGCTGCTCAGAACCTGGGAAGAGGGGGAAGTACTGAGTATGTGTAGGGGCAGGAAATGTCTGTGTGAGGCTGTGGATACACTGCTGGCACAGAGATACATGGCTGAGTCTCCCAGCTGCATGGGCTGGATCTTCATAATGAATTGTGATCCAAGTTTCTTAACTGAGAATCTATCAGTGAAAAAGTCTGTAATTTCTGTGAGACTCCTGTCAGTAAGATGAACCATAAACTCCATTCCTTTTTCTGCAGTGTGTCAGTACCAATAGATGAACTGATAACCAGAAATGGGGTCACATCTCAGAGTCACAGTCTGTCTCATCTCAGTGATCTTGTGGCTGAGAGTTTGCTTGACGCCCGGTGCCATGTGTCCTGTGGAAGCAGACGGCAAAAAGAAAATGAGGTGAAACATTGGAAGCACCCCTAGGGAAGGTAGAATGGAAAAATGTAAGCACTCCCAGGACTCACCTGACCACAGGAGACCAAAGAACACCCAGCAGGGGAGGATATTGTCCAGAGTAGAGACTCACAGGTCTGAGGTCTGTCCCAGTTGAGACTCTGGTTGTTAGCAGTGCACAGGAAGAGATCTGGTGATGACACAGCCTGTGCTGCACCCACACACTCAGGGATACACCATAAAAACAGGAGCTTAAACTCTATAATGGTCATGAAAAGCCCCACGGCTGGAGCCAGAGTGTCCTGCAGTGTGTACCTTATATTAAATTGGGCCACTGATGGGGCCTCCCTCAAACCACAGTCTTCAGGACAGCAAGCCAGTGTTTTAGATATGAATGGAAGACCTCATTTCTGGTCACCAGTACATCTAGTGGTACTGACAGACTGCAGAAAAAGGAATGGAGTTTAAGGTTTTTCTTACTGCCAAGAGTCCCATGGAAAAACACACTCTCTTCTCTGACAGCCAGTGCAAGTCTCCTTGCAGAAGCTCTCTTGGCCTGGCTATTTAGAGTTTGAATATTACAGAAACAAAAGAGGGTAAATGAACCCAAAAATATCATTGAGGTCAGATAAGCCAGACTCAAAATCTCCAGGGACAGTTGAGAGATAAAAGGGGACCATGGACAGAGTGAGCTCCCCACTGAATGGAAGGGAGCAGACAGAGCCACATTCTTAGCATCCCCAGGTTCAGAATGCACATCTGTACAGAAGTGGCAATTTGATCAAGGCTCACGCTCAGAGACTACCTTTGGATGAACGGAGAGGAGACAGAGAGAGAGACAGAGAGACAGAGAGTGGGGGAGGGAGAGGGAGAGAGAGATATTAGATAACAGCAAAGCCACCATAATGGAAAAAATAAGCTGACCTTGGGTCAGGACCATCACCCTTCCCACACACCTTACTTTCATACTAACAGTACTTCGGTTCTAACTAGACACTGATTTTCCACCTTCTCCTAATACTTAGCTGCTTTATCATCTACTGCAGAGAATCTTCCTTTTTGAGCACACTGAGGCCCACGGGACCCTCACCTTCCCAGCAATGAGTCTGTGTTTGCCTCCACTTGTCCAGGTCCCTTCCAGTAAATTCAAGCCACATTTCTGATCCAAGCAGGCACATAGGCACGCACGCGCACACACACACACACACACACACACACACACACACACACACACACACAGGGTTCCCCCAAAAACTGTGACACCACAGCGCTCCCAAGTGGCCAATGAACCACAGTCTCCTTGAAGGCCACCGTTTAGGACCACATGCCTATGATTGCCTGAACCAAGAAGGGGATCCTGAACCCCTACTTCCCTCACACAGACTCATTCTTACCCATTGACCAACTGGCCAAGTTAGGATTCATTTTTCAAATCCATGTTTGTAATTTTAAGTTTTAGAGAAAAAAGAGACACATTTGTACAAAGCCACACCACATAGTAAAAGACAACAAATACTATAACATTGAATCTAGTATGTTAAATTCACAGTAAGCCAGAATAACAGGGGTCATAAATATAAACAATGGGGCATCTGCAAGATGGTCCATCATGAGAACACTGCATCCAGCGCTCCTCTTCATGAGACCCATATGTTTTCATATTTTACATTTAATTATTATCAAATTTTAGATAGTTTACTTCATAGAGATTATTTCTAGATCTGACATGTTTGTTTCAAGATTTTTAAAGCTATGAATAAACAATCTGGTATGGGTTAGGTCTAAATATTCCCCAAAATCTCATGTGTTCAGTCATAGGGCGTGTGTAAAAGAAGCTGGTGAATTCACCCTGAAAAGTGTACTCTTGCCTCTGGTTCTCCCTTCTTTCTCTGCTTCCTGGATTTCCCAGGGGAAGCAGTTCTACCCTGTCAAGTAGTTTGACCATGTGTTTCCTGCCATGGAACCAGCCATCTTTGGGCTGAACCTACCGGAAATTGTGAACCAAATAAATTTCTCTTCCTTTAAGTTTTGGGTACCATACACATTGTCTTCTAATTTCCAAGATTGTTGGGACCCTGTTATTGTGCATAAATATATTTTCTTCAGTTTTTCAATTAATTTATGGGGAACCTTACTAAAGTTTCCAGTTCCATTAATTCCCTTAAAATGAGGTTGTGGAAAAGCATAGTTCTGGTGAGGTATTTCATTGTAACAGGACCTCAAGCTTACATAAATATTGCTATAATATTTTCTTTTTTCATATCCTAGTGTTAGACATAATTAAAAGACCTTCCAAACTTAGTAATCAACCGTGACTACAAAAATATAATTTCTCACCATATTGGAAATGTGTCATGAACAGAAAATTGAGATGACTAATAATAATTATCCAGTACAATCCAGGAGAGAGGAATCCCTTACAAAAGGAAACCAGTGATGAATATTATTCCAGGACTCCATATAAGTGAGTATTAACTTGGGTCAATTATATACATTTATGAATGTACGGTTAATAGAGCTGGGATACCATCCAGAGCTGGGAACGACAGAGGAAAAAGAGGAGAAGGTCAGCTGGGAGCCAGACAAGCAGCATGTGTTAGGAGTGGGGAAAGGGAGATCCTTCCACTCCTGGAAAGGGCAAGTGCAGAAAGACAGAAGCTTGCTGAGTTTTAGGAGAGACTGGGAAGAGCTGTGTAGGCATAGAAGGACTTGGGTATGGGTGTTCATTGGAATATTAATATCCCTAGAAAGCAGAATGGATCTTGGGAAAGTTGGCAAATTTTTGCCTATTTATTGTTAGGGCTGATTTGCCTTCCTCTGTCTTTGGAGAGCACCTGACTATTCCCTAGAGAGACAACATTGCAGACAGAAGTCAAGAAAGATTTCATAATCAACTCCAGGCTTCTCATTTCAGGGAAAGGGTTATCTGGTTATGTCCTCTATGGAGACTGGGTGCCAGGTGATGCCAATGTCTATAAGGCTTTCTCTATAATTTTGGTGTACAGAGGGTTTTGGAAGGAGAAGAGAGACTGTGATGCATAGAACACCACCTTAGGCTACCTTGCAACTCCATCTCTATTTTCAAACATCTCTTCTCAGTTCTCTCTTCTTGATCTTCCTCAAATCTCAATTCACTCTCCTCCAACTATACAACACCAACCTCTGTGATGTTTCCACCCACACAACACTATTATTATACAATTTTGTCTTAAAACAAAATTTCCTGTCCATAGAAGAAGGGCTCTTACTTTACAGACTCCTCTTTTGGTACCACTTGTGATACACTGTTGGGCAAAGTGCTTTTGCAGGGAACTTACTGAAGTAACACATTGCCTACTCAGTCTTAATTTCCCTTCTGCTACTGATGGAAAACTTTGCACTTATGGAGACCTAACAGCATTTCTCTTTCCTACTATAACCTCAAACTCTAGGATTCTTCCTTTCTTTCTTCTTTTCTTTTATGTTTTCTTTTTTTCTTTCTTTTTCTCCCTTGTCATTCTCTCTATCTCTGTCTCTCTGCCTCTCTGTATCTCTCTGTGTCTCTCTCTGTGTCTCTGTGTCTCTGTCTCTCTGTCTCTCTTTTTCCTTCTCTTCCTGTCTCTGTCTCTGTCTCTCTTTTGCTGCAAATTGAACACAGGGCATGCCTACTGAGCTGTCCCCCTATCCTCTTTCTATTTTGAAGCGTTGTTCCACTGAGTTGTCCAGGCTGGGTTTCAGTTTGTGATCTTCTTGCCTCAGCTTTCTAGAGACCTGGGAAGATGCACTACCACACCTGGCTGGTCCCTAGGTTTTCAGATCTCTGTCAGATGTGAGGTTACTCCATGCTGACAGGAGGTTTTTGCACAGAATGCTGGGTGCTCTGCAGAACTGTGCCCTCTGCTGACACAGAGATATACAGCTGAGTCACCCAACTCCAAGGTATTTATGTTCAGCTCAGAGAGAGAGGGAGTCATGGAATTGAGCTGAGAATTGATTAGAAATGTATCCTTTTGCTCTCAGCAATTCATGGTAGTATTTAAAGAGGAACTGAGACCCCTGACCCATGGCCCATTGGAAGCAGGACACATACTGGTGCCCAGGCATAGGGGAACATCTTAGCGTCACTTGCTGTCCTTTAATTTGACCCTGTGTCTTGGGATCTTGAAGACTCCAGACTCCACAGGACCTGTGGAAAAAGCAGATAATGATTCAACCATGAGCTAGCCTGATGTGCATTCTCAGTGGGGAGTGGAAGATTCAGAAGATATCAAGTTCATAATGGGGATATTGTCCTTGTTTACTGGACTTACCTATTCCAAGGAGAAAAACGGCCACATAGCAGAGAAACCTCAAGCACATGGCAAGATAGGACAGCAGTGAGCCATTGTCATTCTGCTCAAGGCTCTTGTCCTCCATCCTAAAGGATGGAGCTGTAAACATCACTTCTTCTACTGGACATTAGGATGTGATGTCACCTCTGTGATGTCATGATCTCTACAGATGTCCATGCAACCTACTTTTCTTACCATGTCCTTGGGCTCAGCTAGTCCAAAACCTCAGTTAGGTCTTTTTTGACACAATAACACAACGTAGACAGCTACCTTGGGGTGCTCTAGTTGGGCTGGGGTTGGGCCCTGTGTCTACACCACAGCTCCCTTGCTTTTCCTTGGGAGGAGATTTTCCTCTGCCTGTCACTACTCAGCACATGCAGGCCATCTCAATTTAGCACAAATATATCCTTATCTGTTTGAAACTCTGAAAGTTTTCTAACTGTTATATAGCTGGAGTTTTGACTCCCTGCCGTGGAAACACACCACAGAATCATGTATGTGTCATCAATCATATTAGTGGATGAAATTGTGAAATATCATTCTTCTTGAACCTTTTCTGTCCTTGGCTGCCAGCTCTTGTGTGCTACACCCCACAGACATTGGGAGACCCATAGTGCCACAGTGCCCCACTCTTAGGTCCAGTGGGTAATAAGACTTCACATGTTAGGAACTTAGTGCTCTATGTTCCTCTGCAACTTAGTTTTTAATTTAAAACCCAAGCTTACTGTATGTGGAGATATAGCCTTTATAGAGTAAATTGAATTTAAATGTGTTCATTACCTTTTTCATGAGTGGGGCACACCTCCAACATCTACTTAACGAACAGCAGTTTAATTTGGTTCACAACTTCAGAGGATTTTGTTCATGGTAGTTGAGTCCAAAGCAGTGGGATTGAATTTGAACCAAATAGTAGAATTCAATATGTACCAATCAATGAATTGAAATGTGAGCCAGCCACAGGCCTGTTGCTCCTGTGTAAGCAGCACTCTTTTCACACTTCTCACATTGGCACCTGAGGTTCCTTAGCACAGGCCTTTTTGAGATAAAACCTTCCTCTGGTGGTCCTGCAAATTTACTTGTGATTCAGCTGTCAGACAGTATGATCTTGGAAGGTCTTGTAAATCTACTCAGGATTCTTAGCTCAAAACAGTTTAGGATAAGTGGATGTGTCAGAAAAGAGCTACAAGTGCAAACACTAGGGGCTGCCAGCTCTAAAGAACTCCATAGTGGCCATAGAAATCAGGAGAGACCATCCACAGAGACCAGCATGGGCACAACCAGCATTGGCTGGTGGTAGCATCTGGCAATGGAAGAAGGAGCCAGTGTTGACCAGAGATAACCAATGGCTACATCTGGCAGTGGTAAGTCCATCTATGACACTTGGTCATCTGGAGTGCAGAACTTCAACACTAAGGACTAAGAGGCCCTGAGATTCAATTTCTGAGGTGTTAACAGAGCTGCATCTGCCAATGCCTGATGTCTGTCTAAACTGTACAAAAGGCTTCCTGGTGAGTGGCTGAGGTGTGGCAGACGGTGGCCCTTCCAAGGGAAGAACCACCAGTGTCTCATGAGATCCACGCCATGTTGGAACTTAGGACCCTGTGAAACGAAACAAGAAGCTCACCTCCCTGGTAAGCGGCTGCATTCAGGCAGACTGCGGTCCATCCAGGGTGAAAACCACCAGTGTCTCCTGAGATCTGCACCATGTTGGAACTTAGGATGCTGGGAAGCCAAGTAAGCACCTCCCCTCCCTGGTAAGTGGCTGCTGTGTGGCAGACTATGGCCCTTCCAGGGGAAGAACCACCAGCAGCTCCTGAGATCCATGCTATGTTGGAACTTAGGATACTGGGAAACCAAGCAAGCGGCTCTCCTCCCTGGTAAGTGGCTGCAGTGTGGCAGACTATGGCCCCTCCAGGGGGAGAACCACCAGTGTCTTGAGATCCACACTATGTTGGAACTTATGAAGCTGGGAAACCAAGCAATCAACCTGCCTCCCTGCTAAGCAATAGTGAACCTACTGGTACATGGCCTAGAGTCAAACATTTCCCTTCCTCTACCCCCACTTCTGCTGCCCCCACCCCCTGCGCGCCGCTCTCGTTAGTAAATGGGAACCAGAAATCTGAGCATCTCCTGGGAGGTTGACCATAGCAAATAAGGGGGATTTCCTTCTACCATATCTTTGAAGGCAAATATTTTTATTACTGTTTTGCTCTATTCTGATTAATGGTACAACTCTATTCAATATTCTGTTTTGATAAGTTCTATAATGCTGTATATTTCATTTTATTTTTGATATATGTGATTCAAAGAACAACTATTGTAAAGATAATGAAATACACTGTGATACCTATTACTGTTATCCTGGTAACCTGCTGTGAAGTTCTGTACCAATTTCACTGTACAATCTTAGTTGACTTTATTCTTTCTTGTTCTGTTGTATTTTACTACTTTCAATATAAAATTTTAAAAAAAGATAAATTGCACAAAAGAACCCTGGACTGATTTGCAACACCTTAACCCAATCCTGTCACGTGGCCAGAAACTAGTACTTCCTTGATTGTCTCAATAATGATGCCTCTGAAGTATTGATTCATTTCACAGCATCTGTAAAAGACTTTATACCACAGCTAAGTATTTACATAAAGAAGAACACAGAACATAAAAACATCATTTGTGAGCTCCAGAGACCATACATCCAGAAGGAAGAGGGCCCACAGCCCAAGAAATTGCAGTCAGCTAGCATCAGAGTCAAGACCTAGTTGAGTTGACTTATACTTGGTTCTATTGACTATTCTGATGCAAAGTGTTAATTTTCTGCCCCCACTATAAACAATCAGTACACAGCTACACATCTCTGCCTCCATAGGAAGGAAGGACTGCTCAATGCCTGAGGAGAGGAGGAGCTACTGAGTATTTGTAGGGACAGGAAATGCCTGTGTGAGGCTGTGGCTGCACTGCTGGCACAGAGATACATGGCCAAGTCTCCCAGCTGCAAGGGCAGGATCTTCATAATGGAGTGCGACTCTTGTGACTGCCCAGATGAGAACTGATCCTAGAAAAAGCTGGCTTGCTCCCTCTGTTCCTTGTATAGATAAACCATGAACTCCATTCCCTTTTCTGTAATCTGTTGGTACCAATAGATGTACAGGTGCCAGAAATGGGATCGCACCTCTGAGTCACAGCTGTCCCATCTCAGTGATCTTGTGTCTGGGAGTTGGCTTGACCCCTGGTGCCATGTCCTGTGGAGACAGACAGCAAAATGACAATGAGACGAAGGATTGGAAGCACCCCTAGAAGAGGCAGAATGGGAAACTGTAGGCACACCCAGGACTCACCTGCCCCCATGAGACCAACGATCACCAAGCAGGGGAGGATTCTATAGATGGTAGGGTCTCACAAGTCTAAGGTGTGTCTCAGTTGGGACTCTGGTTGTTAGCAGTGCAAAGGAAGAAATCTGGTGATGTCACAGGCTGTGCTGCACCCACAGACTCAAGGGTACTAAATGAAAACAGGAATCAGCACTCAGTCTGGGACATGAGATGCCCCAAGGGTGGACCCAGAGTGTCCTGAAGTGTGCAGCTTATGTTAAATAGTGATAGTGATGGCGACTCACTAATACTACAGGGCTCAGGACAGCAAGCCAGTGTGTAAGGCCTGCAAGAAATAGCAGAACCCACTCTCTTCGCTAACAGCCAGTGCAAGATCTCATTGCAGAAGCTCTCTGGGCCTGACTATTTAGAATTTGAAGAATACAGGGACAAAAGTGGGTAGTTCACCCCACAAATCTCGGTGTTGCTCAATATTCCAGTGAGGATCTAAGGCACAAAATCAGCAGAGACATTTCAGAGTAAGCAGGGGAGCGTGGATAGAGTGAGCTCTCCACTGAATGGATGGGAGCAGACAGCCACATTCTGAGCATCCCCAGGTTCAGAGAGAGCATCTGTACAGACACAGCACACTGATGTAGACTAGAGCTCAGGGTCTCCCTTCAGATGAAAGAAAATGAGGGGAGAGAGAGACAGACAGAGAGAGAGAGAGAGAGAGAGAGAGAGAGAGAGAGAGAGAGAGAGAGAGAGAAATTAGAAAACAGCAAAGCCACAATAATGGGAAAAAATTAGAATTTAGAGAACTGCAATAGAACTGGTGAAGACAGAACAGTACACACTTTCAATCCATTTCCCAAGGGAAATCTCTTACTGTCCTCTGCAGCTGCAGCCAGGCCTGGAACCCTTGCCCAGAAGTTTCTTCTTTGATTCCCTAAGCTCAGTGCTGCCTCGCTGTAGGTGGCCACAGTCCTTGATTTGTGGGAATAAGAGACTCAAAATAGTGGTTTCTGGAATGTACAGTGAAATCCTCTAAGGACAACATCTTATTTGTAAACCAAAGAATCTGCTTATTGCAGGATTGTTTTATTTCACAATTAGAAAGGCATTAATAAACACTGTATTCAAGAGTGTTTTTTTTTATTACTTAACAGAGCAGAGTCACATACAAGAAAATAAACTCCATATTCTGAGTATGTTCTTAAAATATAGTCACCACGACGGTTGAGACAGCAAGTTGTGTTATGGTTTGCATAATGGTTTACCATGAAACCCTACAGGAAATCTGCATCAGAGCCCTCATTTGCCCCCAAAGCTCCCCCGGGGACCCACAGGTTTGTGCACAGGAAGGCAGTTGCTCTGCAGGGCTGTGTCTTGGCTGCTGGCACAGAGGTACACTGCTGAATCTTCTGGGTGCAAGGCAGTCAAGTTAAGGTAGATGTGAGATTTTTCTGAGCACCAAGGTGAGAAGCGGCTAGGCACTGTCTCATTTTGGACCAGTTGCTGATAGTTGTAAGCAAACATGAGCTCTGGAGGCTTCTTAGCATTCTGTTTATACCAGTACATGGCATTATGTTCCAGATGTTGTTCACATTTTAAAGACTTCTTGTTTGCTGTTCCCATAACCAGATATCTTGGTGTCTGGATAATTGTAGTGTTCATGGGGACTGTGGGGAAAAAGAAACAAAACTCAGAGAGAACCTAGTGAAAAGTTAATATTGCAACCCTCAGGAACAAGCATGTAGTCCAGGGACTTGCCACTGGAACCCAAACTCACCTACACCCAGGAGACAGAGGGTCACACTGCAGAGAAGCCTGAAGCTCATGGTGGAGTCCGGTCTCAGATGGGCGTCGTCTAGGAAGCATAGCCTGGGTGAGGAAGCTAGAATTGACTTCCATGACCCTGATTGGTGGTTTTACCTGTTACATCACTGTCCCCAGCGGTCCCCATCCAGTGGATGCTTCTTCTTTCCATTTTTACACCCTCTCTGCATTCTGATAAGTGGTGCATTTGCACTGGACAGGCTGGGATCAATAAGGATGAATACAAAAAGACCAGCACCAGGTTGTTAGTCCTCAGTGGTATTCATGACACTGCCCTTTTGCTCTTAGTTGCCATCCTCATTATATAGCTCCTCCCTCTGTTACCCTCCCTTCTGAGACCCCTTTCAGAGCCAGACTATTTACTCTTCAGTTAACTTCCCTCTTTCCTTGCTCAGTTACAGGGGACAACATAATCAAACACTATATCTTAGCTGATGCATAAAATTGTGGATGGGAGATGATTCATCAAACAAGGTTCCATTCAGCACTTTTGAATTTGAGTTGTATGCCTCTGATGAGACAAGAGCCAATCACTGAGGAAGACACTAGGAGAAGCACAGAAAGGCCATGCCAGACCCTGAATTGAGGTTATTGGCTAGGTTTAGAGCAAACACACAATGTGTGATTTAAAAACGCAGTGAATGCTTAAATTTAAAAAAAAAAAAAAAACACTGCAGCATAAAGGACATGTTGTCATTAATCCCCTTCAAAATACTCTTTCCCTTTGGACCTAATAATTCTTGTCACTCTGAAGCAGTTCTGGAAATCCTCTTTTGTGGATGAGTGTCTTTTCGTGGCGATCAATATGACCTTAATTCATTTAAAACATTTATTGTAATTTCTTTTGAATAAAAATAATGCATTGTGCCCTCACTCACCTTATTCACTGACTCTGGCACTGTGAAAATTCTGGTTCCCGCCGAGGGTAACCATGAAAGATAAATGTTCTGGATCAATTGAGAGTATTGAGGCATTCAGGACAATGCAATTAAAAACATTCAGGAAAGAGGACATTCAGAAGTGCTCCAGAAATGGGCAAGAAAAATGGGGTACCTGTGTTTGAAGCAAGGGGAGTACTTTGAGGTGGATTCATGGCAATGTGTCTTCCACTATAATAAATTTTTTTAAAATTTAAACATCACATTTTTTAAAATCACACAGAAATGCTCTACAATACTTAATGACAACACAAGGCATGGATGCAAAACAAAACGGAATCAGTTTGAACCTGGTATTAGCATCTCTGTCCACACTCAAAGTCCACCTGATGTGAGACCTTCATCTCCGTGGGCCACAAACTCCACTCACTTCCTCTTCATCCTGCCCCACCCTCAGAGGTTTCCTAGAGTTCTGGGACTCCCTATGCCCAAAGCAGCATATCCCCAGAGTCACACATCCCTCTGCCGTAAATCCAAAACTGGTCCCACATAGTGCAGAGAGGGAAAGAGCTGAGAAGGTTTGAAAATCCAGGGCAGTGAGGAAAGGAAGAAATCAACAGATAGTGTCTGCAACAACTTCAGGACCCCACACCCCTAGACACTCTGTTTTATGTCATAGAGATTGGCAGGTCAGGATCCTTAGCAGGAGAGGAGCAGATTTT
The DNA here is from genome assembly GCF_034190915.1 of Cavia porcellus. Taxonomy (NCBI): domain Eukaryota; kingdom Metazoa; phylum Chordata; class Mammalia; order Rodentia; family Caviidae; genus Cavia; species Cavia porcellus. Next base: position 49,413,780 of record NW_026947489.1, on the reverse strand, counting down.
AGTTAGCTAACACTGTGGAGCTCACAGCCATGCTTCATTTGCTCCACAAATTCTCACTGGGCAGCAGCCAGAAAGGAGTATCAAAACATCAACATTTTCACCGACAAGAGTTCTATTTTACTAAGGCAATTAAATGTATTGACAGATTGCCACTGGAGAATAAAAATGTATTTCAAATGATGTTTAAGAAAAAAATCAACATTACTTCATATATATGAAAACATATTTTCTCATGCAAAACCAAAAAAAAAAAAAAAAAAAAAAAAAACAAACAAACCTGCAATGAAGTGACCTCCAAAGCCCCACTCACTTGTAAAGTATTGGAAACCAAACTAGCCTCTCTATTCCTCAGGTGGCTATCAATCTAAGGATAGTTGCAGTTGTGATATCTCATTATGATCACTCCTGTACTGTATAAGCTACGTGATTTTTGACCATTTAGTTATGGAAATATCTTCTTTCTTAAAGTGTGCTGCAATACCCGTATTGGATTTTATTCTAAAACACTGAAGATACAAATAAAAAAAATGAAATGATACATTATCCTTAAATGATTTCTAATATCTCTTTATTATCACAGCCATATTTTTTGTCAAACTGTAATAGGAACTATATGACTATGGTTACAATTAGGTTATGATTTTATAAATTTATGTTGCGGCCAGAAGGATAATTACCTATTATTTAATTCAATAGACTCATTATTTAGATTTTTTTAACTAGGGATGTGTTGAGTCAGAAGGAAAGCATAATATTCTTCTAATGTATAAAGTTTGCAAAGTTACATGGCTTAAAATTTAACTAAATGGTTTTGGACATTGTTATGGTTTGTGTCTAGATGTTCCCCCAAAGTCTTATGCAGTGTCATGGTTTATGTCACTGAACCCCAAGCCTCATGCAATTATGGACTCAACCAAATCTAGCATTAGTGATTGGTTCATTTTCTAGCCCTTGGATTGGTGGTGTGAGCGCTACTCTCACCTAGGGGTGAAGCGAGCATACGATGTAATGGCTAGAAGAAGATGTGTGTCTCTCTCTTGCTGGTTCGTGCCTTGCTGTTTGTGGCAGCCATGAATGATGGCTCTGCCATGCCATCTTCCTTGGAGCCAACTGAGTATGAACTGAAACTTCCAAGAGCTTTAAGAAATAAACCTTTCATTTTTTTATGTTGTGCATTGGGCATTTTGTCTCAGCAATAAGAGTGAAAATAACAAAGGCATGCAATCTTAGACTTTTTTGAAGGAGGCTGAATCTAGAGTATGTGTTGATTTGTAGTGCAATGATGGAGGTAACAGTTCTGAGATGGATGGTGGCTGTGGGATTAGTCCACGGACTGGATTGGTACCACCCTAATACCAGTAGGCTGGGATTACAATACAACATAAAGGACAGAAAGAGGCTTGTCTATCTATTTCTCATTGCTTTTGCTGTCTTTCTCCATCATGAACTGCTGCCCCTTTGCCATGTAGCAAGCACCCTGCCTTGCAGTCAGACAAGTATAGATAAAATTTCTACAGACTATAAGCTAAATGAAACTGCTCTTTTAACTTTGAGTATTGGGTAGTTTGTCTCAGCAGTGACAAAACAGTAACTAAAACAAAATTTGGTACCAGAGAGTTGGGGTCATTGCTGTGACTATACCTGCTCATGTAGTTGATTAACCATTGGGAATGCATTGCGGGAAGAGGTTGGAATCATTTGGAGATGCCAGCTGTAAAAGAAGATCTGGAATGAATGCCTTAGGCCATTGTGTATGGGAAATTGTAGTTAGAGCTGAGAAGAGCAGAAGACTGATAGAAATCCTGCTGGTAAGGCTCAGGAGGTTTCTTCTGGGAAGAAGGGCTGAATTGATTGTTGGACTCCAGATGATGTGTGTTATGGTTTGGCAGGAAGTTTGCACTGTGCTCATATTCTGAGTCTTTTCCTGAGACTGAGATTAATAGTGACAGACTAATCTGGAAGAAGAAATTTTAAGACTGTCTAATGTTGAGGCATTGACATGGCTACAATTGGAGTCTTCTGGGCAGATTTTTGAGAATCAAAGCCAAGAAGCCAAGAATGATTTAAAACACTGTGAGTTTGACCAGAAAGGAAGCTCTAGTAAAGCTGTGAGTTGAAAATATAGAGTAGGGTATATTTGTATTGCTAAGCAGTAACAGGAGAATAAAAAAGATTGCCTGAGGATATCACAAGAAGCAGTAGGACTCCACACTCTGCAACTTCAAAATTGCAGAAGTGAAAGGATTATCTTTGAGAAGAAAGCTCTGGAGTACCTTGTTTTTGAGTGGTGACAGCATAAATAATTTTCAGAGTCCAAAACCCTCTATAACTGCATGAGGCTTTGCAGGGACATCCAGACACAAACCACAACAGTAGGCCAGGCAGGACTAGCTCAGGAGTCTGGTCTTCAGCAGCATAATGGGGTTGGAGGATCCTCTAACATGTGCTTTTGTATGCCTTGACATCTGTGATAATCTCCCTATTCATCAGGTCTCCTCCTTCCTATCCTGAGCTTGCTCCTTCCAAAGGTTGGCTTAGGATTTTTAGGGTGGCCTTGCGTGGAGTGGGCAAGTTCCACCAGCATGTGCCTGTTACAATTATTCTTGCAGCAGGGGATGCCTCCCTTCACTTTGCTGCCACAGAAGTTTGCTGTCTCCTCCCTTGCTTTCCTTCTCAGGCCCCAGCATCAGAGAGAGTAAGGTTGATTTCCCTTTTCTGAGTCTAGAGATATCACTATGTGTTGGGAGCAAAGTCACTATACAAGACCCTGAAAGTTAGGGAAATCTAGATAGAATGGCTCCTTTGTCCTTGAGCTGCCTACAAATTACCTTCCTTTAGAACCCAATACCTGGCCCAGGATTCATCAATACTGACACTATTGACGAATTGCTTGTATACTTCTGTGTTGTGGGAACTGTCCTATGCACTATGGGATGTTTAGAAGAATTCCTGGCTTGTAACCATCAAGTACCACTACTGCCCCTACCCCTACTCATCAGAACCAAAAGTCCTTCTGATAATAGAAAATCACCCTGGTTAAGAACATTCCAAGCAGCAATTCATCTCCTCTCCAGCCTTTGAAATGGAGCAAAGCAAATTGACAGAGTCAGAGCACCTCCTACTGGTGGGTCAGACACAGTGCAGGGACACAGGTCTGCACTCATAATGGTAAGACCAAGAACTAGGACTGCAGAAAGGCAGTTGGTGCACAAACGCGCATGCGCATACACACACACACACACACACATACACACACACACACACACACACACACATCCATAAATGATAAAAAAGAACAACAGTAATTCCTTACACCTGTTGTTCTGAGAAGGCTGGCAGAATTGGAGAAGAGGGAACCTGTACAAAAGAATCCAGCGGTGACGCTGAGGTCCCTAAAAAGATTTAGAGTCCATCAAGAAAGTAAAGGAAGGAAGAAAATGGAAATAATTTTAGAATGGAGATAGTGTAATCCACTAAAAGGCAGCGAGTTGTAGGACCAGTTGGAATGAGGGAGAGACCTAGAGAAAAAGTAAAACAATTGGGAAGTGAACCCAGTCTTATCCAGATGCATGTTTTGGTTGTTGGTGATGACTTTGATCACCCAATACTTAAACTCCTGCTTATATTCCGGCCATTTCCAAAAGTTTGTGTTTTAGCTAAAAAGACATATATGTTGGCATATTGTGTAAACAAAGTATTTCATTTTAGAAATAAAATCTTCATTACTGCTTCCACTTTTTGTGATCTTCCTAGGAACACAGTTCTTCCTGGAAGGGCTATCTCCTGCTGGTCCCCTAAGAGATCAGATGTTAATTCCTGGGTGAGCTGAGAGAAATGGATGCAGTTGGGATCTCTATTTCTCAATCACATAAAATGCAGTTATCATGGTACAGAATCCTATAAAGATTTTAGTGCTCTCAGATTTGATCTTTCTTCAGTGGGGATCAATTTAGTCTCAGGAATCCAGTGGTGTGCTTTCCATTCTGCTCAGCTGGTGCTAGTTAGTGGTGTCTCTGACTCTGAAAACATCCATTTGCTTGCTGACAAAAACATCAAAGTAAGCATACACATCAAGTCATGCAATCATTCTACTGAAGATAGACCAACAGTGACCAGTTATCTAAACAGAGACTCAAATTCAAACAAGATAGGACATCTTGTTGCAGTTCATTCGTTCTTCACTTTTATAAATTACTATCACGCCATATAATTTTGTCTATTTAACTATTAAATTCTCACATATACTTTTTAATATTTACATTTATTAAGTCTACCCCATGGAATGTAGTACTATGATATGCAGACATTGTTTACTGGCTTTAAAATGATTCTATGCTGTCTTCCATTTGTTATTGGTAGAAAGTATAGATGTTTGTGGAGGTGGGCATGAGAATGTCTAGGAGAACTTCGAATTCCCAAGCCTCAAGTTAAAGTTATTCCATTTATATTTAATTGTGAATTTTGGAAGTAAAAACCTGCATTTTCTGCTTCACAAATTTCAACAGATATTGAAAATACTTGGAAGTACAGAAAGTTAAGAAATTTTGATTCTAATGTGGAAACCCAAGTGAGCTATCTTGAATAGGTTCTTTTGTCCCATTTCAAGATAAACTGCAAAATGAACATTCACAGAAAGGCTACCAATTCTCTTCTTAAACCACTTGCTAGGCTTTTGCATCTGGAGAAGGATAGACCGTACGTGGCAGCATGGATAGATATTCTCAGCTTCCTTCTGCTGCACAATAGCTAGAGCTTACAAAAAATATAAAGCCTTGCACTGTGGTCCTGGCCCTCCATTTCAGGCTGATTTCTCTATAGCTCCCTGAGAATTTGTATGCACAAGGCAGGAATGGGGCCAGGCTATGAAGTCCAAGGACTGGCTTCAGGCCAGGAGGAGGAGGTGAGCTTCGGAAGAGCTAGATAGCAATATTATTGTCTTTGAAGGACTTGCAGCTTAATAGGATTTTTTAAGTAAAAGAGCCTTCGCCCCACAAAGACATAAGTCTGATCAGGACTTTTCTTATTACTTAGCCTGTGCAGTTGTGCAAAGTGTGTGGTCTAAAGTCCGTTCCAGGAGGTAATTTAGTTTCAGATTTCTGTCTACATAAGACATCTGCAAAAACAAACTCAACCAGACTTCCTTCTCCTGGACAGGAAAAGATGCTGCTGGCCAGGAGAGAGGCATACACACACAGGAGTTGGTTCACAGGCAGGAGGTCCTTATGCAAAGCTGTGGCTAAGTTGCTGGCACAGAAGTAGATGGCTGAGTCTTCCTGCTTCGTGGGATGAATCTTCAGAGTGAAATATGAGCCATCGGCTTTTCAACTAGATAGTCATCCTTGCATATTTCAGATCCCTCCAAGATACTACCCCATACAGAAGCAAACCAGAAATTGTATTCTCTTTTCCAAGATCTGACACTACCAGTATAAGTCAAGGTGATCCCAACTCAAATCAAGATCACCAACTTTCCCATCGTTGTGACATGATGAATGTGGATCTGTAAGACTCTAGGTTCTGTGTGTTCTACAAAAAGCAGGAGTGGTTTAGAACATCTCGGGAATGGTTTAGAACTATTTTAAGCAAGTCTGAGATGATAATCTCCAAGATTCTTAAGAATCCACCTGCTTTCAGAAGATTAAAACTGCCCAACATAGGAGCCAGTAATCCATAGCAAGAACAAACCAGAAACAAGGCATCGCCTAGCTCTGGTTGCTAGTCATTGGAATCAAAGGAGGGATATGCTGAGCTTCCAGGGTTCCCTAGGCAGGTCTGACAGAGTTATTTATGTTTCTGGCAACACATCATTTCTGGAGCACCCTCTACAGGAAAACTAGAGAGCTTTTGCTGCAGGGTAACATCTGAGAGTCCAGGAATTGGGGCTCTCTGCCCTGCCTCACTGGGTCTGCAGGACAGAATTGCCACTGCTAGGAACAATGATGCAAACCACTTGGGAACTATTGTCCTTGGCGACAGAAACACTGGGAAGATTGACAAAGACATGGAGAGAGAATAAAGTATTATGAAAAAGTCTGAGTATATTTGGAGCTAGTCAGATCACTAAGACAAAAGTTCTAACTAACTTGGGCAGAAAAAAAGGTCACAAAAAGGTACATATTGGAAGGAGGATTGGCAGGACATTTGCTAAGTGAAATGAAAGATGAAAGATTTCCCAGGAGCACAAGCCACCTGAAGGAAACTGGAAACATTTTAATCCTGAGTGTGTCTCTCCTCTATTCAAAAACAAGCACTCTTGCTCAAGACGAAGCCAGGCTGCTGGCTGTGAATGCCTGTGTGGAGGTGCAGTAGTGGCATGGCCAGTGAACTGACAGGTGGGGTGTTGGTCTAAGGCTTCTATCAGAGCTTTGTAGAGTGCTGAACTGAGTTTCAAAGTTCAGGTGGGCGAATTATCCCCACAGCTTTCTGGATCTACTGAGGACGATTGTGGACGCGGTGATGGTTATGCTGCATGGCTGTGTCTGTGCTGGTGACACAGAGATACACGCCTGAGTCCACCAGCTCCAGGCAAGCCATATGAAGGCACAACTGAGAGCTGTCTGAATTATCAGGGTGAAGCCATTTGAAACACTCTCATTCTGAAGCAGTATACTGTAGCTGTAATAAAACATGAGCTTTAAGTGATTCTTAGCATTCTGTCTGTACCAACACACATTTCAGACTCCTGCTCATCCCCATCCCTGTGATCAGGTTTTCCACTATCTGAGTAATTCCAGAAAACACAGGACCTGTGGAAACGAGACGCCAAATTGAAACTAAATCTAAGAGAGAGTTTTATGAGAAAAGTCAATGAAAAATCTAGAAGTGCAAGAGTAGCTGTGCCCAGGAGTCACTGGCTCCCAGGAGAAAAGTGCCACATATTAGAAGAGTGTGGAGCTCATGGTGGCAGTGGCCCACAGGATGGCACCTTTGTCTCCTTCTCACAGTGTGTTTGGGAGACAGGTTCTTCTGCTCCAGCTCCCACTTCCTCTTTGCCTGTCAGGGCTGAGTGGACAGTTGTCCTCCGGCAATCACTTTCCTGCTAGTAGATGCGCTCTTTGCAATGATAACTGGGTCTCATCTTCCTCTTCCTGCTCTCCCTCACATACAGATTTGCTCCATTTGGACAGAGATCCTGCGTGGCCCAGACCCAGGACGAGTTTCTTTCTCTTCCCAACTAACTTAGAGAGGTGCCTTACCCAGCTGAACTGGGCCCTTCTCTGGAGTCTGCCATGCCTCTTTTTAGAAATCAGTAATGTAATGCTAAGTAGGCAGGAAGCTCCACTTGGAGTGTGTGGAGGGGGCCAGGAAAGGACCATGGTGCACCACCTGCCCCCAAAAGCATTTCACCTCTCTGGGATGGGGGACCTCAACATGAGCTGATTCTTACAAACAAACTTCACAAGAACATAATGATCCAGGGACAGAGCCTACGATGCTTCAGGGACAGCTTGGGATGCTGGGAAAGTACAATGAGCAAGGAATGCCTACAAGCTGCCCTCACACAGCCTCCCAACCAGAGCAAAGCAAACCCTGATACCAGAGCCTTTATTCCTTCCTCATTCTTCCCACCCCCTGGGCTCTGTTCTCCCACTGCTTCTGGAGTCTCAGCATAGTCAGAGCTCCCCCTGGAGGTCACAAGGGTGCATTAACTTCAACTCTGTCATCTCACCCCAGCCACCGTTCTCAGAGCATGGAAAAGTACAAAGATGTACACAGGGGCTGAGCCGGAACATTTAACATGGGAGAACACATGGGCTAAGGAGGAATTTGCAGCCCTAATGTGAAAGTTTCATAACTACAGCATCAACTACTGGTTAAGCACCAATGACCACCACCACTATCTACACACTGGCAGAGGATAGTCTTCTTAAGAAATTTTTCAATGAGTGTTTATTGGTAATATTACATTAGAAGTTCTTTTAAAATGTAGACCATTGGAAAGTGAAAATGCAATTTGAAGTGCTTATTCCTTTTATCTACTCACCATCACCTTTTCTCATCCATGAAATCTAGATGTGAGAAGAGGCTGAAATAATTATTTGCCATTTCCTGCCCAACTTCAAAGCAGTTTGAGCAGATTTATACACAGCTGCTGTGCCAGGAACTCCAGCTTCCCCAGCCACATTCAAATATTCCTAGAGTACAGCTGATGAGCTTGTTTAATGAACAAAGGAATAGGTTAATGTAATGGAAATAGTAAGAACATACATATAAAGAATAATCCTGAACATTAAACAAATGTGCTTTGCATATGGTGCTGATAGCATTGGGTGAATGTATTGGTTCTTTTGCATAACGTGGGGGCACAGTCTGAGGATACAAGGCTGAAATGTAACTGATTAAAATAAATTTGTCAGGCATGGATTCAGCTCTGGGTATTAATTTTGTTTTAAAATTAGTTAAAGACTAATAACTTGTCAGTGTATGTCAAGCATTGTCTAAAGAAAATGTAGGACTAAAGGAATTGTGTTTCTTCTTAAATTATCCTCTCTATCAGGTTCCATTTATTCTTTTATCACTTCCTTGCTTTATGGCACTAGAAAGTATTCCAAGCTTTCTAGCTGCAGTCCTGGTAGCTATTACTTTTCTAAAGGGACCTGTCCTTTTAGTGCATAGGGATATACAAACAATAGGATGTGGACACCATACCTGAGCTTTTGGAGTGAACCATTCCAAGGGCTTGGGAATGATGTATATACCTATGCATATACATATACACACACAAATGTACATACACACAGAGAAATGTTTTTCTCTGATTTTGTGTCTGTCCACACTGAGAAACCATGAGTTTCTCTAATCCTGTCAGTCACAATTCCAAATTTTAATATTCATCCTAGTGTCCTATCTGATCAACCTCTCTTCATGTGACCACATGTTTGCTGCATCTGTGTCTATGCAGACAGAAAGAAATGCAATTGCTTAAGCCTCTGACAGCAAAGATTTCAATTTACAGTGAAGTAACTTGGGACCCCTAAAGTGGTGATGAGAAGAGATGAGCTGGGGCACTGACCTGCCCCTCTATGCTTCACAGAGCTTCTTGATGTTCAGCGTGGTGGTTGTGACCAATAAACATGGATTTGACTCAGTTGGGCTCTCTGATCCTGTTGTGTTTCTCTATTCATTTTTACCATGTTCTTCAGGAAGCAATGTCAATGTCTTAGAAACCTTAGGTATCTCTCTGTCTTCCCTCCTGGCCTTGTCTGTCATTTGTGCATATTTGTATCTCCTCTTAATTTGACCATCTTACATCATTTTTCTAAGGAGACAGTTCTGGTTCAACATAGGGAAAGAATCTCCAGTCAAATGATTTTCAAAGTGTAGTGATTCCCAGGATGGATGATATTTTGCCTTTTATAGAAATGGTGGTGGTGAGAATCAAGTGGGGCAGAAAAGAACTTAAGATTTTACTCTCTCCAAAAGATGGTGTTTCAATCTGGGAATTTAAACACATAAAAAAAGTTTGCTCCAGACACATATAAATGAATTGAAGAAACAAACAAAGGAATCAGAACTCCATAGAGTTAAAAACTTACAATATGAACATATACAAGGTTTATAACAGTACAAAAAGGCATCAGAAGAGTCTGACATCTAATGAATCAGGGAATTAAGTGGATGGGTGTAGGTAAACTTCAGAGATTTTTTTGTGGGATACCTGGGTGAGGTTTAGATTTTTCTTCCATGAAAGAAATACATTATGTTCTATCTTTTTAGATGGGTTCTAATGGATGAATGGGAGTTCACAATCAAAGAAGCGAACAAATTAACCCCCTTCTTTCATCAGTTAATTATGCACTGAGCAATTATTGTGTGTCAGGTACTCACTGGCTTTGGGGCATAGTAGCAATTAAGACACTGAGTTCTCAGGAATTTTAAACTGCTTAAAATAAATAGCTATTAAGCAGATATTGAGATGAACTATAAGTGAGTGGGAATAAATTCAGTGAAAGGACAGTAAAGGATGGTGAGAGGACTCATTAAAACCTGATTTCAGGGGGGCTGGGGATTTAGCTCAGCGACATAAGCACCTGCCTTGCAAGCAGGCAGTCGTGAGTTCAATCCCCGGTACTGATAAAAAGGAAAAAGACAAAAAACAAACAAACAAACAAAAAACCTGATTTCAGGTGGGCACTATATGTTAGGGATTAGAAGAATGAGCAAGAGTTGACCAGATAAGGTGTTTGGGGGACTCACAGAGCATAAACTTCAGAGGCATGCCCTGGAACTCAGCTTGTTTTGATTTCAGCACAGAGCAAGGCAAGACCGGAAGTGTGATCTTTGTCTGCTTTAGAAAGATTGCTCAAGGATAGAGGGTGGGCTGAAGTAAGCCCAGAAACAAGGAGTGCTTCTGACAGTGTCTCTAAAACTCAGGAGAGACAGCATCACCCTGACCTGAGGCCCAGGTGGATGACTTCAAAGATAAGACAAGGTTCTTCAAAGATGAACAGGAATGGTGAAAAGAGTTACAGTGAGGTGCTGTACTCCAGACAGGTTGCTCAGAGTTGCTTGAGCAGATTTGGTCAGCTAGAACCAGACCTAAGGAAGTTCAGGAAACAGATGGCAGTAGATAGATGGATTATGCATGACATAAAACATTACTCAGTAATCCCAGCATTGCAGGAAGCTCAGGCAAGAGGACTTCATGTTTGAGCCCAGTCTACAAAAGCATATGGGCAATGTCCTTAAAGAAAAAAAAAAAAAACACTCTGTACATCTAGTTTCCTGTGTCATGTAGAGAGAAGCTCCTTACTGCCGCCCAGATAGATGTTGCTGTTGGTTGTTAGAAAGTTCTTCCTCATGCTGAGCAACACATCTGTGTGGTTTCCACCTTCCTGTTCTGTCATATGGAGCCTTCTGGCATGATTTGGTGTTTCCTAGCACAGCATTCCTTCAGGTATTTTACACAATACACCCTTAGCATCTTTTTCTTGAGACTGTGATCTCTTTAGCTATCCCTGAGTGGCAAGATCTTCACTATCCTCACCAGGAAGATTTTCTTGTACAGTGTTCATTTGGGTTATATCTGCATACGTGATTTCTTATATCCAAGAAGAGACTTCCCATAGTCCCATAAGGAGGCAAGAGGAAGTGGGCAGGATACACATTAACACACTGGTCCTGGGTCACAGAAATAGTGAAAGTCCAGGTAGATAGTTGTCAACCTCAAAGGAATTGGAAGAAGGTAGTAGCTTGGATAAGGAGCTTATGATTTGGTCAAGGGCAGTAACATCAAGACTGAACACTCTCTTTAAAGAATAGATATATCACATGGATATTAGCACAGAGAAACTGCCACAAGAGATGCTCTCAAATGTGGACTTGGTCATGAGGACCATGCCAAAAGCTGAGATGCCTGAACAGAGAAGGTCCAGTTTCCAGGAGGGTGACCAGCAAGGCCTGCATGTGCTTGAATTTCATGTGTCAAGGAATGGCATCATAGGTGAACCTTGAGTCAGAGCTGTGTCTCATAATACTATGTAAGAGAGTAAGATGATAACAGAGCTGTGTGACTCCTTTATGCTTTGATCCAGTCATCCATTGCATTGATTTGGTCACCTCTGGAACACTAGAAAATAGGGAATGTGGTCTGCAGCCTATAAATAAACCTAAGGGAACACAGTCACTTTCCCTCAGTTACATTTTGTTTAGCATTGAATTCACATGCAACAACATAGTAATTACAATAGAGACTACGTTGCTTGCTACGCCTAAAACATTTAATCTACTTCTTTATGGAAGAAGTTTTCCTGCAAGCAATTTGATGGAAAAAAAGTTACCTATAGCTGCAGCAGAAATGTCCTTACCTGATGCCATGTTTAAGCAGCATTTTCAAAGAAACTTACATCTATTCAAGTGTTTTCTTTCCTAAGAAATAAATCCTCTCCACGAGCACTGATTTATGTGATATATGTGTTATATGTGATAATGATTACAAAGTAAGCTTAGAGTAGACTCTTGGGCTATCACAGTGGTTATTTCACAGTCTCCACTTTACCTTTAGAGGCTGTTGTTTGTTCTTCTTCCCAACACAAATGTCAACGTGCTGCTGGAGCCAATCAGTTCTCAGTGTAGGCAAAAGTGTAAACAGGCTTCCAAGGATCCTAAGTAATATGAACAGGGAATAAATACAGACTAATTAAATAATCACACGCCTCTGGAACGCAGTGTTCAAAGTCAGGGAAAATAAAAGGTTTGATGCCAATACACTCTGTCGTGCAAAAGGAACATGAGCATTTCCCATAGCTGACAGCTCTCACTGTGGGAGTGGGTTGAGGAAAAAGACACTTACACAGTATGTTCACTGCTGACTATGAATGAGAATCCATTGATGTCACTGAGAATTCGTGTTTTAAACACATGAAGTACAGATAAGAAATTATCCTGTTATAGCCAGTTCATTATTTATTGAGCTTAGAAGCCTTCAGTTCAATTTTCCAATGCCAAGCATCACAGAATGCTTGAAATATCTCAGAAGTGAAAGGTATCTCTTAGGTCTAAGCACCTGCAAACTAGATAGTTATCTTTTCCACATTGGCTCACATATTCTATTAAAGATATATATACACTTTACATAATTAGATAAGTGACATATATACTGACTTTCCCACTTTACATAAAAAGTATATCCATAGCCATTTTACAAAATTATAATATATAAGAGATCTCATACTGTCATACTGATTCTGCATTCATGTGGTCTCACTTTTTGATACTGGTCCAATTTCCTCTACTTTTGGTGCCTTGGTTTTCCTGTTTGATAGTGAAAATTATAATAGGTATATTCTATAGTCACTATGAGGATTTCCATGTTAATATGCACAAAGTACTTGAAGCACAATAGTTTCCTTTTATTCATGCAGTATATATTCAAAGGCTTGATATTTCAGAATACTAAATATGTACTTAATTATTATCACCAAATGTTATGGTTTGTGTCTGGATGTCTCTCCAAGACTTCATATAGTCATGGAGTGGGGGCAGCTGAATGCAGAATTTGTGTCTGTTATTGTATAGTGCTAGGATTAAGGGTGTGAAAGCTATACCAGCCCTAGAGAAGGTAACCTGCACACAGTATAAGGGAGGACAAAAAGGCGTGCTCTTCCACCTCCCTTGTTTTTGCTGTCTTCTCCCGCTATGAAGAGTTGCCCCTCTACTATGTTGTACCCTGCCTTGGAGTCAGGTGGCATGGACTAAAACCTCCGCAAACTGTGAGATAAATAATCCTTTTTTTTCCCCTTGACTTTGGATGTTGTGTACACTGTATTCGCAATACGAGAAAAATAATTAATAATAATTTTGTCTTACATGTAGACAACTATGATGGGGATTTACTAATGAATTTGGAAAGTAAGAAATGAACAATGATAAAATAGAACACATACAATAGTATACTAATAAAGCTATGTAAATTTATGAATAACTTATCTTTATCATATTCTGTTTAACACTTCTGGACCATGGTTGATTGAAATTGAAGCAAAAGTTGAAACCATAGATAAGGTGGGCACTATCACATTCCTGACATACAGTATGCTCTGTAGAAATAGAAGTTATTATCATTCATCTGCCTTCCCCCATTGCCTATTATAATTTTAGATAAGGACAATTTTTCTATACTCAAAACAAGTTCGTCATACTAATGAAAATGTAACATGGGCACGTGAGATCAGAACTAATATAAGACAATGTGTGAAACTGTGAAAGTCAGTCTTAATTAAATAAAAAGAATGAAAGATTTAAGATAATACTGAAAACCAAAGGTCAGAGTTGAGTCACCAAGTACATGAAATTTTTGTCTTGGAACCTGGAAATCTGTTATCCTGTCCTGTGACCTTAATTCTTCTTATCTTCCTAATATGGAAAACTATTCCTACCAGGTGACGTTGTGAGTTCCATTCTCATAACTTCCTGGAAAGTAGAAAAATACTAATGTTTAAATATGGCTCTGAATTGTTCCACCTCTTACTGAATTGAATTCTATATTTAGATTTATTCATTTACAATAAAACTGCTCTGGTACCAATACTCATGAGTGTCCCTGGCTAATGTGGTATAAATCTCTGTGAATGGGAAGCCCTCATCCTGCTTCCTAGTGCAGACACAGGGAAAAACCATGAAGGTCACCTTCCTCCTTGCCTTCCTGAGCGCTCCTGGTGAGTCTTTTTAATGGATGGGTCAGTAGGTGTCTATCATGTAGACAGGTCTTAAACTTGATGCCAAGGAAACAACAACAAATGCTGCCTTAGGGGTTCTATTTTCAAGGAGCTTAGAATGTTGACCACACAGTGTTTAGTAAGCATCTTTATAGATCATTAAATCTCCTTTGTTAGAGGAAGATCATGGAGAACATCAGTGATTCAGAGCAGAATTCACAACTGTGAAGAACTTGTCATGATCTCCCAGATAAATTCTGTGGAGGAGGCAAAATGAAAGATAGTTCACACAAAAGGAGAATTTGTCTTGACCTCTCCAAGAATTTTGAGTTGATCATTGATACTGATTTGTGGTTTCAGGACAACCTTTAACTGTCCAGTCTCAGTTTCATTGATGCTAAAGAACTGGTTATTTACCAAGAGGGTTTAACAAGCAAGATATTTAATGTTCTTCAATAAAAGCCTCAAACTCTATTCTGGATATCTTTATTAAGGAAAAATGCCAGTTATAATGTCACATGTCATTCGATCCTGAAAAATAGAGAAATAATTACATTTTAGTATTAGCAAATTTTATATCATTAAATGTACTACTTCTAAGTTGATCAGGTAAATATCCAATATTCCTGTATACATGCCTCTGAAATCTTTTTTTAATTTTTTTATTAAAAAAATTAAAAGAAAGGAGGAGGTTAAGATAAAAGAGGACATAACAACATAATAACATAGGTCAGAACAGAACAATTTAAGCAACATAGCGTTTCACTACAAGATAACCCGACATAACAGTAGCTACCATAGTGTCTCTTTCTTTGAAATATTTTAATATAACTTACATATATATTATAATATATTATAGCATTAAACACAACATGACAGTGTTAAACCATTAAAGAGAATGAAAATATTGCAGGGTATTTAGAACCAACTAACAGAAAACAAACAATGATTTCTATATTATCTCCTTGTCTATAAAAAATGTTGTTTATACTATCACATATAATAAAATCCAGTAAGATACAACATGATAAACCGATGGAGACAGAAGAACAAAAGCTTCAAGGGACTTCAGAATAAGATGATACTATATCAGCACTAGCTATTATATTGTCTTGTTTTCTTCAAAATAACTGTTCATACCATCACAGAGAATAAAATCAAACAATTCAGAATAGAACTATTCCAATTAATGAAAACATTATAAAGCTTCAAAGCAATACAATGCGGAATCATGTTTACGGCATACTTTTATGTATTCTTACCATATCTTACACTAGGGAAACTTCAGTATTTATACATGTGATTTTGATTTATTTCACTTATGAGTATGGTCTCAAGCTGCGCCCATTTATTTATAAATATCTCAATGTGATCATTCTTTATAGCTGAGTAGTACTCCATTTTATAAAAATACCACAACTTTTTTATCCATTCCTCAGTTGATGGACACTTAGGTTGTTTCCAAGATCTGGCTATTACAAACTGTGCTGCTATAAAGATGGGTGCACATATATCACTGTGGTATGATGTTTTCAGTTTTTCTGGGAATATGCCTAGAAGTGGAATAGCTGAAACAAATAGGACTTCCAATCCCAGCTTTTTGAGAAATCTCCAGATTGACCTCCACAATGGTTGTGCCAGTTAACACTCCCACCAACAGTGTAGGAGAGTTCCTTTTTCCCCACAGCCTCTCCAGCATTTGTTGTTGGTAGTTTTCTTGATCCTGGCCGTTCTTTCAGGAGTGAGATGGAATCTCAGTGTGGTTTTAATTTGCATTTCTCTAATGACCAATGACGATGAACAGTTTTTCATGTATTTATTTGCCATTTGTATTTCTTCATCTGAGAAGTGTGTATTCATCTCAGATGCCCATTTTTGGATTGGATCATTGAATTTTGGGGGTCTGATGTTTCTAACTTTATATGTTTTAGATAGAATTCCTTTGTCTTATGGAGTTCACTAAGACTTTTTCCCAGTTTGTGGGTTTTCTTTTCACTATCCTGGAGATTTCTTTTGCTGTGCAGAAACTTTTGAATAAGAGGGGATCCCAGTTATTGATTCTAGGAAGTATTTCCCGTGTGGTTTGATTCCTGTTCATGAATTATCTACCTACTCTTACGTATTCAAGGTTTTTACCCAATTTGTCTTCCAATAGATTTAGTGTTTCTGTTTTGATATTCAGATCTTCGATCCATTTAGATTTTAATTTAGTATATTGTGATAAGCATGGGTCTAGTTTTAGTTTTTGGTATGTGGAGAGCCAGGTTTTCCAACACCACTTATTAAAGATGCTGTCGTTCTTCCAGTGAACATGTTTGGCCCCTTTATCAAAGATAAGGTGGTTGAGTGTGTTTGTATTTGGGTTGTATCTTGTAATCTATTCCACTGATCTTCAGCTCTGTTTTGATTCCAGTACCATGTCGATTTTACTACGGTTGCTTTATGTTATAACTTCAAGTCAGGGATTGTGATGTCTCCTGCCTTGCCTTTGCTGCTTAGAACTGTTTTTGCTATTCTAGGTCCCTTCTGGTTCCAGATGAATTTGAGGAGTGATTTCTCTAGCTCCATAAGATATGTTGGTGGTATTTTTATTGGGATTGCATTGAATCTATATAGCAGTTTTGGGAGAACGGCCATTTTCACAATATTTATTCTTCCTATCCATTCTTCCTATCAAAGCAAGGGATGTCTTTCCATTTCCTGAGATCCTCTTCAATTTCCTTTTTCAGTGTATTAAAATTTTCCCTATATAGGTCTTTCACTTCTTTTGTGAGAATAATTCCTAAATATTCCATTTTTTTGGATGCTATTGTGAAGGATGTATCTTCTCTTATTTCTCTCTATGTGATTTTGTTGTCAGTATATAGAAATGCTATTGATTTTTGAGTATTGATTTTGTATCCAGCTACATTGCTGAGTTTATTTACTATATCTAGGAGTCTTTCAATGGAGATTTGGGGGTCTTCTGGGTGAAGTATCATGTCATCTGCAAATAATGATAATTTAACTTTTTCTTTTCCTATCTTTACCTCTTTTATTTCTCTCTCTTGTCTAATTGCTCCGGCCACTATTTCCAGTACTATATTAAATAGGAGTGGTAATAAAGGACATCCTTGTCTTGTGCCTGATTTTAAGGTAAAGGCCTTCAATTTTTGGCCATTTAGTATGATACTGGCTGTTGGTTTGTAGTAGATGGCCTTTATCATATTGAGGTAAAGAGCATCTATCCCAATTTTCTGTAAGGTTCTTATCATAAATGAGTGTTGGACCTTATCAAAAGCTTTTTCTGCATCTATAGAAATGATAATGTGATTCTTACTTTTGGCTTTATTGATATGGTGGATTATATTTATTGATTTATGTATGTTGAACCCTCTCTGCATGCCTGGGATGAATCCCACTTGGTCATGGTGTATAATCTTCTTGATGATTTGCTGCATCCATTAATATTTTATTGAGGATTTTTGCATCTGTGTTCATTAGGGAGATTGGTCTATAGTTCTCTTTTTCAGTTGGGTGTTTCTCAGATTTTGGTACTAGAGTAATATTTGCTTCCAGGAATTACTTAGGAAGGATTGCTTCCCTTTCAATTTCATTGAAGAGTTTGAGGAGTGTCAGCAGTTAGCCTCCTTTGTATTTCTTGTAGAATTCCACAGTGAATTCGTCTGGGCCTGGGCTCTTCTTTGTAGGTAAGGACTTAATTACATTATTGATTTCATTAATAGATAGTGGGTGATTCAGCAGTTTTACATCTTCTTGACCTAGCTTTGGTACTTCATATGCTTCTAGGAATCTATCTATTTATTCTGTGTTATCAAACCTATGAGAGTAGAGGTTTTCAAAATAGTTGTTGGTGATCTTATGCATTTCTACAGAGTCTGTAGTGATTTCACCTTTTTCATTTCTTATTGCATGAATGTGAGTTTTTTCTTCCCTTTTTTAAATAAGGTTGGCTAGAGGCTTATCAATTTTATTTATTCTTTCAAAGAACCAACTCTTTGATTCATTGATTCTTTGGATTGTTTTCTTAGTCTCTATTGCATTAATTTTTGCTCGGATTTTTATAATTTCCTCCCTTATTTTGGCTTTAGACTTGACTTGCTCTTCTTTTTCTAGATGTTTGCGGTGTAGCATCAGGTTATTTATTTGTATTTGTTCTGTTTTCCTGATGTGGGAACTCAGTGCAATAAATTTCCCTCTGAGGACAGCTTTCATTGCATCCCACAGATTCTGGTAAGTTGTATTTGTGTTTTCATTTGCTTGTAGATATTGCTTAATTTCTCCTTTAATTTCCCCTGTGACCCACTGATTACTCAAGGGTGTGTTATTCAGTTTCCTTGTGTTTGTAGGATTTTTACTGTATCTTTTATCATTAATTTCTAATTTCATGGTGCTATGATCTATGAAACTATACATGGTATAGTTTCAACTATTTTGCATTTATTTAAATATGTTTTGCGGGCTAATATATGATCTATTATAGAGAATGTCCCATGTACTGCTGAGAAGAATGTGTATTCTGATGTTGTTGGATGGAACACTCTGTATATGTCTATCAAGTCCTTGGTTCACATGTGTGATTCATTTCTGTTATTTCTTTGCTGATCTGTCTGGTTGATCTGTCCCTTGGTGTCAATGGTGTGTTAAGGTCTCCTGTTATAGTTGTGTTACTGCTAATTTGGTTTTTCATTTCTGCTAATACTTGCTTTATATAACTGGGTGCTCTGGCATTTGGTGCATATATATTTAAGATTGTTATCTCTTCCTCTTGAAGTTTTCCCCTAACCAGTATGTAATGACCTTCTTTATCTCTTCTGATCATTATTGGCTTGAAGTTCACATTGTCTGCAAACAGAATACCTACTCCCACTTTGGGGGGGGGGCAGTTCCTGTGGCTTAAAGTATTTTTTTCTATCCTTTAAACTTCAGTCTGTGTGTATTCTTTTTGGGTTAGATGGGTTTCTTGTAGACAGCATATGGTTGAATGTTGTTTCTTGATCCATTCTGCCAGTCTGTTTCTTTTAATTGATGCATTGAGACCACTTACATTAATGGTTATAACTGTTATATGTTGCTGTATTGTTGACATGTTATCCTTCTGCTGTTGCATTATTTTTCTGTTCTGTTCAGTTGTCTGCTTTGCTTAGTGCTTTTTTCCGAAGTGTATCTAAACTGTCTTTTCAGTATTCTTTGCAGGGTTGGCTTGGTGATCATGAAGTTCTTCAGCTGTTCTTTGTCATGGAAGTATCTTATTTCTCCATCGATTCTGAAGGACAGTTTTGCAGGGTACATCAGTCTACATTGGAAATCATTTTCCTTTAGGATCTGAAATACTTCACTCCATGTTCTTCTTGACTTTATTGTTTGTGCTGAGAAGTCTTCTGTGATTCTGATAGGTTTTCCTTTATAGGTGATCTGTTCTTTTCTCTCTGACAGTTTTTAATAATCTATTCCTGTGTTGGATTTCTGGGATGGTGATTATTATATATCTGGGTGTAGTTTTATTTTGGTTATGACTATTTGGAGTTCTATATGCTTCACTGATCCTGTTGTCAGTTTCTGTTCTCATGTTTGGAGAATTTTCAGCTATTACTTCTTGAAATATCCTCTTGACATCTTTTATGTTGTCCCCTTCATTTATCCCTATCAATTATATGTTGTTTTTCTTTGCATTATCTTGCAGCTGTTGAATTGTTATTTCCTGATTTCTTGTTATTTTTAAAAGATCTTGCCTTTCCTGCTCCCTAGCTGCAATCCTGTCTTCAAGGTCTGAAATTCTATCTTCATTTTCATTGAGGTGGTTTTTACAACTTTCAATGGAATTTTTGATTTCCTGTATATCTCTTTGCATCTGCTTTATGTATTCTGTTTGTTTCTTATATTTGTTCATCCAGGGATTCTACCTTTTTGTTTAGTTCCTCCAATTTTTTAACTGTGTCTTCTTTAGATATATTCAGCATCTTTTTCATTACTTTTATCATTTCTTGTTTTACCTGGGAGATTATTTCGAGTTTGAATTCCTTTAAAGTTTCCTGGAGTTGCTTTATTTCAGTTGCTATTATTTCAGATATTTCAGGTGGATGGCATATATTTTCTTCTATGTACATAGCTTCTAAGATTTCTTTGGATGGGCTGGAGGTTTGAGATTGCATTTTGGTCTTTCACTTTGCCATTTTCCTATATTTCTATGCTTCACGTGTTGTTCC
Organism: Cavia porcellus; assembly: GCF_034190915.1. Lineage (NCBI taxonomy): Eukaryota > Metazoa > Chordata > Mammalia > Rodentia > Caviidae > Cavia > Cavia porcellus. The sequence continues at coordinate 49,393,418 of NW_026947489.1, read as the reverse complement.
AAGGCTTCCCCTGGATGTGTTGGAAATCATCTCCCATGCCCTAGGCTCTTGGGAATGAATGGAAGTTGCTGAGCCTGGTCCAGTTAGGCCCTCAGGCCCTCCCACGCCACCTTCAGTGTTTCAGGTAGCTGGGCAGGCACCTAACCACTGTAGGTGATGGGTTGAAGCTCTCCCCGGGTAAAAACCAATGCCCTGGAACTCACTTCACCTACTCTCAAATCCTGTAATTGAAGAAGTTCACTGGGCATAATATAGTTGGTTCACAAAAATCCCAAGGCTAGTCTAGTGTGCCTGGGCTCTGGACAGGTCCTTGAACTCCAGAAGAGATGATCTTAAAATCTCCTGGGACTCAGGGTGGTGCAAATTTACCTCTCCTGCCACTGAGTTTCCTGGTTTGGGAGAAGGTCACTGGGCATGTCCTGGGCAGGCCTGAAACCTGCCAAGCACAGCCTAGTGTGGCTGGGCTCTGGGCTGGTCCTTGAGCTCCAGAAGAGATGTTCTTAAAGTCTCCTGAAATCTTTTCTTCCTAAGCATATTTTAAAATACAGGAAAACTGGGCTCATATATTAATAGACCTTTGAAGCTGTAAGAATGTTGATATCAGTGGGCTTTACTTCACAATCATAATTTTTTGCTAAATGATGGAAAAGATAATTGAGGTAAGAGGAATGTTTGGGTAGAGGAATCTTACAGTGTTTTGTAAATCATTAAGTGAAAATTTTAGACAGGAAGCAAAGACAGGAACTGGGGGAATAAAATTCAGAAAATCCCATTTCTTTTAAGTAAGAATAATCTGAGTTTCTAAAAGTTTATATTATCTTATGGAAATGGCTATAGTACACCAACACTATATTGCCTTCCCCAAACACATAAAGGGAAGATCACTGCAAAGTGTTCTACCTGTCTGTATTTTTACTGAGGGGGTTCTAGGAAAAAAGGACTTTTTATATGCTAGATAGTGATGGTAACATAGGTATTGTATGACAAGTTTCTGATCCTCTGAGTTTGTATGTATTTGTGTGTGTGTGTGTGTGTGTGTGTGTGTGTGTGTGTGTGTGTGAATGGTGCATAAGGAAAAATACCAGACATTAATCAAGCTGGAAACAAATTTAAAAATTATATATTCATAGTCATATGAGAAGGGTACATGTTAACTTGTACATAGAATAAGAAATTTTAAAGCTAATTTAAAACCACCACATTCAGATTATGTGACACAAAAGAACACTGTCATTTCTTTTCTGGTTAGTCTGAGAAATTTCATAGTGGAGTAGAAATTCTATGATCATCTGTTTATAAGAGAGTTACAAATTTTCCCCACCAGACACCCTTCCTGTGATGATGTTGATGAGAAGATCATTGGGGGCTACACCTGTCAGAAGAATTTCATCCCAACAGCTGTCCCTGAATGATGGTCCCCACAGATGCAACAGCTTCCTTATCAATTTGCAGTGGGTGTTGTCTGCAGCTCACTGCTACATAAGTAATCAACAAACACATCCCTATGGTCTACAGTCAAACAGTCACATCCCTATCATCTACAGTAAACAGTCACGTCCCTGTAGTCTACAGTCAAAGAGTCACATCCCCATGGTCTACAGTCAAACAATCACATCCCCCTGGTCTCCAATCCTTGCCATTCCAAAGCACAACCAGGTTAAAGTACCTATGGATAAAGCAAACATATTTAGAGAACCTTACTGTCTCCTCAGAATTCCATCATGCTTTGAGGAAGATACATGTGGACCTATACCCTTAAAATTCCATGATGTCTTCTTTTTTTTTTGAATTTTTTCTTTAATTAAGACAAACATAAGAAATGACTAAATAATTTTTCAAAACAATAAGGGGGAGACTGAGATAAAGCAGGACATAACAATATAACAATAGAGGTCACAGCATGACTGTTTCAACAACCTAGTACTTCACCACCATATAACCTGACTTAATAGTAGTTACCATAGTGTCTTTTTCCTTGATATATTTGGATAAAACTTCATATACTCTAGCTTCAAATATTTTCAAATCAAGAAGCCCAGAATAAAGCCTTTCTAATTAATGAGTGAAAACTTCTTAAGTGCCAGACTTAAAGATGTAGAAGGGAAATATTGTTGACAAAGAATCTCCAAAAATTGTAAAAAACTAAGTCAATACACAGTCCTAAATAATATACCCTATCCATGAAAACTATGTCACATGGAGATAATAAAACCTATTGCATTTTTCAGGAAGACATTAAAAATAAGAATAACTTATTGTGCTCCATTAATAATCTACTCTATCCTTAACTTTGCCTCATCTCCCTATGATACTTCATTGTCCCAACCAGAGAAATGACAGGCACTGATCAGGATCCAATCCCCTTTCCATCTCTAGCTGTTCAATAGAACTTATTGGTTCCCATTTCTACAATTTACTATTCCAACAAGATTCTGGATTGTTAGTCTGCACTGCAATTTTATTTTAGCTAAGGAATTTTCTAACCTGCACCATGTGTGGTAGTGCACAATGTTATCTGCTCTGGAAAAATTACCTGTGTGATTCAGTGCTTGAAGAGAATGGTGTGTGTAATACTGCTAGTGACTGTTGGGGGAACTGGAGGGAGAGAAACCCCAGTTAGATACTTAGGACAATTTTAATCCTTTAACCCAGCAATCTGCAGGTTCTTCTTGGAGAACACATCATCGATGTACCCAAGGGAGATGAACAATTCATTAATGCAGCTAAGATCATTCATCACTCCTTTTAGAACAAAGACACCTGTGTAATGACATCACACTGATTAAACTGCAGACAACTGCCATACTCCTGTATCCAGTGATCACTGTTTAATCTGCCCAAATCTGGTCCATCTGCTGGTACTCAGTGTTTTGTGTCTGGTTGGGGCAAAACCGAGAGCACTGGCAGGAAGTATAACCTGTAACACAAGGACCAAGTCTGGGAATGCTAGAAGTGTAAGACATTTTAATGGTCAATTGGTCTAAACTTTCATTTGAGACATGGTTGCCAGAATCAGGCTTTGGATATGTGCAGCCTTAGAATATATTATTTCTTGAGACAAGCAGAAAATAAAACAAAAATTAAGTCTTAGGGAAGAACAAATTTATGAAACTAAAGTATGGCCAGTGATGTTGTGAGGAACTAGCCACAGAAGATGCTGCTAGTACAGAAGCTCAGGGACTTGAAGCTGTCTGAAGTGTATTCTTGCTAGAGAAAAAAAAAAGACCTCTAGACTTAAGATCTGTAGCCACTGATGCTAGTGCCAGAGAACTAACAACTTATTTATTAGAGGTATTTGAAACTTTCCAGGAAAAACCAATATCCAAAAATAGAGGTCACTGGCAAATTGAAAGAAATAGTGTCAATATTGTGAAAAAGAAGGAATGAAGTAAGAAAAATATTTCCGTAACTCTGTGGGTAATCTTTCATTCTCACATTTGCACTTGACAGACACATTCCCCTCACTCCTGCAGTGTATGGACACTCCTATCCTCTCTGACAGTTCCTGCCTCAGTGTTTACCCCAGTAACATCACTAACAACCTGTTCTCCTAGGCTTCCTGGAGGGTATACAGGACTCTTGACAGGTTAGATCTGTCATATTTCCTTACTGTCTGGATTAATCCCACTCATCTCCATCTTATTTCTCATCTTTGAAACACAAAAAGTTGCGTGTGTATCCTTACAATTGATTGTGGACCATGAGGTGTAGTTTCTGGATAAATGGTGCACCTTCTCTTTGTGATTTGACCATTAGGATGAAGGGTAGAAAGACACACAGATCACTGTTTACATGTATTTCAACTTTCTGAGGAGGTGCACTGTGATGAGGTCAGTGAAGGGAGTAGGAGAGTAGCATCAAATTTCTCCAGTTCTCACCTTTTCTTGGCCAGTGTGGCTGCCTAAGAAAGAGGAAGAACAAAAAACAAAGGAAAAACAGAATAGGAACATACTAAGATGGCAGAGGTTGGAATTATCATGGTTAGAGAAGGTATGTCATGAAAGACCAGCAGCATGAGAAAATGGACCAAGGAACATGGAAGAACTTCTTGGAGCACATTTCCCATCCAGATGTAAACAAGAACCCTGAATGCCTTTTCCTTTTTGTTCAGGTGACTGTGGTGGACCTGTGGTCTGTAATGGAGAGCCCCAGAGTGTGCTCTTCTGTGGCACAGGCTGTGCTCTGAAAGGCAAACCTGATGTCTACACCAAGTACCTGAGCTGCATTCAGCAGACCATTGCTGCCAACCAAACACTCATCACTTCATGATCCACCCAGTTAGTCAGCTTCACTTTCCTTCTTTGCCTAAAATCATTATTTAAATACAAATAATCTTTTAGCATCTCACCTCTCTCTAAGAACTTTTCTTGATAGGAATTGGCCACTTTTCTCTTGATGCTTGCTCTTATGCACCTACACATATGATTTAGTTCTTCAGGATCTTAGAAAGAAGAATGTTATTGTTAAATAAGCAGAGGTGATAGAAACCATCTGTGGCCTTCCCTCACTACAATTCTCCAAACTCCCAGGCCAGATTGCATATTTATTTAATTTTTTCAGAAAACAAAAAGGGCAAATGCAGGTATGTTTGAACAGCATAAATCTATATAATGTAGATTATACAAGTCTTGGCTCCAGAAGTGTCACCATTCCCTTTAGCCCTGCCTGGAGAAGGCACCATACACACTCTTAGTTTCTTATTGCCCTCCCCACATCTCCATTGTCCCGTGGGCCACCCAGGGAAGAAACATCTGGAGCAGAAGTCTCAATGAATGATTCCTGTGCATATTTAACCTGGGACAAAGGGAAAGTCACACCAAGGGTCTGAGAACAGGCCCACTGGAACATGTCTCAAAGGAGAAAATGTGGTCTCAGGAATAAGGTAAAGGAAATATACTGTCTTGGTTCAGGTGTTGTAACAGCAACAACTAGACTTGAAGGCTTGAGATAAAAATACGTAGATTTGTCACAATTCTGGAAGTCCAGGGTGAAGGCACCAGCAGGTCTGATATCTGGGGAAGACCAATGTTATAGATTTAAAATGGTGCCCCCAAATCTTGTGTATTCAGCCAAAGGATTTTCAGAATTTAATTGGAGAATGACAAATGAATTAATCCAGTGATAGGCTCATGATGAGAATTTAGGGAGTGGAGACATGCGTTACTGAGAGGAGTGGAGTGTGGGGCATGGCTTTGGGGTTTGCATGTTCCTGGTTCCATTGGCTTAGTCATTTTCCTTCTTTCTGTGCTTTCTGGTTGCCATGAGGTGAGCAGATTTCCTCCACTACTCCCTTCTGTCCTGATGTGTCTTCCTCATCCCGACCTAAAAGAGAAGCTTCCAAGTGATCATGGGCTAAAACTATGAAATTATCAGCCAGAGTAAAAGCATCCTCCTCCGCAATATTGTAGAACCATTTTTAAATCCAGGTCACTAAGCAATAGTTTCATAGTTAATAGTTAAATATTTGTGGATCGAAGACAGCTGTATTTATTAAAGACTGTTAACATTATCCTGTTTCCAATCTTCCAAAGCATATAAGATATGAAAAGCATCTAGATTCACATTCTGAACTTGAGTACTCATTAATTTTCAAGTCAGGTGCTATGTAATTGATATACATCACAAACACTCATGTAGACATGCTATTCACACATGGATGTGTGCATAAATAGAGATGAGAAATAAGGATTGTATAGCTGCCATTGGTTATATTATCGGTCAGGTTTTTAAATATTTTCCTTTTAGACTTCCTATTCCATCACCTTATAGAAATCCTGAACATTATATTTGTATTTTTAAAGGTTTAGCTAGTTGAAATAAGGCATGTCCACATGTCTGGAAACATGTTTCTTAAATTTGCTTCAAAATAATGGGAAAATGGCATCCATATAAAATTAGTGCAGAATTTGGAAGCTGCGTAAAATCTACATAGATATATTGAGTCTATTGCACAATGAAAATTACAATGATAGAGGGATATTGGGAAAGATTGGGTGGGGGAAACATATACTGATCTCTAAAATGATTACATGAAAGTTTTAGGCTAGAATTGAAGGTACACAAGGTAAACTGCTCAGTTCATCCTGGGGCAGATTTCCAGTTTGCTTTTTAATTATTTTATTTCTATTACCTCATGGAAAGAGCTATGTCAGACAAACACTCATCACCCAACTGTCATGCACACACAAGCAGAATTACTGTAATACTTTCTATTTTCATTCCTGTTAAGCAGAGTTCTGTGTAAAAAGAGTTATTTATTTTCTGTCATCAGGTAGCACTGGTCACTCATTTATTCTCTAACGAGTCTATGATCCTTGAAAGTGTCTGAGTATGTCCATTAGAGACAGACAGACAGAGACAGAAGGAGTATTTTGCATTTTTATAAAAAATAGTAGAAAGACCAATATTTTTAGCAAAGTTAAAGCACAAATTTCAAATGCTTATTAACAATGAAATGAGAAAAGCATGCATCAGTGTTACAGAATTTTTCTTGGTAAAATACTTGAAAACTCCCATTTCCTCACTAAACTCCCATTTAGTGAGGAAAAAGCACTGTCATTTCTTTTTCAGGTAGTCTGCAAAAAATTCATAGTGGAGTAAAAATTCAGTTTTTCTAAACAGTTTTTTCTAATTAGTTTTTCCAGTTTGCCCTGTTGGTGGCTCTCCTGATTGATGATAATGATGACAAGATCATTTTGGGTACACCTTTAAGAAGGCCAGGAAAGGCAGCCACGTGGAAATAAGGACATGCATCATATTTTCAATGTAATATGAAATATAAGTATTCCATTCTGTTCTCTTCAACTTTAGCTGTATCTCTGACAGTGCCTCATTATCCCAATTAACTCGGTGTTCTGAAGCAGATAAAAACTGATGGGGTAAAGAAATCTCCACCAATTTCCCCTTCAAGTCTCATTGTTGCAAATGTATCTTTTGCTTGCAACTCCTAAGCCTTACTATTCTAAAAATATGGTGGGATGTCATCCTATATGAACAATGATACTTTCCAGAGAATTACCTGACCTGTTCCATGTGGAATAGAACACACAGGGCTAGCTTAAAATATACTTGAAAAATATGACATTTGTTTTTATGTTCAAGATTGATGTGCAGTGTAATGGGATGAATATTATGTTGGGCACTTAGGCTATTTTAAATTCTTTAATACAATCAGAAGCCAATCAAGGATCATCTGGGAGAATGCAACATTCATGTCACTGAGGAAAATGAGCAATTCATCGACGATGACAAAATCGTTCCCCATCCTGAATACATGCCTGAGTTGTCAGTGGCATCATGCTGATTTAACTGAAGTTCCTTGACACCATCGACTCTCAAATTTCTACTATCTCTCTTCAAAAATTCTGTCTGTATGCTGGTGGTGGGTGCCTTGTTTCTGGGTGGAGCAACACAGAATGGTTTAGCAGTCATTGTAACCTAGAAGAAGGAAAAAAAGAAAATCATAGAACTGAGAATGGAGAAGAAGGGAACTTTGAGAATCCTTTGTGCCAAATTCTCATACAAGGCAAGGTTCTCAGAGACAGACATTGAATGTGCCTTGAAATACAGTAATTACAGTGGCCAGATGTCTTTGTGAAGACGATGTTAGATGAAACTAAGCAACTACTAGAAAGAGTGAGCTATTTAGCTGATGTGGGATTAGTGATATTCAGAGAACTAGAAATTAGAATGTAAGAAGAACCAGGGAGGCAACCTGTTGCTAACTGAAGTGTACATCTGCTGCTGAAAACATCTCTGGATTTGAGATCACTGGTTTATGATGTAAGTGTTGAAGGAAAAGTAAGCTGTTGATTAGAACTATTTGGAAAACCTTCTAGGAAATGAAAATTTCTCCCAAACTAGAAGTCATGGACCAACTGAAAAAGTGGGAATATTGTGAGAGAGGAACTATCATGGGAAAGATATTTCCAGCAATATAATGGGACATCTTAATACTGGTAATTGGTAATCTTCTTCCATTTTCACACTTTCATTCAACAGGTAAACATGCTTCCCTTCCCCAGTGCTTGGATGATTCTGTCCTGTATTACACTGATTGTCACAAAGCCCACCCAGGTCTCATCACCAGCAACATGTTCTACCCAAGGTTTCTGGAAGGGGGAAGGACTCCAACAATGTGAACTTTGTATTCCTTCTCCATCTCTGTCAGTTTCATTCTTCTCCGCCATGGTTCTCCCTTTCCAAAATTCAGAGAAATGAAAAATGTCCTGTATGTCTTTAGGGCTCATTGAAGTAGTTGAACAACTGATTGAAATCAATTACAAATTTTGAAAATGCAGAGATGCTTTTTGTTATATTGACAAATACAAAAAATTAAGGGTTAAGAAAAAAGGACACAATACCGCTGGCAAAAGAACAGTGTGACACTCTTAGGAGGAGGCTATACTGTGGAATGAGACCCTTGTGAAAGCTGTCGAGCTAATAAAACACATAGACTTCAATCTCTCTGAGTCTCACTTTTTCTTGGATTTCTTAGTTTCCTAAAGAAAGAAAGTAGTCATAAGAAAGGAGGAAGAAGTATAGTTATACACAAAGACTAAGATTTGAATTTCCAGGGAATTGAAAAGGTGTTAAATAGGGGACCAGTTACCTTCACAAATAGTCCAAGAACAGTGGAAGAACCCGAAATCTATTCTCCCATATGGGCATCAGCATGAGGTCTACTTGTATTTTTCTTTTGCCTGAGTAACCCTGGTGGACCTTTGATCCTCAAGGGAGAGCTGTAGGGTGTAGTATTCTGGGTTGGTAGCTGCGCTGTGGAAGACAAAACTGTTATCTATGCCAAGGTGTGCAACTGCATGCACTGGATTCAGATAATTTGATTGTGGCCAACTGGACGCTTTGGTATCTCCTGATCCATCCCCTGCCAGTCAAGTTTGCCTTTCTTCTGTGCCTGAAATCAGTACCTAAATAAAATATTTTTTCTGTCTGACTTCTGATCAAGGATGATTCCTGCTTAGTAGTTAGAAACTTTCTCTTGAATATCAGTGCTAAATGAGAAGCTGGACAGAGAATGAAACCAGTTCATTGAGAGAATTTGAAATGCTACTTTTTGTTGTTCATTTAACCTAACCAATATAATAATATTAGTGATCACTGTCTATAGATTCTGAGACATGGAAGACATAAATGTGAATAAAGTCACTGTTAAACAAAGTTTTTTGTTGCATAATAATTATTAGGTACTCAAAAATTTATCAGATACATTTTATTGTATGACTTAAAGAAAATGTAACTTTCAAAAATTTTTGAGGTAGAACAATATGACTTGTAATAAATATTGTGAGTTAAAATCAATTGCCCAACCATCATTCATATAAATCTTCATAAATCTATCCTGAAATCCTTTCTGTCCCTATCCAGAGTGCCCTGCTGCATTTGTGAGAGAATCCTCCCTAAAAAAGCATCCACTTTTCCCTGTCTTTGCTCTTTATTCTCACTGTTACCATCCTTCACACAGAGATAAATCTCTATGATGATAAAATAGATCTGGTATCTTATTTCTTAGGTTCAATGATGGTGGGTGTGGTTTTTATTAAGGCTGTCTTTTCTTCAGGTTTCAAATGTTGGGGAGGAGCAGTTTCAGGCTCCAGAGTAGTAAATGCCTTAAGGACTGGAGGTTCCTGGTTTTTCTGTTGCTCACATTTACATTTAGAACATAAATAAGGAGTATTTCTCAATGCAAAAAAAAGTTGAACATAAGGTAATTATGACAATTTTCTCTCATTTTTACAGTATGCCTTTAATTGAAAATAACATCATAATTAATACTTTCCTCTGCATTCCATTTTGGCTGTAGGGTGTAGGTAGGCCATACATGTGTGCAGAGAAATACCAAACTGCTCTTTTTCAACATGTAAGCACTGAATATCTTCCAGTGCTTAAGAATGCACTCCACATGAGTAAAGTTACCCATGTCTGCAATGTAAAAAGCAACATATAAGGGTTGACCATCTTCTAGAAACTTTGGCACTGAGCTACCTATCTATGCAAAAAGAAATAACTGTGTGCCCTTCCTTATTTCTATTTGATAATGGCCTCAAGGCATCCCTCAGGTTTTCTCCACTCCAGAGAAAGTGTATGTTATCTGGAGAGAGTAAAAGATAAAATTTGACTAGCCTATACACCCTTGAACTAGCACACAATTTTATCTTCCCCAGTAGCTTATGAACTTTCTTTCTATGTGTGTGTGTGTGTGTGTGTGTGTGTGTGTGTGTGTGTGTGTGTGTGTGTCTGTGTGTGTGTGTTATGTGACAGGAATATTTAAAGAAGGAAAAATAACTTTTTAGTAAACTATTGCTTTTGTTCATTAGAAGAGAGCATACTTAAAAAGCTGAGTTGGAAGCAGGGCTGTACTATAAATGCAATCACCTCTGGAGCTAAGGCAACAACTGACTTGAGGAATTCTGCCCCCACCTAAGGAAAAAGAAGCCTCCAAGACACTTGTGTTACTCATCTAATCACCTGGGCAATTTTTGAAATTCGCAGGTTAAACTTATAAGTTATTGCCTAGCAATCATATTTTATATATTAGTAAAGGCACATCAGTCCTTTATGCATACAGAAAAGAAAAATATGACTATTTGCCCTTAATTAACCTGTGTAAGGCACAAATGCTAATCACTCCCCTACAATCTGCTATGAAATGTAACCAATTGTTTCAAGCTGTCTGGGCCTAATCTCTGAAGGAAGGGGTAGTCTAAGTGATCTTAAAATACACTGAAAAGCTTAAGGAGAATTTCAAGTATACTAGCAGAGGTAAGTATGATAGATAAGTGGAGATTTTTCTGTGGTTGAGAGCCAATTTCCACTGGGGATACCTAGAATGTCCTGGCCATGATCCATCAGTTGTTCTCAGTTCCTGTTGGCCCATACAACCAGAGATCAGTCTCCAGAAAGGAAACCAACTGTCTATCTGGTCAACATTCCACTGCTCATTGGCTTCAATGGAGATTCACCAAAGAGAACTCTGCTTTAAGAGTGGCAGCTGCTCTAAAACCATTTAACTAACTGGCATAATAACCACTTTGTCAGAGATCTATATGGAATACCTAAATGCCCAAGCAAAATCATTACCTAGTACTTTATAGGTTCACAATGAATATTCAAAAGTCCATAACTTATTACTGAAGTATTTTTACATATATAAATGAAAGATTGGAGAGCCTCCTTAGTCTAAATGTTTATTGAGCCTGTGTGTTGCTTGTGATAATAGCTCCTGGTTTCTCCCAGAAATCAGTTCTTTCTGCTATGTCTCAGATTGAGTCACCTGAAGGAGACCTGCACAGAACACTAAGCTGGAACATGGATTTTATGTGTTCTCCTGGATGATCAAAATTCTATTGTCTCACCTGACCCAGAAATGGGGTATGTGTCCCTCATCTAAGGTGACTTTCTTATCTTCAGCATTAGCAAATGCTCACTTTCTACATACTTAACTTAGTAGGAGGAAAATGTTGGAACAGTGCAGAGTTATTTCTAATTTTATATGTCTATAAAAGGGAAAGTTCAAAGTGACAGGAAAAGATTAGAATTAAGGCTGGAGAAAGGAAAGGGAAGTAGCACAAGCTTGATACTCCTCAAGAGTATAAAGGAGGATCAGAGCCAGTCTGTCCCAGCAAAAACTGTCCTCCAAGTCTTAAGAATAATCACTGACCTAATGTCATTTAACTGGTGGAAGGAGGTCCATGTTTCACAGTAGGCATGCCTATTTTCTAAGTCTGAGCTAGATTGTATTTAAGATCTATTTTACAGAAGTGTATATGAAAGTCTATGAAGGCTAGTCTAATGTTATTCTCTCTAGTTCTATTGTCTAAATAAAGTCAAACAAGAGTACCAGTAAATTTAGTAACTAGTTCAAGTGCATTCTGTACAAGAACAAAACAGAAAAAAATGTTCTATTAAAGAAATATCACAAAATTTGGCCAGGGATTTAGTTCAGGGGCTCAAGCACTTTCCTGGCAAGCACAAGATCGTGAGTTCAATCCCTGGTACCAAAAAAAGAAATATCACAAACTTATAACCCTCCCAAGTTTTAACTTAGATTTATCATTATTATAACAAAACTCTATAGGAGACAAAGCAAAAACAATTATAAGTAATGAACAAAAGACAAGGCACAAGTAATTATAAGCAATGGGCAAAGATAAGGCAAACTCTGAAACATAAAAATTTGTTACCTGAACCAGTCTCAGTCCAGAATGTAAGAAAAAGGCAAACTCACCTCAACTTGATTATTTCAGTGGAAGAACTCCAAGTGATACAGGGAAAAGAAACTCCCAACCTGCGAGATGCATGGTATGAATTTGTGTTCTCTAAAATAGAAGAATTAATTTTAGGAACAATGGAGGTTAAGAGCAAAATACATTTATCAAGAGAAAAAGATTCTCCCTAAGAGAAAGAGACAGAAGGGGTCCCAAATGGATTGACTCCAGTTTTATACTTTCAATATTTCACAATAAATTTTCACATTTGATAAGTTTTAAATTCAATGCCTATCTTCAAAATTGGAAATATGTTTCTTTAATTTTTCCAAAAATTATTAGTGGAAAAAGGCTCAGATAACGTAATTGCACAGTTGCAAGGATATATAAAAGTGTCATATATATTTGGAATACACTTCTTAATAACAAATATATTCATATGAACAAGAAAATAACTTGAAAAAGAGGAAAGTTTAGGAAAGGAGATTTTATAATGTTCTGTAAAATGATTTACAATATATGGAACCTAAAACCGAAGACAGAAATTGTGAGGATATAAATACAAAATTTTTTCCCTTTCACAATGCAATATTCTCAATTGCCTACTTTCTTTCTCTAACTTAATGAACAAAACTATGTCTTACTGATATAGGACCAAGCATACCCAAAATTAAAAAGTGAATTAATGCACACATTGAGAATATTTGCATAGATACTGAGCAGCATTCTTTTTTTCTTCTTCTTCTTTTTTGTGATACTGGGGATTTAACTCATGACCTCGTGCTTGCCAGGCAGGCACTTATGCCACTGAGCTAAACCTCCAGCCCCCTGAGCAGCATTCTTAATAAAAACAATTTTATATCCTCAGGTGTTTTCTGACATGTACTATAAAAATAGTTGTTGATCTGATTTTATTTGTGGAAATCTGTGTGTGTGTGTGTGTGTGTGTGTGTGTGTGTAATAAGTAAGTATGAATATAAGATATATATCAAACTTGCAGCATATGTTAAAAATTACATACTTGTAAATAGTACCATAAGAAAAATACAAGTTTAAAATGTAGAAAAATAAGTTTTCAAAAAAGTTACCATAAAACTATCATCTCCTGATACTCAATGGAAAAGTATGACCACCTCTTTTCTGGCTGGTTAGTCTGCATGGTGAAGTAGAAATTCCTGATCTGCTCATTCAACAAGTTTCCTAACTTTTCCTCATCAGTTGCTTTCTCCACTGAAGATGGTGATGACAAGACGGTTGGCGGTGACACCTGTTAGAAGAACTCTCTCCCCTATGGGGTGCCCTTGAATGATGGCTCCCATTTTTGTGGTGGCTTTCTCATCACTGATGAGTTGGTTTTGTCTGCAGCTAACTGCTATGAGCCTTAGGGAACAATATTCACACCCCTACACTCCAGAGTCAAATTATCCTCCAACTGCAATAGACAAACAAGGTCAATTACAGTTGTGCATAATAGATAAGCCATTCAGTACCTAAGACTCACAATATCCCATCAGAAATTGTGAAAAGTACTGGGGAATCTTTACAAACACAGATATCCTTAAAGTTCATGAAGGCTTCTTTATCACATTACTAAAGACATGGAAGGGAAATCAGGACTGATGAAGATTCATATGAAGTTTCTTAAGAAGTATATAGTGATATCATTATGGCTTAACAAGAAAATTAGGGAATACAGTATGGACATAATAAAATGTAACATATATCTACTACTTTAAAATAAGCATAATTAATTCTCCACCCATGACATCCTACTGTTATAACTGATTTTGCCTCATCTCACTATGAAACTCAGTGATTCCAACCAAAGCAGAAACAGCAGATGTTGATCAATCTCTATCAATTGATTTTCATCTCCAAGGCCAAGCAGTTCTGTTCTATTCTAACAAGATGCTGAGATGTGTGGGCACTGTCAAGCACGTGGGTCCAGGGAACTCTATAAACTGTACTATGTGTGCTAGTGCAAAATACTACCTTAAGTGCTCATTGTCTGTATAAGTGAGTTCTTGAGGAGGATCAGGTGTACCTATGCTCAGTGGTTGGGAGGTTGGCAAAAGAAGAAAAAGCTCAGGTTGAATACGTAGGAAACTTTCAATCTTTTAACCCAGCCGACTGCAGGTTCAACTGGGAGAACACGATATTCATGTCAGTGAGGGTGATGAGCAATTCACTGATGCAGCCAATTTTATACTTCATCCCAAATAAGATGATAAAACCATTAATAATGACATTATGCTGATTCAACTGAAGTCACCTTCCACCACCAATGCATGAGTGGGCACCATCTCTCTGCCAAGATCCTGTCCTTCAGCTGGTGCTGAATGCCTTGTGTCTGGCTAGGACAACATCCTGAGCTTTGGTGGTAAGTTTCTCCTGCAATACAAAGGTAAGTCTGAAAGTTGTAGAAACTCTGACTTTTCATCCAAGGCCAAGCTCCCAGAGATAGGCTTCATGTTCAGGAAGTGTGTGGTGAAGTGAGGAAAATGCCCTTCTGGATACAATGCAAGATGAACCATCAATGAACTGCTAAAGATGATGTCATATTACTTAATTTAAATAAGATTAGTGACTTTCAAAAGGCTAGAAATAGAAGAGGCAAATAGAACCAACATAAAGGGCCTCAGTACTAAATGAATCATGCATTCGCTTGAGAAAAAGTCTCTGATCTTGACTTCATTTACCACTTATATTAGTGTCAGAGAAATAATGATTGGTGATCAGAACTGTTTGATGAAGCATGGAGGGATCAAGTGGTCTCTTCAGTCCTAAGTGACTGGCAAATGCAAAGAGTAGGAGCTGTGTGATAGTGAGGCCAGAATGAAATTTCTGGTCATACTCTGTGTAGTCCTCTTCTGCTCTAACTTTTGCATTCAACAGTCAAGTTCCCTTCCCTCCTTCAGTGTCTGGAAGTCTCTATCCTCTGATACTGTTTACCAGAAAGCACACCCAGGTCATATCACTAACAACAGGTTCTCGTGGACTTCGTGGAAGGTTGGCAAGGCCTCTTTATACTTCACGGTTCTCCTTAATGTCAGTCTTTGTCATCATACCCTTTTCTTTTCTGAACCACAGAGTACTGTAAAAGGTCCTTGGTACCAATTGTAAAAAAAGAGAGACAGCTTTGGGATGAATTATAAATTCATTGTGATATTTATTGTTGAATTATAGAAAAATGCACAGAAGATAATGCTAAACAATGAATCCAATCACTATTGCAGAACGGTTCCCTTGGGGAAGCTGCAGACCTTTTGAAATGGCTTTAAATCTCTCCAGTCCTCTTCATCTTCCGTAGGCCTATAAGGAATGAAGAGGGCCATAAGAAAGGGAGAAGAAGAATAAGAATGTAGTAAATAGAGAAAGTTTCAATTTCTGGGAGCACAGAAGTTGCTTCCTAGAGGAACTGCAGCTGTAAAGAGGCCCAGCTTGAGGGAGGAACATCATGGGTCTCATTTTCACGAGTGAATACAAACCACCATGACTTGGAAGGATGAGGCAAGAGGACTTCCATGATTTTGAGCCAGAGTCAACCACATAGCAAGTCCCATTCTCAACCCATAATAAAAAACAAAAGGAGAAATAAAAGAAAGAAAAATCACAAAACAAAAAGAAGCTCTACCTGTCCTTTTGCTCTTATTCAGAATGATTCTGGTGGCTCTGGGGCTTGCAAGGGACAGCTCCAGGGAATTGTGTCCTAGGTCTCTGGCTGTGCTCTCAACAGGCAAACCTGATATCTATACCAGTGTGTGTAACTACCTGGACTGAATTAAGAGACCATTGCTGCCAACCAAACACCTTTGTTTCTTATGTTCTGCTATCAGAATCAATGCCATTTTCCTTTGAGTTTGAAATTACTGTATTAAAAATATTTTTTTTGTGTGTCATGTCTTTTCCCTGATGGTCTTTGCTTGTTATTCATAAGCTTTTGAAACACAATAAGTTAGAAATTTGAAATATTTTATTGGGAAATTTGAAAGACTTTTCATAATTCATCCAATGAAATGGCTACACACTTACTTGTCACCTGCTATATGCCAAACTGTGAGACACTGAGGATAGAAGGTAAGTCACCATCATGTCGCCTATATAAAACAAGTATCAAGAACTTCAGATAATTTTCATTATATGATGAGTATTGTACATATGCGGTCATGCATTTTTGATGGCTGATAATGTGTGTATTAGTAATGACAGACAATGTCACTAAAATGCAGAGTCAAAATCAGTTGCCTAAAGTCAATCAAATAGCTCATTGTAAAACTACAATGAGGCCCAAAATGTCTGTTTCCACAGTTCTCCAGTGGTTCTGTGACCACTTGTTCTCTTTCCTTGTTTTCTTTATCTATGTGAACTCTCAACACTGGAAAATTCTAGATGGGTAATGTTTCTAAAATTCTAGGTGGATAATGTTTCTAAAATCTACTGGAGTGTTACATTTTCCAAAGTATCACCTGCCTGTAGGTTCTACTTCTACAAAACCTTGTTTTCTAACCAAATATGACTGCATTAGCATTCACAGACTGTGAAGAGAGTCAGCACCTACCCCCACTACCCATTTCCCAAACCTCAGCCCAGATGATGGAAAAAACAGGCAAAAGAGTGACAAAATTCAAATCAGTCAGCAGAACATAGAGATCATCTATTAGCAGATCACAGCCTTGGATTTGAACAAGTGAGTCTCCTCTTCCTCCCTGCCTGTGGTGTACAAACGCTCTGCCTTTCTTCCTCACTAGCTTTCCTCTCCCATCTCCATTGTCTTTTAGATCATACAGAATAATGTTTGTCATAAAAACCCTACACAGAGCTCTTGTACATAAGTGGTATCAGGCAATGAAAAGCCATAATGAAATCTGAGCACAGATCCAGTGGGATAGCGACAGCAGTATTAGGGAAGAAAATACAATCTCAGAAGTATGCTATCGTAACTCAGCATGATCAAAACACACACACACACACACACACACACACACACACACACACATACACACACAATGTCCTGTGAGTTACAATCCCACATATTTGTTTCTCGGTTTCCGGAGCCTGATAGGTTCATGGTCAGAACATCAGCAGGTTTGATGTCTGGGGAGCTCCTGCTTCCTGGTTTACTAACACACCACATGCTTTGTGTTTTTATACTGCCATATGACTAAGAATGCTAGCATTAGTCTCCTCCTATACTTGCAAGTACACTGGACCTACTGTAGGGGTTCCTCTCTCTCAGCCTTATCTAAACATAATCAGTTCAAGTTTCTACCTACTGGAAGAGAGCAGCAAGAAGGCACAAAAATGAGACAGAGTGAAGAAAAAAGAATAGGGAGAAAAAAATCAACAGATAAAAGGAAAGAACGTTTAAAGGAGGGAGCCAGCCTGGAAAATGTTCAAAAAATAAAGTGAAAAAAAATAGTAATAAAATAGTAATAGCAATAAAGCAGTAATGACCAGAAGGAAAAAGAAACAACCAAGAATACACAAACAAGCAACAATGAATAATAAAAGTTATAATAATTAAAAACCTTTTACACAGTTGTAGCATTAGTGAAAAGCTTTGTTGGTGAACTTTTTGGAGTGTGAGCATACAAACTGCAGCCCAAAACCCACATTTATCGCAAAGCATCAGCATTGCAATTAAACTCTAAAGAGCTGTGCAGCTGCTCATTTTCCAGCAGGTATCTGGCCCTTGGTGCTCTGCTATCTGATGCTTAGTTGCTGGAGCAATGCGGGCCAATTTGCTAACACTGCTAACAGCAGTGTGCCCACTGCTGCACGTGTGCCATAGATCACCACAACTGACCTAGAGCATCCACACAGCTCCCTCAACGCTGAGTCACAGTCTGTTTGTGACCAGTAACGTAGTTTCCCCATACGAACCACTGAATTGTCTGCTCACAGGAGTGAGGGCTGTTGCTCCATCTGGAACTTCGCTCCAAGTGTGGATGACTACAGGCCTCCATCACTGTCTCAAATCCCATCGCCTTCATCACTGTGGGGGGAAGGAAATGCAGTGCAGTTATTCAGTTCTCTGGTCCTTTGCAGGCTTCTCCTGTGACCACACACTATCACTCCCTTTATGGCTCAGCAAATGTCTCTCTCATCCCTCCACAGGCTTTCTTTTCTTAGTTTATCACAAGAAGACCTCTCATCATGTGCCATTCTCCCCCTCTGTGCTTGTAGCTTTCTATGTGTCCCTCTTTCAAGAGTTCTGCTCTCAGACCTGCCCATAGAACCTGGGGTACCCCAGGTATAGCAAAGGAGAGTGCCCCTTTGCCAACACCAGGTGGTAAGCAGAGCCCCATGTAATCTCTGCCTTTTTCTAAATGGCATCATGGGCGTATATATGCAGTCACTGAAAAGAGTCATGTCATGATCCTGTCTCTACTAAAATAGAAAAGCCTTATTTGTGATGGAAAGACTTATACTTCTAATGTCAGGCAACCATGGGTAAGGATTTTTCCTTCATAACTTCTTCACCTTACATGCATGATGGAGCTGACATGAGGGAGTTTTTTTCAATCTGTCAATATTCCACATTTCTCCTAGAGTAATTTCCTATGAAGATGTAGATAGTCAATCACTCTGTAATTTTTTTCTCCTCATTTCCAGTATGAATCTGCACTTAATTTTGTTCTGAGGTGATCCCACAACCTAAAGGAAGCAACTGATGAGTTGAATCAGTGTCAAAATCCTTTTAGCCACATCTGAGCAGCAAAAATATTTAGGAGCAGTGGATCACAGGCTTGTTTATCTTATTAAGTTTAATCTTGTCTATTCTGTAGGTTACCACCTCAAAGCACTGTGACAGATTATTTTGTTAGAATTTGTATGTCCACAAACTTTAGTAGCAATATACAAGAGCAAAGCATGTTCAGTTTGCCTATCACACCTAACAAACATAATTATCATAATACAATCGATGTATCTTTGATATTTGTTCAGGCTATGCAAAATCTCATAAATAATATTTATTTTAAACAGAAAAAGTAAGGAATAACAGAAAAAAGTGTCATACCAGGCTAGTAGGAGAGTAACAAGTTGTACATTGTTATATTCACAGTAGTTGTTCAGAATACAAGATATAGGCATGAAACACTGTCCAGAAAATTCCTAGCACAAAACTTTCTCTCAGTGAACCAAGAGAAACCAGCTGTATAACTATCTTAACTACATCTTGTGTTTTCTCTTCTTTCCTTTCCACTTTCTCCCATCACATCACTAATAATTTTTGACAGTCACACATTCAGTATCTCTTAAGTTCTATTTCTTTTTTCCTTAAGTTCTATTTCTTTCCAAAATTCTTATACAATTTTCTCAATGTCTTTTGTAATTTATCCAAACTTTTACTTAACTCTATATTATATTTTATTTCCTATCTTGGACTCACAGTAATCTTTTGACAAGAATTTTCCCTGTGAGCCGAATTTTAAGTTTTTGAAAATTACTCCTTGGAATCCTACTTAACAAGGGGCAAGCATGGGAGGCTGGCTGTTTCAAATTCTTGCCTAACATTTTGTATCTGAAGCCAATCCCACACTCCTTTATAAATACCATTATGTTAGGAGTACAAGAAAACAAATTTCTCCTTCATTGCTCCCCCAATTTTATTTGAAGACTTGTTAATATAATAATATTACATTTAGAACATGAAGCCAATGGAGAAAGACTAAGAGAGCTGTTAGTTTCCTTTCCTTGTGGAATAACTGAGAAATTATTCCCATGTTATCACTTTGCCACCATTTAAATCAGTAAGATTCCTTTCATTATTTCTCTAAAAATTTATGTACATTCCTACCCTAGTACAAAAAGCATCATCAGTCATATGTAACTTATCAATAATAAGTTACTTTTATCCAATTAAAAAACATTAATGATGTAAATGAATAATTATCTAACTTTGCTACTTTTTGTTTTCCTTTCTTGATATTAAGAATATACAAACTTTAAAATAAAGAAATGTGTTAACTAGAATGCACTTATGGCAGCTGTACTCATCAAGTGACAATTGTTCCATCTTTCAGTTTATCAGAGTTCCACTTGTTGAAGCAAAATGTTTTTCAGCATGTTTACCTTTGTTGTAAAAACAAGGTCACAATACAGCTAAGATTATTGCAAGCCTAAGCCTGCAAAAGATTATTGCTACATGATAAGTTTCACTCGGAGACAGCAACTTGTTAGTTCTTTTGTTAAACTTTGCATTTTTGAAACTTGTTTAATTTTTCTAACTCATGAAGCCTCATAGATACTTTTGGATTATAAACCAAGCAAAACAGTAAGGATATATTAAAAATATAATGATTAGAAAACATTCAGGCATTTATCAAAACTTATTTAATAATCATTTCCTTACAGATTTGGTAAAACTCACTATACATCAGACTCTAAATTAGAACCCAGCAAGAATGGCAGGGTAAATACTCCAGGTGCTTTTGTAATACCTTACTAGTTCTAAGCACAGGCCTTTACTCAAAACTAATGTGTGCTTTACACTTGCCTTGTTTAATCTAAGAAGTGATTACAAAGGGCAAGCAAGCCTCTCCATGGAAGGTAACACACTAGTGGATTCTCTTGAACCTAAAACCACAGGGGGTCAGCCTTTAGGGTAAGACAGCTGCCAGCTCTTTTGAGAGCCACCTGACTCTCCTTCCCTTCTTGCATTGCACAACACTGTGTCAGTTGCCAAAGAAGAAATCAGAAGGTTTCATCGGCTGTAAAATCAGAAGATCTGAGGTTTAACGTCTTTTGGAAGCAGATATCACAGAGAAAAAAAGTGAAGATATGAAATCTATTTTCTATAATGTTGTTAAGTTTATAAGATTGGGGAGAAAAATAAAGTGCAGTTAGACAAAGCAAAAATGATTGACAGGTCATGCCCAGTTCTGCTGGTTTGCATGCCATAGTTTACTTCCAAACAACTGAACAAGAAGTTAGGAGACAGTTCTTTTATCAATAACATCAAAAATGCCCAAGAATCAACCTCTACAAAGTGATTAAAAAACATTCAAACACTTTTAGTTGCATCAAAATTTATATAGAACAAATAAAAAATGTGAGCATTACAAATATGCATAAATACAGATCCAAGTATATCTTTGATTTATTACCCACGACCTCTAGTCTAGCATGAAAAGCAAACCAATTTAAGAAATTTAAAAGTTCCCTCTGGAATAAAACATAAAACCAAGTTATCCATAATAAAAATTCCCCATTTTTCAATTCTTTTTAAATTAAGACACCATAACATCAAATGTAAATCCAACAGAAATGCCAAATATTAATTTTTCCCTGAATAACAACTCCTCCCTTGAATCTCTCAAGATTTTAGCAGAAATTTCTTCTCATCTGAAAACTGGAACTTCTATCATTAGGGTTATAACGATCAGTCAAAGAGATCAAAAAGTAGAAAGCCAAGTTTACATAAAGGAGGAGTGGCAAGGGGAAAATAATACAGCTGTAAACTTCATGGTCATAACCTTTTGGAGTATGTAAAAGGAAACCATATCTGATATTAGAAGCTCAGCTGCCTATTTAAATATACAATTTTATACATATATATTTTTCAAATGGATATATAAATGACAGAAATACTCTGTCAATATGGTGCTGTGGGATTCAGGACCAGACCAATCAGGAGACACCAGCACCAGAGTAACTTTGAAAGACATTTAGGTTTCTGATACTAGTGAGCTGATGGGAATGTCAGTTTTAAATCATCAGCCCTGTCTTAAATTCAGCAGTCACTTACATAGGTTTTTAGAAGGAGATATAAAAAGGCAAATAACACAGTATTTTATAGTCAGTTATATCTATACAGATATATATCTTTGTCATAAATTGCTGGGAAGGATTTATTCTGTAGAAACTAGATGAGGTTACTACCATTGTCTGAGACTGGGCAGAGGTGTCCTTGAAATTATAAATCTTTGGGACTTGAAAGTAAGCAAAACACCACTGTCTGGTTAAGTTACACTTACCTTGTAGCTGGCACTTGAATTGTCAAGGCTCATTAATTTTGTTGCTTTCTAATAATGGGTACAGACTGTGCTTCTCAGTCTTAACCTTGAGTAGTGTTAGAAATATAGCTTTAGAAATACACAATTTAAAGTTTCCTTTACATTTAAAAATAATCTCCACATTTCCTCTCTTTTGTTTTACATGGAAAACTCATTGTTTCCACTTTCAATAAGCTGCTAGGAAGGAAGTAGTTTGTAAGAGGAGTTACTGATGTATGGCTTTAAATTGTTTAGACAGAAACTGGGTCAGAAATTGCATCACACAGGACTTAGAAGAACTGACAAACTGGTCACTATTTGCCCAAACAATGCTCCTATCTAATAAGAGAAAATCCAGGGATTTCCCACCAGGAAGAAACTCCTGTCCCTTTTGTTTGCAGCTGCTATCTGCTTCAGAAGTATTCAGAGCTGATGGGAGTTTCTTTGTTTATTTGTTTGTTTTTACTATTCCTGACTTGTTGTCATATGTCTTATTTAATTTTTACTCCTCGCTAAGACAAAATACCTAATGACCAAAGTTGGGAAAGGAAAAGTTTATTTCTTACAGTTTTTGGAAGTTTTAGTCCATACTCAGTTCCAAGGTGGGGTGACATGGCAGGGCCACAGTTCATGGCGGTTTCAAACATCAAGCAGATACTGGCAAAAGAGAGCAAGACCCTCTTACTTCTTGTCATTACATCACATTCTGGCTCCACCCCTATGTGGGTGTAGCACTGACACCATCAATCCAAGCACTATACAATGAACCAATCACAGATGCATAATGTAAATTGCATGAGGCCTGGGGGCCACCAACATAAACCATAACATTCCACCCCTGGCCCCCAGGACTCATGTACATCCTTTATACAAAAGACAGTTAGTCCATTGCCAAAAGTTGCCAAAATCCTAACAGTTTCAGCATTGCTGAAAAGTCCAAATCCCCTCTCCTCCAAGATCTATGGCAACCTCTTAACTGTAGCCCCTGTACAAATGAAACAAGTTTAAACATTTCTGAAATGCAAACACACAAGATAAACATTACCATTCCAAAAGTTACAAACAGGGGAATATAAAGCATTGGAAACAAAGCAAGTTCAACATTCAGCAGAGCGAACATTAAGTCCTAGAGTTTCATACTCAGCATTTGAAGCAACCTGGTTGCAGGCTCCAAAAGGTTAGGTGGTTCCACTTCCATGGCACTTTCTGAGATCTCAACTCCCGCAGCTTCTCTCTTAAACCCTCTTTGCTCACCTTTTGCACATTTCCTTGGATGATCCACATTCCTGACTTTTCCATACTTCTGGGGTCTCCATTGCACCTTTGGCTTCATCTTAACATCTTTGCAAACTGCCCTCTCAGGGGCACACTGCTTGGCCTCCCAGGCCCTTTACAATCAAGGTGGAAGCCGTCTTACTCTCAGAATTTATGCATTTTCCTTGCACCTAAAATCAGCACCATGTAGATGCCGCCAAGGTTTGCTGCCGGTTGGAGCAGTATCCAGGCTTTTCTCTCTCTTGGCTGTAGGAGTCAATTGCCTGGATCACTGAGCTCTGTGAATCTAATTGTGAAGAAAAGCTTCTCTATGTTTCCACCATTCTGGAACCTCATATGGCCTCCATCATCATTTTGGAGCATGGTGCTCTGCAGCTTTCTCCTCTGAGCAAATTCTTTCACTTTTGTAGCTTTGAGGATGCAAAGGGTAGGGACCTGCTGCTTCCTGGGATACTCCAGGGCCATCTTTCTTATCTCTCTGTTTCTCCTTAGCAATAAAAGTCTCAACTCTATCTTTACAATCCACACCTTTCCTGGAATTTTCCTTCTGGCCAAATTCACAGAGTTGTAGTTATCCTGCTGGGCTTTTTGCTCTTGATTTGCAACATAAAGCTGGCCAAAAGTCCCCAACAATAGCTATGTCACAGCCACAACATTGGACTGCCTTGAAATTTCTTTTCCAGATTAATCAGTCCATTGCCCTTTGTCTCAGTCTCAGGCAAAGTCTCTGGACATGAGCAAAATGCAGACAAAATTTCTGCCAAGCCATAATACACATCATGGGGAGTCTAACAACCAATGCAGTCCTTCTTCCCCAGCAAAACCTACCAAGCCTGGTCTTTACCATGAGGCTTCCTATCAGCCTTCTGGTCTCCTGAGCTCTGACCAGAATCTCCTCTACAGAACAGCCTAAGCTACTCCAGCTCTATGGATCCAGGTGACATATTTGAACCTTTCCAAACTCTGCCCACAAGCCATTCCCAAAGCCTCTCAAAAACATGGTCAGGTACAGTCATAGCAAACGACCTCACTCCTGGTACCAAATTCTGTCTTAGTTACTTTTACTCATCGCTGAGACAAAATACCCGATGACTAAAGCTGGGAAAGGAAATGTTTATTTCTTACAGTTTTTGGAGGTTTCAATCCATACTCAGTTGGCTCCAAGGCAGGGTGGCATGGCAGGGTCATGGTGGCTGCAAATAGCAAGCAGAAACTAGCAAAAGAAAGCAAAATATTCCTCATTCCTGACATTACATCACATCTTGGCTCCACCCCTATGTGGGTGTTACACTGACACCATCAATCCAAGCACTATACAATGAACCAATTACAGATGCATAATGTAAATTGCATGAGGCCTGGGGACCACTTACATAAACCACAACAGCATAATAGCAGCATTTTCCTTCTAGGAAAATAGAAATGCTTCCATGCTGGGCTCTCAGGAGATCTAAAGCTCTTTTATTTTGTAGAACAACTGTAGTTTCAAGAGTCTGTTTGATGTAATAGCATATCTATAGAGGTTTTGTATGGTAGCAAACACTCCTGTTATTTGAGCATTTAACTGTGAGAATTGTTTTTGAACTATATAACTGTGAATATCGCTGTGTCACTAAGAGTTAAGCTCCCTGTTATTGTTATTGTCACCAGAATGGACAATATATGACAAGGACACACTTTCCTGTGACTGGTGGTTATGCATAAGGCCTCTCAGATCTGAGTAAACAGATCAGAATAGCAAGTGCACAGAGGCTCAGGGTAGGACTGTTAAACACCTGGTGTGGACCTTATCAGAATAAAGAAATTTTCATGAGCTGCTGCTAGGGAACCTGAAGTAGCAGTCAATACATGTATACTGTTAGCAGAGACATTTAGACATTTGGATGAACCCAGGAAGCAAGAGGTGTTTCCCTACAGACTATGGAATAAGGCTGAAGTAAGTGATGAGGCATTTGTAGAATTGAGTTTAGGTTAGGTTGGGTTAGTCTTTGAACTTCACAGGAAAGGGCTGAAAGGGATACACAGAGCCAACAGTCATTACTCAGCTCCAGATTTACAACTTAGAAGACCTTAAGGGTGCCATTCAGAAGGCACAGAGGTCATGGGTCAGCGGTCCTGTGAGATTTGCAGCAGGTGCAGGAGACAATGGGAACAGCAGAGGACTTGGGGAAGGAATGTTGATAGGGATGGGGGTAATAAGGGTTCCCAGATTTTTATGATTTTTAAAATAAGCCATAGGTTGGGCTGAGGATTTAGCTCAGTGGCATAAGCACTTGCTTTGCAAGCAGGCGGTCGTGAGTTTGATGCACAGTACTGATAAAAAATAAACAAATAAATAAATAAAACAAGCCATAGGTTTTGTCCCCACTCATTCACCTAGACTCTTATTTGATGACCTGATGATTGCTCTTGATGGGAAGGATCTGAAAGAGTGTTCTGCAAGAAGTTGCAAGTTCCCTGTAGGTAGGTTGGACTTGAGGGGAACTAAGGTAGAAGAATGTCTTTAATTCCACCCCATTCTATGACATAGTCCCACCTTGGACAGGATTCAGATGAAAACAGAGATTTACAGCACCTTTTGATTTGTCACCATTCTGGAAAGAAATCACTGTCATTTGAGTGATTGAGCGATATTTTTGTTCTCAATCTAATTTTTCACATCCTGAGGAGTAGCAATGGTTTTTTCCAATTTGGGAGTTTTAGCGTGAGCTGGATATGCATCAAAATAAGGTAAATTTTTAAAAAAATTAATAATAATAATAATAGTAGCAATAATAATAATAATAATAATAATAATAAATATGTACTTTAGTTTGGGAGGGGTTTCATGTAATCTGATTAAGAATTATGACAGGATTTAAACTGTAAATTTAAATTTGGAATTTTCAGCACCCTGAATTGCTGTATGTTCCTAGAATGTTTAATCATATTATCCACAGAAAAATCATTTTAAACACTTAAGAGTACTTAATCTAATGACTACAAGATAAGAAAGAAGAAAACAAACTTTTTTAGAACTCCCCAATCCTCTGAGGATGCAGTCCAAAATACAACGGCAAATATCAAGACTAAAAAAAGGAAAAAAGACTAAGAATTCAAAAGAATAATAGTACATCAAGAATATAGATATTCCAGTATACACTGTCTGTTTACTCTTTAGCCATGCTTCAACTAAACAGCTTCCAGGGGTGATGAGAGCAGGGCTTTGAGTGCATTGTCTATTCAGGGTAGTCTTCAGGGAGCTGGTTCATCAGGGGCAATCATTTGGATGGCCCCTCTGGCCTGTGGAGTGATGAATTCAGGGATGGATCTCTGCTACTCTTAATGCAGTGGGAGTATTCAAAATAGTAAGATTTGGCCCCCTCGAGAAAGCAGATGATGTTTTTTTCCTAATCTTTAATCCAAACCATGTCACCTGGATTATAGGTATGAGCAGGAGTATCAGTGGGAATGGGTCCCCTTTTAGCTATGTTTTTGTGTGTCTAAAAGAATGCTTTTTTCTGTCTGAATAAACTGTTCCTATAAGGTGATATTTCCCAACTGATGTAGGTCTCCTTGGAGACTCTTTATTAAAGGTGGGAGCCTCCCAAGCAGAATTTCAAAAGAGATGTATCCAGTGGGCCAAGTGATATTCTGACTTTAAGTGAACAATGGGCAGAAAATCTATCCATGATGCCTGAGTCTCTTGATAATATTTAGTCAGTATTGTCTTTTTTTTTTAATTTTTATTTTGAAAGTATACAACATAACAAATCAGAATAAAGCCCAGAAACTAAAATCGTACAGTGAAATCGGTACAGAACTTCACAGCAGGTTACCGGGATAACAGTAATAGGTATCACAGTATATTTTGTTATCTTTATAATAGTTGTTCTTTCAATCCCGTATATCAAAATGAGATGAAATATAGAACACTATAGAACTTATCAAAACAGAATATTGAATAGAGCAGTACCATTAATCAGAAAAAAGCAAAACAGTAATAAAAATATTTGCCTTCAAAGAAATGGTAGAAAGAAGTCCCCCTTATTTGCTATGGTCAACCTCCCAGGAGATGCTCAGATTTCTGGTTCCCACTGGCTAATGGGCAGGGAGGAAGAGGAGAAGGAGGATAGGGGAAGTGGGATATTTGACTCTAGGCCATGTAGCAGTAGGTTCACTATTGCTAAGCAGGGAGGCAGAATGGTCATTTGTTTTCACAGCGTCCTCAGTTACAACATGGCGTGGATTTCAGGAGACACTGCTAGTTCTCCTTCTGGAAGGGCTGCAGTGGACCACACTACCACCGCTTACCAGGGAGGGGAAGTGCTGGCTTAGCATCCCAAAGTCCTAAATTCCAACATGGCGAGGATCTCAGGAGACACTGCTAGTTCTCCCCCTGGAAGGGCTGCAGTAGGCCACACTACCACCGCTTACCAGGGAGGCCTGGGGATTTAGCTCAGCGGCATAAGCGCCTGCCTTGCAGACAGGCAGTAGTGAGTTTGATCCCCGGTACTGATAAAAAGGAAAAAAAGACAAAAAAAAAAAAAGAGTGAAACTCTTGAAGACATAGGCACAGGTCAGTATTGTCTTTAAAGCTCAGCTTCGTTGTTTTACCTTACCGGAACTTTGGGCCTATAAGCATTGTGAAGGTTTTAATTTTAGATTTTGGGGGGTGTCATCTCTGCAATAAATGATGGCCCATTGTCGCTGCCTATTGTCAGGGGCAACCCATATCTTAGAATAATTCTTCTTAACAATGCTCTGTATACTTCTTAGTGAGGAATGTCTCTGGCCATCTGGAATAAGTACAAACAAGGACCAGTAAGTACTTGTATCCTTGACATGGCTTAATTTTAGTAGCCTACTTGGAGGTCCTCAAAAGCAGAAAGGTTTGTATGCTGAATATCAGGTGGTGGCCGTGGAACTCATGAGACCTCAATCTGCACAAGTTTGGCATCGTTGACTGACAGTTTCACAAATCAGTGTCAATTTGGGGATATAATAGTAGCAGTTGAGAAGCTGGGCCACAGCAGTCTCACCTCCATGGGTGATGTCATGATGACGTTTTACCCAGGAGTGAACTAATTCTTTATGTATAAACATTTGATCACCTAGCAGGCTGAAGACACCATTTGGTTTTATAGCTGCTCCTTTCAGTTGTGCTCACTTTATTTTATTTATTTTATTTGTATACCAGAGGGGACCCTGGTGCAGGCTAAGAACAGGTTTTGGTGGAATATCATGTAGTGTTTTTACATTTTGAACCAAATCATTGTCTTTTTATGTTGAGCCTTTTGCTGCCAACTTAGCAGCCTTGTCTGCTTTTGGTTCCCAAGGGTGATGATGTCTTCGATCTTTTGATGTCCCTTGCAATGGATGACATCCTTCTTTTTGGACTTTCATATAACAGCCAGAAGTTTTAGGATTTTATCTTTGCTTTTATTTTATTTATTTTTTATTTTTATTTTTTTTTTTTTTTAGCTGTTGGGAAGCCACACTCCTTGCACAGCATCCACTAACATGAATTGCAGCAAAGACATATCTGGAATCTGTGTATATATTTAGCTTTTCCCCATTCCAGGGCTTGAATAAATGCCCAGTCTGGCTTGCTGAGCAAATCAGTTGTGAGGAAGACAGGGTGCTAGAAGCACTTTTTTCATGGTCACAGCAACAGAGCCGACTTTAAGTTATTTAACAGAGCTATTTTAATCCATGAATAGGATATGATTAGCATCAGATAAAGGCTTCATCTTGAGATCAAGCGTATTAGCACACAGTCAACATGAGGCAATCATGATCCGGTTGTCCAAGCTTTGTAGGAAAATAAATGGCTGCATTCAGATCTTTACCTGGCTGGAAAGTTAGATAGGAATTTCTAACAAGCAGCCCCTTGATCCTGGGTGATGCGGCTATTTGAAAGCCATCAGTGTCCCTGACAACTGAGGAACTCCAGAACAACTTGAGGTACCTGAATTGTCAGGCTCTGACCCAAAGTCACTTTGTTTGCCTCCTTGACCAGAAGGCAACAGAAGCAAGTGCCAGAAAATAAGGAAGCCATCCTTCTGACACTGAGTCCAGAGTCTTAGACAAGTCAGTGATTGATCTTTTTCAGATCTCACCTGAAACAATATTTTTTCAATCAATAAACAGGTTAAAAGGACAAGTCACATCTGAGATTCCTAAGGTCAGAGCTGATGCTAAAGCCCTTTTGATTTGTTTGAAGGTTTAAGTTTTTTAAAAAGTCCAGTTAATCACAGCTCTCTCTGTTGTGTGTTTCTAACATACCATAGAGTGGCCAAGCCTTTCCAGCTAACCCAAGCACACATATCCTATAAAATCCAGCTGCTCCCAGGAATTTTTTAAGTTTCATTTTTAAGCCAGTCCATGGAATGGAGCAGATAACTTCTTTTCTTTCTGGACCTAGGCTCTTAAATCTTTGTTTTAAGTCAAATCCTAAATATCTGACTTTTTTGTTCACAGGTTTGAGGCTTTTTCCAAGTGACTAAAGCCAATGGCCAGCAGATGGCAGAGGAGGGCTTTAGTTTCTCTCTCTCTCTTTCTGTTTCTGTCTCTGTCTCTCTGTCTCTGCCTCTCTCTCTCTCTTTCTGTCTGTCTCTGTCTCTGTCTCTATCTCTGTGTCTCTCTTTTTGTTTCTCTCTCTCTCTCTCTCTCTCTCTCTGTCTGTCTGTCTCTCTCTCTCTCTCTCTCTCTCTCTCTCTCTCTCTCTCTCTCTCTCTCTCTGTATGGCAAAGTCCCCTATACCCACATACCACACAACTATGCAGTGATGCTTTCTGGGGTGGACCACAACTTGGCCAAGTCTGCAGCCAGAGCTTCCTGAGACAAGGTGAGAGAAGTTTTGAAACCTTAGGGCAAAGGAGTCCACATAAGTTGCCCCTTTCACCCTGTGTAAAGATTCTCCTTTTTAAGGGTAAATAAAGGTTGGCTGGCAGGGGCCACTTGCAGGAAGGAGGAAGTGTCTTTCAGGTACAAACGGGTGAACTGGTAATATCAGGAGGAAGCAGTTTCAGGAAGGTGTACAGGGTCAGTGCTGTTGGGTGTGAAGCTGTAGCAGGTACACTGACATCCTGAAGATTTTACACAGGGCAAAAATCACCATTTGGTTTCTTCGCTGGGAACAAGGGAGTGTTCCATG
Source organism: Cavia porcellus (assembly GCF_034190915.1). Taxonomy (NCBI): domain Eukaryota; kingdom Metazoa; phylum Chordata; class Mammalia; order Rodentia; family Caviidae; genus Cavia; species Cavia porcellus. The sequence continues at coordinate 49,362,783 of NW_026947489.1, read as the reverse complement.
GTCACTGGCAGTCTATTAAAATCTCTGCTTTCTTTAATCCACAGATGTAGGGCAGGATCCCAAGTCGAATTTTTCTCAGTATTGGATATTGTCAGACAGCAACAGGAAAGGTGTTTGGATGAGATCAGCTCTCAGAAGGGAATGTTTAATGGTTCGCCATGTCGGTGAACCTCTGCTCATACACTGGAAAACATGCTTTCCAAAACCTCAGAATTACAGTCTTTAGACATTTCTTACTGATATATTTGTCATTCCTTTTGGGGAACACAGTCAATGCCAATATCACATAGGGAGTCACAGGGTTAAGTGTAAGAGATGCTGGCTGGTTTGGGACAAAATAGTTGTTCCCAGTTTCAAGAGTTGTCCCAGAAGAGAAATGAGACATTCAGGCAAGTACAGTAATTCATATTTGACAAAATGTCCACCATTCCCTTAGGTTCTGCTCTGAAAGAACTTTTTCTCAGTGAGATTCCCATGGCACAAACTACTGGACTCTTCTGAGGGGTTAAAGGAGCAATGGATTGAGTTACTACAGAATGTTCCATGCCACTGCCTACCATGAAAGTCATTGGTTTTGCCCCAATTCTAACAGAGACTGTAGGCACCCTGGGACCCAGAATCAGTCTGGCAGAGCCTTCTTATCCTTTTATGTCAGTGTCAAGAAGCAGGAACAAAGGTTCAAGCAGAGAGTTCATGTTCACTTCCTCAGAGGATTTTTGACCCCTCAGGCAGAAGGGGCATTTGTCTTTCTAAGTCCCTGTTGTTTACATCAAGTACATTAGTTTGGAGCCAAAGCACAAGGGTGACTGCTTATTTTGAATTAGGAACCCCTCATAGCTTTATTACCTTTTCCATAGTGACAAAAGATTTATCTGGATTTTCTCCAGAGATAGCTTTTCTGAAATTATAGCCAAAAGAGCATCCTCATGACATTACATTTTGTCTTCCCCCCCCCCCCCCCCCGTTTACGAAAGCTTTCTGGGCTATCTGAAGCAGTTGAGAGGCGTTCATGCCCAAAAGTCCATCAGTTTTCTGAGTTTTTTGTGGCTGTAAGAGGCACAATGGGTCACAAAGACTGAATTTACCACCTTCTGGTTTTCTGGAGCCCCAAAGTCAAAGAGGGAATAGATTCTGTAAGTGTCACACAGTCTTTTATAAAACCTAGTTGGACTTTCCTTTTGTTCTTGAGTAACTTCAGAAATCTTGGACATTTTGATAGGCTTTCTCCCTATTTTTTCTTTTTATCCTTGCCAGGAGAGCCTTGAAGTACAGTTTGAAAATAACAAGGCCCTCTGACCTATTGAAGTCCCAGACTGGACAGATAGAAAAAAAGGCTGTGTTTACTCAAGTGGCAGGGTCAGCAACAGAATCTGGAATTCTAGTTTCTATCGAGGTTTTTTATCCTTTGTAATTATGAGTTTGCTTTTCAGTACTGAAAAAGGCCAGAAGAATTTGTTAGCAATAATCCCAGGTAGAATGATGTGTCAAAAAAAATCAATCAGTGGGTCAATCTTGACTTGAGGCTTTTCTGAATATGAAAGGATGTGATATCTGAGTTCAGGAGACTGCTGGAGCTGAAAGGCTAATAGTACAAAGTCGGTTGTTAATTGGGTCTCCTCTGGCTCCTGGGATATCTTTGGAGACACATCTGGAGATGTGCTAAGTGGAGCTGGAAGCTGAACAGACTTGGCTCAGGGGACCCTCAGGGACCAGCCTGAGCCAGGGATGGTGCAGACTGTAGAGATGAAGCAAGTGGCCAGGAGGAAGTTGCCTGTGTTGTGAGTTAGGGTGCTGATGGCAGAGACAGGGCAGACTGTGGCCTGGAAAGTCCTGGAGATGGAAATGAAGCTGGCTGGGATGTGTGCAGTGCTAGCAATGAGGGAGAAGCTGGCTGGAGTATGGGAAATGCTGGTGGCAGGGACAGAACAGGCTGTTATGAGGACAGAGTTTTGAGCTTGGAGAACAGCTGGCAATGGACTGGGAAGCAGCATCAAAGGTGATACTCTTGGAGACAGTGATGCAGTGCTGATCCCGGAGCCCAAGTGGCTGACTGGTGGCTACCTGGGAACCTCTACAGCAGATTCAGGTTATAACCTATGTATATGGCTTCAGAAAATCCTTGGTAGGGCTGTCAGGCAAGATGGAACAAGTCTTTTTAACCTTTTGATTCTTTGTGCATCTAGGAGATTTTTGCTCTGCTTTTATTACCAGAGAGTCTTTACCTGGTAAACACATGCTCGGGTCCTAGGTAGTAGATTATGGCATTTAGCAATCAATAAAGGGAAACTGCTCTGGGCTGCTTTTGATATTCTGGTTCCAAATTTGATAAACGATTTTTACATTCAAAGAGCATTCCAGTGGCCAAGCAGAACACAAGCATGGCCATTCAGTTTTGCAAAATGAGTGGAGGAGCAGTTTGCAAAATGAGTGGAGGAGTTATTGCAGTTTCATTCCATAGTCCTCTACAAAGTGTTTTTCACCTTGCACTTCAGGGGAATCAGCTTACTCTGGCTAGCACCTGTACTGACTGGCTCCCTATAATGTCTGTGGTTCTCTTCAATGGAGTCACCACAACAAAGAAGGGAGCCCTCATAGTGATGATATAGGGGAATGAAACTCCTGGCCTACTATATGTCTGATATGTAATTGTGTTCTTTAAAATTGAAGAATGAATTTTAGGAACGATGGGAGTTAAGAGCGGGATATATTTATTGAGAGAAACAAAGCTTCTGTCTGAGAGACAGGGTTCCTGAGTGAGTTGCCAAAGACTCTATATTTTCTAGGGACTTTTACAGAGTAAAATCATGGGATAAGACTGGTTTAAGGTGGGGAAAATTGGGAACTTGCAAGATAAATGTGCATAAGTTGGGACAGAACTATGATTAACCAATAAGATTAACTGTTCAGGTAAAAGTGGTTAAATTGAGGACAAATGGGATAGTAAGTCACATAGAAAGTGGGCACTCAGGGAGCAGTGACTCTTCCCCATAGGGGGTTAGGATGGTGACTCCTGACTTCCTCAGGGTGATAGAGAACTATTTAGAATATCAGTCTGTAGGATATGCATGCATTCGTTTGATCTTTTGTCTTGAGAGCTGGCTCACAGCAGCAGGTATCTGACTTCCCCACAATTGCAAGGTATCTGGGCTTCTTCTGCACTTGCTCCTTTGAGGACCTAACCCTGCCTTACTGGCTATAATATTTCTAACTACCTCAGCCACCTATAATAGTGAGATTTTTTAGATGCCCACCTGGCTGTGCCCCTCGTGGGGTTTTAGGTACAATTTAGCTAAGGAGGGTGGGAGTCTTCTGTCATGCCAACCACCATGGAAACTAGGTGAAGGCCCAATCAAGCACTGTGACTTATGCTTCCCAATCATGGTGCATGGACAATGTTACATGGTGCCTATTGCTTACGCTGTCTGTTCTCAGTCTACATGTTCACACACAGTCACAGAAGTTAAATACATTCCTGCTCCCAAACTCAAGAGTAATATCTGACTAAATCTGGGACAGAATCTGACTGCTCTGCCTAATGCAGGCAAAGCATGATCAGTGCCCTTGTCATCTCAAATTGAGGATGGAAACAGAAACAAATAGGCTGAAGCTAGCTAATGGGCATCCCAAGGGCAACCTACCTTACCTGTCCATTGACCAACTTCATTGCTTTCAGTCTTCTCTTAGGGTCTGATTAGGTCACTGCTACCACACAGTTGCTGCCACTCGTTGACCACTGAGGAGAGTCTGAGAAAAGAATTGGAGGGCATGCCTCCTTATCTGCAGTTCAAAGATCAAGTCTCCAGTAGCCAGCAGGCCTCCTCATCAGTGACCACATGGTAAGCACTGTGTATCCTGGATGAGCCCCCAAATATAATATGGAATTCAGAATCAGACCCATTGGAAGACAATGTTACCAGAGGAACTTTGGTTGGCATATGGTTTTATTATGCTAGTGGGCTGATGGGAATCTCAGTTTCAAATAATCATTACCATCTTGGATTTAGCAGTCACTAATATAGGTTTTTAGAAGGAGGTACAAAAAGCAGATAACATAATAGTCTACAATTGGTTACACTAGATGAGGTTGTAATATATAACATGGGGGAAGAATCCACCATTGTCTGAGACTGGGCAGAGGAGTCCTTGAAATGATAAATCTCTAGGACTTCAAAGTAAGCAAAACATCACTGTCTGGCTAAGTTATACTTAACTTGCAGCTGGCACCTAGAGCATAAAGCTCATTAGTTTTACAGATTTCTAATTATGGGAAAAGGCTGTGTTTCTCAGTCTCATCTTTGAACATTATTGGAAATATACTAGTATTAGAAATATAAGATTTAAATTTTCCTTTACATTTAAAATAGTCTCCAGAAAAGTACATGACATGATCAATATGTTAATATCAGTCTTTCTCATTCTTTATAGCAATTGACCAGTACTTTTATAGAATTGTTTGAAAATAAACATATACACTCTTAATATGATTTTAAGTTTTAACATTTTTTGGTAGGAGGGATTGAACTCAGGACCTTGCACTTGCCAGACAGGCACTTACGCCATTGAGCTATATCCCTGGCCCCTTAGTATGATTTTAATGTTACATTTTAAATTAATTTAAGGATGTCAGTCTTTTGAAAGGATATACATATAAAATCTTGAGTATAAAAGGTACTCATTTATTCTGAATGTCCCAGCCTCTTCATACTCAATCTTTTTTTTACTATGTAGACCACTGGGTTTCCAGAGATCTTGAGGAAATCTTACTTTTTAATGAACCATTTTTCCATCCCTCTAGCATAACTTGACACATTTTCAAATCAAAAACTAACTGAACTAGGCTTCTCATACTGATGCACAACTGTCCTCAGCAAAATGAGCACATAGGAGGTATATTTTTTCCTATTATTCAAAGAGTACATAAGGATTTTGCATACAAATATTTTAAATATAAAACCTTAGATATTTAATGGAGCTTATTATCAATGATACTAAAGCTTAGAAAAAGATTATTCCTGGCCCAAATGTGAATTTTCTCAAAGTTGCATTTAATGCACTTTCCTGGCACTAAAGCTTCTTGATAAAAACTAGAATTCAAAAACAATAACTGGAAAGGGATTTGTTTGAGCAGAAATAACAGATTTATCATGCAGGTTAAAAATCTGGCTACTATTTCTATGTGTATTTCCTTCTCACTGATGTTCCCTCTTGGTGAAAATCATTTTACCCTATTATAATATTTTCAAAGATGACTGAATATGGAGATGCAGAGATAGTTTGCTGATAAACACTAACCACTCTGTAAACATCAGCTCTTTATTACTTGCTAAGAATTTTGTTATTACCTTGATAAGATCGTAGATTCTGAAACCACAATTGAAAAGCTAAGTCTCTGTGCCTGCTGGGCAATTTTGGTGAAATCCCCTAACATTCACTGCCTTAGTTTTGAAGTCTATAAATTTGTGATTATAATATGCACTTTATAATTGTTATGAGGATTACTGAAATTAATGAAAGCAATAAACTTAACAGCAAGTCCCCACTTTTTGCATAAAAAATACATTCTGAACTCACAGAAGATGCCTCAGTCTGTACATAGAACCAAATTGCATATGAATATTATCCAATCTATAAAAGTCTATCATAAAATTAACATAAATTAGCAAAAGTTCATAACAAACTATTTTTAAATAATACAAATATAAAAACACACTGTAAGTAAATGATTTAAAATGGACAAATTATTTTTCTCTGAAAGGTTCACAGTTAATGACTTTGGTCTGTAATTCACTGTGCCTACCTGAATCCTTGACAAGTGAAATCATGAAAAAGGCAAGATTACTGTATCCTTAACAGATGCTAAATTCTAGATAATTGGAAGTTATTAATATTATTTATCCCCTTTTTCATACATTTTATTTTCTAATAAAATATTTTCATTTTTCAGGAGAGAGATTTCCAGCTACACCTACTAAAAAGTTATAATGGACATGTAAGTTCAGAACTACTCTAAGACAAACTATGTAACTGTGAAAGGACCAAAGTTCATTAAACATCAAGGGAGCAGGATCTTATCACATAATCCAAGCTGAGTCACTAAAGTCCCAGAGACTTTTATCAGGGAATCATAACCTATGGTCATGTCTTGTGACCTCATTCCTACTTATTGTCCTAGTGCAAGGAACAGCTCCCTACAGATATGTTAGTTACTTTCTTTCCATAACCTTCTGGGAAATTCACAGATAGCTAAATTTGATTCATGTTTCATGGAATTGAATTCTACATTTAGATCTATGAGTTTCCACTTTTTCTACCACCTATTGCCATGTAGACCTTCATCTTCCTTGTCTTCCTGGGCACTATTGATGAGTCTTGTTAGTGTATTAATCCATGAGTTGTAATTCTACATATAATTTTTGCTTAATTCTGAGGAAAATCACAGTGAATGTTGAATATAACCTCTGTGTTCAAGATGTTTAAAATATTGCAATATATAGTGAGTCTCATTAGTGTATTAATCCATGAGTTGTAATTCTACATATAATTTTTGCTTAATTCTGAGGAAAATCGCAGTGAATGTTGAATATAACCTCTGTATTCAAGATGTTTAAAATATTGCAATATAGTACGCAAGAATGATGTTATAGGATAATTAAAATCTCCCTAGGAGGAGGAAAATCCTGTTGAAAGTGACTCCAAATGCAGGGCATAAAATAACATAACATTTCTTCAATTTAATGGTAAATTGTATGAAGTAGGCGAGTAAAAGAAAGAGGGTCCACAAAAGAAGTGATTGTTTTGACATCTGCAAGAATTTGCCATAAATAATTGAAGCTGAACTCTTCTCTTTAAGTGACCATGAATATCTAAGCATAAAGTTGAACACTAAAAATCTGGTTTGATTACTCATGAAGTATTCACAAGATGGGATATTTTATATTTCCTAATAAACATCAGGGGCTACATATCCTGACAACTCTGTTAACAAAATTTCTTTTCTGTGAGGTCATATGTCATCTAGCAATGAAAATAAAAGCAAATAAATGGCAACATTGTTTTTTGTTTTTTGCTGTTTTTTAGTTTGGTACTAGGGATCAAATTCAGGACCTCACGCTTGAGACAAAGTGATATCCTGCTCAGTAGCCTGTGATGGTGAAGGAGTCCTCAGTGCTGCCAAGCCTAGGGGTGATCTCGGTTCTACGGGCAGGTCTGAGAGCAGACCTCTTGAAACAGAAATGCATGGAAATCTACCAACAGAGAGGTGTAGAATGGCACACAGTCAGAGGTCTTCTTGTGACAATCTAAGGAACGAAAGCCTACAGAGGAATGAGAGAGACATTTGAGACAATTAAGGGACCCCTGTGGAGTGTGGTCGCTAGTGGAGGCCTATAAAGAACTGGAGAACTGGTTCCTGGGAGCCGTGACCCACTCTCTTTCTGTTCTCAAGGTCTCACACTCTGGCGTGTGGAAGGTGACAAGTAAGTGTCTATTCATTTGATTGAGTGAATGATGAACTTCCCAATAAAGTAAAACAAATTTCTATCTTCCTATTGTGTTTTGAAAGTTTCTGAATAACAAGCAAGGACCATCAGGGAAAAGAAGTGATGCTGATAAAAATTTATTTTTAACACACTGCTTCAGGCACAGAAGGTGAGTGAAATGAACTCTGATTGTGGAACATAAAGGTGTTTAGTTGGCAGCAATGGTCTCTTAATCCAGCCCAGGTAGTTACACGCACTGGTATAGACACCAGGTTTGCCTTTAAGAGCACAGCCAGAGTCCCGAGAGAGGATTCCCTGGAGCTGTCCCTTGCAAACCCTAGGACCACCAAAATCATTCTGAATAAGAACAAAGGGACAGGTAGAACTTCTTTTTTTGTACCCTTTGGATTTCTGATTTTTCTTTCTTTCATTTCTCCTTTTGTTTTTTATTATGGTTTGAGACTGGGACTTGCTATGTGGTTGACTCTGGCTCAAAATCGTGGAAGTCCTTTTGCCTCATCCTTCCAAGTCATGGTGGTTTGTATCCACTCGTGAAAATGAGACCCATGATTTTCCTCCCTCAAACTGGGCCTCTTTACAGCTGCAGTTCCTCTAGGAAGCAACTTCTATGCTCCCAGAAATTGAAACTTTCTCGGTTTACTACATTCTTATTCTTTTTCTCCCTTTCTTATGGCCGCTTCATTCCTTCTAGGTCTATAGAAGATGAAGAGGACTGACTAGAGAGATTTAAAGCCATTTCAAAAGGTCAGCACCTTTCACAAGGGAACCGTTCCACAACACACTGCCTCAGAGTATTGACTGGATTCATTGTTTAACATTATCTTCTGTGTATTTTTTATAATTTAACAATAAATATCACAAAGAATTTATAATTTATTCCAAAATTATTTCTCTTATTTTATTAATGAAAAGTTGCAGCTAGTAAACCAACAATATTAGAAATCTAATCAACTTAAGATGTTCAAGTCACATAAGTACTGAAAATCATTTGAGATTTTTAAACAAAAACAAAAACTTTAGTCTTGGCTAGAAAGACGATATATATGCATTCTTTTTATTTTACTAGCTGAGGCCTCTAGTTTAATGTGAAAGCAAACTAATTTAGAAATATTGAAAATTCTCTATTTATGGATACATTAAGTCATCTTTAGTTGAATTTTCCCATTTTTTTTATGTACTTGAAAGTTGAAGCCCCATAATTATGAAACAAGTATGGAGTACCAAATGAGGATTTCTCTCCAAATACTTTTCTTCAATTTCAGTACCACATTTTATCAGAGATTCTTTTCCTTCCAAGAATTGCAACCTTCTGTGCTAAACAATAAGATCTACAGTTTTGGTCAGCTTACCTGGTGCTTATAGAGGTGGCTTCCAAGGTTCCATCCCTGGTTCCATCAACCGTGTCTGAGTCTGTCTTACACATATGCACAACAAACATAGAGGCTCATGAGCCTGGGTGATCATTTCCTGTGTATGTTTTCCTAGATGAGCAGATACCATTCTTTCTGCTGAGCCACATACTTTCCTATGATGAAGGGAAAGGCAAATTTGGATGATGAATGAGTGGCAGGAGAAAAACACCAAATGCCAGCAAACAGAAGTTGTGATAAATGTTCTGCATCAATCAGATGTTATTCATACCCACACAACTTGATAATGTCTCCATCCCTTCAGCAACTGAGGAGGATTTAAAGCAATTTAAGGATGAATGTATTTGTTTTTCTTTTGCTCCTCTGTAAATCATCAACACAGTTGCCTCTTCGTTGGAATCTTATGCAAGAGCTTGAAATACTGTACATAAATAATTTCATCTTATTATGCCTGATCTTTGACAAAACAATTCCAATTTTAACAATCTCTTAAGCAGCCATATTTCATCAAAATCCAACAAACATGGGGTGAAGATCCTGGGTTCAATCATATCTACCACCTCCACCAAAAAAAGTGAAATCATAGGTGGGACAGCTCTATCCCTGACATATAGTAAATTCTAAAAAAATGTAAGTTGTTATTATTCTTTTACCATTTCTTTTTACCTATTGCCATTTCAAGTAAGAATTAGAATTCTCTTCTTAGAAAAATAAGTTGTTTCTACTTATTCTGAAAAGTTAATATGGACATGTAAAATCAGAATTACCCTAAGACAAAATATATAATTGTGTGACAACTAGTATTATCTAAACATAAAGAGGCAGAGTTCAAAAGAGTCTTTGGGATAAAAATTCAGAATGAGTCAACCAAGCCTCTGACATTTTTGACTGTTGAGAAATCTATATCCTTGTCCTGTGACCCCACTCCTACTTATTTGCCTAGAACAGGAAAAGTTCTCACAAGGTGTGTCTGCTATGCCCATTCCCTTAACCTTCTGGAAAAGTGGAAGTCAATGTTTAAGTTTTCTACTGAGTCATCATCCCCATGTCGTGGAATTGAATTCTAAATTTAAATCTGTGAGTTTCTATTGAAATCACTTTTCTGGCACCTATAGCCATGTGTGTTAATGCCAAATCTAGAGAAACAAATATCTGTGATTCAGTCTCTATTCTAGTCTTTGGTCCACATACAGTGAGGGACCATGAAAGACTTTCATCTTCCTCACCTTCCTGGGCATAGCTGATGAGTGCATTCAACAGATAAATGGACAAATGAGGAAGTATCTCTGGTGTGTAAGTTTTGGGGCTCGAGTGCAGGAAAACAGAATGCTAAACATAGGCTCTATATTCATAAAGCTTAAAGTGTTGAAAGTGTACCTAAAGTGTAGTACTTTAGGTACTTTAGGCTTATAGGTAATTAATTTCACTTGAAAGATCTTGATGAGTAGGAGTAACTCAGAACAGACGGCATAAGGAAGCAGAACTCATCTGGAACTTCCAAGTACATTTCATGAAGAAGAAGAAAAGGGAATGAACAGTTGATAAAACAGAAATGTTTATATTTTAAGACAGGTATGGTGGTGTATGCCTATAATCCCAGAAATCTGATAAGCTGAGGCAAGCAGATGACAAGTTCAAACCCAACCTTGGCAACTTAGTGATATAGTGAGACTGTGTCTCATAATAAAAGCAAAAAATGAGAAAGGGCTGAGATTGTAACTCAGTATTAAGTCCCTTTGTTTAATTCCCAGTACCAAAAAAAAGAAGGTTGTGAAAAAAGTTCTTACCCTGACCACTCAAAAAATTTCAAGTTATTAGTTAAATCTGCATTCTTTGAATAGACGGTAAAGGTTAAATTCTGTCTCCTCAGGAATAAAGGGCAGGTTATTACCCATGAGGTCGTAGCAGACAATGATATTCTGTTTTTCATGAACAAAAAAATCCCATGGTGTATGTTTTACAATGTCTTTGCTAATTATAAATATGTCATTCAATCATAATTAGAGCAATGAATCTCTTTCCTAGTTTTATACTATGAAAATATAATAGCAAAAATTTAAAAGTTTCTACTATAAACTCAACTAATTTGTATGCATCCCTTGAATCTGCTCTCCTAAAATTATATTCAAGTATTAGGAAAATGTGTCATATAATAAAATTGAAATCTTGATGAGTCAGAGGGTCACACTCAACAATTATAAATTCATTACTAAATGTGGGAAGGATCACTGAAATAAAGGAAATGCTGTGGAGGGGAGTATTTTAATATTCAGTACAATGATTTAATAAAAATCTTAGTCTAGAATGTAAACAGAAAAAAAGTGCAAAACTCTCCTTTTCTTGTATGTCAGAACGTTTTCAGGTAATTCCTAAATTTCCTTTCTGCTACTTTACAAAAAGAGTTATGATAAACAAATACAAAACTTTAATGTAAAGCTTTTCAGAGAAATGTGCCTTCTACTACATTTTCTGGTAATACAAGAAGAGGACATGCTCACCTCTTTTCTGGTTAGCTTGTAAGAACTTTATGGTGGACTAGAAGCTCCATTATGGATTTGTTCAACAGAGAGACTGTAACTTTTCCTATTCATTCCTATCTCCACTGATGATGATGATGATGTTGATGATGACGACAAGATCATTGGACCTACATCTGTCTGAAGAATTCCCTCCCCTACCAGGTGTCCTTGAATGATGGCTCCCATTTTTGTGGTGGCTCCCTCATCACTAACCAGTGGGTGTTGTTTGCAGCTCACTGGTATGAGGCATAGGTGACCTCTATTCAAATTCTTTACAATAAGAACAACTTATCCTCTGGCCTTACCACAGCACAATCAGACAAAATTATAGATTTTTGCATGATGGATGTATCTAGATGTCCTCCAAAGAGCCTCGTGCAGTCTTATGTTTTTTTGGAGGTAGCGGAATCTAAAATTTATGATTAAAACATGGTTCAATGCTAGGATTAAGGGTGCTGGGATTAAGGGTGGGTGATTGCTGGACCAAGCAGTCCACTGATTAGATTGGCACCACCTTAATCTCAGCAGTCTGGGTGAAATAAATTGGGCAGAAAGAGGAGTGTATGTGTGTGTGTGTGTGTGTGTGTGTGTGTGTGTGTGTGTGTGTGTGTCTGTCTGTCTGTCTGTCTGTCTCCATTGTGGCTTTTCCTGTCTTTTGCTGCCATGAACATTTGCCCCTCTGCCATGGGACATCCTGCCTTGGAGCTAGTCATTTATGTACTGAAACCTCTACAAGTTGATCTAAATAAACCTTCTTCCTTTAACCTTAGATGTTGCGTATTTTGTCTCTTTAATGATAGAAAAGTAACTAACACAATGAACCTGGTACTCAGATCTGAAGAGTCTTATTTTTCCCTCAAGAATTGCAAAATATATAGAAGAAATTATACGTAGAGAGGTACCCTCCAAGTTTACTGTTGTCTCCCCAAATGATTTTATAAAACATGAAGAAGAGAAATAGTGACTGATAAAATATGCCTAGAAATAATTGAGCATAACTATATAGCCCTATTAGAGCTGAACCAGGAAATTGTGAAGTGTGGAGGTAATAAAATGAATCATATTTCCACTGCAGTATTAAATATTAGTCTTTGTGATCCTTTAATATTCTCCCATATCTCTGACTCTGTCTCATCTCACCTTGAAACTCAGTGATCTTCATCCAGGGACTGGTGTGGGTCCACCTCCATCAATCACCTCTTCACCTTGCACTGCTTCATAGAGGTTATTTAGTTTTCATTCCTATACTTTATTATTCCGACAAGATGCTGGGCCATAACTGGCACTGGCAGGGACACAAGTCCAGGGAATTCTGTAACCTGCTCCATGTGTGATAATGCACGATCATAATTTAGGTGTGCACTATCCATGTGAGTGAATTCTTGAGGAGACTAGGTCATATTTATTCTCATGATTTTGAGATTGGGAAAAGAGCTCAAGCTCAAGTCAGATGCATAAGAAATTTAGAATCCTTTTATCTAGCCAATCTCCCGGATTCCTCTGGGAGAACACAGCATGCATGCCTTTGGGGGTAATGAGAAGTTCAGTGATGCAGTGAAGATCATGTCATCCCAAATACAATAAGAACACCCATGATAATGATGTTACGCTGATTAAACTGAAGTCACCTGCCACTATCAACTCTCACATGAACACTATGGCTCTGCCAAGATCCTGCCCTTCAATTAGTGCTCAGTGCCTCATGTCCAGATGCAGCAACACTGTAATGACATTAAGGGCCTCTTGCAATTCAAAAATCAAGTTTGAGGATGCCACAGGTTAAAGGCACATTGAAGTTCAGTTGGTCTAACTTTTCACCCAAGTCAACACACTAGAGTCTGACTTTGAATCTGAGCAGTCTTACAAGATAAGGAAGATCCTTTTTCAGAAACAGTGCCAAAAACACAACAAAAACACATTACAATAATGTCAATATATTTTGCTGAAGTATAATGAGGTATAAGTATAATGTCCAGAAGAAAATGAAAGGACTCGATAAGTGCCTGAAGTTTACCCCTCTTTGGGAAAAATGTCTCTAGACTTCAATCCTTCAATCCAAGAACAACTTGTTGTTTGAAACAACTTGGAAAATGTTCTAGAAGAGAAAATGTTCTCCCACATTAGAAGGCACTGGCAAAATGAAATAATGAGGAAGAATATTGGGAAACAGATTAGGAAGGAAAGTTTCTCAGATGATGTTAGTCATCTGCTTCCATTCAACAGTCAAGTTCTCCTCACCCCTTCAGGGTCTGGATGTTCCCATCCTGTCTGACCCCACCTGCCACAAGGCCTGCCCAGGTGGGACCACCAGCTGCATTTTCTGCGTGGGTTTCTTGTAGATATAAAGGACTCTTGTCAGATGAGTTTCAATGTCTTCTCCTACCGCCTTAGTCTTGGTCTTCTTCACATTTCTGTTTCTCAAACACAGATGCTATATAAACTTGGATCCTGAAGTGATTAAGAGAGGTAAGTGGTAGCTTTGGGATTAATTATAGTAAATATTATGTATTAGGTTCAAGGATAGAAAATACACAGATGGTATTGTACAAAGAATCTCCCCATGCACTATTCTGAGGAGACAGATATAGAATCGAAACCTCCTTAAAGGAGCAGAGCTACTTTGACAGCATTCATTCTCTCCGGCTCTCACCTTTTAAAGAACCTATTGGCCTTCTAAGGAAAAGAGAGGGACTGTAAGAAAAAAAGAAGAAAAATAACAATATGGTAAGATGGTAGGAATTTGGATTTCTAGGAATAGTGAAAGTGCTTTATGCAGGACCAGTGACCTAGAAATATGGCCCCAAGATAATACAGAAAAATCTTGGAGCTCATTCTTCCATTTGGATATCAAGAAGAGCACTAACTGAATCATCCTTCTTGTTCAGTGTGACTCCAGTGGCCCTGTGGTCTGCAGTGGACTGCTCCAGGATGTGCTCTCCTGGGGCCCTGGCTGCGCTTTGAAAGGCAAAGCTGGCATTTATGCCAAAGTGTGCAACTACCTGGCCTGGATTCAGGGAAGCATCACTGCCAACTGAACACCTTCATCTCCTTAGGATCTGAAACTAGCAGTCAACTTCACTTTTCTTCTGTGGCTGAAATCAACACCTAAATCAGCACCACATCTGTCCATAAACTTTCTTTTGCATGTTGATGCTAATTAACAAGTGAGCTAAGACTTAAATTTATTTTAGGATGAAAGTTGGAAAAGTTCTTATGACTTTAATCCAACCATCTACTGATGATTTGAAATATACCATTGTCTGAAATACTAAGAATATAAAGTGAATATAGCCACTTTTACCACTATATTTTTAGCTTAATATGTATTATTTATTTCACTTAGCGAATTTTTGTTGTAAGTTTTAGCAACAGTGCATACTTAGTGATGTCTTTTCAGGTCACATTCTGTGTGCATATGAACCTAAATGCACAATGCACAATGAACCTAAAATTCAAATCAACTCCCTAAGATGGATTTAACCACTTCATTCTAAAGACATGGTTAAATGCTAGCTTTCTTTATTGACAACACTTTGCTGAAATTCAGACAAAGTGCTTTCTTCTTTGATCTTTCTAGAATTTTTTGAAGATATGGATGAGAAAATTCTAAGTGCAAAATTTATTAAAAGTCATGTGTTTCTTATATTTTCCAATGCTTAATCTACTTCTTCCAGTTCTCCTAAATCTTCATGTTTTCAACAAGAATATTCTTGTTAAGGCAGGCATGAGACAGTAGTTTTCTTTTTCCTATCACCAGTCTTTCAAAATCCCAGCTCAGATTATATACAAATTCATTTTTTTATTTTAAAAAGAATAAAGCAAAACATAATAAAGAAAATCAGAATAGAACAATGCAAGTGACACAATACTTCAAAATAAGGCAACAGGAGATTAACAGTGGCTACCATAAAGTCTTTTCTTGCTTCAAAATAGCTGTCCATACCTTCATACATAATGTAATCAAATAATAGAAAACAGATTAAAACAATTCAAAAAAGAATGAAAGTATTATGGGACTACAAAACAAGATAACAGGAAATGAACAATGACTACTATAATGTCCATTTTATTCAATACAGTTGTCTATACTATCACACATCACACATAATAAAATCAAACAGAATAAAATAAATAAAAACAAAAGAATAAAAGCTTATAGGACAGCTTATAGAACTTCCAAGATGATAGATAGCAATGGCTACCATAAAATGTCTCATTTTCTTCAAAATCGTTGTTCATACTATCACACATAATAAAATCAGACAAAACAAAACAGAATAAAACCAATTAAACAAATGAATGAAAGCATTATAGGATTTCAAAACAAGATAATAGGAAACTAACCATGATTACCATAATATATCCCATTATGCTCAAAACAGTTGAACATACCATCAGACACAGTAAAATCTAACAAAACAAGACAGAACAAAACAAAACCTAAATAATGCAAGAGTTGAAGACAAAACAATAAGAAATCAACCATGGTTACAACCTTTCCCTCCTAGGTGTTCCTTCCCCTATCATTTTTATTATATCTATTTTGCTTTTTTGGATCCCACTATTTCCTTCTGTTTTTCGTGCTAGGATTCACTCATATGAGTTCAAACTTTTTCACCCATGAACATGATCTCCAGTTGCATCCATTTACCTACAAAAGCCTCAAGATTATCCTACTTTATACCTGGGTATCTTTCCATTGTATGACAACACCACATAGTTTTTACCCATTCTACAGTTGATAGGCAAGTTATCCTTGCTTTTTTCTGGTCTCCTGTGATTTACAATTGTTTTCTCTCCTTTGATTTTCAACATATAAATTTTCTTTCTAGTTCAATGTGTTTCTTGTATAGAGTATATTGATGGATGTTGTTTCTTGATCCATTCTCTGTTTCTTTTTTATTGCTGAATTGAGACCATCTATTTTAATGGCTACATACATTATTTTGTCTGCCATGCTATTCGCCTGCTGTTGGCATCCACTTTTTTCCTTCATCTAATTGCCTGTCTTGTTTGGTGATCCTCCTCTACTGTTGTCCCTAGAACCATGATCATCTTTATTTCTCTCTAGAATATTCTTTAGTACTCTCTTTAGGGTTTGTTTGTTAGTCATGAATTTCTTCAGTTGTTCTTAATCATGGAAGTATCTATTTTTTCATCAATTTTGAAAGACAGTTTTGCAGGGTAGATCAATCTGGGTTGGAAGTTGTTTTCTTTCAGGATTTGAAATATTTCACTCCAAACTCTTCTTGACATGATGGTTTGCATTGACAAGTCTGCTGTGATTTTGATTGGTTTTCTTTGTAGGTGATATGTTTCTTTTCACTAACAACATCTAATATTCTGTTCTTGTGCTGAATTTTTGAGATATTGATTATTATATGTCTGGGTGTAGATTTATTTTGGTTATGGTTAGTTGGAGTCTGTATGCTTCACTTCACTTATCTGTATGACTTATCATTTTCCCATATTTGGGAAGTTTTCTGCTATTACTTCTGTTATCTTTTTATTTCATTTGCGTTGACTCTTGCTTCTTATACCTATCACTCTTAAATTATTTTTTTCTGTAATCTTGCAGCCATTGAATTGTTATTTCCTGGTTCCTTGCTGTTTTTAAGAGATCTTTCCTTTTATGATCACTAGCTGCAATCCTGTCTTCAAGATCTGAAAGTCTATCTTCAGTCTCTTTCAAGGAGTTTTGCCAGCTGTTGATTGATTTTTTAAAATTTCCTGGATAGCTCTTTGAGTTTGTTTCATGCATTGTAATTCCTTTGTATATTGTTCATTTAAGGTTTCCATCATTTTCCTATGCTCCTCTTTTTTATCTATGCCTTCTTTAGATATGACAAGAAATTCTTTATGTTTGTGATTTCTCCTTTTACCTGAGACATTATTTCTGATCTGACTACTTTTACAATCTCATGAAGCTGCTTCTTCAATTACTATCCTGTCAGAGATTTCAGGTGTGTGACTTCCATTTTCTTCCATGACTGTATCTCCCAGACTTGTTCTATGTGAGCTGGAGGTCTGAGATTGCCTTATGCTCCTTTGTCTTGACATTCTCCTAGGTATCTCCCAACAAGCTGGTTATGGGATATGAGGCACTTTCCACATTGGCTGCCCCTCCATGGTATAGGGGAATGGGACAGGCACCTGGTCTTCTCTGACCTCAGGTTTACAGGGATGTAGCAGGCATGGGGATGGTTTCTCCAGACCTTTGCAGCAACACTAGGCCTTCCATGACAGCCAGGTGTACATGGTGGGTGGGGGGCTGCTTCTTCTTTCAGTCTGTCTACATCAGGACTCCCACGATGGTGTCAGGCACACTAGATGTGTTTGTCTGATTCTCCCAGTGGACAATGGCTGCCCAAATGAAGCAAGGGTCTCAAATGGTGGCCTGTGGTTGCACAGGGCTTACCTGGCTGCATGTCCCTCCTCATGCTGGAGACTTAGGAAGCAAGGCTTCCAGTGTGGTGGCCAGCAACCAGAGGTATATCTGACTGCATCTCTCTGCTTGCACTGGCTGCCCACAGGAAGCAAGCCTTCTGCAAGCAGCAACTGGCCTTTTCACTGTGGGGTATTCAGCTACACCCTGTTCCAAGAGGAGGTGTGTGGACTACAAATTTAAACTATAGGCAGAAAAAAGTAACAATCTGAACAAACTAGCAGAAAATTAATTTCCTTTTGGTCATAAGGACCTTGGCTATACAGGCATTATCTGTCTGCTTCAG
This sequence comes from Cavia porcellus, assembly GCF_034190915.1. NCBI lineage: Eukaryota > Metazoa > Chordata > Mammalia > Rodentia > Caviidae > Cavia > Cavia porcellus. The sequence continues at coordinate 49,344,664 of NW_026947489.1, read as the reverse complement.
CCCAACCTGGATAGAGCACCCCACACACTGCATTAATGCATCCCCAGCTCTAATCCCAAGTCTTCATTGCCCCACAAATCATTCAGAGCAAAATATCAGAAGCCACCACACATGGTTATGGTGCATAGGTAGTATTAAATTGGCAAAAACCACAGTGGGGTCTGAGCACAGACATTAAGATAACTGGAGCAGGTTAAAAGGGAAGGTTTCAGCCTCTGGGGAAAAGTGAAGGTTGAATATAGTCCTGGCCAATTCAGACTGCTGTAACAAAAACACCATAGACGGTGCAGCTTACATAATATACAAGTTTATCACAGTTCTGAAGCCTGTTGAAGCCCAAATCAGGGACCCAGTATGGCTGACTTCCTGGTTTACTGATACACCCTCAAATCTCTTATCATTGTATTCTCATGCTGTCAAGAAAGCTAGTCATATTCCTTCCTCTTCTACAGAAACACTGATCCCATCATGGAAGCTCCACCCTCTGATCTCATCTGATCATTCTCTACTTTTCCAAGAATCCACCTTCTAGCATCATTTCATCAGAGGTTAAGGTTTCAGCAGAGGGACTTCAGGGGACACAAACATGCCACCCATAATCAGTATCTCAAGAGTGGAGATCATAATAAAATGTGCACATCCATTCCCAATTTCCAAACCTTTTGTAACTCCAGAGGCCATCATAAGAGAGAAGCTCAGAACTTGTAACACTGGCTCGTCAGTGCTCCTAGGATAAGGTCAACATTATTAAGCCTTGATCTTGTGGCTATTAAACATTTATGTCTTATTTCCTTCATTTTCACTGAATTGCTTTTCTGTATGCCGAACAAAATTTATTCTTCTGGCTGAAACAAAATTTATATGTATCTTTCTCTGTTAAAATATATACCTTTGCATTTACCTTAACTAAACACCTCAGAATTTCCTTCAAGTGCATAAGTTCAGGATTTCACTCTTCATTCTGACATGATTTTGTTCCCTACCCCTCCTCACCAACGTCACCAATCCACACTTATTCATCTTGCTTCCATTCAAGGAAAGTTCCAAAACCTACCAAGTTAAGCAAGATAAATAAAAGATGAGAGATCAAGAAAGACCCACCATAAAGTGAGGGAAGGTCAGGGGAAGACAGCCAAAAGCCCTTTTCAATACATGCTTTTAAAGGAAATGCATTTTTGTGGTATGTACAAATTTCTTTCAGTTTTTATTTGTATATGTTAATATTCCATAACATTTACAACGATGTTAGGAAGTAGTATGTGTATGTTACATGTATGATCGCTTTTTATTTCCCTTCTCTTTGTCTTCTTATCCTTTCCTTGTCTGTCTTTAGATCTCCTTTCCATTTGCAAAAGATCTATCTCATTATTCCTAATTGTATGTGGGTTTTTTTTTTGTTTTTATCATTCATACTTTGGGTTTCTAATACAAGTTACATGATAATTAAGCTTATGATCATTTTCAGATTAATTTTTCTCAGACATTCTACAGAATCTCCCTTAACGGAGTGTCTCCTTAGTAGAGTCACTTTAACTCTTCACGCTCCTGATTGTGTAACACGATAGAAGTTGCTGATTTACTTACATTTAACTTATGTGACACACTATCATAGCAAGGAGTGTCTGTTTCATTCTGCAATACACACAACCTCCATTGTACTCCCATCTCTTGGTAGCCATGAGGAAGCTGTTCCTGGACATCTCATAGATAACAAAATCTGCAGCTACTCTAGTCTTTTATCTAAAATTGTGTATAATTGGCATATATCAAGTGCATATTCTCCAGTAAACTTTTATTCATCTCTGTATTGTATGTTTCCTTGTACAATGTAAATGCTATGCAAATACTATGCTTTATTGTTTAGAAAATAATAACAAATATAATTTTGTACATGTTCAATAAAGATGTAATTTTTAAAATCAAAGTTAAATTCAAGGATGCCAGATACAGAAATTCTGAGGACTGTGTTGGTTAACTGAATTAAAATAAGATAGTTGCTAAGAGAAGAAATAGCTGCTTTAAAAGTGAGAATAATCACCACTGAAGTAATCAAGTATTTTTAATATATACTGATTTCCCAGAAAATCAGAAACTCAAGTCTCCATTTATAGAGGATTGACTAAATACATAGGGTATATCCTTCAATAAAAAAAGTAGGAATTTTGTTTATTTATTCAGCTTCTCAACAAAAACATCTTTTGGACCTATGGTACTTCTAGTTCTGTTTTATTTTAAGAGGTCAACAGTGAAACAGTAGTGCCTTCATAGGCAATGTGTCTTCCCATTGGTAAGTAATCAACCACAAAAAGAATGACATATTGATCAATGAAAATAATGTAGAGAAAAATCTAATTAGATCAAGGGATGAATAATTAGGAAATATCCATAGGCTTCTGCTGTGGTGGATTGATCATCAATTTGAGTGAGAATGCCCACTCAAGTGTGTGATTCGCATGGTTCTGGACATGGGAGGCCCACTTGGGGAGGACTGTTATAATGGTGCAAAAGGAGAATGGGAAGGGAGGATTCCATGCTGATGCTGATCTTCTTTAAATTTGTTTCCTGCCTTTGGGCACAGACATCTCCACAGGAAGCTTCTGCAGCTTTCTGGCCCAGATCCTCCAGTCTCCTACTGAAGATTCCTTGGCTCGTTGACACAGACTTGCAAAGGACATTTACTGTGGGATCTAGGCCTCCATGTGGGAGACTGCCATGTGCTCTAGTCCCCAGGCTGGATTCTTAAGATCTTAAACTCTCCAAAAGATCTCTTGCACTTTGTGGGTGAATATTATGTGCTAATCTTGTAATATTTGGAACTATGGGTGAATACTGCACAAAAATCTCCTATGTTTTGCATTAAATCTTTCACAAATACTAAATAGAACAGTTTCCTAAGTACAACCCAAGAAAAAATAACAAAGAACTATCAAAATACACTACGGTTTAGAGAAACCAGCCACTTAGACTTACCATAGATCACTAAAATATATTTACTGTAAATATATCTTTATTTCACAATTCAATAAGATCCAGGTATCTTTACTGGAAATACAAGGAAATGCGATGAGGTAAAAAGCCTGAAATTAGAGAGAATTGTATGTAAGCAAGGCACTTTACTTGCTATATCTAACTATAGCAACTGATAAATTTATCTCTGGCTGCTGAAAACTTGGAAAACATTACTCTCCACTGTCAGCCTCGTGGTTATAACATTGCAAATAATTTTAGTGGAGATATATCTGTATATTCAGAATATAATTTCAGGAAGAACCAATCTCCAGGATGATCACTGGAATCAAAATACACAATTCTGTGAAATAGAACATACTGAAGCCTTTTTCCCCTTAATATGGTACTCAGGACTCATTGCTCACCACAGAAGTGAAAACCTTAGTAATAATAAGTATGACTTATGAAATCTCTTCTCTGCATTATACACCATGTTTAAATATTTTTAAATAATATTTTAGCATCAAAACTATCCCATGAATATTGTCTTAGGCACTTTATGCTCGTCACTGAGACAATATACGTGAAGCCCAAAGTTGGGAAAGGAAAGGTTTATTTCTTACAGTTTTTGGAGGTTTCAGTCCACACTCAGTTGGCTCCAAGACAGGCAGGCATGGCTGGGCTGCAGTTCATGGCAGCCACCAGCAGCAAACTCGAACCAGCAAAGAGAAAAACACCTTCTTCCTGCCATTACATCACATTCTGGCTCCAACCCTATGTGGGTGGAGCACTGACACCATCAATCCAAGCACTATACAATGAGCCATCACATATGAACAATGCAAATTCATGAGGCCTGGGGGACACAAACATAAAACATGACAAATATGTACCCTAATATTCATCCTATATCATAGCTTAGTATACTGAGATTCAAGGAATTTAATGTCTTTCTCAGGCAGCTAGTAAGTCCTCTGGACCTGAACCTTATTGACTCAATTTAACTGCAAACCCCATGCTTCTATCATTAGATGAATGCATATGAAAAAGTTAGACAGATATTATAACAATATTCAGACATTAAAATAAAATGACAGCTCTGAAAACCTGGAAAAAATGAGACACCTGAAGTTATAGTTACTGTACTTCATCAATATCTATATATTTACTGTTTCTCTAGCAATAGTCAAAGCCACTTTATAAAAATGTCTTAATTATCCTAGAAAAATCTATGTGATGGATTTTGCATAAAAAGAAACTGAGAATTACAGAGATCAATAAACTCCTCCAGAACCTTAACATTCTAAAATATGAATGTCATAGAACCCAGACAACCAAGCTCCAGAGGTTATCATGAGAAATGCAGATCCTAAGTGGTGAGTCCTTCATACTCTTATTTTTTCTGCCCTAGACTGCAATGTTTTGTCTTAAATAATGCACAGACTTCGCTGAATTATGCTGTGTTACATTCTTACAAATGGAAACAATTATATCCCTCTTAACCCTCCCCACAACCTTCTCCAGATGATCTTGAATGCTCCACACATTCACTACTTGTCAGAATGAGGCTCAGACATGGTATTAAAGAAAGCCAGGTGTCTGGGCTAGGAATACAGCTCAGTGTCCTAAGTGCCTGCCTGGCAAGTGTGAGGTTGTGAGTTTGATTCCCCGATACCACAAAAGAAAAAGAAAACCAGGAGATAGATTCCATATTTTAAGTAATCAAATTGCTTTTGAGGTCGTCTAGGTGGACAGGGACATTTTACAGTGGACTCCCTTAAACAATGAGGCAGAGTCACTTCTCTTAAAACTCCCTTCACTCTCTGCCATTAAAACATGAGACAAAGCTAAAAATGGTTGCCGCCTGTTTTGATTATTGCACTAGAAACCATCACAAACTTGGTGTAATATAGCACTAACCATTAAATATGTCTCATGGTTCTTGGATGTGACTGAGTTCCACTGGGGAATCTTTCTTAGAGTCTGTCATGATTTATAGTCAGTTACTGGCTAGGCTTAGAGCGTCTTCACTCACATATCTGGTGATTACTGCTGCCTATTGGCTGAGACTCGGGCATGACTGTTGTCTTTTCCATATGGCCTCTGTTAGGGACAGAATGAAACTTCTCAAACGAGCTGGATTCCAAGGACTCATGCCTAAGAAAAACATAGCCACAAGAGAATTGTATGGGGTTCTAGGAAATGTATACAAAATGTACCAGTCCATATTCAAGAAAAAGAAAATTAGACTTTACCTTCCATATAAAGGAATGTTAGAGAATATGAAAATACTTTCTGTAAAGCTGCCCCAAAAACTCTGTTAGAAATAACCTTGGGTTAGGTCACAACTAAGTGACATTTAATGAAATGTAACAAAAGGAATTATAACAGGTATGATGGTAATAATGCCTTAGAGCCCTTAAAACCTCTCAGATGGGCGTGGGGGTACACAACTGCACTCCCAGAATCCTGAGAGGCTCAAGCCAGTAGGGTTGCAAAAAGCTCAACCTGAGAAATTTAGCCAAATAGCAAAAAATAAAGAGCTGGAGTATATCTCAGTTCAAAGGCACTGAATTTAATCCCCAATACCCACCCCTGACCAGAAAGAAGGAATAATTTTACTCTGTTACTTCTCCAAAAAGTGAATAATTATTCTCTAGTCTAATTTTTCCTGTTAGAAAAATAGATACTTTAACAGAGAGAGCATTGGCAGTAGTTGTCTTCAGGTTCTTATCAGTGAATCTTCAATGCAAAATAGTAACAAAACTGGTCAAATTTCCTTTGGTGACTTAGATAGAGGTTTCCCTCTCTTTGATGGCTTCCTGAGAAGAGGATGGGTAGCTGGGAAAGATAGGTGGATGGGGTATACAGGGCATAAAAGGGGGAATCGGCACTGCTGCTGTAACCAGGAACAGGGCTATGGAAGGAAATCTTATGCATGTGCTACAGATAATTAAAGCTTTTGCATAGTGGTTGCTAATGCTCTAAGGATGTTTTCAGGTCTGAGCCAGTTTCAATAAATCCAAATCTTTGCTTAGACTCCAAAAACCACCCCAGGATTAGGTTAGTGTCAGATTGAGGAATGATTTTGAGGCTGCTATCTTCACTTGCATCCTGGAAATAACTAGAGAAACCATCAGAAAAAAAGTTACCATTCTATCAGGCAAACCTTTGCAAAGAGTGGAGGAGGGCAAGGCTTCCTCAAATGTCATGGATTGACGGTTTATACTGTGCGATTGTGAGCAAGTTTTTTTTAATCATATGGAGCTTTAGTTTCTTATTTGCAAAAAAAGGAATATTTAATTTTTGGTCATAACAAAAATATAAATCTGTTCATATAAGTGAGGCATATGACATGCAGTACAAACAATAAATACTTTTATTATTAATATTAATTTAAAGCTTTGCATACCAAAGAAATGGAATCGCCTAAAGATTAGTGCATTTGGGAGCATACAGACATCGTGTTTTAAATTCATAATTAAATTTTATAAGAACTGAGTTTGTAATTTTTAGATATAAGAACACTATTTTATAGTCTCTTATAACTGATCAGCTCTTTAATTATTCTGACATAGACCAGTGAAGAGCTGTATGTTTTGCATTTGTTCCATTTCTATAAAATGTGAGGTTAATCCTGCTATTTATTACTACTGATCTCTGAGGGATAGCAAGAAATTGTCTTATAAAGTTATCTTCTAAGTACATTTTGAAAAAGGAATAAGTATAAGGAAGTGGGTTTTGTTCAGTTCAAATGGAACAGTGAGTGGCTCCAGGCTGAAGATCAGAGTGTAGCTATCCTGATCTTAGCTCATAATTCATGGAACAAAATAGAGTTGGAAGGTTGACATCTGGTCTTTCAACAGATGCAAGCAAAGGGGAAAAGGTTTTGTCTGTTTAAAAAAGGATTTCTTAAATGTATTTTATATTCCAGTGTTCTGTGAGTCTGGGTGTAGCACAGAGTCTAGAAAGAGGGAATTGGCAGAGGAAGACTGGGGGAGGGAGGAAAAGAGGGAGGGGAGAGGGATTTAAAGTCACAAAGGAAGGAGGGGACAATAAAATAAAACTACATCACAGACAGGAGGTAGGCAGTCAGCAGGTACATAATGATGCCGGGAGGTTTCTGGGTCAGAGCAGAGGAACCAGGGCCTTGACTAGGTCTACTCCTTCATCCTGGTTACCAACATCATAGTTGGCGTCTAGCGCTATTTTATACAATTTAGCCTTAATAAGGACTCGCTTGAATACCACTGTGGGACCCTTGGTTCTCTCCTCACTCCACAAAAATCTTCTCTCCATCCATCAGCTGCCATTGTCAAAGACTCTGGACTCCAGACTGAGGTCATTTATAGGCTGAACTATTTGTCCAGTGAGACCATAGCCAGCCATGAAGTCCTATATCATCTTCATTTTCATGACTGCCACTGGTGAGAGTTTGGGGCTTGGTTTCTGCCCAGGGTGAGACCCAGAGAAGTGTATTAGGGGCTGGGAAGAGAAGTCAGCAGCTACAACCAAACTGATAGGAAGTGGGTTTAGGAGGGGCATTTTAACAAAGTAGTTCATTGTGGAAGTGAAAGGAGCATTCTTCATGCAGACAGTTCATCCTGTCACTGTGCTTTCTGATGCCTACGATGCCTGTGAGGTAGACAGGATGCCCTTGGCATCAGTGCCCTGCTGTCTGAGGATGTCCTCTTCAAGCCCCAAGCATGTGATACCCTGGGTTTCCTTTCTCCTGTAAGCCACCCTCTCTTTCCTTGGGCAAAAGGTTATTAGATGAGTGGGCCCAGGAAGAGACTGAAGGCTGATGAGGGCCTCTCAGCCCCCAGGTTCCCCATTTTATTTTTTTTTTTTAAATTCCAAAGTCAGGCAGTATTTCATCTTTCCCCCTCATTCTTGGTAAAAGTTAATTGTTTTTTGTTTTTTGTTTTTGTTTTTTTTTTTGTTTTGTTTTGTTTTTTTTTTTTTTGTACCTGAATTAAACTCACAACCTCATGCTTGCCAGGCAAGCTCTTGGTGCTGCTGAGCTAAACCCCTCGCCTGTAAAATTTAATTCTTAAAAAATAACACATTTAAAGTGTCAACTTATTTTTTTCATTTTTGAAATATGTAGCACTGGTAGTCGGAGCTTCTGATCAATACGAGATGAGCCTACTGGTTTGTCACAGGACCCAAATATAATAATTCCAAATTTCTGGAGCAAAACTATGTGTTAGCTTCTTAAAATTGTTTTCCTGAGCAGCATGCATGATTTTCTCTTACTTTAAAAAATACTAAGCATAGAGGCTCTAATACTATCTTTGGAAACCTCCAGTTAGCAAAAATGATTTTGGCTAGTTCTAGCCACCTAACTTCTCTGTCTTTCTTTCTACCCATAACCTTCTTCTTTCCAGTTGTCACTCTAGAAAATATGAAAGTACTGGAAGATCTCCCCATTCCTTACCTGGTGTACTTGCAGGCCAGCCCCGAGCCCTGTGTGGGGGTCCTCATTCACCCCGAGTGGGTCTTGACAGCCGCTCACTGCCCCTTACCGTAAGTATTCCAGTGAAGTAGGCGTGGTGAAATATCCCCAAGAGTTTTCAGTGAGACTAGAAGAACCAGTAAGACAGAAGATCTCAGTGGAGAGCAGACCATTGGGTGGTTCAATTAAAGATCAATAGGAGACATCAGCAGACTTCAATGAAAAGTAAATACTATTCATTCATCAACAAACGTTATCAAACTTTTACTAAATAGCTAAGGCTGTTTAGCACACTGAGACAACAGTGAGCGTGTAAGATGGAAGTAAGGTTTCCCTCACAGAGCTTACATTTTGATACAAGAACCCCCAAACAAGCGTATGGCCCAAAACACAGCCTAAAACAATAGTGGGCAATGATATACAGGAACAATATACAGGGCTGTTTGTGCTAGACTTCTCCAAAGATGTGAAACCAGTTTGAAAAGAAGCAGTAAAAAGAATAAAGCCTGGGGCTGGAGATTTAGCTCAGCGGCATAAGCGCCTGCCTTGCAAGCAGGCAGTCGTGAGTTCCATCCCGGGTATCAATAAAAAGGAAAAAGACAAAAAAAAAAAAAAAAGAAAAAAAAAAGAATAAAGCCTATGGGATAGTCCAGGCACAGGGAAAAATATTCATGTAGTCTCTGACATAGCAAAGATATTAAGGCATTTCCCAAACAGGTATAATGATTAGGGAAATATTCATAGGATGGAATTAGAGTTATCCAGAGGCCATGTCATGTAAGTCATAGGAGAACACACTCTCTGTACAACATAATGCCTCCCATGCAAATCTCAGTGCTAATGTGAGTGCTCAGATGTGAGAAGCTGTTGTGTGCGGAAGCCCTATTTAGAATTCCGGGAGCACCCAGGGCCACTTCAACCTCAGATTCTAAGCCCCCTGGTTGTCTTAACAGAGTGTAGTCTAACACAGCTCAAATGCTTGCTCTCTGCATGAGGAAGAAGACACTGGAAATGAAGTCAGCTCTCATCCTCCTATAATGGTGATGGGAAAGCAAAAATTCTTTCCACTGTCCTTATGGAGTGCTTAAAGTCCTTTGAGCAAGGAATGGCTTTAGAATCTTTTGCACAACTAGACTTCTGGGGATGGAGGTAGGCAAGCCTGGATTTACCTGGGGAATATGAGGGGAAATGGCAGTTGGGAGTCCTGACAAACTGCTAATAGTATTTTGCACACCTGTTATAAACCTAAGCAACACATGCTCAACACAGTGATAGGAGTCACTGCGGGCACTAGACAGCCCAGCCACATCCAGAAACAGTGGGTACAGCCTGTTTCTCAGGTACTGTTGGAGACTGTGGAATACACAAAGCCTGGACATCAAGGATTATGTTGCCATCTTTATTTGCTCTCTGTTAATTCAAACTGTCCAACTCTTAACAAGAATGGACACTCTTGAGTATATTTTAGATACCTAACACCATGTCAGATTTTACATATTCGTATCTGTAATACCACAATCCTGGGAATTCTTAATCTTACAAAATTAGGTCATTTTACTTTTCAGGTTACTAAATGAGATTATGATGGTTGAAAAAGATGATTTTGGCATTTCTTTAAGTATGGCATTCTATGATTCCATATTTTTTTAACCAGCTTCTCACTTTCTTTCTTCCAAAGTGAAAAAATCCGACTGGGAGTTAATCAACCCAGCTTCAAAAATAAGAGAGAACAGCTGCGCAATTACTCAATGACTGTGACTCACCCTGAATTTGATGAAAAAACCCTGAAAAATGACCTGATGTTGATAAAACTCTCCAGGGAAGCTGGTATCAACTCCTATGTGGGAACTATCGCCATAGCTATGGAACCTTCATTGTTTAATGACACCTGCTTTATTCCAACCTGGATGTGGGTTGACTATAAAAACAGTAAGTGTTTGACCACTCTGTGTTTTCACATGAGGGAATTTGAAGCTACAGGATGAACATGATGACATGCACTTTCTAGAAAAAGAAGCTATGAGATGATGTTTATGACTCTATCGTGATTACTGCCTGTAACTTACACATCAGGACTGCAGGAGAATATTGAAATACGCTGATAGAAGGCAGCTAATCAGACAGTAATACATAGAACAGGTGGTCATTATTGTATCTAGAATACTCAAGACCAAGTTCAAAGGATCTGAATTTTGAAACAGAGGTGGAAAACTAAGATGCTTCACTCACAGAGACAGTGTTGAGGCAGGGTGGTCTACTCAGTGAATGGTGAGAAGGTCACTCTGCGCTTAAGGGAAGAGAAGAGAAGTAAGAAGAAAAAGAGTCTGGGTGCTGAAACACAGTGATTCATTCTTCCCACTGTGTGCTGAGGTCAAAAGACAGTTGAGGAAGATGCTCGTACTATCACCAAAACTAGCTCCTTCCAGAGAGTCCCACTGCTATACCTGCTGCTATATCTGAGAATCCCCTATTAGACACGGAGACTCGAGTTGTTCGACAAATGTTTGATGATTCTGATATATTGTTGCTGACTCTGAACAGACACATTTCAGGGAAAAAAGTAAATATACAACCTTCACCATGTGCCCAAACCAGCATAGGCAGGAAACTAAAAAGTACCTGTGCACTGAAGGTATAGCTTAGTGATAGAAATCCTGCCTATAGCTTGTGCAAGTTTCTGGGTTTAGTCCTCAGCAGAGGGAGGGAGGGAGGGAGGGAGAGGAAGGAAGGAAGGAAGGAAGGAAGGAAGGAAGGAAGGAAGGAAGGAAGGCAGGAAGGAAGGGAGGGAGGGAGGGAGGAAGGAAGGAGAAGGGGAGAGGATAAAAGAAAAGAGGAAAGAAGGAAATTTCATGTTCTCAATATTTTGTGAGTACTTATTTCAGTTTAGATGCAAAGAACTGTGCCTAGGAATGTAAAGGAGTGTATTTTCTGAACAAATTACAACTTGTATGATTTCTGTCCTAGACTTTGTCTTACTCAAAGACTTTGTATCACATCTTACAAAAATACTTTTTCCTTGTTGTTTAGAGATAAAGCTATATGAAGATTTTATCATTTAGGCTCTGTAAACCAGAACAACAATACCAGATTATACCTTTGTAAGATCTCTTGTATAGGGCTTCCAATATGTGTCAAGAATGCCTTATTTCCAGGAATTTAAATTATTTCACCTCATTTCTTAAATGTGTTTCAATTTACTTCACACAAGAACTTAAACATAACTCCTCTCTTCCTTGTTTAACCTGATGCTTTCTGTCCTATTTTACTTTGGGGTATTTTATTGTATCAGAAAAAATACTGTTCCTAACCACCACTTGGCTAAGCTTGATCTATTTCTGCTCAGTTCTTTTTCTTCTTTCTTGCTCCTAACAAAATTAAAATTGCATGATTCCTTGATAACAGCTCCTGCATTCTGAAGCTGACAATCTAATAGCAATTGTTGTGTGGCAGAAATGGAGATTTTGACCTCTCACAGAATATATTTTTTAAATAATGAATTTCTAAATAATCTATTTACTATCATGTGCTACACAATGTTTCAACCAGTGATATCAACGATACAGCGATCATTTTATATTCTGATGGAGCTGAAACTTTCCTATTTCCTAGTATTTTTTCCATACCTACTCATTTTTACAGGTATATTTATATACGCAGGTGCTTTAAAACCATGTTGCATTATTCATTACAGTAATATACTATACAACCTGATAGCATAGAAACAAGAGGCTGCCATACAGTACAGCCTATGAAGAGGCTGCCTCACATAGATTGGATACATCCCCTTTGTGATGTTTACACTGCAACAAAATATTACCTAATGATACATTTCTCAGAGCAGAAATTCAACATGTATATAATTTAAAAAGTAGTTTTATACACAGTAAAGATAGTTTCTCTTTTTATGATAAATTATAAAAATGAAGTAGATGACCCAAAATGGAGACAGGATAGATTTTATATAAGTGGCTTTATCACTCATGGCAACTCATAATGTTTACATAGGTGCTTCTGATTTTCATAAATTATGCATAGTAGTGAGAGAGAACTATAGATTAAACTAAATACCCTAAAAGGGACAGCATGTCTACTATGATTTGCATTGAATATTCTCAGAAAGGATGTATTTATAAAATATAGGCTGACTACAACAGCACTGTTATGAGAGGAATAACTCTGGAGTGTGCTTTCTCTTACCCACAGTTACTGAACCTGATATCCTGACATGGATAAACCAACACATTCTTCCCTCTCGTGACTGCCAGAATATGCTTCTGACACAAGAACAAAAAACCACAGTGAACATCATGTGTATAGGACAACCTCTAACTATCCTATCTAAAATTGAGGTACCTTTCCCTCCTTCACAGATGAGTGTACTGTGGGGTCCACTGGGAGGGAGCAGTGATGATGGGAAATCAAAAGCTCCTCCAAAGAGCAAGGGATAGAAAAGCTAAAGTCCTTTCCCCACCCTGCTCAGTCTTTAGATGTATTTCTTTCCTCTCATTTCATCTAAGGGTAAGCAATATCTGGGATTATTCCTGACCCTGTCTGTCCTGTCCTGTACACCTGTCCTGTCTCCTAACTACACTGAGATTTGGACCAAGTTTGAATCAGGAAGAGAAAACCAATATGGATGTTCAGAGAGGGCTGTCACCTCTCCAGCAAAATAGTTCCATTACCTTGGATGGTTTGGTTGCTGTAATGCATCATTTCTTGAAATTTTATCTTTGTTAAGTGAAGACAAAGCCACACTGAATTCCTTTTTTCTCTTCGGAGCAGGAAGTTTCAGCGGCTCCAGCCATTTGCAGCGGGAGAGTGCAGGGAATCTTGTCCTGGACCAAAGGTTCTATCACCCTGGGAAGTGAAGGATTCTTCACAGAGATTCATCCTTATGTAAAATGGATCACAGAAATCATGACTACCCACTGAAGTGACCCTCTCAATGTAATGTCTGCATAATTTCCACACTGGGTCCACAACACACTTCATCTTTCTTGTGCAAAATTCAAGGTGAAAACATCCAATAAAAAAGACACCCAACACTTATGATTCCTGTTTGTTTACCATGCAGACTTTGAGAATGGGGAGAGACTTAGCACTATTTGTTCATTCGTGAAAAAAATATTGAGCCTGTTCAAGGATACAATAGGACGTTTCCCATCCATTATCCAATTTGATGCTTTGTGACAATTGCTATAGAGAACATGAAGAATAATCTCTAGTAGAGCACAAAATTAGGTATTTTGGTGGTGGAGTTAAAAGAGAAATCATGAGGAAAGCAGGCAAATTAAGGGACTAAGAGAATAGTTTATTAAAAGCCAGGGGGAAATGCTTAACTTGTCTGAAAAAAAACAGATGAAAATAAGTAACATGTCATAGTAGAAAATCAGCTGTGGAGAAGGAGAAAGAATGGAATAAAGATTCAGTGGCCCAGTGATATTGCAAGATTTTCTTATTTTCTTCATTTATCGTTTCTCATAACCTCATACCCATGTCCACTCAAGTGCTCTTTCTGATGCATCACTTCCCAGTGCTCCTGCTTCCTTGAATCACAGCTGTATTTGTGCCTACAGATTTTTAAGTGGTCAACTAAGTACTTGCTACAGTGTGTGTGTGTGTGTGTGTGTGTGTGTGTGTGTGTGTAGTACCCACGGCATCACAGATGTACATTGCCATACCCTTTTTTATTTTTATTTCAAGAATAGGTCTTGCTAAATTGCCTTGTCAAATTTGCCATTCTTTCCTCAGCAGAAGATTATAGCCATGTGCCTTTGTGCCCCACTTCCATAGTCCTTTATGTCTTCAGCACTTAAGGATAATCCTTGTATTCCAAGGCAATTGGTTACATAATTCTCCACAGCAGCCACTTCAGAGCGGTTCTCTCCTCAGATATCCAGTGCTCACTTGTAGCAGAAAGCCTCTGCTTTACAAATAGGAGGAGGTCTCATCCAGTACAACCTGGCATCATCAAAGCTGCACACATGCCTGGTCTTTGTTGTTTTGCTCTTCCGTCCTTATGGGTTGTCCTACAGTGAAAGAGTGACCTTGTTACCTTCAGACTTTGCGTGAACCTGAGATATGGGTCCCACCTCCACTAACTTCCTCATGGACTTGTATATTAATTATCTTTATTTTGTGTATTTTTCACTTCTTTGGCTTGAAAGTGTCTGTTTATGCATATATTTTAACATTTGTGCACATTTATGGGTATTATGCTACATATATGTGATGTGTAATAATCAAATCAAGGTACCTAGCAGTTCAGTCTTCTAGAACATTTATCATTTCTACATGTTGAGAGACTTGGGGCTCTGCCTTTCTAGTTATTTTGAAATTTATCATAAAATATTATAAACTATATCTACCCCAGAGGGCTGTGGGACTCTAGAAATGATTTTCCCTATAAAACTGTATTTTGGTACCTGTTATCCAACTTTTCCAATCTGTTGGCTTCGTTCTGCTTTAACTTAATAAAATCAAATTTTCCTTACTTAAAATGCACAGCCCGAGGGTGTCCTTTCTACACCCATCTCCCTGGTGACAGAATTCCTGAGAGTTCTGTCCTATAGGTTTCTCCTCTCTGCATCTCCCTGCCTGTGTCCTCTCCTCAGACTCTGCTCTCTTGACCTGTAGTTTTTCTTCACAGAGACTTCTCTCCATCTTTTCATTTGTCTAACTTCCACTGTCCTTTCAATTCTCAGACTTCAGATCCCCATCGTGGGTTTCTGAGCCTCACCTTAGGCCCACACTGCATGATTTTCTGTCTGATTTTATTTCCTGCACTGTGACATGTGTAACATTAACTTATATGATATTCATTCCCTTGAGCCGCCCTCTAGCCTGCCACTTACACTTCTATTGGTTTTCTATTGCTGTCTAAAAACCTTTAGTGCAAATTTAGTGGCTTGAAACACACTCAATGGATTCTTTATATTTTCCACGTGTGGCAATTTTTTTTCCCATTTTTTGGTTATCTCTTCACTCTGTTGTTTCTTTTGGTAATCAGAAGCTTTTTAACTTGATGTGATCCAATTTGTTGGTTCTCAGTATTATTTCTCATGCTATTGGAATTCTATTCAGAAAGTTATTGCCTACTTTTTTCTGGTCTTCAAAAGTTTTACCTATTTTATCTTCCAGCAGATTAAATATTATAGCTTTAACATGTAGGTCTTTGATTCAGTTTGTGTTTAGTTTAGTACATGGTGAGATACTTAGGTCTAAATGTGGAGTTCCAATATTCCCAGTACCATTAAAGAGATTGTTCTGTTCCCCAGTGTGTGTTTTTGGGTCCTTTGTCAAAGATCAAATATCTGTGTGTTCCTGGAGTTGTTTAAGTTTCCTCTACTGTGTTCAGTTGAGCTGTATATCTTTTTCTGTGCCACTACCATGCTGCTTTAATCACTGTTGCTTTGTGATATAACTTCAATTTTGGGATTATGATGCCACTGGATTTGCATTTGCTACCAAGGACTGCTTTTGCTGCAAATATTCATATGTGGGGTTTTTTGGACATAAATTTTCAATCAATTTGGATAAATATCAAAAAGTTTGATTGGTGGATCATGTGGGTGGTAAGGCTATGTTTAGCTTAGAAAATTCTAAACTATTTTTAAACAGATTTAACATTTTGTATTCCCACCAGCAATAAAAGTACATGCTTGCCAACATTTGTTATTGTCAGCATGCTGAATTCTTAGCCATTTTACTAGGTGTATTGCGGTATCTTATTGTTATTTGACTTCTATTTCTTAATGGCCTATTATTTGAGAATATTTTCACATGTTGCTTTCCTTGTGTGTATCTTCTCTGGTGCTGTGAACAAAGCTGTGTCTCCATCACTACCAAAATTTTATTGTTGAAGCCCCCAAATCTATTGTGACTATATTCAAAGATTAATAAAGTTTATCAGTAGTTAGAGTTAAATGAGTAGACTAGTGACATTAAAAGAAGAAAATCCAGTGATCTTTCTCTCCCTTGTTCCTTACATATGGCAAACAAAAGGTCATGGGAACCCAACATGAGAGTTTCTTTGCAAGCCAGGAAGAAAGCCATTGCTAGAAATCAAATTGCCAGCACCTGTCTTATGCACCTTTAGCCTCTAGAACAGCTAGAGAACAGATATTTTGTGCTTAAAGTTCCCAGACTGCACCATTCTATTGTGGCAGCCCAAGCAGACTAAAACATCAGATAAAGTGTCTGTTCAGATTCTGACCCATTTTTAAATTGGTTGTTGTATTATTGTTGAGTTTACTATTTTTTACATGTTTTGGATGCAAATTAGTATTTAGTAGACATATGTTCTGTAAGCACTTTTACCCAATCTGTGACTTTCTTCAATTTTTAACTCTGAATTCTTGAAATCGTAACCACTTAAATACACATCATTTCTCCATCTGTGGCCACTTGGAAGGAAGAAATGTGTCCTCTAAATCTAGGCCACTCCAACAGCACTCACATATCTTAGCACAAGCAAAGCATATGCAACATGAATCATTGCCTAATTAATATAATGAATAAATTAATAATGACAGGAGGCAAAAGATTGAAATGTTTCAAGGAGAAGTTTAGTGTCAGGTAGAGGGAGCCATATCAGCCCCTGAGGGCTGGACAAGTTCCCCTGCAGACCAATAACAATGTCACACAAATGGAGGCCAGCATCACAGAGGCAGGAGGGGCATCATACAGCCTGGAGGGCAGCAGCCTGCGGAGTAGAAGAGGGGCTGTGGGTACACTGTAAACTTCAACTTCACTCTGGTCAGGTACATTCTTTGACAAAAGGTTGGGCAAAATCCTCATTCCAGAACAGCTCCCTATTGTGTTGGGGGCCAAGCCAACAAGCTCAGTTTCTACTTCTACAGCTGACACCACCACTACTCTGAGGGTTGGACACCATTGTTGTGAACTAAATTCTCCCACTAAAAGAATTTGGTTCACACTTTTCCCCCCAATGCTAGAGTTCTGCCCTGCTTTATTTTATTTAACCTCCTTTCCTTCCTGCTTCCAGAATCTAAGAGCTGATACTAATCCTGTGCAAACCTTCCAATGTCATCATGAAATTCATTCTCCTCTGGCCATTCTTAAGCCTGCCCGGTGAGTACCCCTATTTTTTTCTGTTTATTTGCTAAGGAGAAATCCTGGACAATCATGAAATATAGATCAAGGCAAGAGACACATTTACAGATTTCAAGCCTAGGACAGATTCTCTGACTTTTATCACTACTACTGTCTCCAGCAAGGTTACCCTAGGACAATGCCTGCCCACTTGATATTCATTGATTGTGTATTTTGGGGAGACACAAATGATGACACCCTCAGACAATCCCACTTCTAAGGAAGAGGTGACTCTGGACATATCTACAACAAGACTGGCTTTGGGGTGAGAGAGTAGGAGCTGACAGTGGGGTTTGAAAGCAGGTATCCAACTAACAGGCCCAGCACAGTATTAAAAAGTTGAGCATCTGGCATGCTTCTTTTCCTCACATTAGGAAAATCTTGTTGGTTGTTTTCTAAACAAATTCAAAATCAATCACATCTCCACACCTCCACTGCCCACAATATGCCAAGCCACCAGCTGTTGCCTGGATTATCAAATTATTGTCCTGCCAAGCCCCTCTCCTTCTATACCTTACAGGTCTCCAAGGGGAAAGTGTCATCATTCTGTTATGTGAAACCCTAAGGTGGTATCACTTTCACTCAGAGAACAAGTCCAAGTTCTTCCAACATCTTGCAGAGCCCTCCATCACCTCCTGAACTGCTTTTTGCCAACTCCCTCTCCCCACTGGGTGTCCACCTCCCTGGCCTCATTGCTGTGTCTTAAACAAGACTTAAGAATCTTGGCTATAGCACTTTCTTCCGCATGGAGTACCTGACCCCACACATCTGATCATTTAACATTTCTGTCTTCATTCTGTTATTCAGCACTGTTTATGAGGTTGACCCTGACAACTAACCTAATACTGCATAATTCTCCACCTTACAAACACACACACACAAGCACACACACAATTGATACTGCCTTTCCTCCCTCCCTCTTCCTTCCTTCCTTTCTTTCCTTCCTTCCTTCCTTATCTTTCCCCCATAGCATTAATCACCATTTACCATACTATTTTCATTTATTTATATACTATTTTTATTGTTATTAAATGTCTCCACTAAGTCAAAGTAAGAGAGCAGGGATACAGGTGTGTTGTTCAGTGTACAGTACTGTATAGTGCAAGCCCCTAACAAACACTAAGTGCTCACTATTTGTTGAATAAATGATTTATTCCCAGAACCTTCCTTGGACTATACTGACATTGGGTCTACTCTTACCCTGGCACTTAGATCATTTTATCTTGTATTATTGATGAGAAAGGGAAACACACTTTGCAAGAGTAAGGATGAGCTGATTTAACAGTGCCCACTGAATCATGAAAATTTACATTTCAATTTGAAGAATAATTATTGACACGTAAAAGGAAAACATCTCATTTTTTGAAACAAATGTTTTTTATCCTTTATAATTCTCTTCATTCCTTAGAATAACATAAGGCATTTTCTAGATTTAGTTCATAGTACAACTTGTTAGAGGAAAAGGAGGGACTCAAACCCTGTTAAATGATTTTCGTTGTGTTTTTCTAATGATTACTGAGAAATTGCAGTTTCTGATGTGTGCCTCTCTTTCCAGCTGCATTTGCTTTTGATTCAGACTCCATAGGTGATGTCGTGCCTCCCTACCTGGCCTATTTGAAATCTGACTACCTGCCCTGCACAGGTGCCCTCATTCACCCCCTGTGGGTGATCACAGCTGCACATTGCAATTTGCCGTGAGTGCAAAACCCCCACAGCCACTCTACTCTGGCTCCTCAAGGTGGGCACAGACCCAGATCTCTGCCCAGTACTCTCTCCCAGTTAATAATAGGAGGCAGATCTTTGGGGACATTTGGTGGCAGATAAAAAGTGTGCAGGGAGAGCTAATAGCCTAACGCCATCTATCTCAAGTTTCTCGAAAACGTTCATGTTGTTCCAGGAGACTCCAGATAGCGCTGGGGATCACAAACCCATCAAACATCAGTGAAGGAAATGTGCAAGTGGTTGGCTACAATAAGATCATTCATCACCCACAATTTTTAGTCTCTTCTATAGACAATGACCTCATGTTAATCAAGCTTAGTAAACTGGTTGAACTCAATAACTATGTGAAAGTGGTCAATCTGCCCAGCTCTCCTGCCTTTGAAGATATGATGTGTGATGTCTCCACCTGGGCCTACAACCTGTGCGATGCGAGTAAGTTCAAGACATACGTGGATCTGTTGATTTCAGTAACATTCTCCCCTCATTAGGTCTGCCTCTGTACCTTTGCTTCTCTTGAATTCTGTGGTTCTACCCAGTGAGGCTTCTTCAAAACTTGGCATTCACTCTTTTTATCTCCTTTCCCTTTCCCTACATCTTCCTTAAGGAGCCCTGCAGACTTTTCCACACTGCATCTTTTTACTATCTCTGCTTCCATATATTATAAAAGGGGCATCAGCAGTAAGAAAAGGCATGTCTAGTCTTGTTTTGTTGTGTGATAGCATTTTATTTAACTCAATTTCCTCAACTCTAGCGTCTTATCAGTCTTCAGACCATTCCAGATAACAAAAGCAACTTTAAGTTATGAATGCCATGAAATAAATATTAATATACTGAACATAAGAGCTACATACAGTTGTAATTCCAACACTTAACGGGACTGAGGCTGAGGGTCACAAGTTCAAGATTCTGTCTGTGAAAAAAAAAAAAAAAAAAAAAAAAGGACTGGGATATAGTTAAGTGGAAGAGCACCCCTCAACTTGATTCACTGGAAAAATAAAAAAAGAAACATATATTACAGTTCTAATCAGACAATCTTCTTATGTAAGATTGTAAGCAATATCTAGTTTAAAGCTTAAGATAGAATTCTAAACATTGCTTATTTCTTCAGAGGATTGACAGAAAGCTGTCACATTTTACCAGTGAAAATCTTCTATGCATGATTGGAGGCTACTGAACTAGATATTCTATCTAAACTTTCTCCTATAACTCCCATTTCAGATTTCAGGGAAAAACTTTAAGCAAGTTAGACAGCTTTCTGCTTTGAAGTTTTATTGCTGTCTGCTTGCTAATCTACCCCAAAATTTTCATCTAAATCCTAATAATCTGTCTGTAGTTGTTAAGATAGTAGTGAGTCCTAGAGAAATATTTAATTACCTATAGGGAAAATACCACATTGACACAGTCCCTTCTGAATAATTGCTAATGTGACTTTACTCATGAGTGTGTTTGATTGTGTTTAATTTGTCTTGAACACTAGGCACCATTCTATGGAAAGGTCATTTTGAACAAGCCTGTCAGATTTTATTTATTTATCTATCTATCTCTTTTTGTAGGAGCCAAGAGGCAGCTATACATTTCCCTAACAGTGCTGCCATTATTTGAAACTTTTTAAAATTGATCTTCAAACAAATGTCTTATCAACTAATCTCAGTCCACATTTTCTTAAATATGCCAAGAAGTTAGGACAAGGGCAGAAGGGGAGGAGGGGGAAGCTGACTGACGAGTACTGTTATCTTAGATAGGAGGGACAATCTTAGTGTCCTATTGCCCAGTAGGTGACTATTTCAAAAGAGCAAGAAGAGAAGATTTTAAACATTCTCGTCACCATAAACCAAATATTTAAAATGATAAATATGCCAATCACCTGATTGGATCATTACACAATACATACATGACTCAAAACATCACATTGCATCTCTTGAAATATATCAATTATTATTAAACATCAAAATGAAAATAAAAAATAAAAAGTAGAAACTCTTCTTGGTCCTTTGAAAATCAGTTTGATTTTTGAATGTAGACAAATATCCCTCTGGTGAATGTGTTTGATTCACTCAGGTCAAAAAGAGATATGACTACAAGAAACATGTGACTCATTTTGATCTGGTTTGTGGGGTGATTAGGCAGGCATGTCTTATAGAAGTATTAACAAAGGAAATGCTGAGCCATGAAACTATTACTGAACTAGAAAATAAAGATTTCAATGCTTCAGTTCAAATCAATGTTATTTTCAAACAAAGGTACTAAAGTAAGAAAAACAAAAATTTCAAAACACTTTTCCAAAACTGTGACAACAGCAGAGAACACCAGACATGTATATAGATGCTGCTTTGCTTTTGTTTTTCTCATTTTATTTCAGATTAGAAAAAATTTATACAGCTATACTGAGTTGGCAAAAATTATGGGCTTACAGGAAACAACTTGAATTAAGAATCAGGATTCTCAATTTTAAATCCTAGTTTTACCTCCTACTATTGTTTAAGCTCAAGAAAATGTGTGTGGGTTTTTTGTTTTGTTTTTTTTTTTTTCTGGCAGATTTTGTTTTGATGCAATTTAGTTTGGTTTTTCACATAACAACTGAGAAATTAAGTTAAATAACTCTAAATTCCTTGGTGCTAAGAAACTAACTTCTGAAAGATACTCTGTAGTTGTTTAAATTCAAAAAAAATTAAAGCAATTTGTTTCACTTGTTTGCGGAAATGTCTCATATTTATATATAACTTCCAAGAATTTAACCATTTTCATAATGAGAAACTGTTAATCTGATAATCTCCCACTTGCAGGTTGTCCTAACTACCACAGGTCTGTGTTTCCCTTTCTGATGGCATGAGAATGCACAAGTGTGTTAGAAAAGAGAAAGAGAGAAAAAACTAGATGTGACATATAAGTGAACAGTTAAGGAAGTTCTATTTTTGTCTTTTTCTGTAGCCAAAGACCCTGACTCAGTGCAGAATGTAGAAGTCTCTGTCATCTCCAAGACTGCCTGTCAAGTTGGCTATCCAGGCTACAAGATCAAAAATAGTATGATCTGTGTGGGCATCGTTCCAGGAAGGAGACTACCTTGCAAGGTGCACATTCTTAGTTCCTTAATTTTCCCATTTTCTTTCTTGTGTCACTGCCCAGAATGATAACCCTGTTTTCTTTTCCCTGGCAGGAAGTCTCTGCTGCTTCAGCAGTCTGCAAGGGGGTGCTTCATGGAATCCTTTCTTATGCAGATGGATGCATTCTGAGAGCTGATGTTGGCATCTATAGTAATATCTTTCACTACTTGCCCTGGATTAAAAATACAATCCGGAACAATTGAGCTTCCTTAGCAGGAATCCTGGGCTATGTGGCACAGCCTGTACCCTCATCCAGCATCAGAATTAAACTAAAGCACTCCTTGGATTGAGCTTTGTGTATCTGCTCATTCTGATGGACAGAGTCAGTGACTGACATATGTCTCAGACACAGCTCACTTCTCTATAAGTGAAGATGGAAAGCTCAAAACTTCTAGATAGTTGGGTATTATGAAGTAGGTATTATGTATTTTCTAACAAATTGATAATTGATTCATTGAAACATGGAAAGCTACACAAGACATTTGGGGTACTAAACAACCCACTACTTGAGGACAGGTACTTTTGAGATGTTAAACTTATCTGTTAGGAATAAAAAGACTGACCAGGAGTAAACTAAGTAAGAAGACTCTCTGGGAAAGCAGTTCAGGATGTGGACGTTGGAGGTATGGCATTTACTTTCTCCTTGTCCACACAACTCTCAAATCCAGTTATAGGAAGATTCTAGCCATTTGTTTTGTAGGTTTCCGGGTGTTTACTTGATCCACTAAAGGTTCATATAAAAGTTACCTGGGGCCTTATGACAGTTAGCAGACACTTAGGGAGCTGAGGACCCAGTTACCTGATTGTTATGCCAACTCCCCCAGGAGCCTCCTAAGTCCTCCTCCTTTCCTTTTTACCTCACCTCTGTGACTTTGCAAGTTACCCCCAAAACTTTTTACTGATAGTGTTAGATAGCGAGTTCATCTGGCTAGCTGACTGAAGATTTAAAATGAAGAAAAACAGCAGCACTTGTACAGTTCAATCTGTGGCCTCACTAGGAGAAAAGAAAATTTCTCTAAGAAATCCCAAATTCCAGCAGGAAACCTTTTCTTGTCAAAAGTTGTAAAATCTCCAAACCAGCCAAACCTAGATTGGAGTATATAGAAAGGAGATTTTGCGTATAAAATATTAAATGTGATCATTAAAGCATGATCTTCACAAATTGTGCTTACTGATCATTTAGTTATTTTGAAAAAAAAAAGTTGTTTTTGAACTCATTTTGCAGAAAAGCACTTCAGCCTCTGAAAATATTTCTCAGCTTTAGCTGTTGCAAAGATTTCAAAGATTCAGACTAATGTTGTGTAAGGCCAGCTGATTCTAAGCAGTAAAATATATGAAGAGATCCCTGAATCCCATAGATATGGATAACATTCATGGATCTCACCATGAGCACTTAGAGGTAATTTCCTTGGCTGGAAAATACATTCTTATTTTATGGAACACAGAGACATTCAAGTAATCTGAGCCTGGTGTGACACTAAGGCAGTGACAATGACAGAGAAAAGAAAATCCAAATCTAGATATAGTGGTTGATACACTGTGTCAACTTGAGAAGTTTAGAAGTTTAACTAAGTGACTCAGTAGAGGGCCAGGGTAAATATCCTGAGCCTATACAAGAGAAGAGCACAGAGATTATGTGAGCCCTAGGGTGGGTAGCCTGCATACAATATAAGGGAGGAAAGGAGGCTTGTTTCCCCCTTTCTATTCTTACTGTTTTTGCTGTCCTCCATGGCCATGAACACACAACCTCTCAGCCATGCCACCTTGCCGTTGGATCCAGCTTATTATGGACTGAAACCTCCACAAACTGTGAGCTAAAGAAACCTTTCCTTCCTTAAATTTGAGCATCGGGCATTTTGTTCCAGAAATGAGAGAATAGTAACTAAGACACCAGGATATATCACTTTCAGTGAAGACGAGAAGCTACTCTTGCATGGTGAAAAGGGCCCATCTATCACCATTTGGCAAGTGGGGCACTACAGATTCAGCAGACTCAGCTGGGTTTGACACCAGGTCTCTAAGGTTGGGCTGGAAAGAAATCATATTGTTCAGTCCCACTATGCTCCATTTGGCCCCATTTTTCACCTTTCACCATTTGACCCCTTTCACCTTCAGAAACATTTGGAATCGTAAGGAAGGAGTTCAAAGCAGCCCAGCTTATGTATTTGATTGTCAAAACCTTATGAAGAAAAATATTTTAGTGATAATTCTTATAGGATACAATTATTGATGTTAGTTAACCCTAAAAAATTACATAAGTATTCCAAAATAATGCATCCCCTTTCTCCCATCTAGCTCATTCTAAGTGTCTAACATGACAGGACACCAGGCACTCTCAAGAAATTTATATTTAACCTTAGAAAAGAGACCAACCAGGTATGTTGATAGGCATGTTCTGTCTCTTGAGAAGAATTCTGTCTTTTGAAAAGAATCCTTCAAAGGAGTCTTCCTTTACTGTAGTGTGCATGTTACTGGTACCAATATATCAAATACAACTATGTATAAACCAGATTCTCAGCATTAGTAATCAAAAAAATGTAAGTCAAAGCATAATGAGATATTACTTTCCACCTACTAAAATGACTACTGTGTTAGTTACTTTTTCAGTGCTGACACAAAATATCCGACTCTCACAAGTTCAAAGAGGAAAAGTTTATTTTAGCTCACTGTTTGTAGAGATTTTAGCTCACTGTTTGTAGAGATTTCAGTTCACAGTCACCCGGCTCCAGGGCATGGCAGAGGGGCATCCCAGAAGGGAAACAGTCTTTGGCTGAGCAGGCAGAAGGCAGTGAAGCAGTGAGCCTTCCTTCTCTTATTGTTCCATTCAGGCAACAACCATTATCCACACTCACAAATATGCTAAGCAAATCAGTGGAATAATTTAGGTATTACACCCTTAATTCACAGTCACACACCCTAGATCCAGCCACATCAAAAAGTTCCACCCATGAGTGCATGAGACTCTGAGGAAGACATCCAGATACAAACCATAACAGCTCACTAAGAAAGCTTCCATGCTTTCATCAAATCCCCAACTAGTCTTTCTGTCTACTCTAAGTTTTCATTCTGCTCTTGAGCAGGTTTTGAGGTGAGTGGTTCTGAAGCTATGACAGAAGGGTAAATAAAACATGTAGACAATGAGGAGAATACTTTTGTAGTGCATTTTAATTTGCATTTTCTCCTGTGTGTGTGCCCATGTATGTAAACATGTATGTAAGAGAAAAGGAAAAGGCAGTAGGGCGTGGTGAGGGAAGAGAGATTGATAGCCTGACAAGGCTACAGAAAAGCAGAGAAAATAATGTTAGGTCAAAGAGCACCTAAAGAAACTGCAATGTGCAGCCAGTGTTGCATGTCTGGGTGAGCATGCTCTGTTACATGCAGAAGAAGGTACTTCATCAAGGCCCAAGTTTCTGACCCTCCTGCTTTACAACCTGGACAGACCTCACTCCGGGAAGGAATCTTTGTGCTTGGACAGTACAAAGAATATCCCAGAAAGGAAGTCTAGGGGTTAGGTGATGGACTGTCTTTCTCCATGGCTCACTGTGTTTAGGAAAGATCGAAGACATGGAACCATAGATGAAGCAAAGACCACCAAATTAGACTGCCCAGCCTCAGCGGGAGCCCCACCAATATCACAGCCAGATGATTCTCAGTTCTGGAGATCATCCTGCAGGAAGGGAGAGATGAGTAAGGGGTGAGAGGTCAGAGGCCTAGGAAAGAAAGAACAAAGTAGAACAAGAGCCCTGTTGAGTAGCTACCAATCCCCATTAACAAGTACATCATGGAGAACTGTGGGCCAACAGCGGCCCTTGTTGGGAAGACTATACACTCACAACAATGGCTGAGGAAATCTGGCTACCAGGATCCCTGCCCACACCCACACACCTGAGAGACAGAAGAGATGCCTTTCACAGGCTGTTTTAGGCCCTTACTACCCTTGTATCCCAGTACTCTGGTCAGTTGGTTTCCACCTGTAAAAGGAGAGGCTCTCAAGACAGAAGCAATGGATCAGCTGTGATATAAGGTCAGCTCTCTTGCTCTTCCCTCTCTCCTTTGTCTCTCCTCTTCTCCCTTGCTCTTCCTGTCATTCAAAACTTCCCGGTTGGTTTCCAACTATTTTCCTGGGGTCAAAACCTCTTTTTTCTGCCCCTTGATGGTGGTACTTGGGCGACAGACCCAGTTGTGGCTCTTGGGCTTTTTAGTTGAGTACTTCCTGTTTCCCTTACCAGAGATTTCAGACTCTGCTTCTTTCTGATAATCATACCTTTTAAAAGATTGCCTTGAAATTGGAGAGTGAGAATAGGAGCATGGTGATGAGACTAGTGCTGTCATCAGAAAAATAAGTGTTTATTTAGTGGTGTACATGGAGGGGTACACATTCACCAACTTATCCCTCCACTTTTCAGAGTTTGCAGGTTTATTCTCAGCCTATCTTTGGGAACTGAGATTGGGACCAAATTGTAGCATGATTTTCATACACATAAACTGTGGAGAGAAGACTAAGGCCAAGTGATTGTTTTCTGTCTCCCTCTTCATCATCATAAAAGCTTCATCTAAAATGCACAGTTTAATCCTTGCAGCAGATTTCTGAGCTGGGTAGATTCTCTGTCTGCATGTTGGGTAGGTTTGAGAGGAATGGAGCCATCGCCGAAGCTCACACATAGCAGTGTCAAAGTATGCGCTCAAGCCTTCAAGAACTTGGGCTGAACTATGTGCTATTTGGACAGAAAAAAACAGAT
This sequence comes from Cavia porcellus, assembly GCF_034190915.1. Classification (NCBI taxonomy): domain Eukaryota; kingdom Metazoa; phylum Chordata; class Mammalia; order Rodentia; family Caviidae; genus Cavia; species Cavia porcellus. Next base: position 49,317,581 of record NW_026947489.1, on the reverse strand, counting down.
CAGCAGAGACAACTACTTGAGTTTAAGGCAGGAAGGGGAGGTCTATCTGGGGAAAACATCAGACTTGGGGGGCTGTTGGGGCAGAGGAGGAGGGGTAGGAACCAGGAGAGCATGTGCCTGTGGTTTTTATTCAAATACCAGAGAAGGATTTCTCACTGTGTCTTTACTGCCAGTGCAGGAAAGACATTTTCCACCTGCAACCTCAATTCTGTCTCACACACCTGCATGGCCAGGTAATCTACTCCAGGAAGGTATATATGCTCCTTGTCCCCAAGACTCACAGGGTGACCAGAAATCACAGTTGCTGCTGGAGATCTTGCTGGTGCCAGCCCATCCAGGGTCCTGAGAGTTCTTCAGGAAGCACTGGAAAGGCTCTGCCTGTCGAGCCTACACTAGACACACCTGAAACTTTGCTCCACCAGGCTGGCAGTGGACTCTGAAACATAGAGGCCGGCCAAAGTGAGAGTAAACAGTGTGGTCACCCTTAAGACTAACCAACTGGGCTAAATGCAGAAGAGGGGATCCATGAGGTACCAGGACAGAAGGCTGCTGAGAGCAGAAGGGACATCTGACCTTGGTGAGCTGCTGTGCTAGGATGATTGTGACAAGACTTGGGATTAGGGGCAACTTCCCTGGCTATGGTGTTCCAGTGACCTATCCCTATGTTCCTCCCTCACCCCACTAAGTGGCTTCCTCTGCTTACCAATGACTTCCACTCAGAGCAACCAGGACCATCCACCCACAGAGAATGAGGAAGAGACCAATGCCTGGTCTCTCAAGTTCTCTCTCACAGGGTGTGGGACAGATCAGCCATGCTGGAGACCAGGATCCCTGCCTAGAAGGTATCTGACAGTTCTACAGTCCCCAAGGTCAAAAAGGCATGGATTTCTCAGGAAACTGAATGTCTTGTCTCATCTCCTCCTCAAAGCAAAAACCTGCAACCACAGATTTGCATGCTTCCCTGCTGTACAGGAATGACTCTGTACATTCAAAAAATATCTCAGCGGACAAAATTGACCTGTACGCTCTCAGCTGTGACCCAGATATTCCTGGAAGTGATCTGAAACCCACTCTCAGAGTTTTGCAAGAGATTAAAATCTCTTCATGCTTTCAATGATACTTATATCATTAAACACACGTCTAGTTAACAGGCTTTATCTACAAGTAGAAGATATTGCAGAGCCACACTGGGCAGTATGAAAACAGGCATTCACTTCCAGCTGTCAGTGTCTGACACCTAGAAAGCAAACACACTGTGGAAACAGGCTTCATTCTTCCTGTGCAAAACAGGGGAAGAGACCCTTCCCTCCCTCACCCTCTACTTTCTTTCTTACTTTACCAAACAAGGAATGGTAAGGTTTTTCTGTCTCTTTTAGATATATGTGAACCCTTTTAAAAAACTATCTACTAAGCTAGACTTAAGATCTAGAAATATGTTTTTCTCAAGAACTTGAAACCTTTTCTTTGCAATGTAATCCTCAGGGAAGATAGTGCCCCATCTCCGCTTCTAAGGGAAGTAGGGACCTCACTTAGGAGCCTGCCTTAATTAGGGGAAAGCCCAACTTAGAAACCCCACCTAATACTTTGCACCAAGTTACAAAAGTACTCTTTGTTCAAAGATATGTTTTTATTTTCTTTGGGTAAAACCACCTAGCAAACCCATGTCATGCACTTGCCAGGTGCTGGTATTATTAGTTCCTCTTTCTGAGGGAACATGTGGTCATAGGTGATATCTGCTTGGCTTTGTGATAAGGTGGGAGCTCTATCTGCCCTTTCAGTCTCTTGTGGATTGAGATTATATATTACATTTTAGTTTATTCAGTATTAAAACCATTTTCTTTTTCTTTTATTTCTGTGGAGATTTTTTTCTATTATTTTCATGTAATATTTAACTATTAAATATACTTATTAATTTAGTAATTTATTAAATGTGCTAATTATATTTTTATGATTTATAGTAAATCATTTTCAAATAACTATAATCTTTAATTATGTTTTCCAATAACTCCTAGTACCATCAATCTTACAGGGTGACATTTTCCCTCAGTTTTTTCATCTGTAATATGAAGACATTATTGAAAACTATTTCAAAAGAATGAATGGCTCAAAAACATGAAAAAGTTCATAGAATAGAGGTTGGCACAGCTAAGAATTCAATCGAATTTGCTTTTATTATTGCAATGGCAAATTTCCAAATCAATTAAACATGACAAAATTACTTATAACATTTCTTTTCAATCACCTATCAGATAGCACTCAACTGACATGAAAAGGACTATAACTTTTTGGCACTATTAAGAGGCATTTTTTTCAGTTTGGGAACCAATAATCTGAGAAATTAGAGTGAAAAGTCCCTGAGCCTATCACCTCTCCAACCTCAGCATTTTACAGACAACAATATGGAGAAACAGACTAGGTTAGCAACAGAACTCTACTATTTCAACAACTAGAAGGATTCATTTTGGTGTCTGTCCCATAATAGACACTAACAGAAAAGGGGAATTGCACTGGTCCAGAACTCAGGCCTGTCTCCCTGAGGAGTCCCCATGGAAGGGCAAAGCAACAGCTGGAACACCAAAGCAGAAGCCAGAGAAGCATTCAGGACCAGAGAGATTCCCTGGATCTGCAGTCCCAAGCTCTCAGTTCTTCAGGAGTCCCCTACTTCTCCCTGAGGACACTGCTCTAGTTGACCAAATGGTTTGCAAGATAAGAGATCCTGGGCCCTTCTCCATTTACAGGACTGGCTGTCCAGTCTCCTCAGTGCCTCCTCCTAAGCCTAATCCTCAAGTGAGATTGGGATCAGAATGTCTCCGACACTCCTGTTAACTCCCTCACTGACACTCCCGTTCCTCAAGGTCACTGTGCCTCCTTGGTTCTGTATTATCCAGTCCTGGCTGGTTCCCCATCCTGTACCCTGGTAAGCTGCTTTCTTCTGGATGGTCACCTAGCTCTCACTTTCTCGGCCAGGGCTGCAGTAATAGTTAGAGGGTATGCCGCTCCTTTGGACATTTGTTTCCTTTCCTTGTCTCCAATTACTATTCAGTTTCTCATAACAGCAGCAAATAGCCTTGCCAGTTTCAGAGCTCAGTGAGTAATTCAAACCATGCATGTGGTGAGCGCAGAGGTCAAGCAACTCACTTTATTGTCTCTCCACCCAACGGGAGCTGGATTCAGGTGATGGATGGCCTTACCTTGCTGGGGAAGCCTTCAGTCCACCTTTCTTCTCCACTGTGTAAGGAAGACTGGCAACTGGGGCCATAGGAGAGGGTTCACAGCCCTGATTGCTGTGTCAGCTACCAAAAAGAGGTCAGACTGAAGTAAAAGAAGACACTAGTTCTTCCAGCAGAAGCAATCAATAAATGGCATCAGCCCCTCCACCAGGACATTCCATGGTAGAGCAGTATGCAGAGGTCTGCTGCCCTGCAGGTGCTGGTGACCTCCAGAAATCCTGGAAAAAGTGATCACAGGCAGAATCCTTGAATTTTCCTGTCACCACCACTGACACAATATGTGAGCACACAGTACTCATCATACTCTGAGAGGCTCCCATTTTCTTATCTGAAAATAAAAGATAGGAATTTTTAGAAAATAAAATAGACCTGATGCTTCTATCTGTTATTCTAATATCCCTTTCATGCTTTTATTGTTTTATGTAAGATCAGGGTACTTGCAAATGAAATCAGATGAAACCTCCAGGAAAGTTGGTAAAATACGAATTCTCTGAAATCAACTCATGGAATATAATGTAAAGCACGAAGTCTCTAAAATGCAAATTCGGGTGTGTTTCTCTCATTTTCTCCATCTTTCTCCCCTCACTTCTTCCTTTTCTTGCTCTTTCCCAGGAGTGTTCTCAAAAGCCAAAGCTACTCAAGACCCATCTATCTGGAAAGCTGATTATCATTGCTTCACCTCTAAGTGTCCTTCCTGGAATTAGCAAAGACTCCAGCAGAGATGGGAATCAGTCTCCCCCATCCCTCCCAACAACCATTTTTTTTCCCACACTGGGAGGTTGAAAGGCTGGATTTACATCTGGTCCCAACCCTTGCTTATACCTCCCTCTATACAAAGACGACATGGGAAACACATATGTGAGCTGAACCGGTGAAGGGCATATACTGGAGGCAGTATAATCAGTAAGGGTATCTCAGTGCAGGGGATGGGGTGGGAAAGGGAGGAGGGAGAAACAGAGGGAGAGAATGAGAAATAGGGAAAGACTAAAAATCTGGTCTCTTCAGGGTCTCCATTAGCAGGACACTGGCCAGGAGTTGGGGTGGGAAGTTAGCGTGATGTACTCCTGATGCTTTCCTGCTAGGACCCTGAACTCAAGTGAGGGAATCCGCACTGTCACCTCTCTGGACAGCTGTCACTCCAGTTATGTAAGTGGCACCATTCTAAACCCAGAGGATAATCAGATCAGCAGAGCCCTAGCTAGGCCCTCCCCTATGGCATGGCGCCTGGCACAGGCAGAGGCACATATAAGTCCAGAGCCCTCAGTCTTCATCTGCAGGAGAGATGCTCTGGGACCCAGGAGCCATGGGTGGTATCCTTCTCTTGAAATTCTTCCTACTCTTAGCCCTCAGAGTCTCCCAAGGCCACCACCTTGGCCCCACATCTCACCTGCGTTATTCCAGGTTTCTAGATCCTTCCCATGTCATTTTCCTGCGCTGGGATTTTGACCTCAAGGCTGAGGTCATTGTTTTTGAACTCCAGGTTCGAACAGCTGGCTGGGTAGGTGTGGGCATCACAAATCGATACACCATCGTGGGAGGAGATCTGGTTATTGGAGGAGTCCTTCCTAATGGCAATGTTTATTTCTCGGTAAGTTCCAAGGATGAGGTCCTTTGTTGGGGAGGATATTTCTTCATGTTCATAGAGGATCCATATTCTTTAAACATATTCCCGCATGCCCCAGGAACTCCAGCTGAGTACTGATCTCTCCTTACAGAAATCATCCAACAGCAAAGTTTGTGACCTATGTCATCCAGATCATATGTCTCCAACCTACTAAGACCTTTAGACTGTACCACTTACTTGTTAATAGCACATTAAATGCAGATCTCTGGAGAAAATTCAAAGCTATGGAGACACAGTCTCTATCCTCAGTTACTTTAAGGTCAGTCAGGTGAACTATAGCATGACGTGATCCAAAACAGCAACAGCCACAGACACAGCAGCATCAATAGTTTAAAATTGCTATAAAGTTTTAATAAACTGGACACTGTCCTGAACTTTTTGTATTCTGGACCCCATAGTATCACCGTGAAGTGGATTATTATTATTTGCATTTTGCAGATGAAGAAGTAATTCACTCATTTCTTCATCTCTCCCATTCCGAGCTCATAATCATTATTATGAACTGAACTTAAATCAGGAAATGTCAATTAACAGTGCAAGGTAATATATGTTAAGGGCCACACTAGAAAGAAGGAATGGCATGGACCATTCAGAAATCACACGAGCTTTCAAGGGTTGGGCATAGGAACATCAGGACTGATAGAGATTAGACTTGAAATGAGAGGAGAATAATCAGGTCAAGAGATGGAATCCCATCAGACATGGTCCATCTTCCCAGAGAATTTCTCGATGCCATGCTCTGCCCTAGGAGGAAATTCCATAATAAAGCTAACCTCAGTCTCACCACTTCACTATCCTAAGGTTATTTAAAGAACACTTTATGTCCTCGTGCATGATATTTTGTGCTTCTGGTTCTTACTTGCCCTCCATTGGACTCCAGGATCAGCATCTTGTGGATGAAGACACTCTAGAAGAGGACGGGAGCCAGGATGCTGAATTGTTAGGACTGACAGAAGATGCTGTCTACACTACCATGAGATTTTCCAGGCCCTTCCGCTCCTGTGATCCTCATGACCAGGACATCACGGTAAATAAGAAAAGAGAAAAAAGAACTTAGTCACAGCAGGTTTTCCTTCTAAGGAAGTAGAATCACACCCAGTCATGATTCCTGGGACTTCCATCTGTCTCAGTCCTCTCAGGTACCAACCAAATTGTGTCTCCTCTTGAAATCTACAAACCTTCCACAGGATGACCCTTAATGATTCATTGCTCCTGAGGAACCCTGCCCAACTGCATCGCATTTAAGATGTTGGGATTTCAATGTATGGCTCAGCTCTCTCATTTCATAGTAAGGACATGGGCACAGAGAGAGGGACAGAAAGAGAAAGACAGAGGGAGGGATGGAGACAGAGAGAGAGAGAGAGAGAGAGATGCCAGCATTACCAGCCTATTTGCTTTGGAAGCAGGATTAGAATCAAACTGGTTCTATCTCCAGGCTAAAGTTCTCCCCTTTCCACTGAGGAGACATGAGTGGCTTGTGTAGGACCTTGGATACAAGTATGTGCAAAGCACCACTCATTGGTTACATGGTGAAGTAACTCTGCCCATGACACCCTCAGAGCGACACGATGCGAGTCCTGGCTTCCTATGGCTTGGATGACAGACTGAAGCTGAGGCGAGAGCGTACTTTTGTCAAGTCCATCTTCTTGCTACAAATATTCCACCCTGACGATCTCGATTACCCCGCAGACACTATGATCCACGACTTGGAGATCACCGATGTAAGACCTCCCCACCCACCCACCTCCTTCCAACAAACTACCACTTGTTGCACCCAGTTACTCTGACTACCCTCACTCCCAATCTAGCCCTAAAATGAACACCAAAGAAGTAAGGGATCCACAAACCTGTTCCACTCAGCTTGTGTGCATCTCTCCCCAGTTCCTCATTCCAGAGGACGATACCACCTACGCCTGTACCTTTCTTCCTCTCCCGATCGTCAGCAAGAAGCATCACATCTTCAAGGTACGTTAACCAGATAGGGGAGGTGGCCAAGGTGGGGAAGGCTTAGTAACAGTAGCTGAGGAAATGGGGGCCAGATGGGAGTTTGCTAGGGGTGATAGTTCTATAATTCCTAGAGCCCAGAACTACAGTTGCCAGAATTATTTTATTCAAGCTTCACCTTGCAGCAGAAAGTGTTTGGACACAAGGTACTGGTTAATAAAGTGTTTGCAGAGAACAAAATCTGACCCTCACTCTGGCTGCAGCACTGTGCTTTCTTAGCCTAGGAGGAGATAAAGGCAAGGAGGGGATGTGACACAAGTTGAAAGGAAGAGGGCGAGCTCTGGCTCCAGTGAACTCAAAGTTGGCCATTTCACTTCACATTTGAGTAATTTCAATTTTACTCAAGTACATAAAAATAGAATCTTATCTTAAGTCCCAAATGTGTAACAGGCAATTGTTTTTTAAGAAAGAGAATCCAAAAATGTGTGGACATATACACAAGGTCATGTGATAATTAAAGTCATGAAATAATTAAGGATCCTATGTCAGACTCAGAATGTCCCCAGCTAGATTTAGCACTGTTTAAATTGTTTTCAGGCAAGAGGTTTTAAGGAGTGGGAGTTGAAATGAGTCAAACAGAGATGGACAAAATTGTAGCTCGGGGAAAAGAGACAGAGAAAGGAAATAGAAGTCATGGAAATTAAGAGAATTGGGAAATATCATGGTTTTATTTGGGAAAGTGATGGGAGAATGAGGAGTTCGCAAATAAAATCTAGGCTCTACTCTGCCCCCCTATTCCTGTCCAGTTTGAGCCCAAGTTGATAGACCACAATGAGACCATGGTGCATCACATCCTGGTGTATGCTTGCGGCAATGCCAGCACCCTCCCCACCGGCATCAGCGAGTGCTACGGATTTGATCCTGCCTTCTCCCTCTGCTCACAGATTATTGTGGGCTGGGCTGTTGGGGGCCTTGTGAGTTCTCCACTGAGGGGGGTAATATGTGGCTAGGAAATAGGCACAGCTAGGCAGTGGGAATTGCTGCACCTATGGAAGATGGGGGGATAGGGAAGCTCTGGGGTGAAGGGTAGAAAATCAGAGCAAAAGCCCTGGATCCCTGCACCTAGCTCCCAGCCCTTCTAGCTGCCAAATCTCTCTCCTTCCCTCAGAGTTACCAGTTTCCAGACGAGGTGGCCATCTCTATTGGGACCCCCTTGGACCCTCAGTGGATCCGACTAGAGGTTCACTACAGCAATTTCCACAACCTACGTGGTGAGCACAAGAGGGGACTCACAGGAAGGCAGTCAGTCACCTGGTTTTTCCTAGGTGCTGGGGTCATGCCATGGGATTCATGCAAATCTTGTTAATCACAAGACTTCCTTTGCCTCTTTGCTTTTCGTTGTAACCTGCTCTCTTGCCTTCTGAAAACATTATTTGTTTGGTTTTGTCTTGTTTTATCTTTATTTTATTTGTTTGTTTTCCTACCAGGTGTGTATGATTCCTCGGGGATTCGATTGTACTACACTGCTCATCTGCGCAAATATGATATGGGTGTCCTGCAGTTGGGCATCTTGACTTTCCCCATCCATTTCCTACCCCCGGGTGCTGAGTCTTTCATGTCCTATGGACTGTGTAAGACAGAGAAGTTTGAAGAGGTGAAGCTGGGAGACACACTTTCCCTGAGGTTCCTTGTTCCCCATCATAGTTCTGTCTGATCCCCAAGTCTGCATAGTCTAAACCTAATCTCTAAGAATGATTTTAGCTTGTAGCTCATGAAAATGACTCGCTTGATTCATACAAGGGAGGAAAGGATTCACAGCTTTGGAGCAGGGAAGTACAGTAGGTAGAAGGATCCAGAGGGTTCAGGAGGGTTCAATAAAAAATAATATAAGTTGAAGTCATTTGTAGGAAAATGGATGCATCTTGAGACCATAGTGTTATATGAGATAAATCAGACATAAGCTAAATACTACATGGTTTCTCTTAAATGAGTAATCAAAAATACAAATAATTTAAAAAGCAAAATAAAATATAGATAGTAGTAACAAGAAGGTAGATTTTGTGGAGATAGGAAGAGGATCTGAGAAGGGAAGGAAATATAAGGGCAGAGAAGAAAAGAGGAATTAAAAATGATTACAATGCCTATATATACATATATGTATATATATGTATCAATTCTCTGAGATGAAAGTAATACTGTGCATCACAAGCATAGTAATAAAATACACATTAAAAAGAATTAAGGAAATTATTGTTAGACATAGGCAAAAGAGGAAGATGCCAGATATCAAGGGAGGAAAGGCAAGGCTTGGGTGAAGATCAGAGCTCTTAACAAATCAGAGATGCCTTCTCCCTCTTACAGATGAATGGGGCTCCAGTGGCTGACATGAAGGTAATAGGCTACCTACTCCACACCCACCTGGCTGGCCGGGCTCTAAAGACCGTGCAATACAGGTAGAGAGGACTTTGATTTGAAAATTTCCCTTCTGTTTATGGCAGTAGTTCTTTGTTCATCAGTATACGAATATGCTTGGTTGAGATTAAGGAGCCACAACTATCCCTAGAATAGTGATGATTAGAATGTGGATGAGGAAGATTTGCACGAGTCTTATCTTTCCTCTTTATTTTTATGGCCAAACTGTGCTCACAGAATAACTTTAAAATACTGCATATTTATTGATAGGTCCCATCCCTACACTATGTTCTCAATTTTGTCTTGCTGCCTTCTCTCCCTCTAGAAATGGAAGACAGCTCCGAACAATCTGTAAAGATGATGCCTATGACTTCAATCTGCAGGAAACTCGAGATTTACCTTATCATGTGGAGATCAAGCCGGTGGGAACTGTGGGAAGTCATGCCTGAGGCTCGGGAACAGCAGAATCAGAATTCATAACCCTTAGCAAAGGAAGTGCTATGGTCTTGCCAGTCCCTCTGCCACTCACTCTTAGCTTTCATGTTTCACCTGAACAGGGAGATGAATTGCTGATAGAATGTAACTACCAGACTCTGGATCGGGACTCCATGACTTTTGTAAGTGTCTCTCCCCACCATGAACACAAAGACTTTAGCTCCAGAAAACAGCTCCGGCAGGGCTGTGGCCATCCAGTGACTGATTATCCTAGCTAATGCTCCATTTTCTCATATCACTCATTCACAAGAGACACTCCCATGCATTCCAAATGGGTACAGGGATTCCCAATGCCCTCTGTCAGTGACCCACAAAGGCCCAGAGATGAGCCTTAGAAACTAAGAGCATGAATTCTGGGTCCTCACTGCCTGGATTTAAATGGCAACATGATCATTTAGTAGCTTTCTACACTTTGGCAAGTTAATCCACCTCTCTGTGCCCAGTTTCCTAATTTATAAAAGAAATAATACTATGACCTATCTCATAGGACTGCTATGAGAGTTGGTTAACTACTGTTTTATAGCTGACTTAGAGCTAGGTGTTGTTACCAGGATCACAGGGAACACTACCAACTATGACTATCATCTATGGTTCAGTGTTTGTGGAATTTAAAAGTGGTTGCATGCTTTTGAAAAAGAAAATGCATCTGTACAAATGATTAATCCAAAGCAGAAAGTGATATGTAGCATGAACAAGTGGGGACAATGGTTTAGTTACATTCACAGGAACAAATGATAAGGGAATAAACTGAACGTGTGACTCAGGTGAGAGGGTCTGGCTTTAGACATACAGAAATGAGGAGTTCCAAACAAGGACAAGAGTGAGAGCCACTGGGAGGAAAGCATGGGTGTGGATGAAGACTAAGGAATGGGAAGAGATGGCTTCAAGCATGGAATGCGATTGAGGAACAGGACACTGGAAATAGTACTTAAAGAAGTCGTACCCTTTCCTCCCTAGATCTCCCAGAAAGCAGCTCCAATGGTATCATACTCTAAGTATTTGTCAGGAAAATAAAATAAGTAAATGGATAGGAATTTATTGTATATAATCTAAGAATCTGTCTCATGAGAAGGGACTCTCAATAACAGACTGTTAAGTGACACCAACATTTACTTAATAAGCAGATGTCAGGATGGAAGGGGTCTTATAAGCACACTAGCACATGTTTGGAGGTCAAATTACTGTCAGGGGAGAGGGGTGACTGATATTAGTTGGGAACCAGCGTCAAACCAGGACACTACAGTAGAAAATCAGAGAACAAGGAAGATTGTAAGCTATTTCCTTGTAAATAATAACAATAATTGTCCAGTGACTGAAAACAGAGGAGAAAGGAAGAATTGAGGAGGGGACAGTGAGCTCTCTCTAGATTAAGGGGAGAGGAAAGGCCATTTCTGACAGAATTACCTCCTGAAATGTGTTCCCCCTGCCTTATTCTCCCCTCTTTGCATGCCTCTGTGCCTTTACATTCCCATCTCTGTCATCTTCTCCAGGGAGGTACCAGCACCCTTAATGAGATGTGCCTTGTGTTCCTCTTCTACTACCCCCGAAATAACATCTCCAGCTGCCTGGGGTACCCTGACATCACCCATGTGGTTGAGGAGCTGGGGGAAGAGGCTGCAGAGTAAGTCATCCTGGAAGATATAATCTATGTGTGTGTGGGGAGGGATTTTGGGAGGCCTGAGGAAGAAGGAAAAGGAAACCCATGAACTATATTCCAGGCCGGTGAGCCAGGGTCATCAGTAGGAATGTATCATCTCCTGTTCTCCTCACCTCTGAGTCTAATAAAGTCAGACTCTTAAAACTCCAAAATAGATAGGAGCTTGTGAGAAGTTTTCCAACAAGTTATTCAGGGCACAAATGCAAGTCAGATCATGCTTGCACAGAATTCTTGTTCACATGAGCTTTTGGCTCAAGGTTGTTTACTTTCAAGTCACAATTCTTAATTATTTGAGGGTAACCCTCATGAGAGCTCTGAACCTTATTTCTAAGATAAAATACACATCTGTACAGACATCTCATTTTGCTTATAATTTTAGGAAAATTGCAACATCCTTGAAGTCACTCTATCAACCTTATTGAGTCCTATGCTCCTAAATTAATAACCACATCAGTAAACATAGTCTTATCATCAGTTTGTAAAACCCTCATCTCTAATGATATTTCTCCTTCTGTCAAACTCATGACTGTTCAGTGAGTCAGAAGACATTCTGTATGGTTTGCACTGGCATGATGCACACATTAGCAAAAATTAGAGTGCTTTCCATATATTTTGTGAAAGCTCTAAGTAAACACCAGACTACTATCTATCCCCTACTCTGACTCTACTATCACAGAAGTCCCATGGAGAACCTGATGGTCATGAACAATGTTGACTGGACTCCAGAGAACATTAAGACGGCTGAGAAAGCTTGCAAGGAGGCCCGGCAGACAGTGATGCTCAAGACCATCGATGTGCGTGTTCCCTGAGATACCACCTTACTGGGATGGTGTACGGGAATGGGATGGTGTTGAGCAAAGGTAGAAAAAGAGAAGGACAGCAGAAACAAAATGCAGGGTTGGAGAAGGAGGGGGCTGAGGAAGCAGAAAGACAGGTTGCTGCCCTGGGTTGAGAATGTTGTTTAGGTTCCCTGTTAGGCAATAAACTCAGTAATTAGGGAAAACCAAGTAAGGCTTCAAGAAAGAAAACAAAAATAAGTAAGCTTGTAGGTTTACCCTTTTTCTTCCCACTCCTGCAGGAGCTGATAGAAAACATGACAGGCTGGATTCCTGACATCATTCCTACACCTCGGGGCCCCTGTATGGAATCATCTGGAGGCAAAGTGGAGGCCCAGGACCAGACCCCTGCAGGCTTCAGGGCTGCATCGGTGGCCCTCTCTAGTTCCAACACTACTACCCTGAGGCGCATTCCCCTGGCTGCACTCTTGTTCCTGCAGGGCACCTTCCTGTGGGTCCTTGCTACACTGCAGACTGGCGTCTGATTCTGTCTCATCTTGCCACATATCCAGAACCTTCTCTCTTCAAACCTTCCCCTATCTTCAAATATAAATAACTCTCTGCTTTGGCCCCCAATGTGCCCCATACCTACGCTCCTCCTCATGACTGTAAGCCTGGATGCTGTACATGTTTCCTGAAGCCTGGCCTATGCCACTCTATGTAACTCATTCTTAAACCTTTAGGGTCACTGTGGGACCACATGTTGTCTGAAGAGGTGTGGTTCAAGAGCTGGTGATGGATCTACTTTCTGGAAAATCCCGGGGCCCAGCTTTGTCAAAAGGATGCTATTAGTGGAAGGAGAAACCTTACAGTTCCCTCAGATCTTCCACTGACCTGGTAGGGGTCTTATCTTTCTCTTTTGGTAACATATTTCTCCCTGTATCAATAGAAACCACAGGGGTAGTGGAGAGAGTTGGTTTGTTAATGGGAGGGACTCTGATTAAAGAGATAAAGTTCCAGACATCATTACATAGGATTCAACTTGCTGCCAATTGTCATATCTTTTTGTTTGTTTGGTTTTTTGTTTGTTTGTTGATCTCATGATCAACTCAAATTGCTTAGTTTAACATATCCAGAGGGCATTTGAAGAACTCACATGTAGCTGTCCCCACAATGCAACACTTAATGTACAATCCTTTTCCTCTTCCTCTGCATCTCCATGATCAGGCAGTGATGTATCCCACCAAATGTCACACTGTCACACTCAAATCACCCAAGTCAACAGCCTAAATGAACAAACTAAAGTGAGCTCTGAGAACAGGTGAAGAATGAAGCAGACAGGTAGCCCTTATGCTTGGAGACCAGGTCTTTTTCACAAAGTTCATAGGTACAGATTAGCAACAGTGCAAATGCTTTGTGGAACCAGGCTGCAGTTTGAAACCGTATTCCTCCTGGTGGAAACAGCTCTAAGAACTTCAGGGAGCACATTTGTATCTAAACTTCAAAAGTTCAGGATCATCCTCTCCTTCAAGGTTTAGTCACCACGATAATCTAGGAGCAACCTTGTGCATTGCACCCTCGATGGCATTGTTCCTCTGGATAGATGGTGGTATTTGGTGGGCTCTTCCCCTGGGGACCAGACTTATGGTCTCAGCCAAATCCACATCACTGCTGGAGGGATTGGCATGTGTGTCACATGGAAGCTCTGCTTCCTGAAAGAGCAATATCCTACTGTGGAATCGGTGAGGTGCATCAGGGACATGGAAAGTGAGGAGCATTTACTGTCATTCTCCCTGGAAAATTCAGGGCGCTACATGAAGAGATTCTGCAAAATCCTAAGTGCTTACTTTCAGCTCCTGCAGTCTGTTTTACATCTTAATAATTAGTCCCACTTCTGACAGTCATAAAATATGAACAGAGGAGCATTTTGTCCTACAACCAAAGAAAATTTTCAAAGTTCGTGATTCTGAAAAACTAGGCATATCTCAACAGTAAGCCCCATTGATCACCTCTTTTACTGTCAGGCAGGGAAAATGGAGTTTCTTTTCGGTAACAATCCTAAGGCATCTGCCAGCTATCTGCAGAACACAAAGCACTTTCTACAACACAAGGAAGCACACAGATAAAAATGAGATCTAGATAGAAATTAAAATAACAAGAACATATTACTGCTTTGTCTGATTAGTGAGAAAGTCTGGCACACTATTCCAACCCATCATATTCCAGGGCTTCCCACGACAATTCTTTCAGCCTTGGTCTTTTAGGTAAAGAATGTTTTCCACCTGACAATCAGATGTAAATCTTTGGTTTACATTTCAGCCTTATCCTCCCAATATTCCTTTCTGCCCAGAGACTCACCTAGCTTGATCCTCAGGCACCACAGTCCTCTCCTTCAATTTCATGCTCCTACTCTGCCTACTTTCTTTCACCTTTCCCCCTTTCCATCTGTTGATCTTAGCATTTAATCACCACACACATATTGAATGAACAACACTTTTGTCCTTGACATTAGGTCAAGAACAAATGTTACTAAAATGAACAAGAAATAGGGTAGTACGTAAGTGTCCACAAGCCATTCAGCAATCATTATCACTTTGGACTTACACTGTCCATCTCAAAGCTTTTCCCAGAGCGATCTATTTGTCTCCTCTCCTGAATTTACCCAAAAAGAATAGTATTTGATCCCAGCCTGGGAAACTCTTATTAAGACTTTATTTTAAACTATAAAAAGGGGGTAGGGATGTATCTCAGCATGGAGACCCAGGGTTTAGTCTCTAACACCACAGAAAGAAAAAAGAAAGTACAAGGTGTGATAGAAATATATAGTGAATATTTAATTTTTAAAAATATTCATTACAGTAAAACACTGACTTTACTTCCCTGCCAAATGCTTCCGTTTACTTTGAATACACTCACCCCATTGTTCTTGCCACTTTCTGAGTCAGTTCTGGAAGTCCCCTCTCATGAGTGTCTTTAAGAGGTGTGATCACAGTACAGTTAGCGTGTTGTCAAGTGCTGTCCAATAGATGGGCAAGATTGTGGGAACATGACAGTGTCTCACCATCCACAATGTTAAACATATCTGTCATTATGTGATATCTCACTCTCCCTCAAAGTCAAAAGACCCATGAAAAGTAAATGTTTTAAATGGATTCAAAATATTGAATCACAACACAGCTTCAGACACTCATGAAAGAGCACTTCCAGAAAGGCTTCTAAAGGTGACAAGAACTGTGAAGTATGTTTGAAGTGGTGGGGTAATGTGAGGGGGATTAACAGCAATGTTTTTTCCTGTCATTGAAAAAAATTTAAATCTTCACCATGTACTTCAATCATATCTTGAATATTTCTATCAGCCTATAGAAAGCGATACATTCTTATAGTGATAATTTTGCATTTACATTATAAATATGCATATGGACAGAACAATCAAATGAATACAAATGGTAAAATATTCAGAACATTCCCATAAAGAGTGCAAACTTGAATGGCACCAACTTAACATCTTGTCTCATTCTCTGATGCTCTGTAGTTTCCTAATATCTAAAATCAAAAAGGTTTGCAGACACCAATTCAACCAAGTAGCCAAAGTAATGTCATCAGTGATGAACAAATAGGTATCACGTGGCTCCTAATAACACACAGCAAGAGGAAATAGTCTAAGTCAAATATTTTGTTACAGAACGTCTTAGATTATGTGTGTAATTTTCTTAATAGATTATGTGTGTAATTATCTCCTATATTGATATATAATCTAGCCCAACGGCTCAAATAATGCTTATATGTTAATAGATTTCTGATTTATCTCAGGTTAGAATTCCCCTGCTCTGAGTTCTACATTCATCCACCAAATTATATATTTAATATCTACTCTTCAAGAGCTGAGTGTTCTATCAAATTTAACATGACCAAAAGTGAATTCTCAGATCCCCATTACCATGCCTGATTGCAGTGTCTCTCAAGTGGCAGTCCTGTTAAAAATGCAAAGAACCTGCCACCATTTCACAGAGGCTGGCAGAAGACCTCGAGTCTTTCTGAGTCAAAGACAAAGGGCTTTATGGGTCAAGACACAGCAGACAGACAAAGGACTTTATGGATCAAGATATGTCTTGAGGCAGCTTGAGCTTCATGCTTCTATCATTTCCTGAGCCCCACAGGGACAATGCATATAAGGCCCTGGTGAATGTGGTACAGGCAATGAGTTAGTGTCATGGCTGAGGAACCCAGAGCTCAGAAAACTCCAGGTTTTGGAAAGGATTCCTATGGCCGGGGATGTAACTCAGTGGTAGCACATGACTTTAGCACACATAAGGCCCTGGATTAGATACAGAGCACCAAAATGAGGAGGGCTTCCAAACAACCTGCCCAATCTTTTTATGGAGATATCATGACTTAACAAAGTCCTAATATTTATGTCATAATTTGACAAGTAAAATACAGTCACTTGCAGAAAAGTGGGCAACAATAGTATCTATGTGAGGCCAGGTGCAGTTGGCTTTGTGCAGCTCACTTGACACTTAAAAGTAACCATCACAACTAGTATCTGAGGACTTAGATTTAGGATGGGTTCCCACTGTTATAACTGAGAAATTAATTGTGCCTAAATTGTACAAAACACTTCCACTTCCAGGTGGAAGGTGACAGATACTGTCTGGACTGTAGAGCTCGAAGACGTTCAGATAACAGTGCCTGGGGAGAGCACAAGGGAATGCTGATACATTCAAGCTCACCACACAAACTGAAGAAATTATACTGGCAGTAAGATGTTCGTCATGTGAAACAGTGTGCATGGTCATACCCACACCCACACCTGGGCAGTACAAATGAACTTTATTTACATGTCAAAGTCATCCTTTCCATTATTTGTCCATACATTTTGATCTGAGCCAAGCTCCTTAGGAGACAATATATGATTAGCAGCAAACCTAAAAAGATAAAGAAAGAAAAATCACTGAAAAATATCATTAAATTGGGTGCATCCGTTAAACATTTCATAAAGTGAAGTGAGATGGCTGTTATCTAATTGAGCAGTAAAACACTTTGTAACAGCTCAGAAAAGCTCATTTTTCCCCAAAACATAATTTGAGATATATGGGCTTATCAAAAGATGGTGGATAGATAACAGCTGGCTACAGAGGCTTCCTGAGATAGTCAACTTAGAATTCAACATAATACAGAGTGGGGAGCCCCAAACAGAGGGAGATGAATTCTCTCTTTCCAAGAAGAAATTAATTTGACTTGCCGACTATCCGAGGTCCTGCCATGTCTGGCTGATGCTGTGACTTGCCAGGGTCCCTCTGTGACTTGCCGAGCTGTCCAAGGTCCCGCCACTTCGACTCACTGGAGGCACAGTTACATTGAGTTTGAGGATCAGCAAGCCAAATGGAGAGCTGAGTTGGTAGGGAACCTACATCGACCTGTGGTGAGTAACGGGAGTGGAGCCATTCTACAGAGAAGGGGTCTCTGGCAGACAACATTCTGGGACCAGGCAGGACAAGTACAAGGGGCAGCAGTGACTTCAGTCAAATGTTCCCTTCCCAAACGGGATTGGTGGAGTGAGCTAGGCCTGGGTCACGTGCCCAGCTGAGACCCAATAGGTTATCTGAGGGCAAGTCCCTGTAGCAGTGGTGCACACTAACCACACTGGCCCAGTGGGGCCTCGGAGGTTTGGCTGGTCCGGAGGGGAGGCAGTGCAAAGTAATACACTAGTGCAGGCCATAGCAGCTTGACTGATCTGGAGGGGAAGGGCTGGCATATGCTGTCCCTGTCTGGAACTCACTAGCACAGTAGAGTGTGAAGGGTCATCTAGCCAGCCCACTTCAGAAGAATTGTACCAAGAAAGAAAGAAACTGGGGCCTCCTGAAAAAAGCAAAAAAAAAAAAATGGGAAGAGGAAGCAACAACAAAAAGTCCTCAGGCCCCAACCCTGAGAATATTGACCCAAGACAGGTAAATACAAAGGAGAATGAGAACAGCAAACATGCAATATCAGACACAGTGCCAGTGCACATAAACAGATATATTCAGGACCTTATAGACAAGTTCAAAAGTGAAATATTAAGCCAAATAAAGTAATATATAATAAGATTAATAAAAGAGATACTAAGCACCCCTCAAGCAGATACAGACAGAAGAAGGGAGGAATTCAAACACAGGAGAGAACCATTTGGTGAAGAATATAAAAAAATATAGAATACATGAAGCAGATTCAAAGAGATCACCAGGAAATTAAAAACTCTATGGAAAGATGGCCAATCAGCTTGAAAGAAACTAAGGATATATTATCCAGACTGGAGGAAAATTTTGCAATGAGGGAGTATGAAAGGGAAAGCTTTTTAAAAATAACAAGGAAACAAGAAGTAACAATACAAAGGCTAGAAGATGACAAAAGGATCTATAACTTGAGAATAAAGAATGTAAATGAAGAAGCTGGGATACAAACAAAAGAACTGCAAAGGTTATTCACAGAAATAATTAAGGAAAACTTCCCAAACATAGGAAAAGGAAATGATATTCTGATATATAAGGCATACAGAACTCCAGCCACCTACAACCAAAACAGAGCTATACCTAGGCATATGATAATCAAGATTCCAGAAATTCAATATAAGAACAGAATATTAAAAGCTGTTAGAGACAAGAAACAGATAACCTACAGAGGAAGGCCCATCAGAATAACAGCAGACTGTTTGACACAAACCATCAAGTCAAGAAGAGGCTGGAGTGAAATATTACATGCCTGAAAGAAAATAACCTCCATCCCAGATTGATATACCCTGATAAACTGTCTCTAGAAATTAATGGAGAAACAAGATGCTTCCAAGACAAAGAGGAACTTGGCAAATTCGCAACCACCAATCCAACTCTACAGAGAATACTCCAAGGCATTCTAGAGAGAGAAAAAAGTACTAGGATTCCAGGAACAGTGGCAGAGAGGCCTCAATGAAAGGAGCAGAAAACAAAATGAAGAACATAAGAAAACAATTGATGGCAAAAAAAGAACATAACAGAAATGAGGCAGAGAAGATTTTATTCAAAACTGATATGATTGGTAGATCAAGTCTGAGAGTATAGGCAACTACACTGAAGATGACAAGACTCAGTAATATACATTCTGATTTGATAACTGCCAGTTTTTGAAGTTCTATACTATATACAAAGTTGTGTTTTTATTAATACTGTTATGTACTGACATATTCAATTTTACTATATCTAATGATATAGCCAATTCTATTGGAGATAACAAGAGACAACACAGGAACTATGGTAGAACGATTTGTACAACAGTCTTATATGTTTATGTCATTTCATGTGTTTATAGGAATATACTTTGTTTTGCCTTGCTTTGTTTTGTTTCTCCATCTAATATAGAAAGGATAGCAATACATGTTAAGACTCATGTATGTATAGAATCTATAAACAGTTTATGAGAACTGATCATATGACACATGATGAAATGAACAGAATCTATCAAGAAAAAGAGACACTAAAATACCCAGTGCTGATCCTGGAGTGTCATAATGTGAAACCCAGCAATAGTATTATTCTTTGTTCAAAGTGAGATTATCCTGCTTGTGTTTATTCAGTCTCAACATGACTGAAGAGATGGATAACTGCATATATGTTTAAGTATATAGAATTGATAAGCATATTTCTAAGTTTTTGTTGGATAGTTGAACAGAACTGGTTACAATCTCATTGTTTGAATCCCCACTTTATAAGCTCCACTTTAGTATCTTGAATAACTATATGTAAGAAGACCATCTGTAATCATCAACTAGCGATTCTTACTGTTTATTTTTTCTTTGAAATTATGTATTATTTCTACCTGTTTTCTGTTTTGTTTAGTTTTTCTTTAAATTAAATTTTTAAAAAAAGACACTACAGTACCCAGTGCTGATCATGGAGTGTCATGATGTGAAATTCAACAATACTATTATTTTTTGTTCAGAATGATTTTAACCTGCTTTAGTTTGTTTAATCTAAACATAAATGAAGATATGGATAACTTCATGTATGTTCAAGTGTATAGGATTGACCACCATGTTACAAAGTTTTTGTTGGACAGTTGAACAGAACTGGTTGCAATCTCAGTTTGAATTCCCACTTTACATGTTTCATTTTTGTATCTTGAACAACTATTTGTAAAATGACAATATGTAAACATCAACTAGTGATGAAAGTATGTATTCTTTGTACCTATTTTCTGTTTTGTTTAGTCTTTCTTTAAATAAAATTTTTTTTAAAATTTGAGATACATGAGATGGATTTCTGAAGAACTTTCCTCTATCAAACTTAAGCTTTAAAAAAGATGCTCACATTTTGTTATAGCCAGATCTTGGAAACAACTTCAATGCGCATTGACTGAAGAATGGACAAAAATGATGAGATGAGTTATTTTTATAGAGAGGATTACTACTCAGCCATTAAGAAGGACAAACTGGGACTTCCGGGAGAACATGGCAGACAAATAATAGCAGCCACGGAGGCTCTCTGAAATTACCAGTTTAGAATCCAGGAGCGGTGCCCTGTGAGGAGTCCTACGCAAGGGGACATGTACCCTGCTGACTCAGGAACGAAGTAAGTTGAGAGAAACCAACTGGAAATGCAATCCTGATGCTATAACAGGAACAGATAAAATCTCAGTGTGGAAGCTGGATCCTGTGCCATTGGAAGCCGTGATTTGAATTTCCTGCTGTCGATATTGCGTCCCAATCTGCATGGCAGGGAGAGAGACACGAAAGCTCTGAGAGCTGGAATCGGTGAACCAAACAGCATTGAGAGCAGGACTGCCAGGGAGCTCTGCATCGACCTGCGGTGAGTGAGAGACATGGGGACCCTTTCACAGAGTAGGAGGCTCCAACAGAGGACATTCTGGGAACGAGCAGACTAGCCGGAACAGGGCCCTGCAGTGACGTTAGTCACATATTCCCCTCTCAAGTGGGAGTGGTGGGGAGTGCTTGGCCTGGTGACACTGCGGACTAAGATCCTGTAGGCTAGCCCAAATCAGGTCCCTGTGCTTGGCGGCGCACCCTAGCAGTGAAACATTCAGTAGGTTGACCTGGAGGGGTGGGCCCAGCAGAGGCTGCCCAGGTCTGTGTCTCCCTAGTACACTGAAGTGGGTGGGAACACTTAGCTGGCAGATTCAAACAAACTGCAACAGACAAAGAGAAAAAAAAAACTGGGCCTCCTACATATGCTTGTATGGAAGGAACAAAAGTATGGGAAAAGGGTGCAACAAGAAAGGGTCCTCAGTCCCCAATCCTGAGAACACTGATCCAGGAAAGGTAAATGCAAAAGAGAATGAAGACAGAAAACATGCAATATCAGACACAGCACCTATAGATATAAAGCGGTATCTCCAGAGCCTCATAGATGAGTTCAAAAATGAAGTATTTAATGAAATCAAGAAAGATATAAGTAGAATAGTTAGAGAAATGCTAAGCACCGCCTAAGGAAAAACAGATGGTAGAATGGAAGAACAGAAAAAAAGGGGAGAATTGTTTGATGGAAAAAATAGAGGAAACATAGAATATGTGAAGCAGGTTCACAGAGATTATCAGGAAACCAAAAACTCTATTGAAAGCTGGCATAACAGCTTAAAAGAAACTAAGGATAGATTATCAGAACTGGAGGACAGATTTGTAATGTGGAAGCATGAAATGAAAAACTTCTTAAAAATAACAAGAAAACAAACAGCAATAATACGAAGACTAGAAGATGATAAGAGGATCTACAATCTAAGAATTAAGAACATAAAAGAAGAAGTAGGGACTCAAACAAATGAACTACAAAAGCTATTCACAGAAATAATCCAAGAGAATTTCCCTAATTTAGCAAAAGGTAAAGATAATCAGATGTATGAGGCATACAGGACCCCAGCCACCTACAACCCAAACAGAGCTACTCCCAGGCATATAATAATCAAAATTTCAGAAATCCAATATAAGAACAGAATATTAAAAGCCATCAGAGACAAGAAACAGATCACTTACAAGGGAACACCCATCAGAATTACAGCAGACTTCTCGGCCCAAACCATCAAATCACAAAGAGCATGCGGGGAAATAATTCAAGCTTTGAAAGATAATAACCTCCAGCCAAGATTGATATATCCTGCACAACTGTCCCTAGAAATTTATGGAAAAACAAGGTGCTTCCAGGATAAAGAGGAGCTAGGGGAATTTGCAACCACCAGTTCAACTCTACAGAGATTATTGCAGGATATTCTAAAAATGAAAAATACCAAAATTCCAGAAACAGTGGCAGAGAGGCCACAATGAATGGAGCAGAAAGTGAAATGAAGAGGACAAACTGGCAACTAATGACAGAAAAAGAGCTCAACAGAAATGAGGCAGAGAAGGTTGAATGATAGTAACAGCCATTTTGGAGAAAACAAGACATCATAATAGGTAGTGCTGATTTAATAACCTCTTGTTTTGAAGTCCCATCAAGCTTTTGTTATTCTGTCTCCATCAGTTTTAACGTGTTGTATCTTATTGGATTTTATTATATGTGATAATATAAACAAAAACTTTTATAGACGAGGAGATTATACAGAAACCATTGTTCATTTTCTGTTAGTTGATTCTAAATACCCTGTAATACTGTCATTTTCTTGAATGGCTTTACATTGTCTTGATATGTTTGATGCTACAGTATACGAAGTTATACCCAAAGATTTTAAGAGAAGAGACACTATGGTAACTACTATTATGTCGAGACTGTCTTGTGGTGAAACACTATTTTGCTTAAATGGCTATGTTTTGACCTGCACTGTTTTGTTGTTATGCCTCTTTTTTATCTCAATCTCCTTTTTATTATCTACTTTTTCATTTCTATCCTTTTAATTAAGGGAAAAATAAATAAAAAATAGCAGAATATATTATAGTAACCCACTCTGATTTCCTATTAACTTGATTAGAAACTCTGTATTGCACTCACCATCTTGTTTTGACTGATTTTCCTCTATTCTGTTATGCTAGATAGTACCAAGTTTGAAAGTATAGGCAACAACTATGAAGACAATAAGATTCATTGTGACGTCCATTCTGGTTGACTATTATCTTCTTTTGAAGTCCTCTAATGTCTCCAATGTTTTGGTTTTATTGGTCTTATTCTTTACTGTTTTGTTCAATTTTATTATAACTGATGATATAGGCAATTCTTTTTAAGATAACAAAAGGCATTATGGTAACCATTGTTGATCACCTTATATTTTGTTTTTACATTATGTATTATGTCCATCCTTTTGATTTGACTGACTCTGTCCTGGTATGTCACATTTGGTTTTACTTTCTTCAAAAAAAAAGTAATAAGAACTGTGGGAGTAATAAAACCCAAAATGTGTAATTGTCATTGTACAAAAGAAAGGAAAAGAAAGTTCTCTAAAAGATATAATTGCATATATATTTAAGTGTATAAGATAGATAACCATATTATTGAGTTTTGTTGGATCATTGAACAAAACTGTTTGTGGTCTCACTGTTTGAAAGTCCCCTCTACATTCTTTAATTTTGAACTTCAACAACTATTTTTAAGATGACAATATGTAATTAACTAGTGATTTCCTACTGTTTATTGTTTCTGAAATTCTGTATAACTTGTACCCTTTTTCTGTTTTTTTTTTCTTTTTTCTCCTTAAATAATTTTTTTTAAAAAAGGTAAAATAAAACCAGAAAAAAATAAGGACAAACTGGCCACAGTTACAGCTAAATGGATGCAACTGGGTCCATACTCAGTGACA
This sequence comes from Cavia porcellus, assembly GCF_034190915.1. Lineage (NCBI taxonomy): Eukaryota > Metazoa > Chordata > Mammalia > Rodentia > Caviidae > Cavia > Cavia porcellus. The sequence goes on along the minus strand of NW_026947489.1, from coordinate 49,293,698 downwards.
TAAATAAGACGCTCATATGTAAACATCATATTGTCTCCCTAGAGTGGAAAGCTGAAAGTAACAATATATGTATACGTGTATGTATATATTACATATTAAGAATAGTTAAAATATTTATAATATTTATTTCTCTGAGTTCAGTGAAGAGAAAGATTTGTGCTGCTATTGTTTGGATAATTGTAAGCAGATGTCTTGTGCTCTGGGTGAATGATTTGGGGATGACAGGATGCAATGTATGTACCTTTGTTGCTTCCTGATTGACCTGTTTTGAAATTTTGTTTTAGTTTTTTTTTTTCTTTTTTTCTTCCTTGAAATAAAATGGATTTGTAAAAAAAGAAGTGCTTAGTGTAGCTTTCCTTTATAAGGTAACAGGACTCAGTGAAAACTGCTCTCTTCTAGGAGATTCAAGGGAAGGAAAACAGGAGAATATTCAGCAAATAATGATTATTAATCCTTGCAGAACACTTTACAAATAGAAGATGCATTTCTGTGCTTATTAGTATATTTCAGATGCTCCCCAATTTTTAGATGAGGAAACATGGTTTAAACCCACACTCCCTGGAGTAGGCACTCTTAGACCCTTCTCATGAAGTCTGTCATATGTATTAGAGTCTTACATAAATACAGGAAGCATCTAAATGCAAGACTGAGCAAGGTGTATGTCTCTAACTCCAGCACAGTGGGAAGCTGAAGTAGGAAGACCACAAGTTTGAGCTCAGTAGAGTCACTTATTAAGAGCCTGTCTCAATTTTATTTTGAAATGGGATGTGAATGTAGCTCAGGGCAATTGTCCTGGGTTCAATCTTCAGTAACCCCCTTGCCAAAAATAAATTTAGAAATAAATAAAGTCAGTACGCCAATAAAAAATACATTGACATTAATGTTCCTCTAAATACCCCCCCCCTCCGTCTTTAAACACATATCCCATCATTCTTTCAACTTTCTGAATCAGTTCTAGGAAGACCTCATGACAGCTCCAGTGGAGCTGCCTGCCCCCACATCAGCTAAGGATGTGTAATTTTCTCTTGATGTATTAGACACCGTGAGTCTAACTGCTCCTTGGTTCTGCATCTATCACTGTATACACTGGTCCTCACTGCCTTAAGAATTCTCCAGGCAAGATCCTGGCCTCAATCTCTGTGATTATACGGTTTCCATAGGTAGGAATGTGGGAGTCCTGGGAAATTTAATGATAAAATCTTGGCAGTTTTTCCTTATTTTACTTTAGGTTTTTTTTTTATTGCCATTCTGGAGATTGAATGTAGGACTTCATGTTTGCTTTCTAAGTCCTCTACCACTGAAGTGAACCCATAGCCTCTAGATGGACTTTGTCCATATTCTGCATCCCACCATGTCACCTAGGTGCTCAAGGGTTTCTGCAGTACCACAAGTGTCCAACAGGGGTTTGAAATCTGCACCTGGTCTAACATCAGCTTTTGTGATGTCAACAAAACAAGCACACTGGGCAACCCTAGGTAAAGGTGCAAGTGAAGGAGCTCATGACCAAGTCCTTAGAATTGTGAGTTTTGTTCTGAGTTGGAAGGTCCAACGAAGAGCCATGGATTTCTGAGCACAAACTTTCAGCTTTGCTCAAATGACTGTAGTTTGTGAGCTGATTCCATGAAGCAGATATACCACAGCAAAATAGTGAGCCTTTGTTTTCGTGTAGAGTGGCTTTACACAGCTCAGACAATAGCACAAGTATGTCACATCAGAAAGCAGTGAAGATGTGTTTGCAGACAATGGTGAAGATTCATGTGGAGTAAGATGCTGGGGTTCTTACATGACAGTGAAGTTCAGAATCTACTTGATCAGGACCTGAGAGTGAGAAAAGGGATATTACTTCCCTAAAACAGTGATTCTCAAACTCTCTGGTCTCAGGGACTGTATACATTCAAAATAAGTGAAGATATTGTTAGAAATTAAAATTGAGTCATTTGTATAATGTTTTTATTCATTATAACAATATGCTAATGTTAGCATAAATAATATTTTTGTGGAACATATTTTCCAAAGCAAAAAAAAAAAAAAAGAAATAAAAATGGCATTATTTACATTTTGTGAAACAATTTAATACATTCCATGATAGAAGAAAGCTGGATTTTTGTATAATACCTTTATCACACCATACAACATAGGGCCTCTGGAAAGGATTACCATCTACTAATGGAATAATGGCAGCAAATAAGGCTACTAACAACTTAGTATTTTGAAAATAGATGTGACTTTTTCATCCCAGGAACAGTCTTGGAACACCTGACTACAGTGTCCTTTTCTACACTTTGAGTACACTAGTCTATTGTTAAACCTTCAATAGAAACCAGTTAGCTAGATTTGGTAATGATTAAGAGTTTAAAGATAAGGATCTGAGTAATCTTAGGAATTAATACATCGAAAAATAAACGAATTTGAATATGAAAGACCAAGTAGAGTGGGAAAACCCTTACACAATGAAGAAGAAATTTGGGAGTAAAGTAATAAGGGAAAAGCTGGTAGATAAAAGAAGCAAACAAGATTATGAGCTCTGATTCTAGAGCAGAGACCTGCTGTCTTGGGCTGTATCTCTACAGTCTTATCTCTGCCTGAGTGATTCTTGTCTCATAGATGAGGAGAGCCAGGCATTGGTGGTAACAGTAAAGGCCTAAAGTTCTTTCATAATTAAGATTAATTTCAGTGTTCTGGAATTGCATTAGTGTCTATAAACAGAAGAATAGGATGAGCATTCATAGTCAGAAAATCTGATATTCAAAATTATTTAGCACAAATATAGTATCACAAGTAAAAAATTTCATACCATGTAGCTTTTTTATTCATAATCTAAAATATTGTGAAAAATTACCTTCAGAGTATAGGTTAAATGCAAAACATACATAATTTTGTGTTTACACTTACGTTGTAGCCCCAAGATATCACATACTATATAAACACATATTCTAATATCTTTAAAAAATCCAAAATCTGAAATGCTTTTGGTTACAAGCATTTCAGATAAGGAATGCTCAATCTGTACATATCAAATCTGTAATAAGATCACCCATACTACCTATGAACATAATGGCTACAAGATTGGGAAAATTATGATTTTAATATCTATAATCATATTTTTATTTCCTATGATAGTAAAAGATTTAATATTTCTAATTTTATTATTTCAGTGCCTGAGGTCAAGATATATACCAAATCTTCAATGATAGCATTTTCCATTTCAATAGCAAAAGCCAGAATCATTTCAGAAGCAATAAAACTTTTAGTTTGTGTATGGGCAAATTTTTGATAAAGGTATCTTTGGTATTTGGGAAAGTCTGTAGCAAAATAAAGTATTATTTTCAGCAACAATAATTAAATAATATGTGATATTATTAACTATTGTTAGAAAGGTGCTTTAATTTTATGAGTATCATGCTGTTTATAATGTATTATAGCTCACAGCTCAAGAAACAACTTAGTTGAATAACTACATTTGTAGCAATAGTGTTGACAGCCTAATATGAATTTTTCTGAGATACTGAGATTATGTGTGTCTGTATCAAAGATATATATAGATATAGACAGATAGATATAGATAGCTGATATAAATGACATAGATGATATAGATAATATATATGATATAGATGACATAGATGATATAGATGATATGGATATATAGATATATTCTCCCCACAGTGGCTGCAATACTTGTACCATTGTACCAGTGATGCCTGGGTTAGGACTGTGTGTGGAAATTAGTGTTCTGTAGCTCAAGGCTGCCATTACAGTAGTAGCAATGTTAGTATCTATAGTCACGGGAGATTTTCTACCCAAGGTGTTGAAATTAGTGGTATTTGCATTTAAATAAGTAGTAAAATTAATAAATATCAATATTAGAAGTTATTGTTTGCAGTAGGGTTTAGAACAGAAGAAATAATGTAAGTAAGAATGGTGGGAGGAATTGAATACTCAGTAGTCCTGACAATGACAATATTACTTGTACAGATTCCACACGTATTTGAAGAAGGGAAAGTAGTTATGACAGGAACAACATTACCAGTGCTGGAACCTCTCACACTTGTAGAAGAATAAAATCAATCATATATAAATTGTGTTGGTTGCTTTTCTCTTGTTGGTGGGACAAAATATCCAACACCCAAAATGAAAGAAGGAAAGGTTTATTTAGCTCACTGTGGAGGTTTCAGTCCATAATCAGCTGGCTCCAAGGCAGGGCGGCATGGAACTGGGGTAACATTTCAAGGCAGCAGCCATAGAAAAATGGAGGAGAGGCAGGATCAAGCCTCTTCTCCTCCCTTATAATGTATGCAGGCCATCCTCTCACCCCCAGGTAAGATGTAGCACTCTTAGCATCTCCTTGTCCTTCTCTGCACAGGATGAGGATATTTACAAATTAAGAACCTGGCTGCCTGCTGAGTGTCTCAGTTAAACTTCTAAACTTCTCAAGGTGACACAGTGTATCTGCCATAACAATCCACCCCATGTCAACTTGATAACCAGCCATATTTCTTTAAACCAGCCTTCAGATACAAAGGCAAAGCATTCTTAACATTTCACAACTTTAACATTATAACACAGTTTAGCAATACTTAAGAACCAACATTAAGTCAATGAACTTTATATTACATTAGAACCATAATATTTTGCCCCTGGCCTCCCAAAGACTTATTCCTTTGTGTAAATGGCATTCAGTCCATCTATAAGAGGTGCCAAAGTCCTAACAGTTTCAGCATTGCTCAGAAGTCTAAATCCTAAGTATCCTCCTGGATGTAAGCCAAACTAAGCCCTTATACAAACAAAAACAAAGTTAAACACTTCCCCTATACAGTGGCACAAGATAAATACTCCCATTCCAAAAGGTACAAACATGGCGATACAAAGCATTGGAACCAAAGCAAGTCCAAAATCCAGCAGGGCGAACCTTAAGTCCTGTAGTTGTACTTTCAGCATCTGAAGCAAACTGCAGCAAATTGTGAGTGCCAAAGGGTTTGCATGGCTTCATCCCCATGGCACTCCTGGTGGCTTTAGCTCCCACAGCTTCTCTTTTGGGCTGGCTTTGATCTCTCTTTATAAGTTTCCTTAGACAATCCACACTCCTGGATTTTCCAAACTTCTGAATTCTCCATTGCACATTTGGCTTCATGCTCACAACTTCACACACTGCCCTCTCAGGAACACACTGCCTGGCTTCCCAGACCTTCTAACATCAGGATGGAAGCCTTTTTAACCTCACAACCCTCATTCTGTATGCACCTAAGACCAGCCCCCATGTGGATAATGTCAAGGTCTGCTAGTAGCAGGATCAGTAGCGAGGCTTTCTTTTCTCTTGGCTGTAGGGGTCAAGTTCCTGGATCACTGGGCACCCTAAACCTGATTGTGAGGAACAGCTTTGCTATGCCTCCACCATTCTGGAACCTCATGGGGCCTCTGCTGCCATTCTGGAACATGTTGTTCTGAGGTTTTTCTCCTCTAAGCAAAGTCTTTCACTTTTGCAGTTTTGAGACTGCAAAGTGTTGTGACCTGCTGCCTCTTTTGTGATGCCTCCAGGCCATCTTTTCAATTCTCCTGTTCTTTCTCAGCAAATGAGATCTCTTTGGCTCTATGTCTGTATCCACAGCTTTACTGGAGCCTCCTGTCTGGTCAAATCCATGTTTGAAATCACCCTACTGGGCTCTGTGCTCTTGATTCCCAACATAAATCTGGCAAAAAAAAAAATCCCTAACAATAGCCATGCCACCATCTCAACATCTGACTGCCTTGAAATTTCTTCTGTCAGACTGATTATATAACACATGATGAAATATACAACTACTTTACAGAAAAAGAAACACAATAGTACCCAGTGCTGATTCCATAGTGCCATGATGTTAAATCCAGCAATACTATTATTCTCTGTTCAGTGATTTTTTTGTTTAATTTCAACATACATGAAGGTATGAACAGCAATTTTGAAGAGAATAGAGACACTATGACAACCATTGATGACTTCCCTATCATCTGATCTTGAAGTCCTAAAATGCCTTCCTCATCTTGTTCAGATCACTTCTATGCCATGTTGTTTCGTGTGAATTCTATGTATGTGAAGATACAGACAACTATTTGGAAAAAAACAAGACACAATATGATAAATAGTGAAGATCTCTGATTGTCCTGGTTTGAAATTTATGACTCTTACATTGCTTTCTTATGTTCTGTTTTGTTGTTTGATTTTACCCTCTTTAAAATAAAAAAAAAAAATTCTTCTGTCAGATTAATCAGTCCACTGCCTTTAACCTTAGTCTTAGGCAAAGTCTCTGGACATAAACAAAATGCAGACAAACTTTTGCCAAGCTGTAACATATATCAACTGGAGTCCAACAACCAAAGCAGTCCTTCTTGCCAGCAGGAACTTCCCGATCCTGGTCTTTATTGGCAAGCTTTCTGTCAATATTCTGCCTCCTAGATTTGACCAGAATCTCCCAAGCTTTGATCAGAGCCAGAGCAAAATGGGGCGAGATCAAGCCTCCTCTTCTCCCTTATAGCGTATGCAGGCCATCCCCATCTCCCCCGCCCACAGGGAAGATATAGTACACAAAATTTCCCCACTCTCCTTTGCACAGAATGAGGATACTTACAAAGTAAAAGCCCTGGCTCCCTGCTAAGTCTCTTGGTTCAACTTCTGAACTTCTCAAGCTGACACAATGAATCAACCATAACAGAAATATAATTATTAATGCTATGAACAAGAGTCCTAGTTAAAAGAGTAGTGATTATATTGTAGTACACTACAGTGCTTGCTGGGAAATTCATTATGGTTATATGAAAAATTTCATTAGTACTGGAACTAGTAGTTCTTATAATGAAAGGCCTGATTGTACCAGGAACAGTAGTACTAGTGGAAACAGCAGCAGCACTTGAATGGTAGTGATAGGGACAGTAGCACTGGTGTTCAAGTAGTAGGAAGAATAGTATTAGGGGTTGTAGAGTTAGTGACATCAGTAGTATTGATTGGGGAAGGAGTGATGCTAACAGGAACAGTAGGAGTAGTGTTCACAGGAGTAATGAAAGGATTTGTATCAAGAGCAGTTGTATTAGTGGTGACTTCAGTAGTATTTGTTGGTAAAGAAAGAGTATGGGCTGGAACAGTAGCACTGGTGCTCACAGTAGTAGGAAAAGGGGCAGTTGTATCAGGAGAAACAGTACTGGTGGTCACATCTGCTGACAGAGAAATTGTGCTCACAGGAACAGTAGCACTGGGACTCACTGTTGCAGGGAAAGGAGTAGATGTATCAACAGAAACAGGACCGGGGGTGGCAGTGGTAGTATCTGCTGAGAAAGAAATTGTGCTCACAGGAACAGCAGCACTGGAATTCACTGTTGCAGGGAAAGGAGTAGGTGTATCAACAGAAACGGGACCAGGGGTGGCAGTGGTAGTATCTGCTGAGAAAGGACTGGTGCTGCCAGGAACAGTAGCACTAGTGCTCACATTAGTGGGTAAATGAGTAGTATCAGGGGCCGTAGCACCAGTGGAGATGTTAGGAGTAGTTGAGGAAGAACTGTTTGTGAAGAGAATAGTAACTCTGGTGCTCCCAGTGTTCTGGAAAGGAGTAGTTGTGTCAGAGGCAGACGTACGAGTGGTGACATCCATAGTATTTTGCGATATAGGAGTGATGCTCATAGGAACTGTAGTACTGGTGCTTTCACTATTAGGGTAAGAAGTAGTTGCATCAGGAACTATACTAGCATTTGTAACACCAGTAGTACTTGTTGCAGAATCTGTGGTTTTCATGGGAAAAATAATACTAGTACTAGTGGCAATAGAACTTTTGGAGAAAGGAGTGGCTGTGTGAGGGGTAGTGGTACTAGTTGTAATGTAAGTAACATTCAGTGTATAATTTGTGGATGTGACGGGGACAGAAGTACTTGTAAGTGTAGTAGCTGTATCAGGAACAATAGGAGTAGTGGTAACGTGAGTAGAACTTTCAGAAGGCGTGATTGTGATTGGAACACTGGTAGTAGTGTCCACTGTAGTATTTGTACTACTGAAACTAGTGATAGTCTCAGCACTGGTAGACTCAGCAGTAGATGGAGATGGGTGAGTACTCCTGGGGTTGGCACTTGTTATAGTTGGAGTGGTAACTACAGAATCACCGTGAATCCAAATAACCTTGGTTAATTTTTCCAGGTTGATATTCTTGTCAGTTAATTGAATAGTTAGAGCCTGCCATGGAAGAAAAGATAATGGTGCAATATTAAAACTTCTTAAACATTATTTTAAATTCACTCTTCACATTGCAATTTAACAACAGAAAAAGTGTTCATCTTTCTCTAGGGAGAAATAGTAGATAAATGGTCACATAGATTATTACTTTAGAGAGATCATCTTTGTGCTCATGTTTATTAAAATGTTTCCTTTGCCATTTAATCTTTCCGATTAAACAACTGGCTGTTTTCATTTTATGATCATCAATACCTCATACCCACAGTGCTTGGCCCATAAGAGACATCTGGGGTCCCGTGAAGATTTTCTAAAAGAAATAACGTGGGGGTTTTTCTTCATTGTTCCTAATTAGAAGTTACTTGCAAAAAGTGATTTTGAACCTAGTATTTCGGTAAAACAGCTATAAATAATTATGAGGCCCTAGAGAAGTGATCTATTTGGGTCATTTTCTAAAGTTCAAATATCAAGCCTAGAGTGATGGTGTATGGTTGTAATCCCAGGAATTCAAATGCTGAGGCAGGAGGACTGCCGCAAGTTTGAGACCAGCTTGGGCTACAAAGTGAACTCAAGGCCAGCCTGAATTGCATAGTGAGACATTGTCTCAAAAAGATAAACTAAATTAAATTAAATTAAATTAAATTAAAACAAGTTCAAATATCATCAAGGTATCCTTTTCACCTTTTAGAAAAAAACTACAGTTATCCATTGTTCACTTTTCTAACCTATGGATTACTAAATCCACATTTATGATTAGCTTTATTTTCTAAAATAGAATTTTTTTTCCTTTTTGGTTGCTTTTGGTACTTCCTCTTCTAAAATTCCAGTTTACTTGCATTTTGGCAACAAAACGCAAAGAGAACTGATCCCTCAATAGGGTCTTCTATCTATGTCACTGTTCTTTAAGTGAATCTCACACCCTGGGTGGAATATATTCACTTGGTGATCACTATAGTTTAATGCCAATTTTCAACTTAAAAGAACCATCTACTTGACCATGGGTATGAATGCTTCAAAAAAGAGGGGGAATCCTTCTGTAAGTTCAAGGAGTCCCTCATTCCTTGTTTTGAACTTTGAATGGAAAAGTAAGTTTTGTTATGTAGTCTAGAAAACAAGTCTATATAAACATAGCTCAATTTTCTTGGTAAACACATGGAGAGGCTATTATAAAACTGCTGATCATTGGTCCCTGGACTACCAGAGAAAGATCACCAATGCTGTACATTCTACAACATTTTTAGGAGTGTATCCACTCAACATTTTGGTAACCTTTCTAATATGTGTGTACCAAAAATTGTAATAGTGGCGACAATTTTTCAGAATACTAAATTATCTTATGATAGTTAAATCAGATAGGTATGCCTATGGGACAGACTTGGATGCTCTAACACTGGCTACTGACATGTTACTCACTAAAGTGGGACATCTCTTTTTTCCTATTCTCCCTTGTTATCAATATATGGAATACGCTATACCCTTACCCTCTACTCTTATTGCAAGGACCACATATGTGGTAACATCAGAGAGCACTATGATTACTTCAAGAACAAGACAGAAGAATAATTATTTATTTATATAATCTTAAAATAGGAGAAAAGCTCCTAAAACATAGTCACCAAAAATTCTAAACTTGTGACCACATAGAAAGTTACTAAGCTTCTCACCCACCCCAGTGAAGCTACAAAAGTTAGACACACTTTTGTTAATAAGCCAATCCAACCCACTCCGTCAAGACTGAGTCCCCTTCCGCTATTCTTCTGTTCAAGCTGAAGCCCCTTCCCAGTTTTCTCTTCCTTTTGAAGGCTTTTTCATGTAAATTCATGTTGTTGCTTCAGTTTAATTTCCATTATCACGGAATTAAAACCCCCTAAGTATCCTGTATCAGTGGTACTCTGTTCAGCCATACCTGGTTGGAAGGATCACTCTTCAAGTTGGTCTCTATGAATTGCTGGTTGTCATAAGTGAAACTGACTTGTGTCACATAAGTAGAGTTCACACCCCAAACTTTAATATATCCAACTTTCAGAGGATTTGAGTCATTTAAATACTTATTGTGTATGACTTGGATTTGCAAGATATTCTATAAAGAATTTGTAAAGAGAAAAAAACATTACATTTTAAAATAGACTATATTTCACATTAAAATATAGTAATATAAAATACTTTTGTAGCACCGATTCTCTTTCTTCCTTTATTCTCCTTCTCCCCCTCCTCCTCCTCCTCTTCCTCCTCCTCATCTTGCTCCTTCTCCTCCTCTTGCTTCTTCTTTGTTTGTTTGTTTGCAGTAACAGATATACTCAGGACCTTTACACTGAACTATAATCTCAATCTCTTTTCTTTGCTAAATTTTGAGATAGAGCCTTGCTAGATTGCTAAATTGTCCACACTGACCCCAAATTTTCAGTCTTCCTCCCTCAGCATCCTAGAGACTGGAGACATGCATCACCATATTTGGCTCCGTTTTCATTTTTAATTTCATTTTAAATTTTAATTAAACATTTTATGAATATTTACTTTCTCAGTATCTGCTACAATAATTTTGATGATGTCAAAAATAAGCTTAGGTACCAGCTCTTCAAAACCTATTTTGTGTATACTTATTACTAATTTTTATCATAATTTTGAAATGAAAGTGATATTGTCTCTGTTTCACAGGTAAAGAAAATGAAGCTCCAGAAAATAGAGAAGCTCAAGGCCATAGAAGTAAAGGACATAGATAAGGTGGAATCATGATGCACATATGTGTACTACCTCAGTTAATACAAGGTGACAAAAAGGTAGCTCCTTTGATAAGCACAGTCCACAGGAATATAGGAACTTATATAAATTGCTATCAGTTTAAGTTTCAATTCAAGGGTGACAATAATAAGAGACAAATCATGAAATATCACTCAGATGAAAATCATGGCAAAATTTGTTGTGAAGAGAGAGAAAAAAATCACCTTGGGAATACAGTGGAGAAGGGAGGATTTAGTTAGGACATTGAAGTCCCAGGTGAACGGATAGGATTTATAAAAGTGATATGAATGAGACAGGGAGTGGTGCAGGTATATATACAGTGATCCCAAGCTCACTCTGAGTGAGTATCAGGGCAACTGTCACTGGTTCTATGTAAACAGAAATGAGATTAGCTAATGCGTGCGATGAAGCCATCAAGAATCTACACGATTGGGCCAGGGATTTAGTTCAACGGCATAAGCGCCGGCCTGGCAAGCATGAGGCACTGAGTTCAATCACTGGTACCAACTCCCCCCCCCCAAAAAAAGAATCTACACGATTAAAAAAAAAGAGTTCATTCCAGTAGAGGAGAATTACAAATGTCTCAATTCTAATAGTATCAACAGAAAAAGAAACACATTCAACTGGTATTTCTAAAGAATTAACAGAACTCTTTTTGGCTGATCGGACAGGCAGGAACAAGGGAAAATCAAGATAAAGAAATATAATTTGAAACAGATAGGTACATCAGGGCTAATTCTTACTGATTTAGTAGCTGATTGATAAATTTTCTGGAATTTTGCAAGCTGCTTAATAACCCAAAATCAGGTAAGATGTGGGAAGTCTTTACATTACAGAGATCAGTAAATGCTGCAACTCAGCTCCCATCCCCACAAAGCTGCTTATCAGCCAGGCAACACTAAGAATAACCCCACAGAAAGCGGGGAGCTTTCTTTCATTTCAGGCCCCCAATCTTTAGGGGAAAAAAAAAACAACCAACTCATCAAACATCACAGAAGTAATGATACATGTGTCACCAACTTGGAATAATGAAAAAATGGAATTTTATAGTCAGAAATTATTTTAGAACAATCTAATGTCTTATAATAAAGAAATAGATTAATCAGGAAAGTGTCTTTCCTAAATTGAGTACTTAGTAAAAATAGAACAAAACTCCAGAGTTTAGAGATCAACAGCCTCATTTACAAACAGCAATTTGAGAGGAAAAATAAAGTCTTGTACTCAACTACAATAAGAGACAATATACAGACGTAATTAGTAAGTAGTGAGTGTTGTATTTAGTTTCAAAAAGTCTAATGTAGGATAGAGAGAATATGACCTGATTACTCATGTCTATGAAAATTACTTGGATGTCTTAGATGTCTATGCAATTTATATAGCCCAAACATCAGATACATGTGCATAAAAATGAATGCTGTGTGATATCCATGAACGAGTCACACTAAAATAAGTACAGACAATACAAAAGCTCATGCCATCATGTAGGAATACAGTGCAAATTGTATATGCAATTTAGAATTTTCTAGTAAACACATTTGTAAAAAGTAAACAGAATAAATTAAAGATATATTTCATTTAGCCAAACTTTCTAAAATGTTATTTCAATGTATCACACATAAAAAAGGGGGATGAGGTAGTTTACAATGTTTTTTTTTCAAAGTAACCACTTGAATATTTCAAAATAGGATGGCTACATTCGTAAGTACTCTGTAGCCAAATGTGGCTCTTGGTTGGTATACTGGAAGTGAGGATATAAATTATGATCTCAACCCTGGGCAGTATGTTTTAGGAAAAATCTATATTAAGTGAAGTCCAAATAGAGTGATCATATCTAGTAGCCAGTATGTGTATAAAACAACAAAACTAACCTAGATATGGATAACTCTGAAACGAAAAGACAAATGGATATATAACAGATATCCTCAAATATCTGAAGCACCACTGTAGAAAAGAAAAAAATAGATTTTTGCAACAGTAGTTCTTATTTCAAGTCAGTAGGTAAAAAGTTAAACACAAGATTATTCCAGGTTTGACAGAGAATGATTCCCCTACTTTTCTTGTTAGAATTACAGATTATCCATGAACTTGTTTAAAATGTGAAGTACATTGGCTGCATTGTGGTCCTCAATCATCTTCTGTAGTCTATCCTTTTCTGTGTAATTTTTAATCTCTACACAGGATATTCTGTTGCTGCTCTGCTTCTGGGATTGGTCCTATGACTCTACTTTGCTAATGGGAAATTAGGCAACTTGATGTAAGAAATGATTTTAAACACTACTCGGGTATTTTTACTTCTACTTTTGCCCTCTTCAATAATCATGAAAAAATCATTCTCAGACTTTCCTATAACCCAAAACCCAATTTCCTATAATTTCATTTTATACTGCCCTTAACCATCAAACACATATGTGAGTGAGTACCATCAAGACAATTCAAGCAAACTAACAAACCGAGGCTGACACCTGACTCATGAGAACCAGTCAAGACGAGACCGATCTAGCTCAGTTCTTCTGGAGCTCAGAATCTCAGTGTTTATTGCTGGTTGCATGGCACTAAGGTTTGAGATTTACTACATGTTGGACAATTTAATATAAATTTGCTCTTCAAAGTTTTATCAGCCAGAAAAATTCTCATCCCTGAAAACATGTTATAAATTTAAGGGACCATTTTTGCCCAGAAAGTTTTGTTCTCTTCCTCCTCCTCTTCCTCCTCCTCCTCCTCCTCCTCCTCCTCCTCCTCTTCCTCCTCCTTCTCCTCTTCCTCCTCTCCTCTCCTCTCCTCTTCCTCCTCCTCCTCCCCTCTTCTTCTTCTTCTTTTTTCTCTCTCTCTGTCTCTGTCTCTCTCTGTCTCTCTCTCTCTCTCTCTCTCTCTCTCTCTCTCTCTCTCTCTCTCCCTCTTCCCCCATGTTATGTTGGATAATTATCAAAATAAGACTGTTACTTCCTTAATTTAGTGTCAACAAACATGAATTAAAAAAATAAAGGCACGAATGACCTCCCATTAAGATGTAAGATACTAGTTACACAATTCAATTGTATAAATGCATAATCTTTAGCTAACTGGAAAAGCATTTATAAAACACAGTAGTTTTACCTGAGCTGCTGTAAAGTTAGCCAGGAAATAGTTTCCATTTTCATAAGTATCTGAAAGCAAGGGGAAAATTGTTTTAATTCTAGTTTATAACCTCATGTGCAATCATAAAACATTTTAAGGGGTTACAATTACTGATCACATTGTTCATCAACTCCCTGAGAATCATTAAGCACAGTAATAAGCACTTGCCAAACATGCATATGACTGTGGTCTGGATCCCTGGCACACACATACAAAGAAAGAGGGGAAGAGGAGAGAAGAGGAGGGGGAGGAGGAGGAAGAAAATGAGGAGGAGGGGAGGAGAAAGGGAGAAAAAAGAGGGGAGGAGAAGATGAGGAGAGCAGAGAGGGGAAGGGAAGGGAGAAGAAAAATAGCAAGGGCATTCCACTTAAGAAACCCATGAGTGGAAAGGAGGTGGGGAGGAAAGGGTCTGGAAATGCAAGGTATTCCAAGTTAAATTAAGATTAGATGTCGAGATGAAGTATAAAAGATACTGATAAATTATTCTGCACTGATATAGGAAACGTGAGAGTTTACGTATCTACGATAATAAAAGTTCAAAATAGAAAAAAAACAGTTAAGGATTCAAACTTCTAAATCAGATAAAAAAGGACTCAAAAACCAGTTTTTGTACATTTTGTACATTTTGTAACATTTGTGCAACCTTGGGCAAGTCACTTAGCATTTTATGATTTGAAGAACAGATACATAAAATATATGATGAATATTTAAAGTTTTTCAAATGTATTACAGTAAAAGACATTACCATTAATCCCCCTCAATTTGAACACACTTATCATTCTTACTATCTTATGAGGCAGTCGTGTAAGTCCTTTTTGAGTGAATGTCACATGCCATAAATGGAAAAGTAGGCTCATAAAAACATTACAGTATGTTTTTATTCACTTTATTCCCTGAATCTGGCACCCTTGCACCATTCTACTTCTGGATGTCCCCAAAGTCAAAATGACTGTAAAGTAAATATTTTAAATCAATTCAGGATTTTAGGGTAGCCACAACTGTGAAACTAAAGACACTTGTGATTGTTATCTTTTTGGGGAGGGGAGTAGGTACCAGGAATTGAACTCACAACCTTGTATTTGCCAGACAGGCACTTATGCCACTGAGCTATATGAAAGAGGACTTCCAGAGCTGCTTTGGAAAGTGACAGAAATAGTGAAATAAGTGAGTTCAGTGTGAGTGTGTGCAGGGGGTGTGTGTGAAGCATGGTAAGGAGAGCAGGTCGTAATGTATCTTTTAATATAATTTTTTAAAATTAAATATTTCCCATATGTTTCAATCACATCCCACAATAACAGTACCAATTTAAGCACATCAGTACATAGCATTCAGCTTGTGCAAAATAAGTCGAAATTTGTTGTTCACTATCATCATCTTTATTGATGTTCTTTTCCTATCCTTAGTCTGTCATTTAGAGTGCTAGAGATCCTAAGCCCTCTGCCTCTGCAGACGATTCCATTAACTTCCCCCCAATACTTCTCCATCTTTATAGGCTATTGTGATGCCCCAGAGTACTCCACTGTGACAAATCCTTTCTTCGATTATATCAATCTAGCATCACGTCCTTTTTATTGTCCTATTTATTCAACTCAAAATTTGATTTACCTCTCCTACACTACTCCTGCATTTCCTTTTTCATTGAATCAAATATTTTCAAAGTCATAAGTGACTTAAATCTAAATATCTTTTCATGATATTCAAGACTTTCAGGCTTCTTTAAATATACACCTTCCTCTTAAAATACAGTAGGCCTCATCCATGGAAGATAGGTTCCAAGACCCAAAACTCCAGTGGATATCTGAAATTACGTATAGTACTGATGTTTATGTACCATATTTTTTTCTATAAGTGCATACCTATGATAAAGTATAATTTATAAATTAGGCCCAGCAAGAAATTAATAATAATAGCACTATTACAATAATACACTCTAAGCAAAACAATTAAAACAATGTATTCTATTAAACCTTTTGGCATAATGCCCATTATTGAATAAAATACAGGCACTGCAGAACCACAGAAGTTGTTCTGCTGAGATGGATTCTAAATGCCTGTGTTCAGAGACAACACAGATACAATGGACAAAGGGATGACTGTGTCCTGCAGGAGATCGAGCAGTATGTCATAAGACTTCCTCAAGTTAGATAAGATGACCCATAATTTAGAACTTACAAATTATTTCTAGAATTTTCTGTTTAATAATTTCAGACTGTAGTTGACCACCTATAATTTAAATCATGACAAGCAAATCTTCAAATAAAGGGAGACAATATTATTATTATTATTATTATTATTATTACATTACTCTGAGTCAATAACTACTTTATTCATCCTCCTCATGTGGCTTCTATAACTCTCCCTATTTCTTAAAATCAGTTTCATTTGAAGATCTACTCTTGGCCACTGTCAACATCATATCACCTTTCGTAAGTAAGGGAAAGTTTCACAGTAATTACAAAGCTGTTAATGAAAAAATTAATTAAATCTATCCTCATGCCATATTTTAGTATTTAAATTTGAATTTCTAAATGCATTTCATTTAAAAAGTATAAAAAGGCTCTCTGAAAAATATTTGAAAGTTTCAGGGACTATTAACATTTAACTCTAAGTCAAACATTTTCACAAAAACTTAAACTGTATTAAACAATGGCTTTCTCTTTTAAACTTTTTGAAACACAGCTGTGGTGTTATTAAACCACTATGATATCTCTCATCTAGTCCTGATTATCTCAGCCTATACACACACAGGAGCTTTCTACACTCTCTTAAAAGCACTGGCCTTCCACCAGCAGTGACTTTGCCTTTCTGGGGACACTTTATAATGTTCAGAGACATATGTGACTGTGACATCTCATTTTGGTCCTCCGGTGGGGAGAAGACAGAAATGCTGCTAACCCTCCTATAGTAAATAGCCCAGCCACCAGCACAAATAATTAACCACAGTGTCAGTATCACTAAGGATGAGGCAAATGACTTAAAATTAAACCCTTTCTTTTTTCATGACAATCTTTAGTGTTTTCTTTTTATTGTTATTTTAATTTAATATATTTATGGAATACAATGTGATAATATGTCACAATACACAATGACCAAACCAGGGTAGCAAACACTTCTACCCCCTTAAGTATTTCCAAAACACATAACAATTGCACATATTTATGAAGTAGAGTGTGGCATTTCAATACACGTATACAATGTGTATTGATCAAATCACAGTGAAGACAGAGAATTAGGTAAATTATGACAATCTTCTCAATAGAATACGAGAGTCATATTGGTGCTTATAATAAATATACAATAACACCTAGATATATATAAATGTTATGAAAACAATCAGATTTCATTAGTTAAATAAGTAGTAGATTGTCAGTTACATAAAATCTTGACCATTTTCTTAATATGAAAAGCAAGTAGCAAACAGCAAAAACATTTGAAGTGATTGCATTTTTCTGATTTTCTATCTTGAAAAACTTTTAAAGATAATATTTTTTCTTTTGTTTTTGCATCTTTTTTTAGGACATATTAGTTATACAGATTAAATAAGTTTTTGGCAGACTTGTAGATGAACATAACACACTTGATCATTTTTATCCCCCATCACTACTTTAAAGAAACTAACAAGAAGAAAGCTTTAGAATTATTATTAGTGGGAAATAAGCTGCAATTTTAAAATATGTGACAAATTGTAAGGTCAGAATATTCTGGAACAGAGAAATAAGTAGTGAAAATTGACAGCTGATTGCTAGCTCTGTATTTCTGTAGAGGTGTCTGAGGAAGAAGGTGTTCTGATTATAATGACAGATTCCAATTACCCAAGGTAGAACAAGCTATTCCTGGATTTGAGAAAGCATGAAAAGTAATATGAAATATCCTCTTAGCAACTGTCAATTCACAATTTATGAATCCCCAAGAAACTTTTCTAGGATCTAATTTGTCTTCTGAGTAGGGTTCTTCTAAGGAAAAGTTGCCTGGTATCAAGGGCTGATCAAATAAATGCCATGACTGTGTCTCACTGAGAATGAATCCACTGTCAAACTGCTACTTGCACCCACTCTGTTTTATCAGAGAGAGACAGTTCATCACTCCTGAGTGAATCCATAAAATCAGGTTCCTGAACCTACCAAACTAAGGGTTATATACTTGGTCTGTAGTCAGTTGTACCGTAATGCATACAAGCTAACAAAAATTGCAAAAATACTCCAAACATCATTGCCTTACTGACAGTAGCAGACGCAGAGATAGGATTTAGTTTCCAAAGTAGATGATGAGCCCCTACTCTGGGTTGTCTTCATAATACAAAGGCCCGGGAAAGTTTAACTCACCGATGCTTTGTCCATCATCCCAGAATATCTGACCTTCAGCTTTTCCATCATCATCTAATGCAACAGTCAAGCCCATAAAATTCTGTCGACTACCAAAAAAGAAAGAATCATTTTTCACTAGGTTGGAAGTCATAAGAATGAGAATCAGCATTTGCTAAAAATATTACCTATCTAGAAATAAAAAAGAGTGAATAAAATATGTACAGGAGACTTAAAAATAGATAAAATGAGATAAAATACAGGATTATTAACAGTCAGTGGAAAAGCATTTAACATATATTCATATTTGGTTTAACTTCAACATTAAAAAATAATTTACAGTATTCATAATTTGCAAATACACAAATTACAAGTAATATGATGAAATATGCATTCCTTAGGAAGAAGATCCAAGAATAAAGAATCTTTCAAAAGCTTTCTGGTTGCTGAAGAATAAAATCTAAAAACTAGAGCTTGATTTATGCTGGAGGAAGGCCATCAAACACAGTCCCCCTTTACCTGGAGTGGGTGTTAATTGCAGGCTCTTGCCAAGGCAGAATGTAGCCTCCTCTAACATGAAGGTTGATGTGGTCAAGGGGAGCCTTCAGTATTTCCCAATCACCTGTAGATCTGTGGCCAGATTCCTAGAAGAGAGCAAATCAACAAAAAATAGTGAGGGGCAAATGTAGTAAGTAGGTAAATGCATTATTACAAGTCCTCTCTTTCCAAGAAAGTATGTTGGAAAACATTTCAAACTTGAGAATGCCCCTTGCTTTTCACTTTCGATTAGCACTCTGAAAGTCTAGACTTTTCTGTGTCTCCAGGAAAAGTGAGTGGTGAGTATCAATTCAGTGTAAATGCTCAAAGGTACCAGTGTATACTTGTATGCATCTTTCCACTTTCACAAATGTTTCCAAACCTGAACAAATTGGCGGTGATTGCCTTAGAAAATATATACAGGGCCAGGGATTTAGCTCAGTGGCATAAGCACTCACACGGCAAGCACAAGCTCGTGAGTTTGATCCCTGGTACAAAAGAGAGAGAGAGAGAGAGAGAGAGAGAGAGAGAGAGAGAGAGAGAGAGAGAGAGAGAGAGAGAAAAGCAAGCAAGCAAGTAAGCAGGAAAGAAAGAAAGAAAGAAAGAAAGAAAGAAAGAAAGAAAGAAAGAAAGAAAATATATACATAAGAGTCAGAAGAAAGCTCCAGACACTTCTCTAGCCCGCGTGGAACAATGTTTATTCTTACCGAGCTGTAGTCATACCACCAGGCTCTGGGAAAGTAAGCCCTGATCTCAAAAATGTTCTGAAACAAAACCAATCAATATATCATTACAGATATTCCAGTAATGTGATTATTTTAATTTTTAAAATGCTTCTTGTAGATTTACAATGAGATATGATTTATTTGGATGTCAAGAATTTGAGGGCTTTTATTGAGAAAGATTCTAGAAATCTCCCCTTCAGAGACACAGAAAGAGATTTTGAAAAGAAACTTCTAAAAGTATACAAACTTGCAGAACAAGAAGTCAATCAGCACTGTGAAATGTTTATTAAGGGAGATCTTGAAAGAAGGAAAAAGTTTTTTTTTAGCTATTCTAGAAAGTCATTTGTTTGAAAGCAGTGACCTGAATGAGATGAGATGATCTTTAAAATGGTTTTCCTGTGACTTTAAACTACGTGATTAGAGTCTGTCCTAGAATCAGAAACTCACACTTTCCAGCACAGGGCTGACCAAGATGGCAGGGCCTAACATAAACTGATGGTCTATATCCCAAGTTGATCTGTCATCTGTAAACCTTAAAAAGATAAATGTGAAAAACTCTCCCATATCCTTCACCGTCACAGAGGATTAATTTAAGACAGCCCCAGAGGTGCTTTCTGGGGAAAGAAGTCATACTCACTCATGGAGCAGGGATCGAACAACAGTGCTGCCTTCGGTGTGAGCCTTGTGCATCAGAGTGTAGAGATAAGGCAGCAGGGTATACCTGGTCTGCAGGACTTTTCTTGCAAATCTCTCAAAGGTTGAATTCCAGGCTACAGGATCTTGTCTCTAAGAAAGTAAATAACAGATCACTTCATCTTCACTCCATTCTAGTGCTATCAGAAAAGGATTGTCCAGCATTCATTCCTCATGAAGGTTGCCCAGTCCCTCTCCCTTCATTTCTAACCTGCCCTTCCCCTGCTCCTGCCACCTACAAATCTAGAACTTGTTGCTCCTTTTCTTTATTGGTCATTGTTATACCCTGCAGAGGTCTAGCTTTAATCTTGCACATGGGTGGAAAAACAAGTCCCCACACAACACAGATGTATGTCTGGTGGATATAAATAAAACACAAATTCTATATTGCTAAAGGCAAGTGGAGAGTTCTTATTTTTTAGCCCCATGAAGGAATTATAAAGACATATGTCCTCTAGTTACTAATCTCCAGGAAATAAAGAAAATATATTCTTAAAATCTATCAATAATTCTGAGATTCTGAACACTGTAGGTCTTCCATAAAATAAAGGGGGATGATTTTGATGATTGTTTTGGTTATACTTAAAATACTTTCATGAGTTAAAAAGAAGCCACTATCTGAGGCCATAAAACACATGTAGCTTGAACAACAGCAACCTCACCCTGGTCCCAATGGTGTTGCGGTTCCGGGAAAATGGATAAAAGGCTCCCAGCTGCATCCAGCGAATACACATCTCATATTCGGCATCTCCAAAGAACCCACAGATGTCTGCTCCTGTCTGATATGTGCAGCATTAGAGCATGAGTGGGTTGTAGATATAATTAAATCTGACCAGGTAGTTAGTAATGGCCTCACAGTGACTTACATAAGGTATTCCAAAGAGACTGAACTCCATCATGCCTGAAATGAGACAATAGGGATGTTTCAGACAAGCCCTCAGAGGAGAGGGAAGCCTTTCCCTTTGCCTTTCCCTTTGCTTCCCCATGAGAATGCCTGCATCATACATAATAAAAATATTGAAAGATATGTATGAATTAAAACTCACACTCACAGAGAACTCAACTCGTGTTATCTTACTGTTCATCTAGATGACAGTCTAGACTCACCCAGTATAACCAAATAACTGTTCCCATTACCCATACCACAGCCATCAGAGGGCCCCAGGAGCAGGCTCGCATACCAATGATCGATTTCTTCAGCTGGTCCCATGCGGCCATGTTGTCTCCCAGCCAGTGTCCTGCCCAGCGACCAGAAGAGGGGAATGTGGAACGGGTGATGACAATTCCCCGCTGTCCTGTCACCTCCTGCACAGCTCTGGTTGGAGAACAAAGAGATGAGTTTGACGATGGCCAGGGAGCAGCTGCAGCTTGGCTATGGACCAGCTGAGCTGTTTCATTCAGAGTTAGAGAACTTCTTCCTAGCAAAGATCTGCCATCTGAAGGTAACACTAGGAATCCCAACCAAATTCACAGCATGTTGGCGGGACAGAGATGCCTGCACCTACAGATGCAGATTTACTTTTTTAATATATAATAAGCTGTTTATCTATACAAAGGTTAAGAAGAATGGTAAGGGTAAGGAACACATCCCAAGCCCCAGGTCACTGGTCACTTTCATGTGTTCCATCTCATACCTGAGGAGGGAGGTTTCCTTGCATCACCTTATTTTTTGTTAGGAAACTAAGACTCAGAGAAGTTAGATAATTCACAAAGACAATTTACAGAGCAAGCAAGCAGACCTGGGGTCCAAAGAATATGTGTATAGATGTTCCTTTTTGACAAAATTCTTTCTACTATTCTATACTTCAAAGAGCAGGACGCATTTTGCACACAGAGGCAGATATGCATAAAACGATCATTAAGTGCCTTTCAAAAGAAGATGAATCTTCTATTTATATTCATAGTGTGAAAAAATTTTTAAAGTGTGTGAGAAAAATTAGAAAACCTATTAGCAGATCCTAGTATGTTTACAATCCAAAAACTGAAAAAAAGCGTAAGTATACAACAAGAAGAATTGTTCCTAATAAGATGTGAAGTAAGTGTAAGAAGCTACTTACTGGAATAAAATTAACCCATTTGGATCATTTTCAGTATTTCACACCAAAATAAGTCCAAAAGGGAAAGATACACATGCAATTTATTGAAATTTTATATATGTATGTATCCCTTATACACACGGAAAAAGTAACCCACAGAAAATATAGCTAAGCAAACTTAATAGAGGACTTTTAACTAGCTACAATAAATATATTCAAAGAACTAAAAGAAAGTGTACCTAAAAACATTAAAGGAGAGCATGATTATGTCACATCAATAAATAGAAAATATTAATCAATAATTAAAAACTACTAACAAGCCAAATAGAAATTTTGGAGTTGAAAAATACAGTAAATAAAGTTAAATTTTAGAGAGGGCCCGGAATAGGTATCTGATTTGGCTGGTAGAAAAAAAGAACCAGAAAACTAACGATAGAACAACAGGGGTGAACCAGTGTAAGGAACGGAAAGTAAAGTACACAATTCTTCAGAGATTGAGGGACACTATCAAGTATAACAACATGCATTCAATGGAGCTCAGCAGGAGTAAAGAAAGGAGAAAGGGGCAGAAAATATATGAAGAAATAACAGCCAAAAGTCTATCCACTGAAAACTACAAATTACTGTTGAAAGAAATTGAAGAAAATCTAACTATATGGAAAGATATCTCACATTAGCAGATTAGAAGATTTAATATTAGTAAAATAGCAATACTTTTCCAAATTTATCCATAGATTGAATGTAATCCCTATCAAAATCCCTATTGAATAAAAAAGTAAAGATTCATATCTCATTAATTACAACTGTATATTAATACGTAAAGATAGATATAGAAATCAATGGAAAAGAATCAAAAGTCCATAAATGACTCCTCTTATTGGTTGTTGGTTGATTTTTCAGAAAGTACAAGCACAGTTTAAATGGAAAAAGAATGGTCTTTTCAATAAAGTAAAATAGTTGCATATCCAAATGCCAAAGTACTTCTACCCTACACCATAAATCAGACAAAGGTTAACACAAAGTAGATCACAGATCTTGGTGCAACATGTAAGACTATAATATAATGCTCTTAAAAGAAAGCTTTAGAGTAAATGATTATGACCTCGATTCCTACAATAGTTTCTTAGCTATGACACCAATAGCACACTTGACAAAAGATGAGTAATTGAGTAACTTATTTAATTTCTCTTTCTTCTCTTTAACATTTCTGTGTCAGAAAAACGCTAATAAATAAGAAGGATTTAGCCAAGCATGGTGATGCGCACCTCTAATCCCAGCCCTCAAGAGTCTGAGCAAAGAGATTACTGAAAGTTCAACGCCAGCCTGAACTACATAGTAAAACCCTGTATCAAAAAAAACATGATATGGATTTAGACAATCATACAAAATTGATTAAAACATGATATGAAATTTCCTCAAAATTAAAAAAATATCTCTTTCAAGGAACACCATCATGGAAGTGAAAAGATTAAAAGAAAAAATGTACAAATCATTTATCTAATTAAATTTGTATCTAGACTATGTAGGAAATTTTTGCTATTCAATAATAAAGATAACTTCAAAGCAAAATATATGAACAAACATTTCTGCCAATATGTTAAGCAAAGAGCCATTAAACACTTGCAAAAATGCTCAACTGCAACAGTTAGTCAGGAAATGAGGAAAACAACCAGATATACCTGAGACACAACAAAATGTCTTAAGCCAAAAAGGCGGATAATACCAAGAGTTGGCAAGATTGCAAAGGAACTGCAATTCTCATACATTATTGATAGGATGCAAAATGCTATTTTTCACTGTGAAACTCCTTAGAAAGAACATGGCATTTCTTCAACATATGAAAAATACAGCTATCATAAAATCCAAGTCTACTCTGAGATGTGTACTGAAATGAAAGAAAACATATTTTCTTTCAAAATCTTGCAATTAATGTTCATAACATCTCTATTTATAATAGTCAAAAAGTGAACCTAACTTAAATGTCAACCAACTGATTGATAGATAAACAAAACATGATAGATGCATAGAATGGAATATTATACATTAGCAATAAGGACTGAAGCACTGAAACATGCTACAACGTAGCACAATGAACCTGAAAACAATACACCAAGTGAAAGAAGCCAGTCACAAAAGAACATACACAGAATACACTATGCACAGGACAGAAAGTAGATTAGTGGTGGGGGATCAGGAGAAGGTGACAAAGGTAGGAATGAGTTAAGCATGTTATAGGATACTTATATCCTATAACATCACCTAATTAATCACTTTAAATAGGTGCATTCAACAATTTAAATGATACATCTATTCAGAGGTAACCTGATATTTTGAAGGTTATTCACTTCTCTGAAATCAGGTAGGTATAGTCACAATGCAAATACAAAGTAACAATATAGTAAGCTGCCTTCGCTGCCAGTGATGAAGACACACTCACTCATAGGTGGGCCTGGTCTGGGACCACCCATACAGGCTGTGGACGTCGTAGTGTCGCACCAGAGAGCCATCCTGCAGGATCTGCTCACTCTCCATGCACATGGTCTTACTGCTCAGGCCTTTGTCTCTAGATTCCAAATCTGAGAGCAAATACCAAGTTATTTCCCAATCAGAGATTTGCATGCTTGCTAGAAATGACCATCATTTTGGCATTTCTCTATTTAGTTATCAACTATAGGGTCAAATTCTTAAATTGCTTTACACAAAAGTAACACCCTTTGGCTTCATAACTGCTAAAGTGTCAGCATTAGCTAAGGACTGGGAAAAGCATTTGTTGCTGCACTCTGATGGAACTGAGCACAGACACAGCCCACTGCTTATCATAACTAACCCCTTTGTTGCTAGAACTGTGTCTCCCACTAGATGGTAACGTTCTCAAAGGGATAAATCTTACTTGCATCAATTTTGTGTAACTGACTATACCTTTCTGATTTGTCACATTGGCCTGGCACATGAATTTTAAAAAGAAGGAGACAGTGAATGAATGAATGAGCAATGAGCTTCTTATCAGTGACCCAAATTCTAGATTCAGTTTCACAAATTCACTAGCACAAAGCTTTTAGGAATGCATTTGCTTCCTACCCCCTCTGTAACATAAAAGGATTCCGTTTGCTGTGATATCTTTGGTCCCAACATCCTATTTCTGTTTATAATACAGTAGATCCAAGATGTTTCCTTCATGAAGTGTTTGTGAACATAGGCAGAATGTCCAGGTACTAGATTTTCATTCTGTAATGTAAACCACCTTTTTGTGTGTGTGGGTTTGTGTAGAGGATTAAATTTTTGTGATCAGTTCATGGTTATCAATGTAATCAAATGTATATTCATTTGGTTTCTTTCATACCACACAGCATAGTTTTCTGCACTTGATTAGTAATTTATTATATTGTCCTTATTAAAGGTTATTCTATTTGAGGATCTATGTCATGTAAAAACTATCCTCTACCCCCCCCCCGAATTTGGCTTCATTTTGATAGTAAGAGGAAAACTTAAGGGTTTTCAAGAAAGAAAGTAATTTGATAAAATAAATACTTAACACACATGGCAAGTAGGGTGGGTTATTGAGAATTTCACTGCGGCAGCCTTCAACAGATCCATCCACAAAGTTTGATGGCTCATTCATACCCTAAAATAAGTTAACAAAAAAGATCCTGTCATGTTGGGGGCAGTATCTTCTCAGCTATCGGGCACATTAACTTAATAAAGTTAACTGAACTATTCTGAAGCCCATCCCTCAGTAGGGATGCAGTGCACTCTGTTCAAAGTCTGGTATTGACCAAAATGACTGTGAGAATCCATGTCACTATAAGTGGACTGTTAAACAACTTCTAGCTTCCTTTGCATTTTTTAAATATATGCTGAATGTGTCATAATGACAAAAATATTGAGGTAATGCTGATGCAGGACTTAAGGAAACCCCTGATTCAGCTCTCCCCACACAAGGAGCCTGCCTGTTTTTCGATTCATAAATTATTCATTTTGTATTTGTAGCAGGAGGTCACTATGATCCTTAGATTCCCTTCCTTAATTCAAAAGCTTGAATTAATTCTGACATTGGTACAGACCAACCACAATGTGAAGAATTTTACTTTCTGCTACAGATAGATTCCCAAAAAACTATGTATAACTCAAGAAACAAGTCTGAAAATAAAATGATAACATTGATGAATTTACAATTTAAATGCAAGGAATAAGGGCCCTCAAGAAAGTGTTCACTGTGTACTTTATTGATAAGTAAGTTAAAATTTTGTACTACTTTACATAGGACACAGCAAAGGTAAATATTTGCGGGTCATTTATTTTGAGTTACCCAGCTACAGCATTCTCTATTGAAGCAAATACCCAACAGCAATCAAAATCTCTTATTTTCCAAGGATACCCAAATTGCTTTTTTGTCTAATTTGCTGTTTGAATTAACTTGTATGCTCATGTCTACACTGTACCTACCTGTCCGAAAGGACCCAGCAAAGACCTAGGGCACCCAGTGGGTTTTTAGTTTATCTCTGGATAAATTACCAGCTTCTTTCAGCCTGCCCCAGACTTGAGCAGGTCTTTATGGCTTGCCTAGAATTTGCTTAAGAATTTAGGCAACTGGATACGAGAGAAGGTATTAATAACCCTGATGTTTCCCATCCCTAGAACACAAATAAGGGAACTTCTCTTGGACACATGCCCCAGAGATATCTCAAAAAGTCTTACCTTGGGCCAGCTAACACAAATAACACAGAGATGAACAGGATTTTAAGCCTTTGGGTAGCCTGTTCCAGGCCTAAATTGAATGCCTTAGCGCCCAGATTCATGCCTTGTCTGCTTCCAGTTCTGTCTTGAACTATAGGGTGGGCTTCCAGTCTTCGGGTAGGTTTGCCCAATGAGCGGGACTGGCAAGAACCTGAAGTGCTAGAGGTGCCAGCATGTTCTGGAATTTCCAGCAGTGGTACATCTTGATGGGCTACAGCTTCCACCAGACACACATCCCTGGGCAGGTCTACAATAACCTGACTCTCATTCTAGCACCTAGATTCTGTAAAGGCTCTACTCTTTTTCCTACAATCTCACCTCCTGGCTTTGCAAGTCTCTGAGCTGCCTCCCCGTGTTTTGACATTTACAGAGATCAGCAACTGAGGTGCACTTACAATCCCCAATCCATCAAACTTCAAGCTCTTCTTTGGTTCTTGAGGGTTTACATAGAGCTCTTGTATCTCCTTCTTCCACCATGCAATTGTTCTATTACGAAAGAAGTCAGGAAAAGCAACATGGGCCCGGTACAGCTGTAAGAGTAACACATACTCGTTCGGGGTCTCTACTCATCCAAGAAAAGGAGTCTTGGGACCAGAAAGGGAATTTATGTCTATCTAGCTCAATCTCTGATCTGACCTCAATTGATCACTGCTTCAGAATTTAAAGAGAGCCCAGATTTAGAGGAAAGATGTTTTCACTCTTAATTTTGTTAGAAAAATGTAGTTTTAAATTTCCTCTTAAACGTAGGACTTACTTTATCGCTAGACTTTCAATCATGGGAACTGGAAAATTAACAGTTAACATTGAAGCAATAAAACCTAAAAATAACTATTTTTCTAGACTGGCCAACTGTAATGAAAAAGGACTTATCCAACAAAAGTCAGCTGCGCAACAATGAGGTTGGTAGTGACAGGTTGATGTGGCAGCAATGGCTGAGACCAAGTCCTTTGCTTTTGTCCACTGGCAGGTATTTTTGGGATATCTAGGTAATTTATTAGAACCCAATATAGATTTCCAGTGCAAATAATCTAGACCTTGGTTCATTATATTTCAAGCAAAATTTGTCCCAAATCATAATCCATTAAAGGAATACATGGGAAGGACTTCATCTTATAAACCCCATGTTAGTTGTTGAATTTTTCATTTTAAGATCGGTTTCTGCCAAAAATACTCAGCAGATGAGCACACTCAATTTGAAGCTACTTGAGCAGAGTATATGCTACTTATCCCACCTTGGTAAAACACATAAGTGTTCAGATATTTAGGACAATGCAAGCAAAAGTCCATGTAAAGTTGTACCTTAACTTGAGTCTCATGATCAAGGGATTCATCTATATTCATATTGGGCAGCTCTGTCCAAGCCTAGAAAAAAAAGAGGAAAAATTGACTTGATATTCTATGACTTTAAAAGTCATAGAATATAGGCCTTGAGATGTTTCTTATGTTATACTTGATGACAAATATCTCCACAAAATGGAAGAGTATCTTTCTCATAAATAATTGTGAAAGCAGAATACACAAAATTTTGCTAGGTACAAGTAGGCTACATCTTTTGATTCATTCTGTCAGGTTTTTAAAAATAATTCTATATTTTAAATTTGATAAATAAATAAATTTATTTTAATGTCACTTCTGAAAAATATTTCACATGATTTCTCAGCTCTCTGATCTTCCTTTTATTTTTACCTATAAAATTCTACTTATAAGCAACAAATTCAAAGCATGACTCTAAAAACTAAGATTAATATCCAATCACAGCCCAAAAACTTAGTTCCAACACTTATAAGCAATATCATAGTTTTCTGAGCCCCATAAGTACATATAGCTTAGAAATTCATAGCATCAGCCAGTTTTATCTGTAATTAGTAGGACACTGAATATATATACATATATATTCAATCAGAAAACATTATTGAGTATTTATATCAAACACTCTTCTAGGATTCGTCTCTACTGAGATTTAATTCAGAAATGATGCTTTTTTTCTTAGGATTCACAGATAGTGTATACATAAGTACTATATTGTATGCTATACTCCTAGAGTGAAATGACACAAACATAAGGAAAAAGGAAGAGCTAAGATATTTATTAGACCAAAAATGTAACTCAGTAGTACAGTACCTGTCTGGCAAATACAAGTCCTACATTCAATTCTCAGTACAAAAAGAAAGAAAGAGAGAAAAAAAAGACAGTTATTGAGCGTTTCACAAGAGATGAGATTTGAGTTGTTCTTGCTGGGCATATATTATCTAGATGAAGGCAACATGGCATATATTATCTGAGAAGGCAACATGGAAAGTGAGCAGAGCCCATAGGAGGTAGCACACTAGAATTAAGCAGAAGAGTTTGAATCCAGGCTAAGAGGTACTATCATCTGTGGTGAAGAAGTCTATCTCAAATACTGTTGCTACCAATCAGACACATATGGATGAGGACCGAGGAATCCAATGTGACAGGAAAAAGGTCTAGAAGACTTACTGACTTTTGTTTTAAATTTAGGTATCTGGGAAGCACAGTTTTCAGAGTCACTCTCTGAGAGATTGTCCATGTTTGTTAAATGGCTAGCTATACTACATAAATAGTGAAAACATCAGAATATTTTCAAGCCATAACATTATGCTTAATATTTCAGAAAATCTGCAACCTTTGTCTTATTAGCATTTATTGTGCAAATCAGCGTCATATACTCTTTTATCCTCATAATTTAATAACTGCCCCATATATTTTTCAAGATTTGTTGAGAACCTCTTTTAGTAATTGACTAGTTACAGACACTCTTCCCACACATACCTTTCCCCAGACAATGTCATTGGTGTCAGGCCATTTGATGAACACATCATTTTCCTGTCCTCTAGTGAACGTGTGATAATGTGTCTCATTGCCAGAAATGGCTGGGTCCTACAGGGAATGTGTTCAAAAAGGAGAAAGTGAAAAGGTTTTAAATATCTCCAAGGATATTTTGCTCAAGAAATTTGATAATTCAAGATATAGAAATAAGTAAATAAATACCTATAAATAATCTAATTTACACCTACTGGGTATATTACATTAACCAATTGAAGTGGAAAGTTGTCATTGCCATACAAAATAAGATACATAACCCTTATGAAGCACAATAACTTTGCAGATGAGGCGTTAAGAATCTGACAATAAATAAAGGAGCCTTTCTGTGTTATAGACCTTAACTAATGAAATGGAAAAACTCCTGTAGCAACTGAAATATGACATGATGTGATGACTGATTCTTCCAATAATAAGGAAATCCATTTAAAATGAGAGTGTTGGGATGAAAAGAATATATTGATTTTCTCCACAAAATTCTTGAGGCAAAACACTGCTAATTTTTGAAAACAACCCCTAGAACTAAACTAGTTTAATAAGACATTGCCCTAAAGCAGAGATAGCAAATTTATTGCATTTCATGAACAAAATATCAATAGTTCTTAAAAAATAAAACTTTTGTATCTATTCTGTGGTCCAAGTAGCTCATCTAAAAGGGCCTCTGCACATGCACGCGCACACACGCACACACACACACACACACACACACACACACACACACTCAATATCTAAATCAGTGATTTTTCAAATGGTCAATATTAGTAAATCTTTGAATTAATGAACAGACAAAACTCACTCTCTAATTTTGGAAGTTAGAAGAAGGGAAATATCTACAGCTAACTACTTATATATTTATCAAGATACAGCTTTGACTACATAATAATAAGTCAGTATACTGGATCTTAATTCAGTGTTTGTGAGCATAGCAAATGAAAAATAAGTTCCCTGGGATTCACCATTTCTGAGTGATGATACAACCGAAGGATTTTGAACTTCCTGACAAAAGATAAGAGTAAAGATGTAGTTGTTCTTTCTAAGGCAGAATTTGTGTCAGTAAGACACCTTTTTATATATATATTCAGTGTTTCTTCCTACAGTTCTTCTCATTCTGCTAAGATAATTATATTTTACTGGTTAATTACAATCCGGTAATACTCAACTATGAAAAAGAAATACAGAATCTTGAAGAACTGTCTCTTAAAAGCTATTTTCACCTGACCTTTACTTGGCCTTTTCAAACTTAAAATTTAATTATAAATTCACAAGAAGTTACCAGGAATGTATGGAAAGATTGCCTGTAACCTTCATCTGGGTTCTTCCTGTGTTATTATTTTTAAATTATGAATATGGAAATCAAAAAAGGCATCTAATTGGCCTGAATACCTACCAGAGTGAGAATAAATCTCGTGCCATTTTTCTTCATTTGCTCAATCAAGAGACCAAGGTTTTGAAAGCTAGGGCCGAGGGTGAAGTCCAGCTTCCGGTCCATGTAATCGATGTCTACATGTTGGACATCCTACAGGAAGAAGCAAACAAGATCCCTAGCGTCCTGCAGCAGTACTCACAGGGAACACTGACTGCTCTGCCAGAGTCCACTCCAGATGCTGCTGCACGCCCAGCCCACATCTCACTATTCCCCTTCACCAACTCTTCCATTCTGCTGACTGAAATCACTTTCTGTTTCTGCTCCCAGATCACCAGCCTCACTCTCCCTTCTGTTTGCCCACTTGCAACCTTCACCTTTCCATGCTTTAATTCATGTCTTCTTTCTCTTCAAATCTCAAACTACTAGTTCACATGTTCAAGCATAGAAAGTGAGACTTTCTTGAAACAAACAAGATTGTATATCTAGACTTTTTGTCTGTAGTGCCTTACTGAATTTTTTTCATTTTAAAACTGTATTATTTTATAGCTTTCTAGAATATATTAAGAACTCTCTCTTTTCATGGTACCAAACCAGGTTTCTGCACATGGAACACTCTACCCATGTCTGTTAGAGAATATAGTTAATATTAGAGTGAAAAAAAGAAAACATTAGGCTGAAGATGATAATCACTAATATTGTCTTGGTCTCTAGGCAGAACTTGTTTGGAAAAGGGAGATTTGTGCATAAATCAAAACTTGAATAAGAATGAACTAGCAGATTATCAGCATAGACTGCTTTAATAAGATAGATCAAGAGTTTTCTTTTTGTAATTTTCCTGTATTTTCTCCTTTCTGTTTGATAAGTATGATATGTGTGTATATAATTATCTTTGATGAGAATATCATAGCACCTTGTTTTCATCTTCTAATTTTTAATTATTCTCCACAAGCTCAGGAGGTGAACTGAAAAGAAGAATGAGTGATAAAATACTAATAATTACAAGGAGATAAGTACTTACTCTATTTGGGGAATTTTGCTTATTGACTACAATTGACAATGCTTCTCAAGGTTTTCCTGGGAAACTAGACTGCATGTAAGCGCATGTGGGTACATGTTTCAGAGGAAATGAAGGTTTCTTTCTTTCATCTTGTCACTTTATATCCATCTCTCACAGTTCCCCACTTCTTAAACTCAGCTGTGGCTACTGCAGGATATCACAGTCAGTGGGGAGGAGTGCCTCTATCCTCTTTCTAAAACCACTGAAAAGTTTACACAATTCTTAGTTTTGAGCTTTCATCTAAAAGGTAGCCTGTAGCAATGCTACAAAAACAACATATTCCACACAGGACCAGCTCCATAACTTCACTTTTTATACCGAGGTAGTCCCAAGAATATTTCAGTGGAGCTGTTTTCAACATAAAATACAAATTTCCATAACTAGAAAGCAGAAGCTGAGTGAGGATATGAAAGCAGTTTCATACATAGGGAATCTGGGCCGCCACCATTGCATCATACAAACTGGAAATTTCAGAATCACTCTGGTATCCATGGCGACTCAGCTGGAATCCCAAAGCCCAGTATGGAATCATTGTTGGTCGACCAATCAACTAGAATAGAAAAACGTTAGTTACTCTTATGTTTGGTCATCATACTTTTAACAAAGTACCAAATTATCATATCATACTCCACAAATATGTACAAATGCTATGCATTTTTAAAAACTTTTTAAGGGGTGAAGAAAATGGATCCAAGTAAACTAGTGGGGGGAAGGATTGTTTTATAATTGAAGCAACTAGTGAGCATTTCTCCTGAAAACTGTCTGATCTATGAGACCTCCCCACTCAAGAAAAATTAAAAATTCAAATAAACAAGAATGGTAATGGAGATGCAGAATGACAGACGTATTACAACTAAGGTTTCCCTGAATTCTAAAAAGTCATCACTGTAGGAAACCCAAGAACTCAGAGATTGTTCTGATTAGAGATTCTTAAATGGGATCTCTAGCAAGCAATCAAGGGACATGCAGTGCTCTTATATGCTGTTAGCATCCTGAAACATTATAATCTAACTTTTTAAAGAAATGCATAATTGAGTATAGACAACCATGGATAAAAAGAAAAAAAAAAACATGGTCACAATATTCAGTAAGTATATAATGATTAATTGGTAGAATGATTTCAAACCTCAGTGTATTGCTGAGTCACAAGCTCAGGGGTTGGCCCCAAAACTATATAAAAGTCCAAAATCCCTCCTACAGTGTGGTATGTGAGGGCAGGAGTGGGCTGGATTGTCACATCTGTAAAATTAAAAAAACAGAAAATAGATGAAAATTCAGAGAACTAAAAGCAACTCCACTATAGAATTTGTCCTCAAGTTTGCCATTTTACACTCATTATTTACTGCCTGGCTCCTCTAGTAAGTCATTTCTAACCCAGTGAAGTCAGAGATGAATTTTCAGGTGTTCTAAACACACTCTGCCATCTCAATAATCTATATTACTTTGTGAAAAGGAGCTAGAGTGACCCAGCAAAATAGAGGGCTATGGTTACTCCAAATTTTATACTTAATATATGATTCAGAACACTTAATAAATCACAAATAAATGGATGAATGAATGGAAAGTCAACTTATTTATCTATTTTTGCTCTGAATTTACTTCTAATGATATCCCAGATTCCAGCTTATCAGCCAAAACTGTGGATGGCGATGTATCAAAAATACACCTGTGCCCTACCCATGGCATTGCTGTTCAGCAGGAGCACTCCATGGGCACTGCCTTCCTCTTCCAACGCCATGTAGTAAGGATGGACACCATAGAAATTCTTCTCATACTGGTAACAAAAAGCCAAGGATGTGATAACAAAGTGAAGTGCTAGTGAACTGTTTTCACACTATTACCCAGTCAGTGAATCCACACTCAACACCAGAGGTGCACCTCAATGTCATATTCTTGGTTAAGCCTTCCCTTCCACCCCAAGTAAGAAGCCACATTACCTCCTTTTTATTACTATATACTTTATTTTTATTATTACATAATTCTATCACAGCACCAATTACCCTGTGCTGTTACTATTTCTACACCTATCACAGTCAGCCTATAAGCCTTTCAAGGGCAAAGAGAGTATCTTTTACTAAATTTGCAGTGAGGCACTTAGCAATGTACAGGACACACAATACATTAAATAAAAGTTTCAAATCTATATCTACACATTTTTATAGACAAAAGAGCATGATGGCTAGTCTCTTACAAGCAAGACTGGAATTCATCAATAGTAGCGTTGTTTGTGGACAAAAGAATGTAAATTTACACAGGAAAACTGATTGCTAATTTCATTCCCGTTCTTACCGCTGATGGATCATCGCGGGCAAACATCCCCAATGTGTTCCAGCTCATGTTTCTTCTGAACATCGTGTGCTCAGTTTCCCCAAAGCCATAGATATATTGAGAGGGGAGGCGAGTGGAAATGGAAAGGAACATGTCGTTGAAGATGAAGCCAGGAACTTGAGAATCCCAACTGCAACACAAAGCACCCCCCGACCAAGCAGAGGTGCTGATCACTGGCCAGGCAAAAACAGAGTATATTTGGGGTACCTGCCTTAGTGAACATCTGGATGCAAGGTCAGACATGTGGAATGATGCAGGCTGTAACAAGAGCCACAGCTCGGTAGTGAGGCTCCAAGCTTGCATTTTTATCCCGCAGTTTGCAGGACTGAGATCTCCTTTTTTGGAACATGGGCTCATTGAGGGCAAAGACTATGTCTCATTCATCTCTTTACTGTTGGTTCTCAGTGCCTGGCACACCAGCTTGAAAACATGTGAAAAAAGTCAATGAGATCTAAAAAATGCTTCCCAATAGAAAAATGTAAAATTCTGAAAACAACTTCTCTAGATTTTTCAGAGTCCTACTAAAGAGGGTAACAGAAAAAATCGTAGGAAACACATGTGTCCCTACAAATGACAGTCTCTACTTTGATGAGGAACTCCTTTAGGCAGAATACAGACTTTCTGCAGCAGGACAAGGGGTGGGAGATGATAACTGACAATTTCTGCCATGCTTAACATTACTAAAAGGCTTCAAGTCTATGGTATCAATAAAAGCAAAGACTAGAAAAAACAACTTTTCTCTCCTTACTAATCTCTGTCCAGCTATCCAGCTATTATTTCTTAATGTAGTGTAATACAGAACAGATTCATATCTTATGTTATCAGTCATACTTACTAAACAGTCTTTTATTTTTACCTAGCAAGAACAAATAAAACATGTATTTTCTTTCTCCAAAATCAAACAACACTTGGTTTTTTAAAACCACTGACTTATTTTTGAGTTAATAATACAGAACAAATCCCATAATGAAGTAGGGGGAAAGTGATGTACTCTTTAACAAACACATATACTTATATTATGGATATCTCTGAGATTAATGTTTCATTTCTATAATTATATTTCCACTCTAATTAGAACCATATAAGCCATGCTTACATCACAGTACCAGAACTTCTGCGCAGAACCTGGACTCCAAAAGGATTGGTCTGAATCCTGACATCATACAGGCAGTTCTCAGAGCAGTCGACTGGTGAGGAAGGAGTGTTCAGAGGTACTGGCACCTCATACCTTTTATTAGTGGAATCATACATCTGTCAATGAGATAGAAGGAAACGCTTTCTGACAGAACATCAAACCCAAAACTTCTCATTCCAGTCTCTATAAACACAGTTCCTATCTTTTGACTAGTCTGAAGCACTAATCCCTAATAGATGTGAGACCTGCCATCCCACTGTTTCTGACCCAGATCCTAAACTTAAAATGCCTCTAATACTCATTTGAAACCAGTTGAGGTATATTCTATGGAGAACTTGTGATATAATCATGTAGAATCTTGTAGGTTGAATGCATGTTTATGGAGGCATGCTATACAAACATATTATGTACATGTAATTGGGTAAGGTTATTAAATGTAAGTGTGTGTGTGTGTGTGTGTGTGTGTGTGTGTGTGTGTGTAAGGAACCAGAAATTGAGCTTTAATGCAGATGCTGAGATGTCTTTACTGTTTAAGTTTCCAGATGTCCAGTTTTACCTTTGCTAAGCCCCTGTTTTGTACCCACCATTCATTCCCTAACAGGACTGGTCAGTAGAAAAAACAAGAGTGGAATATAACAAAAGGACAAAGCGCATCCCCATCACAAGTGATCATTCACTTCTTTATACTATGATTATACTACATCTTATGCTCCAGTGAAGCTCTTCCTACAGCTCTGATTTTCAAAATTCCATTTCTTAATCAAAAGTAGCAGAAATAGTGTGGGATCCTGTTAGAAAGGCAGATGCTCAGCCTCTAACCCAGACCTTCATTTTCACAGAAGGATGACTCACAATATATTCAAGTGTGAAAAGCAATGTTGAGAAAAGAGCTGCCCAAGACTGTCTCTACCAGCCCCAGTTGGGTACTGAACACCAGAAACATGCTAAACTAAATTGGAATTCATCGGAAGGGCAAAATGCACACTAAAATCTAAAGACAGTAAGATTGAAAAATTGCAAAATATCTTCATAATTAAAAGGTAATGCAAAATTTATTTTAGTGCATGGCCTAATAAAATATTGCTAAAATTAATTGCACTTGATTTTTTAACAAATACATTTTAAAAATACTCCTATTAGGAAACTTTTGAGGCTTGCATTGTGTTTCTAATAGGAAGAACACAGCCCTGGATCTCAAAGTCTGGTCACTTGACAGGTTATACCAGCATGGGCTGGAAATCACTGGACATGCAAATTCTCAGAGTGGCCAGCCCAGATTAACAGAGCTGGAAACTTAACTGAAGCCTATCAGGCTGCATTTTAAGAAGATGCAGGTGATTCTGAAGCATGCTAAAGTTTAAAAGTCAATGAGTTGGAGCTGTATAGTTCAATGAAAGAGCATTTGCATAGCATGCAGGAGATTGAAGTTTGATATTCGTATCACAAGGAGGAAATTAGTTTGAAAGACACTATTGGAGAATAGCTAGAAATGTTGGAAGTTAGCCAATGCTTTTCATATGTGTTTACCACAAAATGGACTATGGGCTAATTCTTCAAAGAATATTCATCATTATAGAAAATTCACAATCCCGATAGATCTAAGGTCACATCCACTAGCTTTCTGGCCTTTATCCCTGTAGGCCTAAGCTCATTCAGGGGTAAATTAAGGGTTTAAACAAAAGGTCTTTCATTGACTTACACCTGTATAGAGCTGTAGCTGTAAGTTAGAAATTCTGAGAACCAGACCCACAGGTTGGGAATTACCTTGACCTGCAGGACACTATCTGTGTGATAGACCACATTCAGTTTGAGGGAGCTGATCTCTCCAGAGAGAGGATTAGAGACAATAGAAGTTGCTGCTGCTGACAGTGGAGCTGTTGTTGCCTTTGCAGATGCTGGGGTCCCCAGGAAGGTAAGGTCACTGGTGATGCCTGTGGGCAGGTACTGAATGTTACTGGCAGCATAGCGAGGGATGGTGTCATAGTAACAAGTGGGCACGCCAGGAGTAGTAGTGTGCTGGAACAACAGGAGGAATTATTGGTTAGCTTCTGATGCCAGAAGATTGTAACTACTGAAGAAGTTGGATAAAACACTCAGTCTTAGACAGCTTTACCCATTGTTATGGGTTAACTTATGTTCCCCTCCCAAAGTTCTTAACCCTGATATGTAGATATAATTCCATTGGAAATAGGGTCTTTGTAAAGGATCATGTTATATTGAAGTCATTATGCTGGACTGGTGACCTTGTAAGGAGAGGAAGGTTGTATACAAAGACAATTATAAGCAGGAACACACAATGTGACCGTGAAAGCAGAGATCAGAGTGACTCAGGTACAAGCTAACACATGCCAAATGTTGCCCTCACACCACCAGAAGCTAAGCATGAAACATGGGAAGTACTCTTCTTCATAACTCTCAGATAGAAACAGTCCTGATGCATTGATCTTATACTTCTAGACTCCAGAACTGTAAAGATATAAATTTGTATCATTCTAACCCACTCACTTTGTAGTACTTTGTATACCATCCCTAGCACAGGGACACACACACACACACACACACACACACACACACACACACACATCGGTGCCTGTAGTGAGTGAATAGGGTCAGTCTGGAATTCTCCTGTAGTGTCCCACTCCCAGAGCACCTGATCTGGTTACCAAGAAATCACTACCTTTTCCTGTATTGCTCAAATAGAACCTTACTTCATGCTTTGTTTTGTGTTCTCCAATAGACAAAGAAAAAACAAGTTCACTTAAAATCCTCAACACACAGTGCATACTGAACATGTGCTATTATGTCAAATAAGACTTTGAATGATGTGGCTGGAGAGGCAATGAGAATGATATCAGTTTCTTATGACTCAGCATATTTGATAGAAATACTGATCAACCATCATGCAGCATTAACAAAATACTCCTGTTGGGATACACTTCAAGCCATCAACGTGTGAAAAGTGTTTGCTAAGTTCCGAGGTACCTGTGAAGCCATTTTTGTAACCCAATATGGTCGCTGTCCCAGATCCTTACCTCCCAGAGGCACCCCTGCTGCCTGCAGCTCTCCTCAGAAGTAAGGTTGTCTGGATAGCACCTGAACTTCTCTAGGTCACTGACTGGGAGATTCCATTCTATGGAGAATTCTTGTCCCAGGACCAGTCCCCTGAGATCAGTGATGGTCACCACCTAGGGAAACAGAAAGCAGATGTGGGTGAATAATGAAGTAGAGGTAGAACCATCTGGATAAAATCCTTTCCTGTTCAACTGGAAGACCTAGTTCTTCCTCCAATACCACATTTTTTTTTTTTGTCTTTTTTTCATTTTTATCGGTACCGGGGATTGAACTCACGACCGCCTGCTTGCAAAGCTGGTACTTATGCCGCTGAGCTAAATCCCCAGCCCCCCCTCCAATACCACTTTGAAATATTTGAAACTAACATATTCCTGATCTTTTTTATCTGGTGGAGTCATTGTGGATATAAGGGATGAGAAGCTTTTGCACCATGGTAAAGAGTGCAAATAATAGGGGCAGCTGTCATTTTCAGACTTGTTCTTTTGTGGTGATGCTTATCCATTTGAATAGTAATGGCAATAATAGCACCAGCTAAACCTTACTGGGTATTCATAAAGGCCAAGCACTGTGATAAACACTCTATAAGCACAGCCTCAAGTAATTCTGTAAAGTGATCACATGCTGAGAATATAACAGCTTTCTCCATTTTACAGAACAGAAAACTGAGGTCTGGCAAGATTTAATATCTCACCCAAGATCTCACAACTGGAGACAGTGGAGCTAGAACTAGCACCCTATTCTCCCTAACCCTAGGAACCAAGCCTTTATCCTGCAGTATCTTATTTTCAAAATGGAAGACAGTAGACCTAAAAATAATGACCTTCCCAGGACCTGAATAGTGTACTAATAATCATAATCTTCTATCTAAATAACTCAATAAGACCAAAACTAGATTTAGATTTATGTATGCGCATCTGGTCCCCTGAAGTTGTATGTACTGGAGCTTGGAAGGAGATAGTAAAAGCTGGGACTTCCAAGGAACTGGAGCTGTGCCATGAGTTGCACAGCTTCTGCCAATTCAAAAATACACAGGCTGACCTCACAAGTAACAGAGAAAACACTGGCCCGTTATATTGTCATAGTTCTGGAGAGTATTTATACTGTTACTGTCAACCTTCCTGGTACTGGGACCAAATGCTCCTTGAGTTT
Organism: Cavia porcellus; assembly: GCF_034190915.1. Taxonomy (NCBI): domain Eukaryota; kingdom Metazoa; phylum Chordata; class Mammalia; order Rodentia; family Caviidae; genus Cavia; species Cavia porcellus. Next base: position 49,253,689 of record NW_026947489.1, on the reverse strand, counting down.
TCTCTCATTATGAGTTTCTGTAATGGTATAAACACTATTTAATATCAACTGGGTCTCAAAGAATTTAATTTTGATTTAAGGACAGATAAGTATATTATAGTTTAGATAAAAAATGTTCTCCAAATTACTCGTGTTCAGAGGTGGAACTTCTGGAAGGTGACTTGGTCATGGGGGTGCTATAGTCATCAATAGATTATTTCATTGATAAATGCATAGTTGAATGTGCTGTTAGGAGATGGAGCTTGGCTAGGGGACTAGGCTACAAGAACCATGACCCTAGAGGGTATATCTCTTGTTCTAACTCTTGCTTTCTTTCTGCTTTCTTGGCTGCCATGAGTTGCACAGCTTTTATCAGCCCTGCTACCATGACACTTCTGCTTTGGTTCTTTCTGACCATGGACAGAACCCTGTGAAATCACAAGCCAAATAAACTTCTCCTTTGTTAAGTTGTGGTATGAAGTATTTGGACCAAGTAACACGAAGGTTGACAGTAACAGTGCAAATACTCTCCAGAACTAAGCCAGCATATGGACCAGTGTTTTCTCTGTTACTTGTGGGATCAGCCTGTTTTTTTTAAATTGGCAGAAAGTATACTCCATTCCCTTGAAAGTCCCAGCTTCATTATCGTCTTCAAAGCTCTAGTATATACCAGTTCAGGGGATCATACTTGCATCCATAACATGCCTGCCATCTCCCTGTGATTTGGTGTCTCTTCCAACATGCCAGCTTTTCCTGTGTCTTCCCAAAGTCAAAAGAACGAGGAAGGCACCCTGTCAGAATCTCAAGCCAGGGCTTTTGTGAGGACCCTACTTGATGGAATAATCCCTCACCTGTGTTGAAGCATTGTAGACAATGCTTGAAATGGGGATGGTAGAACTGTTAGATAAGACAGTAAAGTTAGCTGGCTCCTTGTCCATTCCGAAGATTGTGATATTTGTAAACATGAGGTTGTTTGGGTCCATGTAATTATTGTTTGTAATCTTTGCCTGAAGATGGTTCTAAAAAAAAAAGTCAATTTGGAGATTAGAAACATCACATACAATGTCATTCTGCGATCTGAAGCTTTTCCTGTGCTCACTTAAGTAGCAAAAATACTAAAATTGAAGCCTATCTTTTTCTCTATGTAATGTTGCCAGGAGAGTGTCAGGGAAAAGATTGCTCAAGCTCTTAACATCCTAAAGCTTTTAATACTATTTCATATTAGTCTTGGTTCACTGATTCTTTACTGTATTCTATTACTCAGGTAATATGATGCTGACATTATGAGAGTTTAAATGGATATAATGGATATTTAGAAAGCAAACCAAAGATAGAAGTACAGCCAGTGACCCACCAGGACACAAAGCTAAAGACACATGTACGAAGTGTCATCACAAAACATGATGAATGTTTATATTTTTAAAATACATATTGACACTAATTCCCCTCAAAGATTTCTCATCTAAAATACATTTTTTCATTTTTCCTCATCATTTCTTTTCCTTTTTTTTTTTTTATCGGTACCAGGGTTCCTCATCATTTCTAAAGCAGTAGAGAAGTCCTTTTTCATGACTGTCATTAATTTTGCTGTCCTGGCAGCCTTGATGTCCGAATCAATGCAAAAGATTTATTTATCTTTCAAGGTCATTTTTACTTTGAGAGAGAGTCACATAATGCATCATCAAGTGAATAAGGTATATGAGGATATACTGTAATGTTTTTATTTCGCAGAAGTGGATGTGTATGTTTTGAATCAATTCAGAACATAGAACCACCCATAAAAAGGCACTCAGGAAATAGGACTTTCATGCTTCAGAAAATGCCAAGAATGATAGATGTATGTTCAAAGAAAGGGGGGATATTTTGAGAGTGATTAAAGGCAATGTGCCTATCACTGTAATATTTTTTAAATTTTTAAACATTCACCATATATTTTGATTACACCTCATACACAAAGTCCCCAAATAATTTTTATTTTACTTTATTAATAAAGACAAGAGCTAACCTCTATGAAACCCACTATGTTCTATGTACTGTGCTAAGTATTTTCTAGGTAATATCTCATTCAAATATCCCAGAAGACTGTGGGATTAAAACAAAAATTTTTTCACTTCTCAGATGAGGATACTGATGCACAGAGAAGTTAAAATGACTTATTTAGAGAACCACAGTCCAAAAGTGATAAAACTAACCTAGGCAAAGATGAAGGTAGAAGTGAACACTAAAGAAAAAAAGGGACATATCAGTGATTACAGAGAAAAGCACTCCCACACAAATGTGCCCCCAGAATACTTGACAGAGGGGCCAAAGAAATACAATAGAGAAAAAGAGTCATTTCAACAAAAGGTGCTAGATCAAGGCTCTGCCTAAACAAAAAATGGAGCTTTGACTTAAACCTCATATTTTATACATAAATAACTTAAAATAATCACAGTATTACATGGAAAAGTGAAAAATGGTATTTTTAGAAAAATATAAAATATTGAGGATCTAGATTTGGGAACAAAAAGCATGACTCATAAAATATAATAATGATCAATTATGTCCACCAAGATCAATTAATCTTGTGAAAGACTCTCTGTCAAGAGAATGAAAACAGAAACCTGGAAATAGAAGAAAAAGTTCGCCAACCACATATACAACAGAGGACTGGTACTGAACATGTACAAGTGATGTCAAAACTGAACAGTTAAGAAAACAGAAGCCAAATAATCCAAGTAGAAAATGGTGAAATGATTGAATAGATACTTAACCTAAAATGCAAATGGAAAAAGGCCTATGAAAAAGGTTTCCAGTATCATCAGACACTGGAGAAACACAGACTAATGTCACAAAGAGATATCATCACACAGTTATCAGAAGGGGCAAGATGAAAAGTAGTGACAACATCTAATGCTGGAGATGAAGCAGAGAAATTAGATCATCAGTGTACTGCAGGTGGAAACTGATGGGTTCTGCGCCTATAAGACTCTGCCAACTCAATATGGTGCCTGCCCAACATGGTGCTGACCCCTAAAACAACAGCATGTCTCTCCTACACTAAATCCCGTGCTCCTCTTGTGGTCCCAAAACAATAAATTTTCGGTCTCCCTTTTGTGCACATGCCAAAAGCCCTCCAATCCCCCTCCAGACACCATCTACTGAGGCAGTCTCTACTCTGTACTCCAAAAAGTCCTCCAGTCCTCTCCCTACATGATGACCTGTCCACTCATATAGTATCCCAGGCCCATAAAATCTACTTCTGGGCTTTGTCTCCTTTGAGGGTTTTTGCAATCTCCAGCAGCCCTCCTGCACCAGCAATAAAGGCCCTCTTTTACCTCTGTCTTTGTCTCTCAACTGGGCCAAAAAATCTAATAGAAATTTGTAACAGTACAGTCATTGTGGAAAATAATTTTCAAGTTTCTTATAAAACTAAACATGCCCTAATATAAGACCAACAAGTGGACACTTGGACATCTGTATCTGAAAAAAAAAATTGAAAACATACATTATACCCAAATCTGTATGCAAATTTTCATAGCATTTTCATTTTAATTAGAATAGTCAATTACTAGAAAGAATCAGATCTCATTGTTCAAGTGAATGTATAACAAAACATGATATAAATATACTTTGGAATGCTTTTTAAAAATAGAAAGGAACAAAATACAACAACTTGGTAGAATTTGGAGGGAATTATGCTGAATAAAAGAGTTTTTTACATGCCATTTGATTCAATTTTTACAAGCATTCTTGGGAAGACAAAGTTAAAGAGAACAGCTTAACGGTTGCCAGGAGCCAACAAAAAGGCAAAGACAGGAGGTAAGCTGGTATAAGAATAACAGGAAGGATCTTTGTGGAGATAGTCCGTATCTTCTTAAAATCAGTACCAATATCCTGGCTGTGAAATTACACCACACTTCTCTAAGTTGTTACCATCAGGGAAATCTGCATAAAGGGCAGATGGAAAACTGCCATTGTTTGTTACATCATAGAGGCAATTAATTACCTCAAATTAAAGTCTTAATAAAAGATTTTTTTAGAAAGAACATAGAAATAAGGGATAACAATCCCTAAAATATAAATCCCTGTCCATACACAATCTATTTTCTAAGAAAAGCAAGTGAGGATTATCCAATTTTCTGCTAGTCCTGCACCCTTGTCTTCCTCTTGGTCCCTTGTGAAACAGAAATGAAGTAAGTGACGATCTGTATCCTGTAGTTTTTGAAAGCTACCACATGATGCCTTTGCTGAAAGCCAAGTCCTTAAGGGCTGGAAAGGAAAAGCAAACCTCGAAAGGCACTGCAAGTCTCACTAGCATTTGCTAGTCTTTGATTTCTTGATGATTGCCATTCTTTCTGGAGTAAGATGGAATCTTAGTAGTGTTTTAATTTGCATTTCTCTCGTTCATGGCAATTTAAGCTAGTATAATAATTGTGGGATCAGTATAGAGATTCCTCAAAAAACTGATACAGAAATTCCATTCAACCTAGTTATTCCCCATCTAGCTACATTTCCTAAAGAGTTAAAGGCATCATACCACAGTGACACATGCATATCCAAGTTTCTGTCAACACAATTCATATTAGCTAAACCTTAGAAGCAGCCTGTATGTCCACCAACCCCATACTTGCACTCCTCAATGACATATTTTGAAAGTCAGAACCCATCACATAAAGTTCAAAGGTAGTGACATTTTTCCTGAGGAAAAAATCATCATTTCAGCACAGAACTCATACATCTGCTACTGACGATGCATTTTCGTATTAACTAGAATTCTCTCTGGCACTAACAAAACCAAACACTGTCTAAAGTTTACATGGGAAATCATCAATATAAAAACAAAAACTCAAAAATCAATCACAGCAAGAGTGCATATAAGATATATGTTCCTTGGAATCGGTACTTACAGAAGTAACAGAGAAATCATACATAATATACTTCTTTTCATCTACAGAATCTGGAAGAGAAAGATGTGTGTATCCATAAGTACAGGAAGCAGAGGAACAGGGAGTTACCCTCTGCCTCTAAATTATCTTTGTATCTATTCTGTTCATCTAAGATCTCCCCATTTTTATCAACCTGCACAAAATTTTCTGGTACTTTGTATTACCATTTTTCAGGCATTTATAACATTTTGGTTTGCACTATCAATATCTATGCAGATCACAGGTTTTGTACTAGACTGAGGATGAATTCCTCAAAGCATCATTTATATCACTTTCATCTTTATGTTCCTTGCATAAATGTAATCATAAATAGCAATTAAACATTAATAAATTCTAATTCTTTTTATCTGTATTCATACATTTATTTTCAACACTACATGTTCGCAATACATGTTACATTCCTTGCATGGATCCAAAGCATGTTTATAACACATCTTAGTTACTTTTTTCATCCACTTACCCTCCTTCTTCTCCTTCCCTCACCTCTTGGTCCCCTTACAATTTGAGAAAAAGCTGTCTCTCTACTTCCTATTACCTATCTTTAATTTGCTCTTTTTATAATTCTATCCATTGAAGGATTTTTATATAATGACAAACTATAAGTTCATATAAAGTTTTTATATGAAATCACTACAGAGAAAAAAAACCTACTACAAACTAGAACATTTCTATCTCAGTCTTGTCTAAAGCAAGTACTTTTACAAAGCTTTTAATAAAATGTATTGCTTCATAATGATATCCACTGGAGAGAATAAGTAAGCTAAATGCAATAATGGCTGTTGTTTTGGTGGTATCAATAACATAAAGTGCACATTTGAAGTATATCTGAACCCATTGCACTTGGCATATGAAACTTTCAGAATAACCTTTAACTCACTAGCTCTAAGCTTCAGGAATAAATGACATGATAACAGAGATAGCTCTTTACCTCCAGCTATGGGCCCACGAGGAAGCCTACCTTTAGAGACACCATCATCCCAGTACAGCTCTCCTCTTGCTTCTCTCTTATAGTCCAAGGCAACAATGAGTCCCAGAGGATTCTTTCGACTGAGAAGAGCAAATCCCATTTTCCAAGAATGAAGAACAGACGGAAATATGCAAAATCAGCCCTTTTAATCCAGGGACTGGTCTCCCCATAATCTACCTCACAGACTGAATACATAGCAACATTGTATGAAAACACAAGAGTTTGGGATAGACAGACAGCATAGTTTAGTAGAAAGAACATAAGGAGAACGATAGAGGGAGGCAGTTCCTGTTGAAATCTGGGTTTGTGATTATACTGATGAGTATTTTATTGGGTGCTTACCATGTACTAGATACTTAAGTATCCTACATACTAAATACATACATATATATGTTATTATTTATATTCATTCATATATTATTTACATTCATATAATAATAATGCTTAAAAGTCAGATTAGCATCTTCCCTAGTTTACTAATACTACACAAAATCATAACAAAGTCAGTCACCCACAATTACCTGTTTGGTGTGCTATAAACCCAGGGCTTAAACTCAAATTGTCTCCAAAATCTGAGCTCTTAAACTCCAAGATATGTCAGTTTTCACATGCAACTCTTCTCTCCCTTTCAATTTCTGCTTTCTAATCTCTGCTCTCTCATGCACTAGGGAATATACCTAAGGATACTTTCTGGCCATAGAAATCCTCATAGATGATTACTCAGGTCCTATAATATAATTTAATCCAAATGTAAAGGACCGTAGAAATGAAAAGGAATTACTGCTACATTTATCTCCATGTAAGAGGACTTGGATGCCAATTCTGAATGGAGGAGAGGAAGATTGCTGAGTGGAGGTTTTTCCCTGGTCCTACTTGCCTCCACCCATAATGTCCTGCACAGAAGAGCACCAGAGTAAAAACAAACAGGAGCTTACCTTGTCGCTGTGGTTGTGTTTGGCTGCTGGGTGGGGAATATGTAGCCCCCTCGAAGGTGGAGCCCTATCCTGTCACCAGGGAGTGGCATATCCATAAACTGTTTCCTCTGCTGAACAGGCACTCCCTAATTAGCAAAACAGAGACAGAGCAGATAACTGACTGAGAGGGCTTGGAATCCTTAGAAATCATCTAGTTCAGTTGCCTCATCTTAAAGAAGAGGAGACTGAAGTGATGTCCTCCAGATATACAGGTAGTACAGGGCAGAGCTCAAACTCAAACGACCTACTTTCCCTTCCTTTCACCACATTCTGTGATACTGTTTCCACATTCTATGCTCCCCAAAGGTCCATGTGTTAATGGCTTTGTCCGTAGCTTCATGCTGTTGGGAAGTGATGGAAGCCTTAAGTGGTGGGCCCTAATGGGAAGTTTTAGGTCATTGGGAGTTCATCCAATAGGCACTGTGGGACCCCAGATCTCCTTTCTCTCTTCTAACTCCTAGCAGTAAGTGAGTGATTTTACTCCACCAACACTACCATCATGATGTACTATGTTAGCCCCAAAGCAAAGAGGCCAGTTCATCAAGGCCTAAAACTTCCCAAACTGTGAATGCAAATAAATCTTCTCTCTTTATAAGTTTATCAGCAAAAGTATTTGCTATAGTATCAGACATACGACTAACACGCTATTTTAACAACTGACCTTGAATTCTCTGTTATCAAAAAGCCAATAACTAGTGTTAATAGCTAAACAGTTACCAGATTGACACAGTGAATTTCTACAAACTTATTCCAGATATTAAATCATTTCATTTTATATTAGGAAAAGTCTTCTAGTATGGTCAGAATGTTGATGTCTCCCTAAAATTCATTGGAATCTAATACCCAACTGTGATAGTATTACAAAATGAGTCTTTTGGGTAATTGATTAAGTCATGAACTCTCAGTAAGAAGCTGCCATTGATGAAGCAAAGTGAGCCTTTACTGGACCCTGAATTTCCCGGGGCCTTGACCTTGGACTCTCAACCTCCAGAACTATTAGCAGTAAATTTCTGCAGTTTACTAATTACCCAGGGTACAGCATTTTGTTATACTCTCCTCGAGCACTAAGACAACTCCCATGATTAACTAAATATAAAACTTCATAGCATTATTCTATCCCAAGTTCCCAAAATTGCTGGTTTAGAATTGCCTCCTGCTAGAGACAGATCTCAAAGAGAACTGGAGCCACTTCACTTACAGTCTCATAGTTATACCAGATGGCGTCTGGTATGTATGCTTTCACATGGTCCACACCCTGAGGAGACAAAAGCAATGCACACATTAGCATCCCCCAATACATACACCTTCACTGTATAGAACACCTTCACTGTAAATGGTCATCTGAACAATTGTAAGGCAGAGATGAGGTCATCCCATTCTACTCATGAAAATACAGAAATGTAGAGAGGTTGAAAGTTTTTCAAAGCAAAACTTTACCTAGACATTGTTTGTTTTGCTTTAATACTCCTAAATTTTCTAGGAGAAACACAGAGAGTTAATTCACTGGATCATTTAAGCTGAGAGTTGAGAGAAGACTCAACCAGCCAGATCCTCAGGAAGTTTTTCAGCAGGGCTACTTCTTTGTTGGCAGGACCAATCATCAGATGATGTACCTGAAACTTCAGCTCAAAGGGTCTTAACATGCATACATTGGCAATATTTCATGCTAAGAATCTGATTAGTATAATCCTGATCCTCCTTCTGTACTTCTCATTTCTTTTCTGGCTCAAATCACTCTTAGTTGGACACATGTGGTCCTTTACACATGGTCTTCACCCTACTTCTTCCTCTTCTTCACACCTCTTTTTCCAACCACACCTCTTTTTCCAATCTCTTTTTCCAACCCAACCCAATCCTCACAGCACAACCCATATGGATGAGGAAACACAGACAGAGACAGTTAGCACAGCAAGGCACTTAAAGGCTATATTAGTGCCATAGTCATGTGCCTAGGGACTCAGGATTCAAGAAACTTTACAACATGGAAATTGTTTTGTTTTCTGGGACATTAGGACCAAGAATTACTATTGTTCTAATTTCTAAACTTTTATGATCTCTCATTTATATTCATTTTTAGATTTAAATATAATCATAGATACTAGGAGTCTAGCTTACTCAGTTATAAAACCGCAAAAATAACTGCAATATCCCACTCCATTATTTACATTACAAACATACTTCATGTAAAACAGGTGTGATGAGGAGTCCAGGTCCCCATAAGAACTGCTCATGCACATCCCATGTGGCTGGGTCCTGGTAGAACCTTGAAAACAGAGAGCTGGATGATGAATGTAGAATTTCCAACACAGGATGACAGCACACTCTGTCCTAGGTGACCTTGTTACCACTAATGAGGTAAAGTGAAACTGGATGCTGAAGGTGATTAGGAAACTCACTCATGCATCACGGGCCTTGCTACTGTCTCCCCCAGAGTGTGAGCACGGTAGAAGAGGGTGTAGAGATAGGGCAGCAATGTGTAGCGGATATTCAAATAATGTCTGGAGGAATTCAATAGCAGAGAGTCAAAACCAAAGGCAGCTGGGTCCTGGTCCTAGAAGGAAATGGAAGCAATTACTGTTTCTATCATAGTTTATAAGTTCTCTGATGCTAAGAAACTTTCCTGAATGGAAATAGTCATGTTCTCCCACCTCAGTAATTCAAGAGCGTTTCCCAAACTGAAAGGATCTTGGTCCTATTCCTTTGTTTTACAACTGAAAAAATAAGTAAAAGTTCATATGCAGGTAGGTTTTCACTTGACACGTGTCTACTGAGGGCAGGATACATCAGCCTCAGAATGAAAAAGGATTCCCACAGAGGCTGGCATATACATAGGGGGACATAGTAGATCCTGCACCTTCCACAGCCACCCCAATTTATTTAATGTGAATTTTCATATTTCACTTGGAAGATACTAATAAGTTCTATTAAACTTAGCTGTACTGCTAAAAATATTTCAAACCATTGTCGTAAGCCACATTCCCTGCTATCATGATCCATAACTCATCCTTTCCTTGACGTGCATTTTAATGAATTTTAAATTTAAAAACTGTCATGAAAACCTAGACATTTTCTGCTGTAATAGTTTTATTATCACAATTTGTTTTATTTTCTCTATCCCAAATATAATGACTTCTATTTGTTATGCAATATATCATATTGCATATGTAAAGAAATCATAACAGGTTTTAGCAGATTTTATTTAAACCCATTAAAAGAGAAAGGTAATTTTCTTATAACCAGGAGATAGAAATTTTCTGTCCTTGGTTGGCGCTCAAGCCTCTAGTTTTCTTTATAATGTGAAAGATGCTAAAGACACACATGCTATATTTAGACTGTATTACTGGTACTAAATTTTGAAGAAATTTGTATAATTTATTCATTTGGTTTTTTCCCTAAAATGCCTATCTTCTCACTAAATATGTTTATCCTTGACCCCCAACCCAAGGCTCATGAAATTTCTGAGATAAGGCAAAAGAAAACAATATTGCATATCACCAGTCACTCTAGCTCTCCACCGAGAAAGACTAGAGCCACTCTCTCCACTGGTGGTCACAGTCCTTGTAAATAGTACTAGACATTTGAAAAGTGCTAGTAAGACTGAGGGACTAAACCTTTAACTTTATTGACTTGTGGTTAACTTAAATATAAATTTAAGACTGAACTGATTTAAAATATTTTACCCCTCAAGTGTCATTATTTTGATAGCATTATACTTAACTGTTAAAATGCAACATATAGAGATGTGACCAAACTGTAAAATTCATACTGAATTTTGAATAGTTGGTGGGAAGAAATATAAAATAGCCCAATACAGCCTGTGTTAAACACAGACTGAAATAATTATGCTATGAATAAGCTGAGTTATATGAACTATATTTTAAATACCCTCTGTTTCATTTATCTTTCTACATTTAAATTTTGGACTGGCGTGCATAGCTCTTACTCTAACTCTTTCAGAAAGAACTAGTTTAGAATGAAAATTAGCACTTTTTAACCTAGCCACCTGAGTGAGCTGAGGGTTTGTATTCATACAAGTCTTTAAGCCATCTCTCTCCATGAAGAGCACCCGCCTTACCTGCTCCCAATCACCAGCTTAGACAATCAGAGATGGTTCATCTCTCTCTCTTCCTAGACCAGAAGTGGGTAGGAAATCCCAAAGATAAAAAACAAAAACTTTGAAGATTTTGCTCTTAATCCTTTCAAGTTTGAGAATTGTCATTGCCAAAGTCAAGAGTTGCAGCTAAAATCATCATCAGGAAATTACTCTACCGAGTCTATTAAAAGTTAAATTATTCAATCTAAATTATTTCAGTGGGAGATTATTTCATTTAGAGAAAGGAGCCCCACCTTACTTTCCCCTGCACTACCATAAATACCTCAAGAGGCACTTTGCATCCGCTTCTATCTACTTGCTTATCAAAAATTTTATTTTGAAAAAAGAGGATAAAGGCGGATGGATCATGTGAAGTAGTGTATGTGTGTTAGGGGGTACCTCTCAAGCTGTTCATAAGGAGTGTTCTGTTCTGTCACAACAAAGTGAAGCCTGTTCAGATCACTGGCCTGCAGCTCCCTAAATTCTTCTTCCCCACTGCCCTGTATTATGGTAGTCTCCTTTCTATTAATTGGAGTAAAAAATAAATCTCATATAAGATGATAATGGGAGTGAGAGAAACACCATAGAAAATTTAACAGATCTTGATAATATCACCCAATATTATCCATCTTCTGCAGTTAGGATCAACCCATAGCATTTTCTTCAGACCCCCTTGGCAAACAAGAAGATTATACAATCTAAAAATCTTTTATCACTTCTCCTGGGGAACTTACATGGAAATCAAGCCCATTGTGGTTTCTTGATAATGGATAAAATGTTCCTAGCTGCATCCACCTTCTGCAGAGCTCTTCTGTGACATTTCTTGTATAACCACAGATGTTAGCACCAACCTGGAGAATTAGCACACATAGAGAGCAGTGGTCACTAAGAGAACTGAACATACTGACTGTTTTCTTGTGTGATAAAAGACAATCTCTATTGCTATCACTCAATACTTAAAGAGACCTCAGAGTACCAGGACAAGCCTCCCACCACATAAGAGAAGAAATGAAGTATACAACATAGAACAGAATTAGAAGGAGAAGACTGACTCATGGTGTAGACATTGGTTAAAGACTATGGTTGTAGACAACTGAAAATAGAGGGCTGCTCCTCATTGTTCAGTTCCCAATTTCATACTTCCTTTTGAGTGATGCTCTCTGGATAGGATTTTTCTGTCAGTGATAACATATTTTATTCATGATGCTTCTTTCTTATCTCCAGAGAGTCCATGGATGAAACTGAGAAAACTAGCTTTCCACATGCAGAAGACTGAATTTAGACCCATATCTCTCACCATGTACTACACTACAATCAAACTACATCAAAGATCTATGTTAAAAAAGATGGAAAAGAAAATAAGTAAAACTCTTGAGGGCATAGGCATAGGCAAGACTTTTTGAATAGACTCCAAGTTTTCATGAGAAATAACATCAAGAATCAACAAGTGGAATCATATCAAATTAAAAAATTTCTGCACAGCAAAGGAAACAACCAATGGAGTGAAAAGATAACTTACAGAATGGGAAAAAATTGCCAGTTATTCTTTGGACAGAGGACTAATGTCTAGAATATGTGTTAATCTAAAAAAACATCAGATCCCCCTATGACAAAGCTTTATCATCCTGTTTTTAAAAGGCAGATCAATCAGAGAAATTAAGCTTTTCAACACATCACAAAAGGATATATGCTTCTTAGTTTTTAAACACCCTCAAATACTGGTAGTGGAAAGAGTTTCAAAAGACAAAGGGTTAAATTCCTTGGACAAGAATGGGCTCACCATGGGAATACCAAACAAGTTAAACTCAAGGATACTGGGAATTGACCACTGGAGGTCATCCCACGTGGCTGCATTGTCTCCCAACCAATGAGCAGCAAATTTTCCAGATCCAGCAAAAGTTGAACGAGATAAGATGAAGTTCCTAGTACTGGGGAAAATATTCTCCATGGCCCTGAAAAGAAATACAGCCAATTGAGTATAAGGTGAGCATGAAAGGGTGCAATGGGCTTTTCCACCTAACTGGAAACACCTTCATAGTGTCAAAAACCAGGTGTACAAACTAGTTAGCATTTTTAAGTTTCTTTCACACTTCTGGGTACAGTTTCAGACCTCTTATGTTTCAGATCTCCCATAATTTTGTCTGGGCTGTTATCCTCCTGATTATATTTTCTCTCTTGTTAAATCAAGTTGTTGTCTTGCCCTTTTAGTGGACAATAGATTGATTCCACATGTTGGTTTTTTGCCTCATTTTCTGCCACAAAACAAGGTTTTTCTAACTTCCCTTGATTGCATGCCTTGCTGTTTAGGCATAATCTGTATTAGCACAACACCAGCACACACAGTGGAACTCTATGTCCTCACTTACACTTGGTGTTGGCTAGCAGACAAGTCACTTTTATTACACTTGCTAAAGATTTATTGCTCTCTGCAATCATCTGTCACGGAAGAAACATAGTCCAGTCTACAAGGAGTGAAACTGAAACACAAATGAAAACATTTGAAGTTGCAGTTTAGAGGAGGCCAATATACAAACATAGATCAGATAACATTCACGTTTTCCCAGTTTTGAGAAAAATTGATTCAGAGTTCCTTAATCTTTTCCATTTGCCAGATCTGGTTCATGCCATAATTCCTGAGAGTATCTGTTCTCTTTTGCTTTTAGCTTCCCTAGTTTGCCCAATGACCTCTGTCCCCCAACTATGGTTCCAGTTAAGATTCAGCCAAGTGTTCCTCAGTCCTATGACTTTAGCTCACATGAAGTCCAATGTAACTTCAGTATACATACTACTCATAAGGCTAAGAACACAGGAGAGACTTTGCCCTCAAGGAACTTACAGTTCAGCCAGAAAAATTGACCATCTAAAATTATGATGCATTCTTGTTGAATATTAAACATATTGTAATTGAGAAACAGCACAAAAAAGGAGAAGATATTTTTCTAAACAGTCAATAAGGCTTTCACACTGACAACCTAGATAGCTCTTGTTTGCTAACATCTGTGGTTATACAAGAAATGTCACAGGACAAGAAAGGCTATGTTGTGTATGACAAACAGCACATGAAAAATTTGAACTTGGAAGCAACAAAAACGTTGCATATTACCTAAAGCATGAGAAGTACCAAAGATGTGAGAAATTTAGGTAATGGATTATCTTGTGCTAAGGTGATTAAACTTTTTTTATAGAGAAAACCGTCAGTTACAAAGAATTTTACATCAGGAAAACAATGAGAAAAAATTGTGCTTCAGAAAGACTGCTTTTACCACTGAATAAAATAGTGTGCATCTTAAACTAAATATAACTCTGTGTCCATAGTGTGCATATATTCAGAACACTCAGAGATCTTGTTAAAATTCAGACTCTGATCTCGAAGGTCTAGGTTGAGGTCGAAGATACTACATTTGTAATATATGTTTCCTGACAACACCGACACTGTGGTCCTAGGGCCATACTTCTAATATAAAAAGTAGAGGATAAATCAATTGATAATTAAAGCCAAGGGAGGCTGGTGATGGGTGAAGCATAACAACTTATGTGGGAGGTGAAATGACCTTAAGAAAGATGTGACCACAGGAAAAAGATGAGACATGGTTATAGCGATGTTTCCAAAGTAGAAAATTTATTTTATGTGGGTTATAGAAATGTTTAAAAAATAGTGGGCTAATTTTATGTGGGAACATGAAATAAAGAAAGAGTAATCCAAAGTTTCTCACTTGGGAGTCTAGGAGCACATGGCAAGAGCTAACTTCCAGTTGGGATCTCAGTGCTTCACACAGTATTGCCTGTGAGTATCCTTGAAATAATGATGCTCTGTAACCATAAGCTAATTATGTATTGTCCTCTACAGAAACCAAAGTTTTATAAGAGAGGGCCTCTAAAGTACCCTATAAGATCAGCTTCCATATCCTGATAGCTGCAAATAATATTTAAATAATATAACTGTGAAAGAAAAGAAAATCCCTCTACCTTCCACCTCCCACCTTCCAATTCTGGAATCAGAAAAGGGCCAAGTGCTTACACATTGGTAGCTTTTGCCATGGAGTAGCCATACAAGCTATGGACATCATAGTGAAAGCCCTCGTGAAACTCTGTGTCCATGCAGAGGGTCCCGGAGAACAGAAAACCATCCAGGATTTCTAGGAGGAAACATTATCAGTAAGGCACTTATCCATCCATCAACTTTAAACACAGTCATCATCCAGCATTTTTCTTCTAGGTTATTATACCTTCCCTCCCAATCTCTACCCCACAAAATCTTTTCCAGGTTTTCAATTCTATCCTGAATATCACTTTTTACCTGGGACCTACCCAGAGCTCCTCCATGTGTTTTCAAAGTTAATTTGGATTCCTTTGAATGCATTAAGGACAGTTAAGAGTGAAAGCAAGTGATTTATTATTCAAACCTGATGAGCCATGGGCACTTGGTCTGAGATTAAATATAAAACACATATTGTGTGTCTACATCTACTCAAGTAAGAATTAAGTATGCAATTAAAGACAGGAGGGCAATGAAAGAGAACATTTTCAATCTTATATTGTAGATCTCACTCACACTTTTAAAACAGCAGAAAATGGGATGAGTCACTTGGGTGTTCTCATGAAAAAGAATTCAAATCCTGGCTCTGAGAATGCTCAAGATTCTATTACATTTTCCCTTTTTCAGTCCTTTTTCTGCCTCGACCTACAGTCTCCTTCCTTCCCCTTTTCTCTGTGGACCCACACCAGAGTCATATCTGTCTTCCTTCACAAAACTTTGCCCATACATATGAAGCACAATTTGAGTACATAGTAGAACAAGGAAAGTCTAAAGTTTAGTTTATCCCAACGCTTAACAGAACCAATATTTGGCATCAGAAACTATTTTGAATTATAAAATATAAAGAAAAATGCATTTCTTACATAGCTTAGCATGTAACATGAGATTAACAACCACTTCAGTTGTAAGAAGGCCACTAATATTTTCCCAGAGTCAAAGGTAATTATAGCCCTCTTTATCCTGCTGATAATGTGTTTTATGCAGCCCTAAAAATGTGAGAAGCTACTTGGCTCAGAGGGAAAGTAGCTGGTCACATATGAGGAGACAAAATGCAGAGAGATTAGGAACGGGGCCCTTGCCAGGGCAAGCAGAAGGTGATAGACTGTGGAATTCTGCAGGAAAACACAAAGCACAGCTTTGACCAAGAAGGTTAAGGAATTAAGTACAATAAGCTCATTCAAAATGAACAAAAGGGATGAAGAAGATGCAGAGTACATATAAAACAATAAAGAATAAACTAGGGAAGTAAAGAGTGAGTTTTGCAGGAGGATATCAAAACTGTCCAAAACATCCTTTACTCCTTCAGTGACCAGTGTTAGCTAAGGAAGTAGCTAGTCTTTGGCTACAGAAGTATACACACAGTGGATGAAGCAGGTAAACTGGCATAGCCACCCAACTACTACCCAACCAGTGTTCTCTCCAGAAGTATAAAGAGTGTGCTTGAAGAATTCTTAACGCCCTTGAAGTTAAAATGAGCTAGCAAATGAATGTGGGCAAATTGGGTAGAACCTACACCCAGGCTCACCCATAAAATTCCCATCATCCATGAAACAGGAAACAAAGACCTCTGAGGGAGAAATCAAGACTTTTATTGATTTGAATAAAAATGTCCTCATGTGTTCAAAGGTGGAGCTTTTGAAAGACGATGACTCAAACCACTGATGAATTCATAGAGTTGGAGGAAGTAGGCCACTGGAGCGGTAACCCTGTCCCAGGGCTCTTTATCCTTCTGCTGCCTCATTACCATGAGGTAAGCAGTTTTGCTTCACCATGCCCTTCCACCATGATTATCCCACCTCACCTCAGGCCCACAGCCATAATGAAACCAGCTCACCATGGACTGAAGCTGAAATGAACACTTTCACCTCTAAACTGACTTTCCTGGATACTAGTAGGAATCATGCAAATAAAACTAAACTATTACGTTAATTCATTGACATGTAGGATGAAAGAATTTTGAGTTTTGGAGAGCAAAGAGCTTCAGGCTCAGACTGGCACTTTTACCACATGTCATTTATGGATTATGGCAGCAGAAATGTGATCATGGAGTAAGTGATGTCACAGAGACTCAAGGGGAAGAGTGATCAAGATGTATGGAGTTGGGAACTTAATGGGCAAGGAAGTGAGTTACTCTTAACCACGCTGAATACTGCTGAGATTGTTTTAAGTAAGTCCTGTATTGGTAACGTTAGCAAACAGGTGAACACTTACTAGGAACAAAAGGAGGAAAGTTCAAGATGTTTAATTCACACTGTTGACTAGAATCTTGAGGTAAACTAGAGACTTCATCCATTTCCTTCAAAGACACAAAATACAAAAATGGCAAATGTTATTGGTTTACAATGACTTGTTATAAGATACTTACTAAACTACAGCCAGGATATCTGGTCTCCTGTTAAGTGGAACCTGAATAACGAATAATTTTCCCCACCTTTCATTGATCTCTTTATAAAATTAAGACACTGAATTAGGATTCTTCTAAGAAATGTTCATGTCTGAACAACATTCATTATAAATTAGTATCAATCTATTAATTAAGAAAAATTATTTCAAAGGCTGACTCGAATGTTTTGTTGTTGATTTTATTATTTCATACTTTACAGAAGCAAAGACATAAAACCTTTCTGTTTTATGTTTTTCCATTTTTATTTCACTGAATGAGAGACAGTAAGATAATATATAATTGAGATCAAACACATTTCTTTTAGATTAAAAATAAATGATTTAGGGGCTGGGGATTTAGCTCAGCAGCATAAGCGCCTGCCTTGCAAGCAGGCAGTCATGAGTTCGATCCCTGGTACCGGTAAAAATACATAAATAAATAAATAAATAAATAAATAAATAATTTCTAGTCTTTCAAAAAAAATGTTTTCAAATCCCCCCCAAAAAACCCCACTATTCATTAATAAGAAATACCAGAGTCCCCTTTAATTACTTTTAGTGATCAATTATCTTTTAAGCCAATACTACAAATAATTATAACTTTTAATAAAGTAATTATAACTTTCAATAGAGTCATATTTCACACTGATAGTTAATTGAGTAAAAACCAAAGCCTTGCAAAAATAAAAAAGGGCTTTCTGAACAGAACTCCAGTTGCACAAGAAATAACAGTAAAGGAAACAAATGACAAAGTGAGAAATGAAAATTTTTTCTTATTTGCTATTAGAGAAATGCAAATTAAAACACTGAGATTTCATTTGCTCCAGAAAGAACGGCAATTTTCAAGAAATCAAATAATAACAAATGCTGGCAAGGCTGTGGGGAAAAAGAAAGCCTCCTATGCTGCCAGTGGGAATGTAAACTAGTGCAACCATTATGGGAACTAGTGTGGAGATTTCTCAAAAACTAAAAATAGAAATTCCATTTGACCTAGCTACCTCCTTCTTTCCAGTACAGCTAAAGTCACCTTACTGAATCCGGTATGCTCATGTTTAGAGCGACGCAATTCATAAATCTTGGAAGCGGCCTATATTACATTGACAGAAAAATAGACAGAAATGTGGTATCTATACATAATATGACACTCCTCAACCATAAAGAAAAAGTTGAGACATTTGTAGGAAAATGTATGCATCTCAAAAACATAATGTTAAGTGAGATAAATCAAACACACAAGTTTAAATACCATATGGTTTCTCTCATAGAAGGGACCCAAAGGTCAAAGAAAGATCCAATAATAGTTGATAAAGGGAGAAAAAACTTTTAAAAAAAGAATAAAGCACTTTCCAATAAAGAGTTACTAAAACAAAAACAAAAAACAAAAAAAAAAGGGGAGAGAGATTTTTACAAATGGGAAGGGGGCCAAGAAACTGAGAAGGGAATACAAACAGATTTAAAATCTGTCATGTGTGGTGTTCACACACCAATTACATACAATGAATTCAATCATTACGTGTTAAAAACATGAATGAATGAATGAATGAATGAATGAATGAATGAATGAATGGAAAATGAAAGGAAGGAAGAAAGGAAAAAAGGAAGAAGAAAGAAAGAGAAAGTGAGAGAAAAGGAAGGGAGGAAGGAAGGAAAGAGGGAGGTCTAAACATAAAAGGAGGGATCAGAATGAGGAAGGAAAGGGGGGTAAAAAGATATGCTGAGTACATGTTCTTACTCCCTAAGCTGAATATAAACATCATGTAATACACATATGCGCTATTAAAAACTTACCAAAATGAAATGATCAATTCTTTGCAAACTGAGAATAAAAATGTAGACTTCTAAGACTAGTTTAGTGTATATAAATTTAGCATTAAGCAAGATAGTTTTGAATATCATGACCCCAAGCAAAGTATTTTATTAAAAATCAGGATCAAAATTCATCTGAAAAGCTGATATTTCTGTTTCCCAAGGAAATTTCTATCTTGTTATAATAACTTACAATCCATACTCCATCAAAGTCCAATTGGTTATGAAAGTCAGTGAATTGCTCTTTCCACCACTGGGTACAATCGGATTTGCTGAAATCAGGAAAGACTACTTGCCCTGGATAGCCCTAGGGAACAACAACAACAACAACAAAAAATAACATGTAGAAACTTGTTTCATGGTTCAGTTACTCAAGTATAGTGATCTTGACTACTATTTCTTTCACCGGAAAGTCCATGTTACATTGCCATTTTAGAGTCAAAATCTGTGGATTTCCCAATAAAAGAGTAAAAATACCTGCAAAGAGTCAAAGAAAGAAAAAAAGAAAGAGAAAAAGACTTGAATGAAAATTACATGGGTTTTTTTATGAAAATAATAAAAAACTGTATTATGTTTTTTTCAATTGGGAGATGAACTATTTAAAATAGTGGAATATCTATTTTTAAAAAGAATGATTATATATATATATATATATATATATATATATATATATATATATCAAAGAAATCTTAAAAGGTAAGAAGGTGGGAACATGAGATTCCCATTTTAAGTGGATTGAACTCTTAGTCCCTCGTTTTAGGTGATGGGCACCTAAGTAAGACTAAGAGGTAGTTTTGGATCTCAACAAACACATAGTTCAGCAAAGTAATTGCCAACAGCAGCATTCACTTCAGAACAGAACAAGAAAACTCTGTTATAGCAAATCCATTTGCAACAAACCCATACCAGCCTCCCCAATAGCTACTTCTGCCAGCACTTGAAGCAAAATGGTTCATGGTATTTATTGGTTAATTGAAGTAACCAGCTAAATAAATTTTTGTAATTATATGCAAATATTGCATTATACAATGCCCAAATATTTGCACTACTAAAATGACTCACAGACATGAATAATTTTTAGATGACCAAAATAATTTTCATTTGACTAGAGCTTCTGATTTTGTTTTTTCATATAAATATGGGTAGATCTATCTGATATTTTAGAAATTTGCATAAAACAATACAGCAAAAATGAAGTCTTTGTTTAAAGGAGGAAAGAAACTATCCTACTGCCTCATGGAAAAATAAAATCAGTGAAAAGGTAAGCAAACAGAGTGAAGCACTGTAAATAAAATCAATAAAAAGAATCAATAAAGAGTTTTTTTAAAGCCCATCAATAACCCTGAAAAGACAGCTTTGCAAAGTAAGCCACATGGGGAAATACATGAACTTTTTACATTAAATTTCAATTTTAGTAAGTCTCACATAATCCAATCACCAATCACATAATCCAATTACCTCCTGCATAACTTAAATAAAAAGTTGACTATGTATATGTTTTGATTTAAACTACACACTCTTAGGAGCTCAGCTCTCCTGGAAAGACATGCATGAGCAGTTTATTCCAACACCTAATACTGCTACCTTACACTCAAGCGTGGGCTTTATCCAGAAGTCTTGTCTAAATTAAAACCATTTTAGATGAGATAGCTTCCACATTAACCTATGGTCTTCCAGGTGAGTTATGATACTTAATTTATTGTTTGAGAAATAAGATATAAATTTGTAGGCAAAAAGACTTTTAAGAAATAGAATGCTCTTATGGGGCATACTACTTCTCAATTATCCGGGAAGTATTAGTGGATGGAAGACCAGCTTTTTAACTCCTTCAGAAGTTTACGCTTTTGGGTCATACAATTATTGATTTAGAAATAATAATGAGAAAAACAGAAACATAGCAAAGCAGCGTTGTCATCCCTCCGTACACATCTTAATACCAAAATAAAAGCCCCCCCCCCTTAAATCAGTGTAAGTTACTCTGACTTTCTTGAGAAATTACCTGCCCAATGGCAAAGCCTTTGCTTTCCAAGACCCACGCTCTCTTTACACTTCCATTGTGGTAGACCATGTAGGTGTCGTTCTTAAAGATGCCAGGATTCTAATAAATAAAGAGGATAGGATATTATTTTTAAGGATATTTTTGTCCTTTGAAAGGCAATACAAGGCAACAGAGCACACATTTAAACATACCATGATAATTACATATTTCTGATCATTCTCATGTAATTCTTTGGCAAAATCTGAAAGGTTGGCGTAAGCTTGTCCATCAATAGTGAAATCTTTCTTTCCATCCATGTAGTCTATGTCTGAGTACTGGACATCCTGAAAGATAGCAACACCAATTAGAATCTAGCAATTGTCATCCTTCTGATCAAAAAGGTTTCAGCTCAAGTTCCTAACTGTTAAAAAGAAACCATGTTTCTTAATAGCCCTAAAATCTCCAGGTTCTGATATCTCCTAGGAATGAATAAACCATCAATGAAAGTTGCAGATGGTCTTAGGTGTGGCTTTACATCACCACCCTGACGGAGACACATCATAAAGAATCAAGGGGAACTTGACAATAGGGCCTGCATCTTGTTCATCTCTGTAACTTGAGATCTTGGATGTTTGACAGGTAGCAACTGCTCTTAAATGTTTATATAAAAGACATGTCAGTAATATTGTAACCATTTACAACCCTGAATGCCAAACATCAAGGCAGAATACATCATAAAAGGAGAAAAATGTCCTTTTTGCCTTATAAAATTGCTAGAGTGATGTTTAATGAAGATCGATACACACACTTTCTTGTGTTTGCACATCAGCCTACAAGGGATAGGCACTGTTCTTAGTGAGAAGACTGAAATCTAAAGGAACTAAGTGACTTTTCCCAAAATCACAGTCGGGAGCTGAAAAGCTGACTGGGTCTTGGTAACGGGTCCTTTGATTGTGGCTGCTCTTTCTTTCCCAAGGTGCCACATAGCTCAAAGACATACGAAAGTTTTTTTTTTTATGGGTTTCTCACGTGGTAGAGCATTAGGAGCCTCCAGCCTGTAGCCTGTTGCCCAATGTGGCACCATCTGTTCTGGTACTAGGAGATCCCTTAGGACTCAGGTTTCCCACCCCACCTGCCCAGCCCCGTATAACCACTTAGAAAGGAGCTCCCAGCTATGGAACAAAAGCTACTTTGTCCCTGAACTGGTAAGATCTCAATAAAGCCCTTCTCATAAGAATCAGGAAAACAGATTACAGTCAGCAATACAAATGCAGTCAAACAAAGTCCAGTTGTGTACTGATCCTGTCCCTTAGCTAGTGTGCACCTGGAAAAAGTTGCTAACCATGCAGCACCTCTGTTTCTTCACTTAAAAACTGTGATTGATGTGGGCACCAGGAATGTAAAAGCCCTTTGTAAAATAATAAATGTGTGGCAAAATTTGTTCTGATTCCTTCAAGAACTTGGTATTTTTTTAAGATAGCAGATTGGGGAGAAATAAAATTAAATCAAATCAGTTTCCCTGTAATACCAACACAACATGATGAGCATCAGGTTTATAAAAGGAAAAACTGATCATCTTGTCTGCTCTAATTGCTGCGCTGAGAGGGGATTAAAGAATCTAAGATCAAACCAAAGTCATTTACACCTGGACAATCTTCCTTTACACACACATACATGTTTGCTTCAAAGTTCCATAAAGCTACCCTGAGACAAACTCTTTTGGTAATTTCACTAACCATGTATTATATATTGCCTGGAGAAACTTATCAAACATTACACACTTATAATTATGTTATTCAATAGGAAGACACTGGAAATCATAAATACTGTTCAATCACAAAGTATCAAAATTAGTCTAATAAGTCTGGAAAGAATTGACAGTCAGTGTGAAAATGCATTTACTGTCAGTCATCAGTGTGATCATGAATTCTTGTTAACTGTATCACCTAGGGTGTTGCTTTGTCTCATAGAATAACAGATAACTTCGATGGAGTTCATCCCCTAAGGTATTTTATATACATTGCACGAGGGTTTTTTTTTAATCACCAAATGAAGTAAATCTTACACTCTCTTTAGCAAAGGTGGAAATTAAAACTTGAGATATAACTTATGTAGCCCAACATAAGTAATGGAGCTAAGCAGATACACAGCTAAAATTCAAACATTTCTATTTGACTCCATAAACTTTGTTTGTATTTTTATGCTCAGATAAGCGATTTAATCTGCAAGATTTCTGACAGTAAGTATGCATGTATTTTTATCGATCTATCAACCTATTTGTCTATTTGCACTTTTCCTAATAAGTTAAATTTGATGCAAAAAAGTAAGACAGGAAATGGTTCTAAGTGTAGGTAAAAGTGTCGACTTACATAAGGGATCTTAGCTTCACGATTTCTGTCAACAACCTCTTTCAATCCAGTAATGCCACCATAATTCCTGCGACTAAGCTGGAACCCAAGACTCCAGTAGGAAGGCAGGAATGGTCGTCCAACAAGCTATAAAAAGAGAAGGAAAGAAGTTTCTAAGCTTTACAGCAAGCTCTGTTTGTACTGCCACATTCTACATTAGCTCCATTTCATTTTTCATAAAGTTTTCAATTCTAAAAATGATAAGGCCAAGAGGAATCTTCTAAGGTAATCTGCAAATTTCCACAGCATACTTATCTCTTCAGTGAGTGCTAAATGTACTCCCCAAAATGGCAGCATCAAAAAAATTGATAGGATTTGCAACAAACAAAAATATTTCACTAATGACATCATCTTGTGGGGAAACTAGTGGTTTTCATACATTTGAGAAGGATTTTTTTCAGCGCTTACAATGTGCCAAGAACTGATGTGGGTACAAAGAATATAATGACAGAAAACAAACATCATTTCCTCCCTCACAGAGCTTAAAGGAAATAAATGTCTACTGTAATTTCAGATAGTGGCATTTTCGAGAGATAACAGAACAATGAATAGGTTCAGGAGTGGATGGGGGAAGAACACTGGAGTATGTTTAAAATTCAAATGTTGAAGCTTCTCCAGCCAACAGTTTGAAAAGGGTCTGGCTGTACCCGGTCCGGCTTTGCTCATTCCTCGGAGTCTGCCCTACATTGAGAGGGCGATTTGTCTCGTGTCTCTGAATCCAATCTTCGACCTCATTGACAACATTTACTGTACTATGATTGCTTCCTATTATAATTATTTGATAATTACAATTTTTTTCAATAATTGCACTTCCTTATTTTATTACAAATTCACTGGTATCTAGAACCGTATTTTATATTGCTTTATTAATCATTTTTAATAAATTACTTCATCTTTTTATAATTGAGTTTGGCATCAAAAATGGGGCGTTTAGGTTAAAATGGTATCTAATATTCTCTCTTATTCTATGGTTTGAATCAAATATAAAGTTAACACATAATTCCTTTCACTGGATCTTTATTTGTTGAATGAATAAGCTTTGCTGATTTGTGGCTGTCGGTGTTTGGAATGATTGATCACACCTGGACAGATGGTGCGTGCCTTGAGAGTAGGATGATCAACTAACTTGTTTTTATATTCCCCAAGTTGCACATGCCTCTTCAGTATGCATAAAGCATCCAATAAATTTCATCAAAATAAAAATACAAAGAGTGAAAGCCTCACAGTCCCAGAATATATAATCTATTGTGTTTACTAATAACATTTGTTTTCCCCTTGTTAAATTATTTAAGTGTAGGTGACAGTGTCAACACACAAGATCATCTAATGCCAAGCCATACCTTCAGGTATTCCTGAACCACTTGCTCTGGAGTGTTTCCCAGGAACACATAAAAATCAAGAACGCCTCCAATTGTGCGGTATGTGACAGCAGGTGCAGGCTGAAGCGCAACCTCTAAAAGGATTATAAGGAGTTATTTGAATATTCTGATTGAAAATTTTCTCTGGAGCCTATATGAATAAAACAGTCTTCCAAAACAACCTCAGTTTTATTCTTAGAGGAATGGAAGTCACATATGTTCACTTTATTTGAAGATTATTGAAATATGAAGGAAGCACTGAGTTTTGTTTAACAGAAAGAAAAGAAAATTCTAGGTTAACCTGCCCTTTTTAAACTGTAAAGTTTTGGAGTTTATGGATAGTTTAACATACAGGAAAAGATGTTATAAAAATTTTACTCAATGAATTTGATTACAATTAAAACTTTAAAAAATAAATAAATAAATAGTGCTTTTCAGTTCGCCATTGATCCAGAAGCTGGAGAATGAAGATTATGAAATACATTAAGTTTGGGCTGTGAAAAACAGCCCATTAAAGCAAAATCTGTTGCCTACAGATAGACAGCATGGTATACACTGGAATCCAGAAGTATGTTTAAATATGTTTGTCAGTGAATTCCATCTATTAACAAATTCTGTAAATGATATCTACAGAACATTAGGGGAACCATTCCACCAAAAGAAATCCTTGAAGCAGTTTTTAGTAGCTTTAAGCATGATTTGCATTTGCAGATGGGTTAACTTACTTTCAGATTTGTGACTTCACCATAAAAAGTAATTTTTCTTATAAAATTAGTACCCTAAAACCTATTCACACTGGTAGAAAAGAAGAAGTTGCTTCTTACCCATAGCATTACTGTTCAACAGAAAAACTCCAAAAGAGAAGCCACTGGTATCTTCAAGGCACAAAAAGAATGTGTGTGCTCCATATAGATTGATTAGGCCCTGTTAGCAAAAAGTGGAAAAAGAGAAGTAATAGTTTATGTGTTAAAATGTTTTATTGACTTAAAAGTAAAATCAAATTCCAAGCTATACATGCATTTGGCCAACACTTGATGCAGTGTAGTAATATCCAAAAGATATTACATCAACTAATAAGTGGGAAAAAATACAATATCTAGACAGTGGAGTAATATGAAGCAATGGCAAGAAATAAAATAGTGATATATGCTACAAAATAGCATGCATGTTATGCTAGGTGAAGAAACAAATATAAAATATAAAACTGTTTGACCATACGTCAAACAGTTCTGTTCATATAAAATGTCTTTATAATCCAAATCTATAGACTTAAAGTGGATTTGGCTTGCCTAAGGCGATACATAAATAGGATAGGAATTAGGATTAGTTCTAAAAGAACATAAGATGTCTTACTCAGGTAGTGAAACTGTTATAAAAACATCTCAAAACTTGATTGTGATGGTGGTTGCATAACTCAATAAATGTGCTAAAAATCATTGAACTATTCTTAAAACAAATCAATTTTTGTGTGCCATACTGAAAATTGGATTTGAGGCCTCTGTCACGCCTGACAAATGCTTTACTACTGACCCTCACCCAAAACAGGTAACTCTTTTGGCATATAACTTATCCCTCAATCAAGTTATTTTTTAAAAATTGAAAAATACTTGCAATGATATATACCAAATTTTAGCAGAAGGTGATGGTGTTACTGGCAATTTTGAATTTCTTAATGTCAATTGTGATTACAAATCTTTCTAAAATTAATATATAAAAATGTTTAAAGCTAAGAGAAAAGATATTGAACCTGTCACAGAGAGGACCAAATGAGCACTTATTAAAAAGGAGAGAAATTGTGTATAACTGTAAACACCATAAAATTACACATACTGAAGTTCTAATAAACAGACAGTGTTAGAGAAATCCTTGTGTGAAAGCTAGTCCATGGAATGACAAGCTAGTCCATGGAATGACAGTAAAATGATTAATGATAAGTTTCAGAAAAAGAGAAGACAAAAGAGAATCAACACCACAGGGAGGCACTCAATGGTACACTGAGACAAAAGAGAATCAACACCACAGGGAGGCACTCAATGGTACACTGACTAGATTTAACACTGTGCCAGGGTGACCCAAGGCCTAACATTGAGATACAATACAGACTTATTTTTTAATTTTTAAACAAAGAAAAAAATGAGAAAAAGGGGAAGAAAAGAAGGAGAAAGGCAAAGAAGGTAAGGAAGGAGGCTAGGACAGAGGGAGGGAAGGAGAAAAGATGGAAGGAAGGAAAGAAGGCAGGAAGGAGAAAGGCAGGCAAGTAAGTATTTAATCTAATAGGTAACAATATAATTTAAGAAATTCAATTGTAAGAAATTAAACTTAATGTGAATTAAAGATATATGTCAAGTTCCAAGACCGACAGTTCAGTGCTTTTTCCTTCTGCTCAGTTTGATACGCATGCTCCTCCCATCACATCAGCCACAGGCAGGTGAGTCACTCCTTCCACTGTATCAGCTACAGGTAGGTGAGCCACAAGTGAATGTGCTACTGACTTTGCTCATCTCTTGTGGTATACAAAACCTCAGCTCCATTCCTATGTGGTACCACCCTTGCACACTTCCCTCGGTTCCTGTACTGATCTGAGAATGACCATCAGCCAAGGGAGGCTTCAGACAAAGCTCTACACACCAGTACTGATCCGAGGATTGTCCTTGGACTGTACCTTCCCAAATTCTTTGCTCTAAGTCAGCAACAAGATGAATGCAAAAACAAAGAGTAAGAGGTTAGAAAATCTTTTATAGTGCTTTTAAAGAGCAGCAGTTTTGTTTCTTCCATTTAAAATTTGCGCTGACAGTTTTTATCTTTGGATTTTTAAATTTTGCTTGCCCAACAAGGTATATTACAAAAGCATTGCCCATGCTGGATTAACCAAAAATACATATGCTTATCTTTCACTCCAACTAAGAAGTACTGAATAGAAAAACCTTCTCCCTCTTTTATATCCATGTGTTTTTACCTGAGGGGGTCTTATTAAAAAAAAATAAATAAACAGCTTTGGACTAATGGGCTTCAAGGTCTCTACATTCCCAACAACCTCTGAACACTAACACTGCCCTCTCAGAAACATACTTTGACTAGCAAAGACTACACAAAAGCTGTTTAGAAGCGTTTTCCACCCACAAGTATTGCAATGAAGATAAAAACATGAGAATGCTGACGCTCTTCTCTAGATGTTCAATTATTAAAGCCAGACAGTGTTATTTTGAAACAGCATTCTTTGATTCCTTATACTAACCATTCAATTATATTTCTCACCAAAAGAGAGATTGTTTTTAAAATTTCAGTGAGCTTATAAATTTTAAAACAAGTATTCTTCAACACAAACCCATCCCAATCGATCAAAACAAGATATGCATGTATCTCTGTAGGCGCCCTCTGGGAAAGGGAGCAGGAGCCTGACCACGTGCTGTGAGCAGGAAACAGGGGCCTCACCGCGGTGGGGGCTGTGTCCCGCGTGAAGATGGGCCAGGTTTTCCAGTCCAAGTTGTGGCGGTACTGCTGGTGCACGTGTTCCCCCAACCCGTACACGTTGAAGCTGGGTAGGCGGAAAGACAGCTGCAGGTACTGATGGGCAAACTGGAGGGGCCCAATGCTTGTGTCCAATCTGAACCACGAGGGAAAAATAAAGGGTCAGTGTGTCACTATCTTGTCTCTGCCATAAAGCGGCTTGCACCTTTTCACATTCCCTCAGCGTGAGTTGCTCTGGGTATTTTCATCCATTTTTATGTTAACTTGGAAGGTTCTTTGCAGGCTATCTCTGGTTCTTTGACTCTAGAGAAGCATAGTATCAGTGATAGACACCAGAGGTTCAGATGGGGAAGAGAGAGGAAATTTGACTTTGTATTTGCTATGCATTTACTGCATCCCAGACATCACTCTGGATGCTTTATAAATATTATTCCATTTTCTTTAGCATTGTGGGGACAAAGAAATTGATGCTGAGGAGGTGAAACATATTACTGACTGTGATTTGCTAGTCCAGGATTTGAGTATTGGTTTTACTGCTACTAGTACCTGAATTTTCTCCAGGACAATTGATGAAATAAATTCAAATTCTTTTAGATGCTTGATGATAAGAGTCACAGAAAATAATACTTTGTAATATTTTCAGTTCTGGTACAAATGATAGCTCAAAACAATAAAATTCCTTACTTCATACTATATGTGAACTATAAATTTGTATGTATTTATATAATATATAACTTATGTTTTAGTACTCTGCTTTATAATCATGATGTATTATCATTGCTAATTAGTTACAGTAAATAAATTTACATATTTCTGAAGTGCAAGCATACATTAAATCATACTTATTGCATACCTAAAATATGTTAGAATGAGTGATACTGGGACCTTATATTCAAAAATGTACAAAGAATGGTAAAAAGCTCACAAGACTCTTTTGTTGCTCATCCTCATTACTTTGATGCTGAAGGGCTTTTTGGTGAATTCAATGTGGTAGCTCAAACTGGAAGTATTAGCAGTCTCATTATTGGACTGGATGATTTCACGAGGTACCTCATAACGACTCTCACTGGCATCAGTAATCTGTCACAAGAAACCAGAAGGGACAGCTCCAGGTAAGATCACTTCCTTGCCGAGCTCCATCTCCCAAAAGAATAGCTTCTGATTTTTGACCTTGGGTCTCCTGATATGTGACAAGAAATCCCTCAACCACACATGCCCTGTATATATTAGCCTGCCCATCCCATCCAGAGATTCCTGCATTGAGGAATGGAGGCATCTTCTGCCTCCACACATTTGAATGGAACATAATGGAAAATGGTATGAACTCCCAGGGCTGGTTAACCCACCTTAAAGTTAAAACGATTGGACGTCTGAAATTTTGCTGTGAAGGAGACTTCAGTAACATCACTTCCAAATAGCTTTGGGGATGGCATCTTTTTTAACCGGATAGTATACCCTACCAATAGGGAGAGAGTATGAAAGAGACTTTTAACTTTTGCTTTGCAGTAAACTCATCTGACTCACAGAATTTTTCCTTGGGGCCATTCAAGGGCAGTGCTCACCTGTGGTAGTATTGCTATGGACACTGCTGAATTCATAGCCCCAGTTCCTAGGGAAGAAACACCTAGAGGAATTGGTATCTGCCACAGGATCCCAACAGCACTTATATCTACTTCTGCATATATCCTGTAACGATAGGCACAAAGTGGCATTATATAAAATAAAAGAAGGAAAGCATTTTAGACCATTTCTTTACAAACCATTTTATTTCAAGAGGAACTTAAGATAATTACATTAATCATTTCTTAACTGTTTGCCTATCAAAGAACATAGACAAGCAAGACATGGTAGTTTGTGCCTTCAGCAGACTTATAGTCAAGCAGGAAATCAAAACAATTTAAAAATGATTACAGTA
This sequence comes from Cavia porcellus, assembly GCF_034190915.1. Lineage (NCBI taxonomy): Eukaryota > Metazoa > Chordata > Mammalia > Rodentia > Caviidae > Cavia > Cavia porcellus. Next base: position 49,223,397 of record NW_026947489.1, on the reverse strand, counting down.
TAATGAGTTATGTGCTCCAAGAGACTGCAAGGGAGCATGTACACCAGCCATCACACCAGGCTGGTAGACGGAGAGTGGGCTGGAAAGGGCTTTGGGACAGGAAAAATTATTCCTAAAACCCCAGAAATTATTAGATAGATGAACAGTAGAAAGGTACTCCAAGCAGAGAAGGTGGGCCACAAGTCAGTGTGCTGCTGAATTTGCTCATCTCTCGCAGAATAGGAAATCTCAGCCCCATGCCTGGCGGTACCACCCTTGCAATACACAGGAGACTGAAAATCACAAACTTAACAAGCTGAGAACACTGGGGAAGAACAGTGAGTAGGGAAAGACCAAGAGAAGATGCACGTGGAGTTACTGCCTCATTACTGGGAAGGGGATTTGGATGTGCAGAGAAAACATGAATAAAGAGAACTACCCCAGTTGATTTTACACAGAACTACAATGTCTGAACTTTTTATTAAAGGATTATATTCAGTATAGATTGTGTTACTCAAAAAATAAAGAATATGTCACCACACAATTCATTTGCAACAGGTATAGAGTACTGACTAGTATTTTAGACACCAGCACTTGATACAATTTTTCTGTAAAACCCTAATATTGATGGAATATAAGTCAATACCCACTATGAAAAAGCACATTATAATCATAAAAACTATTTAAATATTTAGTAGTTCTCCATAAATCTAATTGACATTCCTGTCTCATTCTTTTCGGACAACAACAAAAAAGATTCCTGGGTATCGGTGAAGAAAGATTTTGGGATTCTAGGTGGCCTCTGGATGACTTATTTTCCTAACTGCAAGGCAGATAGTAAGAACTTCTACCACCTTGAAATCGAGGTATATTGAGTCCAAAAGGTTAATTCCATTGTCATAAATTGTTTCAAAGTCTACAAACCTCCATAAAAAGCAATGAACATTCAGATAAACATATTTTTGTGTGAGACCTAATCTAATATCCTTTCATCAGTCCCAGACACCAAACGTCAAACCTTGTAGACGATTACTTTCCACTCCTTCAGAATCCTTATACCCTCCATGCATGTGAACTGCCCCAGTATTGCTTTCTTTCTTCCTCATTCCTGTTGCTGTCATAATGACACACATATTCATAAACCCATGCCTAAGTTGCCTGGCTCACAAGTCTCCTTGTTTCTATTCTTTCTTCAACACTAAACTGCCAAAAGATTATTGCTTGTTATCTTGCAAATAAATTCTATGTAAGTTTTCAATCACACATTGTTCACTAATATAAGAATTTAAAATTGACCTGGAATTTACTGAGCCTACCTTCCAGTTGATGAAAATACAGTCTTAAATAGAGTCTCTGATAAATGCTTAACAAAATCAAGAAGTTCTACTTTTGTATTTAGTATTTTATTGCACTAATATTTCCTATATTTAGTTACAGTCAACTTCCAGAAAGTATCATTTTCTAAAAGCTACTCCTTTCACATTCTTTCATATTAACTATCTCAAGCCATATTAATTTTTTTTAAAAAGGAGTTATTATACTTGTGTGATAAGAAAGAGGAATATATAGAAAGAAAAAGTGGTGCCATTGTTTGCAGTTACAATCACCATATAAGAAAACCCCAAATGATTTTATATAAAAATGAAGAGAATAAGTGAAGTTAAGAAGGTCTCTGGTTACTACATCAATATTCAGAAACCAGTTTTTAAATCTATGCCCACAACACAGAAAGAGAAAATTAACATTTGAAAATAGTACTTAATTAGAGTCAAATATTTAATTTAAAAATTAAAACACTGCGCAAGTTGTCTACACCAATGATTAAAAAATGAAACTCTGGATAAATGGGTAGTCAATATTACATTTCTGACTTGTAATATTCACTTTAATAGAAATGATAATTATCATAAAATCAATTAGTACATTTTATTCAGTGACAATTGAATTTCTGATAGATTTTGTGAAAAAGTTGGCAGGCTAATTTTAAAATTCATTCTACAGTCTAAAGGCAAAGAACAGGACTTAGAATCTTGAAGAATAACAATGATTTGGAAAACATACCTCTCCATATCAAGAGCAACTATAAGATAATGTGATATTGACAAAAAATAACACTAATAATTTAACAGGCTGGATTTCAGACGAAAATCTATAGATATAAGCATACAGTTTACAATAAACATGCCACTGCAATGCAAAAACAGAAAGTCATTTCAGTAAGTAGTAACAAATCTATTACAAAAATCAAGGAAAATGTTCCTGAACTTTTTCTTTTGTGTGTGTGTGTGATTCTGATTATTGAATCCAGGCCTCTGCACTAAGCTATATCTTCAGCCTTTTTAAATTTTTATTTTTTTAATTTTTATTTATTTTATCTTATATGATTCCACGTATATGAAGTTCTGCAACAAGCAAAACTAAACTATAGTATTGAGAAATCCTTTCAGTGATGATCTCTGAAGGGAGTACAAAATATCTGTAAAGGACCGTCTTAGATGATGCTAACAATCTGTATTATGACCAGCACTGAATTAAATAGCTACAATCAACTGTCATAACTCAACAAATGTTCCTAAGATGTGTGAAATATTTAATGTTCACTATTTACATTGATTATATATAATATTGTATCTAAAGATAAAACCATGATTAAAATTAATATGAATGATGAGAAACATGAGAAAATGAGCTGGTTTCTGGAATATACTTTCAGGTATGTAAAAATAAGATAGGTTGATACAGTGTAGAGTAGAGTAATGTAGATGAATAAACAAGGTAAATTAATGGTAGAATTTAAGTGCTAGGTAATGGACGTTATCACAAAAGTCCTTCAGCTTTTTTACATGCTTTTTTTACATTTCAATACTAAATTTCCAAAAAGGAAATCAGCTTTTCATTTTAAGAAAAAAAATAAGACTCTAGAGGTGGTTCCTAATATATATGAAAGTCTCTTTAGTCAGCACCAACATCTTGCTTACTATCTTACATATGAAGAATTTCCATTAAATTCAAGTGCAAATAAGGGTTTCTTAGCACCATCACTTCATGTATATCATTTTGGAAGAACTATATGGTACAACTGGATGTGTAAATGAGATAAATATCAGTACAAAGCAAAGTTATTATTATTTGTTTAGGACATAACTATAATAACTCAAAGAATTATATCAATCTTTTCTAAAAACAATAGGAAATTCAAATTGGCCAATTATGTAATAAAATAACTGTATAAAAATAATACATATAAAATAATTGGTAAGAAAGGAAGGATTGTAATAAAATATCATCAGCTAGAAAACATAATGAATTATGTTTTCAATAGAAACAGAATATGAAAACCTAGGAAAAATTTCAGCATTTATATGCAGCAAAACAATAGAGAGACATAATAATCACTTAAGATATATATATATATATATATATATATATATATATATGCACCTGGTAATTGAAATGGACATGTTTTCTATGTTTTTAGTTATAATTTTTTTCATTTCTTTTTCCTTTTCAGACAGGATTTCATTATGTTGTTCAGGCTAGCCTTGAACTCACAATGGTCTTCCTGCCTCAGCCTCCATACCCAGAAGTTATAACTTTTTAAAAAAATTCATGAAGTTTACAGTTATCCTGAGGAGTGATTACATGTATACATTGCAGATTAATTTTTCTAATCTCTTTCTCTTTCCTTCTCCCTCCCCCATTCTCTTCTGGCTCCTCCATCACCTTTTTCATACTTGTTGATATTATTTGTCTTAGCTCTTGTTATGGCATGGGAAGATTTAAAATTATTGCAGTCTGAATGCTTTCCAATTTAGCCTAAAATTCTATATAGTCATAATTAATATCATAATAACACACTAAGAGAATTGTGGTAAAGAAATAAAATCTACATATATACACAACCTTTATGACAAATTCATAAGTTACAACTAAACACAATTCAAATAGTTGACAGTCTTTCTGTCTCTCTTTCTCCCTCTCTCTTTCTCTTTCTCTCTCTCTCTCTGTATTTTTTTTTTTTTTAGATAAGTCTCACTACGTAGTGCAGACTGGCCCTGAACTCGCTTATGAACCCCAAGCTGGCCATGAACGCACAGTGACCCTCCTGTCTCAGCCTTCCAAGAGCTGGGATTATAGCTGTGTGCTACCACATTTTGGTCAGTTGAAATTCTTATCGAAGTCACTCAAGAGAAAACCCTGTTCTTTACCATATATTCATTGGGACCCCTGTTGTCAATAACACAATTCCAAAAGGCTCTTTTCATAACGATTCACTGAATTCTCTGAGCAATTGTCATCTGTGTGGGCTTGCTGGCGTCATTCTCAAGGAATATGAAGTCTAGTTCACAAATGTTTAACTTTTCCATGGTTAACCATTGAATTATGTTCATAACGTGATCGCCAATATTTGAAAATTTCTTCCACTTTGGACTTTAGGACAGTACCTCTTCCTGCATTTCTTTTCTTTCCTCCACCTTGCTTCCTTCACTTCTTTAATGTTTGCTTTGCTTTTTATTAAGCAAGAAAAAACATCTCCCCACAAATCACAGATCCTGAAGCCACCCCACCAGCACCTTTCTAGATTTTTTTCTTTTAAATAAAACTTGGCTGGCCACCAGGGGCCCCAACCCTCTAACCTCTGTCACCGTCTGATGAGGTAAGCAGTCTATCCGTTCTGATTGGGGGATCGCAGGGCACTCTGGAGTAAACGAATCTGCATAGAAATTAAAGTACAAAATTAAAATCTGTAGTGTACACACAGCCCCAGAAAGGAAAGTGAAAGGTAACAGACTTTCAGTAGGTCCTTCAATCAACAAATCACTGACAGTTGGTATCTATACAGTGTTTTACACTTTTCCAAGTGCTGAATCTACTTCAGTTGGGGTTTTTCTTTTGTTTGTTTGTTTTGCTTTGTTTCTTTGATTTTTAGAAGTAGAATTGATGTACCATAAACTTTTTCAAGTGACAATACTGTTTGGGAATGGTTTATTTGGTTGATTACTTGTTTGGTTTTTGTTTGTTTGTTTGTTTTGGTTTTGGCTTTCAGGTTTTTTAAAAAGATACAGTCTCACTCCATAGTTCAGGCTGACCTCAAATTTGCAGCAATCCTTCTTCCTCAGCCTCCCAAATGCTGGGATTACTGGTCTGTATCACTCTATCCAGCTTTAATTTTAATTTTTATTAGTCCCTGGGTGCAGTACATAATGATTACATTCATTGTGAGGAGTTGGTACACATGTGTAACACATGCCACACTAAACACACTCGTAACTCTGTAAACAAATCACACTGCTATTCCATTTTTTCCAGTCTCTGATAAACAAGAATCTCTTTTATTTCTCCACTGTTTTCTATTCTGAACATTTCATAGTAGCTTCATGATAATGCGAGCACCCACTATTGTCTGGCTTCTTTCACTTGGTCTAATGTCTTCCAGTTTCTTTGATGTTGCTATGTATCAGTGCTGCATCCCTTTTTATAGCTGAGTCATAGCTTACTATGTAAAACATGTTGTTTACCTGCTCATCATTCGATGTACCTTTGCATTTCCACCTTTTGACTAATGTACATAACTCTGCTGTGACTATTCATGTAAAAATTCTGTGTGAACAAGTTTTCAGTTCCCTCAGCTGTGTAAGAATGCAATTGCTAAGTCATGTGATTATCTTTCACATTTTTAGCAACTGACAAGTTCTTTTCCAAAGTGACTGTACTATTTTATGTTCTTAGTGCCAAGTATGAGGATTATGATATCTCTGTAATGTAAATAATTCTTGTTATTGTTTTTATTATAGTCATTCTACTGAGTCTGAAATGCAATGTCATTGTTTTGTCTTGTGTTTTCCAAATAACTGATGTTGCTGAATATAGTTCATGGACTAGGGTCATTTGTAGATCTCTCCAAAGAAATATCTATTTAAATCCTTTATTTTAAAATTGGGTTACTTTTCTTTTTACTTCTCAATTGTAGTATTTCATTATGTATCCTAAATGTTAGGCCTTTACCAGATAAGTCATTATAAATACTTTTCCTGATTCTGTGAATCATCCCTTTACTTTTTTGGATGATGTCCTTCAAAGCACAAAATTTTCAGTTTTTTGAGGTGCAGTTTGCCTAGTTTTTCTTTGGTTGAATGCTTTGGGTATTCTCTAACAAACTGTTCCCAGACCCTAGGTCACAGGTATTTGTCCCTGTATTCTTAGAGCTTTATAGCTTGGGTTCTTGTATTTAGGTCATTGATCTATTTTGAGTTACTCTAATGAATAGTGTCAGGCTAGAATCCCACATCATCTGCTTCGCACATGGATCCCAATTGCATTGCACATTTAGGTTTGTATTTTCCTTTGTTTGTTTGCTTGTGTTTGGTTTTGCTCCACTCACTTCCAACAAACTTTGATGTAGACTTGGAGGATATTAATTGGTCTCATACAAAATACACACTTTCACTCAGGTTTAGTCATCCTTATTTTAACAAATTTCTCAACCCTTCCCTTGTGTAACAGCAGAATAGGACTGAGTCAACGGACTTCTTTATACACCCAAAACACAGGACTTCCTTTGATGCTTCATGCAACAGTTTCTGCATAATAGGTTCTCTTTGATACTGTTGGTGTCATTCAGAAAGACTACCAAATTATCTCTTGACTATGTTTAATGGATCTATACTTAATGAGTATGCATATATTTGTTTCAAAATTAAAGAGTTAAACATAAGACCTGAAATTATAAAATTCCTAATTGAAAACACATGGTAAAAGTTTCATAACATTGATTTTACCACAAGCATAGGCAATAAATGTAAAATTGATCTCTTGAATCAGTTCAAAACATTTGCCTTTCATAATCATTTTGACTTTGATAAATAGCTAGAGGTAAAATGGTGCCTGGGATGAGAATGTAAAAACTTGACAAAAAAAATGCCATCAATATTTTGCATTGATTCAGAATACCAAGACAGTAATAACAGGGCAACTAACAGAGACATTAAAAATGGAATACTTCCAGAACTCCTTCAGAAAGTGTTTGAAGCATGAGAGAGTATTTTGAGAAATATTAATGGCAATGCATTTTTCACTGTAACTTTTTAAAAATTTTTCGTTTAGATATTCATTGTGTGTTTTGGTCACACATCATATCTGGTAAGAAACAAATTTCCAAATTGTTCAAGGAACTCAGAAAACTCTAAGGTAAGAAACAAATAGCCTACTTTAAAAACAGGCAAAAGGTTTGAATAGATGGTTCTTCAAAGAATACATACAAATGGATAACAACTATGTGAAAGATGCCCTGCATCACTAGTTGTCAAGGAACACCTGGGTGGGTAGTTGTTATTAAAAATAAAATGAGGAGAGCAAGAGTGAGCAGGAAAGAAGGTGGGTACAATCCAGGAAGGGTCCACACATGTATGTGTCACAGTGAAAGTCACAAATTTGTACATTCAATAGGTGTTAATGATTACAATAAAAAACAACTGCTGACAAAGATGTGAAGAAACTGAAACTTGCACACTGTTGCTGAGAATGTAACTTGGTGCCGCCACTATGGGAACAATAAGAGGTCCCTCATAGTATTAAAAATAAATCACCATATATTTCTGCAATCCCATTTCTGAATATTTATCCAAAGAATTGAGTCAGGATCTTAAAAGGCTATTACTACTCTCATATTAATTGCTTCACTATTCACAGTAACCAAGATGTATTTTAAAAATTCTATGTCTACTAAAGGTGGAATGGATAAAGCAGATGTGATATATATATATCATATATATATATATATATATATGACATACATACAATGGAATATTATTTAATCTTAAAAAGGGAAAAGTCCTGTGATATGCAACATGGGTGAACCTTGAGGACAACATGCTGAGTGAAATAAGCCAGTCACAGGAGGACAAATACTGCACTACTTCTTCTATATGAATTCCCTAATACAGTCAAACTCATAGAAGCAGAAAATAGAACGTTAGGTGTCAGGGAAAGGGAAAGTGGATAATTGCTAATAAAAATATATTCATATTTTGAAAAATAAATTATATAAATCTGATGTACACCATTGTTTCTATAGATAATAACACTCATATGTACTTAAAAGTCTGTTAAAAATGTATGCTTCATTTTACATGTTCTTACAAAAAAAAATTAAATTCGCTTTTCAGCCCATGAAAATATCATCAGAAATATCTCAGAGAAAAGTCCAGTATGCAAAATGGTTAAATCTGGACCTACTTTGGATGAATTAGAGTGTGTTCTGGCATGAACATAGGTGTGAAAATTAGTTTCATTTCACATAATGAAACTGTATGTACACTGGTGTCATGGTTTATGCCAGTGGCCCCAGGCCTCATGCGTTTGCATTATGCATTTGTGATTGGTTCATTGAATAGAGCTTAGATTAATAGTGTCAGTGCTACACCCACATAGGGGTGGAGCCAGCATACAATGTAATGGCAGGAAGAAAGCTTATCTCTCTCTCTCTCTTCTGCCTTGCTGTTTGCAGCTGCCGTGAACCACGGCCCTGCCATGCCACCCTGCCTTGGAGCCAACCAAGTATGGACTGAAACCTCCAAGAACTGTAAGAAATAAACCTTCCCTTGCCAACTTTGGGCATCAGGTATTTTGTCTCAGCAATGAGTAAAAAGTAACTAAGACTACTGAATAGTAATCTCTTCTCCAAAAAATGTTGGAAAGAAGTAGGAATAGACTCAAAGTGATTAACATCAATGATTTTTCAATTATCTCAGAAAACTGATTTTTCCTAGAACGTACTTCAGTGTTTCTTTTGTAGAGGTTTGAAGACAGACTGAACAGACAATTTCTATTATCAGTTCAATTTCTTTTCTTTTCTTTTCTATTTTTTTTTAATCGGTACCAAGGATCAAACTCATGACTGCTGGCTTGCAAGGCAGGCGCTTATGCCACTGAGCTAAATCCCCAGGCCCGGTTCAATTTATTTTCACTGGAGGATTACTCACATCTATAAAAGGCTTTAGGGAACAGAGCAAAGCCCCAAATTTAGTTTGTATTAGAAGTAATTTTTTATATTTCACCTATTTTATCATTTAGAAGATAGCATTTACATTTGAGGAGAAGTAAGTCTACTTAACGCTTCTGTGTGTGTGAATGTGGGAGGGGGGAGAAAACAAAGGAGGGAGAGGAGGAGGGAGAAAGAGAGCAATTTTGAAAATATCTGTTTAAAAATCCTTAGCTATTTCAGTAATAATATGGAATACAGACTAATTACAATGCATGTATCAGGTCAGTATATCAATTTTCCTGTGCCCTAGTGACCTTTTCCATGATATGAATAGAACTAGTCACTGTTTTCTTCATTGTACTTTCTCCTTGAGAATTCTAGTACTTGATGACTGCATGGAAGGGAAAGTGTCCAGTGAGTGCTAAGTGCATCTTGTTAGATTTACAACAAGTGGAGCTAGAAAAACCTAATATTCAAGATTTAGATATGGGGAGAAGAGCTTATCTGGAAGATTGACACGCATTAATTGTGGGTACGGATTTTGAACACAGCAATGTAATGACATGTTGAAGTGTGAAGGTAAAGTGACCTCTTTGGTATCCCCCCAAAATGACACATTTAGCCATCTTCCCAACTCACCAGTCACAACATCACCCTTACCTGAATGATACTGCAACGCAAAAATCAGCAACAGAATGTTTGCAATTATTGCAGTCACGATGGTGATCAGAAGGACTTCCAAAACAGTGAGCTTCCTAGCCATCTAGATGGACACAGATAACCACAGTAATAAACACAGCCAGCCACAGAGACCCATAAACCAAAAGAATAGACAGGCATTGTGATTAAGACATGAACTTGTCTACCGTATAATCTGATGATCAGTATTTCTCTTCACATAATCGAGAGAATATTTTCTACTCAACTACAGCATCAACTCCATTTTGCATCCAGCAGCTCTAGGCCTCTTACCTTTTGTCTACAAAGACACTGAGTATTTTCCAAGGAAAAGTACATGAGGCATAAATTGAAACAACACAAGTGAAAATAGAGGGGTTAAAAGACCTCAAAACTCCTTTCTAAAGTCACTTTGATCGTTCAATCTGTGTAGTGGAAAAGAGGAGACAGAAACTAGCAGAAACTGAATCTAAGTCATCTAATTCCTAGTGGCATAAAGCTGAGGTGCTCAACTGTTTGGAGGTCACTGATCCTTTTAAGGATTTGCTAACAAAAATAAACCTTCTCTTGACCTCAAGCATGATGCTTACATGTATGCTCACAGCACACAAAGTCATATAAATGAAATGTCTCACAGTAACCCTGGCGATCATGTATGAACCTAAGTGTTACTATTTTGACATTGAAAAATGTGCTAACCTGGACTCAGATTCTTGTCCTCTTTTGCTTAGGAACAGACAAAATGTTTACCTTTGCAGACCTGTGATTTTCACCTACACAAATGAGATCTGATTGCGGATCTATTCCCACATGTTATACTATAATTATAATTAAGCTAATACTGTGCACCTGGTAGCTCTGTGACAGTTCTCAACTTCAGTGACTCTCATCATCGCCCCATTTCCATTGTCCATACACTATGGCTCTACCCACTCTGGAATTTATTGTGCTCCAGAACTGTTCCACTTTTGAAATCCTAAACTCAGTTTCTCATTTACTGGTCACAAAATGATGTCCTTTTGCTTTTCAATTGCCTTACTTCAGTCTTCCTTCTTCTTTGATTACACTGAGATTTCTGTCTTTTTCCCATTTCTTTTTGGTCTCTTAGCTCTTCCATATTGTTATCCTTACTGACATAAACATCAATGTCTATTGCATAACTTTTCCCTCTCTTCTGCTAACTGAATCTTTGTAATGAGACAATCAGACCAAACTTCTGTCTTTGTGTGGCTGCACTAACTTAACACACACTGTTCGGGCCCATACTTTCCCCAAAAAACAATGGGCCTACAAACTGATATTACTAGCTCCAATCATTGTTCTCAGAAATGAATTAAAGAGTCAATCCTTCTTTTCAAGCCTAACTGCTGTCATCTACTGTCCTATTCTTACCTAATCTCTAATATCAATAAAAAGTAACTGTTTTGCAGAAACGATCTCCCTGCTTCTAAATTCGAGCATCTTATAAATATTATGCATAACAAGGCAAATTCTTATCTTTTCCAATATGTTCTCAAATATATTTCCAATATGTTATCCTCTTCTTGTCCCAGCATAATCCTTACATCTATTCTCTAGATCTCATAGTCATTGAATTTCTCAAAAATCTTGTTTTAACCAATTCTACTTCCTTTTACTTGCATTAAAATCATCTCTTTTCAAACTTGCTTTATCCCTGTTAAATGGATTCTGTCACCCTAAACTGTTGATGAGTCTTCTCTAGGTAACACTTTAACATTCTTTTTCCTTTCACATCTAACTTTGCAAAACGATAATGACACACTGTCCTTATTACCTTCCTCACATCTCACTGGCATGGCCTGTGTTTTCTGCAGTGTACTGGAACCATTCTTGCCAAGGTCATCAGGGACTTACTAAATGCTGTCTTAATCCTCTAGATCTATCAACCACTCCCTCTTCCTTGAAACTCTCCACCCACCAAAGCCAATACCACTCAATCTGACACATCTTACTGGCATGGTTTGTTTACTGGGATGGTTTGTGTTTTCTGCAATCTACTGGAACATTCTTGCCAAGGTCATCAGGGACTTACTAAATGCTGTTTTAATCCTCTAGATCTATCAACCACTCCCTTTTCCTTGAAACTCTCCACCCACCAAAACCTTGATATCAATACCATTCAATCTCAAATTGCCACGTACAGTTTTGGCATCTTTCCAATTTATATGGAGCATCACTTATTTGATTATATATTAACGTATCTCATATTTTCAAGGAATTCCCTGTTTAAACCTTCCCACTCTCCTTTAACAATTGCATCTATTCACATTAATTTAAATCACATGTGAACAATATGACCTGCATTTCTACTCAGAGATTTAGATTCACATATTTAATAACCTGTACAATATTTCACTTGAGTGTCCACAAGAATCAACAAAAATAAATATTTGAAACATGAAACAATCCCCCAACATTCAATTCATAATTTCTGCCAATTCTGCCAAATCAACTGCCCTCAAATAATTAATATATTGAGGAAAAGAACTACATTTACTTTTTAAAAAAATACCTGAGAATCATTTTGATTCCTGTTGGTTCTCACAAAAGTTCAGCCAGACTGTATTCTCCATTTCCCCAGTCACGTAGCACAAATAGAATCCTTCATATTTCTTAAATTCAAGTCTTAATGCTTCCTTAGATAAACTCTAAACTTTCTTATCTTGTGAGCAAATTATTCATGATACCCCTTACACTCAGCCTGTATCCTATATTTGCACCACACTAAACCGCTATTTATGTGAAACTAAAGATCAGTGTACCCAATTTTGTTTTGTTTTGACTTTTCTCTTACTTTACATTTCCTTACAGCTTTCTTTTCCTGTAGCCCAATGCCATGACTTCATTTTACCGAAGTGGGTTGTTGAGTCAACCTTTAGTGTGTAATAACCCAAGGAAAGGAGCATTTTAGTATCGAAATAGGAAAAAGCATCAAGGATCAACAAATAATTTGCCAATATTTAGGAAGTGTTTGCCAATACTTAGAAAAAAATCTTCAGCTCTTGTAGAAACTAGAGTTTGGAATTGAAATCGAGGTTTAGTGCTTAACTATTCTTTTCTATTAACTTCAGTCTATCTGGTGTCTTTCTTTCAATCTAAATTACTCATAACATTTACTCATAAAATATATATCATGCTACATTCTCATAACCTCTCTACATCGAAGTTGATCATATAAGCACCATAATGCCCCTTTTATAGATGAAGGCTAAGGAATTTTGTCTATCATTATTAGTTGTGGAGCTGAGGAAAACTCTGAGTTACCACTTCTTAAACTACTACTTGAGTTCTCTCTCCACATATCTACCAGACTTTGAGGTTTGAAGGTATAAAATACAAATCTCCAATGGTGACATTTCAGGTAATGAAAGAAATCTGAGGGGCCCACCCTAATTATTCATAATTTTTAAATTTTCTTTTACCCATGGCCCATTACTAAGTATCTTAGCAAATACATTGGCCATCAATTATCTTCCTTTTCAAGTATACTTTCTTTCCAAAAGAATATTTTTTTTTCTTTCCAGCCTTTACAAACCAAAACCAAACAACTCAATCCTCCTGAGGGAGCAGGTTCCACACAACAGTTTAGGAAGTTTGGGGGCACTCTTGGCAATAAGCCAAGAAATTATCGTTCCAAAGGCAATATTGTCATCCAGACATAGGGCAGGGATGGGTATTCCTCATTGTAGAAATTCTTCTCTTCTTAAAAATCCTTCCTGCCCAAAAACTGGGACACAATTGCCTTCCTCTGAATCCAAAAGGATATCATCTTTTATACTTTTCAAGGTTTCTCAGAGAGAAAGAGAGATGAAAGAGGGAGAGATAGAAAGAGAAGGAGAGAGAGATTCACCATGCCGGAAGAAAATGTGAGTATCTAGGTTACTTAACAGAGCAAGAAACAGAAAAGCTTACAAAATGAAAGGGATCCTACTTGTTCAAAAGACCATATGCACTGACAAAAGTACTCACCTCATAGTCTTTTCTTTTCTATGGCTGTCCCTGGGTGTTTCAGGAGCACTGAGAAAAAGTGACTGGACCTTTGGAGCCAGCTTCTGCTGCAATCGATTTACTACCTCGTAAAGTTGACCACAGTTGGAGGAGGGGAGTGCATTTCCCAACATACCATAAAAGAGTGCTAACCTTCCTTATCAGGAAAGAGAAAGCTCCATTTGTTAGTTAAGGAGGTGGGAGTTCTCTCTAATAGTTGCCCCTCTTTGTGTTCCTACTCATACCTGAGTACTCTGCCTGCTGGAAACCTATATCAAGCTTCCTTGTCTGTCTATGTAGCCTAAGGAACTCAAAAGCCATGTTCTTCCTTATTTTTCCCATGGTTGCATCTCCTATGCTCAATATTCCACTTCATATGCACAGGTATTTTAAAATATGAAGCTATTTGTTAAATAGATGAAGAAAAGAATAAATAGCTCTTGGTCCACTACATTGCTCTTGTCTCCACTTCTGTCCTCTAAAGTTCTCTTAATTTATCTCAGGTTTTTATTAATTCAAAAAAGTCTCTGTCCAAATTATTCTAAGTGAGCAGAGCTCCATGAAAATGGAAACTATATAGTCATACAGTGAGAAGACATAGCTAGCAGATATTTGCCTGCCTTTTGCCTGATTCACATATTTACTAACTGTCCTTATGGTTAATGAATTTCTCACCATAAAAATTCTGTTACCCAAAGAAAAGCCTTGAAAATCTCTTTCACAGCCTTTCTTTCAACAACATAAAGAAAGAGGCCTGAGCACAGTGAATGGGATGTGCCTGTGAGTGGCTAATATCCAGAATGAAGTGCAGAAAAAGGGGTGACATGTGGAGTCCTTGATGGTAAGGCGAGGTTGTGTGTCAAGGACCTGTCTGCAACAGGAGCCAAGAAGTAGGGTCATCCCATGCTCAGTACTGGCATGTATCCTGCCAGACCTGCACTAAGGGTTGCCACCAGTTTCCCACCGGTGACCTGGGTCTTATGCCTCACCTCAGTCATCAAACCTGATTCTTTCTCTCTTCTGGCATTTCAGTGAGTCACTTAGATTCTTAATTTTTTTTCTAGATAAATTTTTTAAGCTATATAAAATATATTATGAGCTAAATATAATTAACATACCATAAATTAACCCCTTTACAATGCAGAGATTTTCAGCATATTCACAGTTACATGACCATGATTACAATCTAATTTTAAAATTTTTTTATTATCCCCAAAGGAAGCTATATATATATATATATATATATATATATATATTCATTAGTGATAATTATCATTCCTTTCTCTCCTTATGCCTACAACTACTTATCAGTTTTGCTCTTTAGCAATTTAGTTATTCTGAATATGTCATATAAATAAAATTATATTGTATGTTGCCATTGATTTCTGGGTTATTTACTGGGTATAATGTTTTCAAAGTTTATTCTGGGAGCAGGTATTCATTCCTTTGGATAGCTGCATAGTAGTATTTTATGGATAGATATAAACCACATTTGTTTATGCACTGGTTGACAAATGTGGGGTATTTCCACTGTTTGTCTCCTACAAACAACACCACCACAATTACACATATTTAGTTGTGTATATTCTCAATTTTTGGGGTCTATAAGTACTGACAGAATTGCTGGGATGTAGGGTCAGGCTATGTTATACTTTTTGAGGAGCAGCAAAACTGGTTTCAAAAACAGCAATAAACCTTCTTATTCCCATTGTCCCTAATAATATTTGAGGGGTTAGTGGATTCTTTGGATGGTGTCTGTGAACCAGAAGTGATGTTGCCAATAATAGTCTTCAGTATGTAGGCAAATTACGCAGACATACACACAGAGAGAGTCTATGTTTCTGTTTATGAACTCCTGGAATGACACATCCACCTTATCTTTAGACTCAATACAAAGCAGACTTTGTTCGAGAAGACATTTACCTAGATCTCCTTTCAAATTGGAAAGATATGTTGGCAAAGGATCAAGAATGAAGATTAAGGGGATATACTATTACATAAGATCCTTCTATACTTTTCATAAGCGTTTACTTCTAACTCCCCACATTCCCTGCTCATTTGTGACATCACGTTATAATGAGGACACATACGCCTAGCTAGTATATAATTAATTTCCTAATATCCAGAAAAATAGCTAACTTCACTATTCCCCCTCTCTAACTAATAATAAACGTCAAACAGTGAAAAAGTGACAGAGAAAGGAAGAGACAGGCCTCTGAGCAGTTAGCAAAAGGAAGCTAGCTACTGGCAGATCTCTGTTATCAAAGCACGCAAGCAGGAAGTTGCAAACATCAGGTCAGAAACCAACAATATGTGTGACCCTTAGCTTTCAGATGACCCTTAGCTCCAAGCAGATGAGAAAGTCTCACTGCTTCAGATACAATTAATGAACAAAGGAATATTGCTAAGATTCTGATGATACCTGCCAAAGTCAAAACAAACTTATGTTTATGGTAAATGTGACAATGAGATAGCTTTAGTTTTAAAAAGGAATACATTTCTTCTTATTTATGATAAAGGGTTTGTGTGGATTTTGTTTTTTGTATTTTAATATCCCTATCAAGAGATAAAATGAAACTATGTGATCTAGAGTAGTTTGAGGGGGGTTTTTGTTATTGTTCTTTTGGTGCAAAAAAATTTTTTTGGTTTTTTGTTTGTTTTGTATTTTAACATACCTATAAGGAGATAAAGTGAAACTATGGGATCTGGAAAACTGAAACCTAAGCTTCCCCTAGATCTGGCCAGGACTGAAAGTAGAGGCCTCTGTCACAGGGACAGCTCTGTGCTCACCATAGAGAGCAATGGCTCGTTTTGAAGTAGTCATCAAAGCACGATCTAAAGACTGAGCTCTGCGGTCCCTGAGGCTTTTTCAGTATGATTGGAAAGTAAAACTATTTTCATAAAAATACCAAGAACATATTATCACATTTTCTCATTTCATTCTCTTTGTCTCATATGCCACAGTGGAGTTTTCCAGAGGCCACTGGACATGTGATATCACAAAAGGTTGAATGCAGAAATAGGTATAATAATCCAGCTTCCTTTTATGAAATCAGACTTTAAACAGTTTTGCAAGAGTGTAAAATAATACTAATCTCACATTTTTGTTTTGGAAAAGATAATTTACATTTTAATATAAAAATATCAAATATAACTCTACAGAAAAGGCCTACTAGGATTCTCAATAATTTTTTAAAAGAATAAAAAAATCTCCTTTACAAAATTTCTTAGGACTGCCGATAAATATGTATTTTAGATAAGACCCCAGAATAAACAAAAATCAGTGGCGGAAGCCAGGGTGGGGAGCTCCACATCCCGTGAATATGCCTTTTCCCCTTTTTATCTCTCCTAGGGAACAAGGATGAGTCCTAGGACTCTTCACAACTCCACAGCTTGGAAGTCTCAACATCAGCCTGAAATAAGTATTGTGCAAATAAGAAAAATCGACCCTACAAAAACAGTGATTTAATAACATCTTCTGAATTTACAGACTGCTTCTGAGTTTTCCTTCCCCAAATGAAATCAATACAAAGTGCCCCACCAGTGGCCCAAAGTCTGTGAGGGAGGGCAACAGAATGCATGCTCACACTGAGGTTGATGGCTCTTCTCTAGGCAGAGAAACAAGAGAGTCACAGGTCCCAGATCCCCCTGACCTTTGCCAAAGCTGCTTAAGAAACTTTCTGTTTCTATACAGAAGATCAGCATCTCCTTGAGGAGCTAGCTGCTCAGAAACCCAAAGTATACTACACATTACACATAAAAATTTCTAACGATAGATTTTATGTGTTACCATGCAAAAATGACAATAATATGGATGTGATGATTAGCTTTTTTTTTTTTTTTTTTGGTGCCAGGGAGCAAACTCATGACTGCACACTTGTAAGGCAGGCACTTATGCTGCTGAGCGAAATGCCCAGGTGATCAACTTTATTTAGTTTTTCTACACTGAATAAATAGAGCAAAACATGTTATATACCATCCAAATGTAAAATTATTTGAAAAGCCAAAAGTGACCTCAAGAGAAAGGGAATAAGCAGGTGCTTGTGCTTGGAGCTCTATTGACAGCTAGAGTTACTTAGGCTAGGCTGCTAAACTGGAGCGTGGGACTTGACATTATTTTAGTCTGGGGCTTTACTACTAGATAGCTCAGACTTCTGTGGTGCAATTTAGGGACTCTGTGAATAACTCATGACTGCATGCTTGCAAGGCAGGCACTTACGCTGCTGAGCGAAATGCTCAGGTGATCAGCTCTATTAAGTCTTTCTACATTGAATAAATAGAGCAAAACATGTTATATACCATCAGTATATAGGAAAAACATTTTTTACTTATTTCTAACTTAGTATTTCCTGAGATTATGAATATAGATAATAAGACTACAAGTTGTAGCAGAATCAGATATTTTCATAACACATTGTCAGATTATTGTAGCTATAACAAAATATTATTTAGACTTATAATTACATTTAAATCACAATAGTATTGGTTCCACTGGGATCACTTCCTATTTTAAAAATAAATTTCATATATTGCTGTCAAATTTTAATTATTTGAATAAGTAAATTTTGATATAATAAGTGTCTGTTGGAATAATCTGAATTTTATTTTATTCATTTTAAAACTTTGCTTTAAGGAAGGATTCCATAGGTATCATCAAGCCATCAATGGGGTCCCTGACACTACAAAAGTCCCCAGCCACTACATTCTCACTCAGGGTCTTGGTTCTCAGGATTGTCTAGAGAGAAATTTTCATGAGTACTTTGGGGCAACCAGAGGCAACTTATACACCCCTGATGGTAGCATCAAAAATTTCTACAGTATGAGGCAAATAACATATTCATCTTTACAGTCTTTCTGCATTGGTTAGAGGAGATTGATAAGTTCTCCATCATTTCGATAAAATGATTCCCAGGTTGCTTTTCCAGGTCTCTCTGGTTTCATAGTTAGCCCAGATCCTCATGTGAATTTTTCTTATTTTTACCATAAGCTAACTTGACACTGTAAAACACAGAAATTGCTTACAGCTGAAGAAGCAAGCAGAATGGCTTCCTGCTAGATCAGAAAAGACATGTAGTAAACATGCATTTCAAATATATTCATTTTTCAAATAACAATAAAAGTAAATATCTCTGTGGAACATTATTACATAATCTCTTTAATCCAAATTTTAATCATCTAGTGTTTTAAACAATAGCGTTGCAGCTTATTTTTGCCAGAGTTAATATTCAGCCAAATTCTATGAAATAACTGGCACATGCACAAACTGCAACAATTCAAGTACGTTCTTCCACAAACTTAAAACGTGTGAAGAACTAATCACAGAGATGTAAGGAAAGGATGGCCACGGGGCTGGGGATTTAGCTCAGCAGCATGAGCACCTGCCTTGCAAGCAGGCAGTCATGAGTTCGATCCCTGGTACCGATAAAAATGAAAAAAACACAAAAAAAAAGTTAAAAAGGAAAGGATGGCCAGTCATAATCTGATAGTTTTGTTGATGTATTACAAAGCAGGAGCTCTGATGCTGAAGGGAACAGGATAACCAACTTGCAAGAGTTTGCTGAACAAGAAGAGGCCTTAACTCTGAAGTGAAATTACCCACAGACAAAAGATCACAACACACAGAATTTCTTGTAAATTCATTTATTTTCTTTTTCTCTGGCAAAAAATTGCATGTGTTTGTGTGGAATGTCATTATATACATTAGGCAGGGTAGAGAAATAAGATTTATATATTCCAAAGCACATCTGTGAAAATAAATTATTTTTATATTCAAATTCCTTCTCTTCACATTTGCCTGCTTAAATCTCATCCTGTTCCCTCTAGCTCATGATTTCCTCAAGCTTCTCTTCTCTCTTTCAGCCAAGGTGACTTCCTTCTTCTTCTCCTTAAGGCCACTGAGGTCACTGTTGTTGCATCTTCCTGGCTCACCTTTCCTCTAGTTGCCTTTTTTTCCTGCTTGTATCATGCTGTAGCATGTTGTTTCCTCCACCCTATACTCAATGAGCAGATGTTCTTTCTAGATTCTCTCTTGAGCCATTGGCTAGCTTCAAGGCCAAGAGCTGTCATGGCAAGCTTTTTGTTATGCCTTTAGCAAGTGAGGGGCCCATTCCATGATCAATCACACCCACATAAACATGGACACATACTTCATCCTAGACCCAGTTCATCTCCTATACCTGCCACCTGATGAACCATCTATACTATACTAATCACTCTGGAACATTAATTAACCATAGAATTTTTTTCCACACCACTCTACTGTCTATGCCTCAGAGCAAATATTTAACCATTAGGTTACAGACAAAACATACAATAAAATCAGTCAAGAATTTTATCCATACTGGGAATGATCCAATAATCATTATAGTTAGGATATTGTCCTAAAAATTTACAGAGAGCTTTTCCATGTCAATGAAATGAAATCTTGCAGGCTAATGCTTTCTCTGGTCACGTCGATATTCAACACCTGTTAGGAAACAATGGAAAAGTATTGGGTGTTTGCTACTTGAACTTTCCCACAGAAAAATAAATCAGGTGCATCACAACTGCAACACACAACCACTGAAGAGTAACAACTGCAGAGACAAATCAGAGAGGACGTCCTTTTTTCCATGCTTTTCAAGTGCTGATTTTCCTTGGAGCTCACCTATTATTTTCTGTTTTCCTGTCACTAAATAGCACCTTGAAAGAATTTAATATTTCTGCTTTTTTCTAGGTAGACACCTTCCAGAATATGAGTGCATGTATTAGATCATAGATCAATCCAAGTTCAAGGCCAGCCTGGACTACATAGTGAGTTCAAGGCCAGCCCACACTACATAGTACAGTAGTGTTTTTGAGTAAGAGCCTCAAAAAACAAACAAATAAAAAGAACAAAGATTATCTTAGGAAAAATGTGTAGTAAAGGCAGTATTCAAATAAAAAATTGTATAAAGCACTTTAGTGGGTTGGGAGAACACTGTATATAGACAATAAGAAAAATTGAGGAAATGTGGAATTACAATACCCTTCTTAATAAGCATAGCTTAACCAATTGTACCACATATTTTTCTTTTAAATAATAAACCATTTTATTATAAAATAATAAATAAATTATAATATGAATTTAAATAAGATAAAATATGTTTATTACCAATTATTAAGGTATTGTTCTTAAAACATGGGTTATAGGAAAAATTATCTCATGATTTTGTCATTCTTTCACAAATAAAGCATTTCTAGCTGATCATGTCTTACACTTTAAAAATAATAATTCAAATTGTTTGGTAAGATGGTCTCTGAGATGAGAGAATAAATATACAAAGCTTCATATAGGCTTACAGACAAAAAGGCCAATGTGGAAAATAAGAATCCAGACCTTCAATTCTAAATTTGGGGTAAATCATGTTTTCCCCTCCTCTCTCTACAGCACAGGCTAACTGCCAGTGGAGATTTTGAAGGGTTTTTCAGGAAAAGGAATCATGCAGAGAGGAAGCAGGCACTGAGCATGGCATGTAGGCAGGACACCATTAGACTTCCACCGGAAACAAACCTGTGTGGTAGGGTTGTAGCTGACAGGGAGTGGTATATCCACATTCCTCACAGAGATGGTCACGTTGCTAATGGAGACACTGCCCACTCCCCAGATTTCAATGTAGCCCAATTTCAAAGGGTTTGTATCAACGATGAAATTGTTTAAAATTACATGGCTTTGCATTGTATTCTGTCAAATTGAAAACAAAACACAAAGAAAACACAGCAAAATGAGTTCAATTTTTCCAAATATCCTTTTAGGCACAGATGTGGATCCTGCAGTGAACTGTATCCTTAGATAGTGAAATCATGTCAGCATCCTATCCCCTGTAATCAAGGGCCATCTACTCTGCACTGGCACCTGCAAGTTCTCTAGCATTGCTTTGAACTCGACACAATACACAATCACCACTAATATCCCACGTGTTGGGGAGTCACAAAGCATTCAGATCAATCCAAGGCAAAACAGGAAGAGGGCCAGATGGTGTAGACACAGTCTACCTATCTGTGAAACGGTGAACTGAAATAAGACACTGGTGAAACATGAATAGTTTCAGTCACCATAGCTTTCCTGGGAACCAGACAAAGCCTGCGTCTGAAATCTGGAGGAAGGAAAGGATGTGAATAAGCACCATGAGCAGCACAGGAATGTTAGACCCATATGACAACCAGCATCTGCTAGGTAAATGTAACTCTGCACCCCTTTCTTTGTCAGTCAAACTCACCTGGCTGACAGAAAATCTGGCCAAGTAATAGAGTTCTTTTTCATAGGAATCTGCAAACAAACAACAAGGTAAATAAACCTGGACCTGCATGAGAGAATCCTAATCACCTACTAGCACTCACTAAGAGACAGGGATTATTTTTGTTTGTGTTTGACTTTTCTTCTTTGCATAATTCCATTTCATAACCTAAATCTTCTTTATGAAATCTAGTCAGACTTCACCGAATCACAGCTAACATCAAATGTTAGGAATAAGTGAATAGGTACACATTTCTGTCGTAGTAACTCCATTTAGTGGTTTCCTAAACCTACTTGAGATCAGCCCCAACCAACATGGTTCTGAATTCCAGATTCTTTTTCTTAGATGTACATGGTTCTGAATTCAAGATTCTTTTTCTTAAATGTTCATGTGTGTACACACAAAGACACTTGCACATTCATAAATACCAAGACAGGGCATCAGTAGGGTTATCTTGAGAGTTATTAGGCAGTTTTTAAATGTGGTCTCCAGGATTTCAGACTAGTCCTCTTTGTCCTTTATCCTTAACGTTTGACTCCACCCTGGGAGAGTATGAGGAGCTATCTCATGGGCACCTCTGTCCTACTCTCACCCACATGGCTCTCTCAACCTCCCCCACGTGTTGGTCTCTTCCTCATTCATTCATCATTGGATCAGCCCCCAGTGGCCATCCTCTAGAACTGTCCTGCCCCAGACAGAAGCCACCAGAAAACTGTAGCTATGCAATTTTAAATTAAAATTAAAATTCAGTTGCTCAGATGTACCTGTCACATGCAATGGCTTGATAGTCACATATGCCTAAAACTGTATTAGACAGAAAAAAATACAGAACATTTCCTTCCCTGCAGAGAGTTCTACCAGACAGCATTGGTTTAAAAAGAGTTAATGATCCTTGATTCATTCCCTTAAGAAGTTATTAAGGTAAACCTGTAATGGAAAATTCCCTATAAATAGCACAACTGATAGAGACATTGTCTTGCAGGAACAGTAAACCATGTAATTAGGGCATGTGCCTTCGATCATCAACTATATAAAATTTATCTCAGTTGACCACAAATAAATTTAAGTCTGCCAAAATGAATCAGACACTTGAATACTGGTGAGAAATTCAGCACTAAGGTTCATTTTCCTAAATTATAAGGATCATACATAGAATGGATTATACACTTGAAGTAAAAAATGACGGCATTTTAAAATTCAAAAAATGTTTTAACATGGAAAATGAAAATACAAACATGTAAGATATCCAGACACCAACTCTGTAGCATGGGCAGGAATGCCAGGCAGCTCCTACTTACCAGTGCTCTGTCCATCATCCCAGAAAAGCCATCCTTCAGCAGTTCCTGCATCATCTAAGGCCACTTTGAAGCCCATGAATTTCTGACGGCTGCGGGAAGGTGGGAGAGAGGCATTAGGAACATCAAGCCACAGTCACAAGCCAAGAATGTGTGTAAAAGCAGAGCAGCAAAATGAAGTGTAGGAAGGAAACGAAAATAAGATGTGCCACACACATGCATCAGCTTGCCCTGGTGAATGTAACATTATGTATTGCAAATATGTACCACTAAAACAATAATTTTTTTAAATGTAAGTACTAATATTCAACTGTCTAACTTGCTCTAGTTCAGTCTCCAGGTACCTGGAAGGCTTCATGTCATGAACAAATGAACTTCTGAATGAGCAAGAGAGATTTTGCTATACGGTTCTTAAAGAAACCCAGAGTAAAATAACTGAGTTCCTTCTTTCTTTCTGGTAAGAAAATCTAGATGCTATAGTCCTATCATAGCCCATTTCCTAAAACACTAAGGTAAATCCTGTGTAGAAATATCTTCAGTCTTCAGTTTTGTTCTGAATTCTTGGAATCAGACGAGCAAGAGTTTATGTATTTTATTAAAGCTATTAAACATACATTCAGTTTAGTCTCTGTTCATCTTCTTATTAACTTTGTGACCCTGAGCTAGTCACTTATCTTCTTAAAGCTGCTTGCTCATCTGTAAAAAGGGATTAACAATATATATCTCAAAAGATTTCTTCTTTTACTAGGAAAAAACAGAGTATCTTCAAATAAACCTCATTTTGTTACATTCTAGACACAGAGAAAGTATTCATCTGATGTTGTTGCCATTTATTATATAGACCTGGGTCAAGTATTTTAAAATACTTTACAGAAGGAATCTCAGCCTCAGTATCAACTGTTATATAGGGCTTATATAACTATTTAGCAATTGATTTCTTAGGAAAGAGTCAAGTCAGATACATCTTCAAAAACTAGCATGAATTATAATTGTTCCTATTTTGGCTTCTATTTCAAATGCCATCTATTAGGCCTATATCCTATCCACTTAGATATAAAATAGTTGTTAATAGCTGCTCAAAGAGTGCAGAGTTTGAAAAAACATTACAACAAAGCAAGTAAACATAAAAAGAGTGTTTAGGGAAATGCTTGAAGTGACGCTTGAAGCTTTGCTGGCACACATTACAAATTGCTCAGTGGACCAGTATGCAAAGCAGAGCTCTGACCAGTCACTCACCTGATGTGAGTGTTCAGTGCAGGCTGCTGCCATGGCAGGATGTAGCCCCCACGCACATGAAGATTAATGTGGTCCAGAGGGGCTGGCAAGTCCTTCCACTGGCCCCTTGCATTAATGTCTACCCCCTGTGGGCCAAAGGAAGAGATAATGAGAGGCAAACACACAACTCCTTCATCAGTGCATCTGGCAGACCTCTCATCTACTTCTCTGAATTTGCTATCTGTTCTTCACCATTCAGCTCACACTTGTTAGGACACTTTCTGCATTCACCCTGATGCTGTGTGACATCTGGCTTTGCTTCTGTAATGTATTGTGAGAGTCCTTTGCCTTTTGGGGAGTTCTATAGCATAAATTTTACAAGGTGTTAGGATGACACAGCCCGCCCTCACTGCACAGCCTGTTTCTGTCACAGGGCACTGCTGGAGGAGATTGGACAATCTCTTCATGCAGTTTTTGTTGGCACCTGATGAGAGTTCCACAATGGCATTCCTAGATTTTCTCTTTTACTGAGGCAATGAAGAGCTAATATTTGCTCCTCATTGCACAGTGAAATCCACAAGGAAATGTTCGTATTGGCATCTCCACTCGCTGCCATACCTTTAATTCACACTTCACAAAAAGTATCAAAATATGTTCACTTACTTTACTCATCTTTAAGTTATTTATATGTCTTTATGTTTGACAATGTTTATCTTGCTTGATCTTTGACAATCTTTATTTCGTGTAGTATATGAGAGGTTCTCGGTCACCTGAGGCATAAACCTCAAATCCTAAGGGAGAATTCTTACACACATTATCAACTACAGCTGAACTTATCATTGCTGGAACTATTGATGCTTGGAGATGAATAATTTCATTGTGTGCTTGTCCTGTGCTTTTGATGTTTGGTAACATCTTCAGTGTCTACCTAATAAATGCCATTAGCAACCCCTCCTCTACTGCATCATAACTACCCAAAATGCCTTCACACATTGCCAAATGTGGGAAAACATTTGAAAGCTTATTTTAGTGGTAGGGAGCAGTCTAAGTGACAGGGAACCAGAGAGTAATAGGGGCAACTAGGAGAGTATTTGAGGATAAGTGGGAAAGACAGGCTTTAATAGGTAAAGGAATACAACTAGAGATCAAGTTCAAGAGGGAGAAGGTTTGGAACCACTTAGGTAAACAGCAGGTTGCACCCGCCAATATAAAACTGAGGGTGTTGGTGAGACCCAAAAATACACAGTATTCCCTGGGGAAGTGAAAGGGGAGGAATAGTCTTAAAAAAGACAGCAAAAGATATTGTTACTAGTGTATCAGGAATCAAAACCCATATTACTTATACCGCTCTGCTTAGATAGAACTTATTCTGTCTCAGTTTGTCTACATGCACTAGATCTGAGGGCACAGACAGCTATCCCAAAAATATCAGGATATAGCACAGTACTCATCTTTAATTTCCTATTAACTTAATTTGGAGCCCTGTATAACTTATACTGTTTTATCATGACTGATCTTAGTTAAATCTGGTTTGTTTGATTGCTGTTTGTTATCGACAGATTTTATTAAAAACAGTTATAACTGATAGTACCAAGTCTGAGAGTATAGACAACTATACTGAAAATGACAAGATTCACTACGATACCCATTCTGGTTTGATTAGTACTGTTTTTGCAGTTTTACACTATCTACAAAGTCGTGTTTCTATCAATACTGATATGTACTGATATATTCAATTATACTATACCTGATGTAATAGCCAATTCTATTGAGAATAACAAGAGAAAACACAGTAACCATGGTAGAATTCCTTGTACAGTGCTTTTATATGTCTTTTTTATTTTATGTATCTACAGGAATATGTTTTGTTCTATCCTACTTTGTTTTGTTTCCCCTCTAATATAGAAAGGATAGAAATACATGTTAAGACTCATGCATGCGTAGAACCTATTAGAAGTTTACGAGAACTGATCTTATGACACATGATGAAATGAACAAATATTTTGAAGGAAAAAAGATACTATAGTACCCAGTGCTGATACCGAAGTGTCATGATGTGAAATCCAGCAATACTATTATTCTTTGTCCAGAGTGATTTTAGTCTTCTTTGGTTTGTTTAATCTCAACATAAATGAAGATATGGATTACTACATGTACGTTTAAGTGTATACGATTGATAACCCTATTACTAAGTGTTTCTTGGATAGTTGAATAGAACTATATGCAATCTCACTGTTTGAATTCCCACTTACATGCTCCACTTTTGTATCTTGAACAATTATTTGTAAGAGGACAATATGTAAACATCAACTAGTAATTTATTACTGTTTATTTTTGTCTTTGAAAGTATGTGTTATATCTGCCCAGGTACTGTCTTGTTTAGTCTTTCTTTAAATTAAAAAAAAAAAAGAAAAATAGAGGTAAGGAGCAGTTATTATTGATAACAATTAAATGAATGTGTGGAAGTGTTCCAATAAAATTTTATTTACAAAAATAGGTGACACCCTGACTTGTCTATTAGTCATTATTTACCAATCTCTACTCCAGCATAAATCTCTACTCCAGCATAAATACCAGGGCCCAACAACTTTTAAGGAATAATACAGGAAGTATTTATTAATTAATTCCAACCATTTAGTCTTCATTTTAATTAAATCACAAAAGCCCAGAGGATATAGTTCAGTGGCATGGAAACTGCATGCCAAGGTGAGATCCTGAGTTCAATTCCTGGTACCAAAAGTAATTAAACAACAAAACTTTTTATTTTCTCGAAGTGGCTTCCCCATTGCTTATGTCATTCTACATGATTTCTTTTACCTGTCCTTTAACTAAAGCTCTCTTCATTTAAGAACCTGTATGAAATTGGCAATTCCAGGAAGCTTTCTTTTATTAGCTTAATATTTCACTTTATTTCATGTCATATATATAATTATTTATACATCTAATTAG
Source organism: Cavia porcellus (assembly GCF_034190915.1). Classification (NCBI taxonomy): domain Eukaryota; kingdom Metazoa; phylum Chordata; class Mammalia; order Rodentia; family Caviidae; genus Cavia; species Cavia porcellus. The sequence goes on along the minus strand of NW_026947489.1, from coordinate 49,196,035 downwards.
CATTTGTGGTAAGCAAATATTAGCCCTCATTGCATGGTGAAGTCCATAAGGAAATGTTTCTATTGCCAGTGCTTGAACCTCCGTAAAATAGTTTGCACCTGGACAAACTGAAGGTAGAATGAGTCTAGCGAGATGCCAAGGTGTTAAAATAAATAAAGCCCTCACTGTCAAAGTCTTGCAAATTCAGGTCAGCCTTGTGATGCAGCACCTCCTTAAACTATGTGTGCTAGATTATTCACTAGCTAAATCTTAAGAGAATTCCTACACAAAACAGCTTCAAACTCAAAAGGAGTGACTATTAGTGAACAAAAGAATCAAGATGCAGAATCACCATAGCTAAGGTCACATAAAAGACACTGGCTGCTGTCTTCCCCTTGAAAGTGAGGTACATAGAAAATCCTAACATAGAATCATCTTAAAGACACATGTACACTGGATGTGGTGGTGCATGCCATCCCAGCACTTGGAAGGCTGAAGCATGAGAATCGCTATGAGTTCAATATCAACTGGTCTACCTAAGAGAATTCAAGGCCAGTCTATACCACATAGTGACATCCTGTCTTAAAAAAAAAAAAAAAAAAAAACACAGATCCAGCTCAGCGATAAAGAAAGTCAGGCTGGAGAGATTCAGGGATCCACAAAATAGAGAAGAGTAGAAACTCCCCTTCTGTATCCTCACCCAGTTTTCATCAAATTATACTGCAGTATCCTTGGATAAAGGGTGCAGACAGGCTTGGAGTCTTCTCTTGGTTGCTATTAAGCCTCTGTGGGTTTGTCACATGTAAATGCATGTGTGATGCTTAGACTTGCAAAATGTCAGACCCATATCTCTGAGTGCATTTGCACATTGCCATCATCACTGTATGTAACAACCTTCTCTTGAGCATCTACAGAAGTAGATATTTAATTAAAAGGCCTTTGTACTTAGGAACTCACAGGAGAGATTTATAGCAAAAATTATAATTTATAGCACAATTTCAAAAGTTCACAAGTGTCTGTTTTATACACTATTGTGAACAGTAATAGTGTAAGGAATTATATAAACTCACAATTCAATCCACACAAATCCAGGCCTTGAGTCAGAGACTTTACACTTACCTTACAACACTTCTGTGAAGGGATGAGCTGACTTAACTTGCAGATGAGAAACTGAGACTACAAAGTTTAAATGGATATTCAAGACCTCACAACAGGTGGCTTCGAGGGCCAGCATTTGGCCTGAGGACTGAAAAAGGGTTTGTTCTTTACCACTTTCCCAGATTGTGTAAAATATTTAGAAAACTTACCGTGTAGTAATCATACCAGCGGGCTCCAGGGAAATACGCATTGACATTTCTGGCATTCTGAAATTAATCACAAGTAAAGTAAGAGGCAGTATACATTGTATTTTAGGACACTGTAACAGGCTCATATTAAAAGGAGATAAAACAATGCTGGAGACCTAGTACCCACTTGCCTCAGCTCTTGGGAGATTAGCAAAGCCTGGAAAGGTTTCCTTTTCTTCCACTTTTTCACACGGAAATTTCCTTACCCAAAACAACCCAGGATATCAGGGGTAAAAAAAATCACTATCTTCTTATGAACTAAACCCCTTTTACCTCTAAAGGGACAAACCTGGGACTGGGTTTGGAGAAGAAGATCATGTATATAGAGTAATACTTGAGGGAGTGCCATGAACTAGTATTATAATCATACACCTTGTCACCCAGGAAGCAAAGAAATGGCCTTTGGTCTGGAGCACTTTATGCAAGGGAGGCAGGGCTTGCCAGCAGCAACAGGATAGCATATGCTATCCTGGAAGTTTCTGTGTCAAGAGTAACATGATTGTAATAAATTATGTACACTATAACTGTATTCCTTATTTTAGTAAATGCATTAATGATATATTCTCAAACGTATGATAAAGTTGTTTTGCTCTTGATGGTTCTTTGAACTATGACTATTAGGCTAACACTCTTAATATGAAGATGGAGCCAGAACACCTTACTAATGGACTCTGCTCAGAAGTAAAGACAAAGGTGGAATAAGAAAGTGTCATGATATAATGCCATGTACCAGGCTTTGTTTCTCTTCTCATGCTATTTACCCAGCCTCACAACTGTGATGCTCTACCCAGAAAAGGCCTTGTGATAGTTTAGATCTAGAATGTCCCCAAGAAGGTTCATTTGTTTACATGTGGGCTTTGGGAAGGTGACTGGATCATGAGTGCGCTATGCTCACCAATGGATTAATCCATTGATCAATCTTTGGCTAAATGTATTTGCTTTAAAAAGTGAGTCACTGGGGTTTTGACCTAGAAGGGTATATTTCGTTCCCTGATCATTTCCATCATTCCCCACTTCCTGGCCTGGATGACTGGAGCAGCTTTATTGCATCAGGCCCTTCATGATATTTATGCCTTGGAGCCAGCCATTCCATGATCATGCATGGATTGAGACCTCTGAAATTATGAGCCAAATAAATCTTTCTGTCTTTAAATTGTGGGCATGGTATTGTTTCTCTGCAAAGAGGAAAGTAACTAAGCCAGGCATCCACACTCACAGGCTCCAGGACAGGGCTGACCAGCAAGGCAGGACCCAGCAGGAACTGACTGTCTACATCCCAGGTCACCCGGTCAGACACAAACCTAGAAAGGAAAAATAGGTGATAAAATGAGAATCAGAGCAGCCCAAGGCTCTCAAGAAATTCTCATGTTCAGATCCGGTCACAAATCAGGCTGCATCCTCTACCATACTCTTTCCTATGTTTCATAAAGAACATCCAGCCCCTGTCCCAAAAGGCCAAGTTCCTCTAATGTCAAAACTGATTCAGTTACAGTCTCTGCTACAAAACACCTCCACAGAGCAAGACACTCATTCCACAAATCCCGTCCTAGAATGCATTTTCTAGTAATTTGTAATTACTTGCATCTACATTATTGAAACTGTTACAAGAGATAGGGAAAATTCTGCATAGTCAAATGTGAATTATGCTGTCTGTGCTGTATCTTCAAAGGATTTTTTATTCAGTAAATAGTTTTTCATCAGTGATTTAAAGTGTGCATAACACTGCACTAAAAAGAGCAATAAACTATGGTTCCTGTCTAGAAAGAACTTCTGACAAAACAAAACCATGTCTTCAATTTGAAGAACTTGTCTGCATCAACTATCACCTTACAGAAAAAAAATAACATCCATTAATGCGCAGGGTCCCAGCTGGACACTCACTCGTGCAGGAGAGGCCTCACGACAGTGACGCCCTCTGTGTGGGCCTTGTGCATCAAGGTATAGAGGTAGGGCAACAGGGTGTATCTGGTCTCCAACACACTTTTTGAAATAGTCACAAAGGCAGCATCCCAGGACACAGGGTCTTGTCTCTAAAGGAAGAAGAGAAGTGTTCAGAGTCTATCTAGTGAGTCATGGAGACTTCTGGATGTCACTGGAGAATGACTCTAAATGATTCGCACACAGCTAAACTAGATTGTCTTGGACGAGATTCCCAGAATATTTACAGTAGATGGAAATGAATAACTAAAATTTTACAGAAAAAAATTTATATTATCTACTTATATCATATTCTGCATAGGACTTGTTTGGAACAATTCTTCTTAAACAAAGAGAATCATCTAAATAATACAGAGGAATAAGATTGATTGAAATGAGAGTTGAATGATTTTGAAGATGTCTTCAGACAGTACAGAAAGTCTTAAATGTTGCTCAAAAATAGAAGTTGCATTTCAAGTAATATTGAATATGTGAGGTAGCATTGCGGTCCTACCCTGGTGCCAATGGTGTTGTGGTTCCTGGAGAAAGGGTAAAAGGCCCCCAGCTGCATCCAGCGAGCACACATCTCGTATTCAGCATCTTGTAAGAACCCACATATATCTGCCCCAGTCTAAAACAAGAGGAAATAAAACCAGGTCGGTGGTGATTTCTGAATGCTGGCACCTCCTTGGAAGCAATCAGGAGGGATCTGAAGGCCACTTACATAGGAAATGCCAAAGAGGCTGAACTCCATCATGCCTGCAATGGGAACCACATGTGTGTCAGGGCAGCATCAGGACCTGCCTGCTCCTCCTGCTCCTCCTCCCTCACCCCTCCCTGCCACCACAGCCCTGCCAACAGGCCCACTTACCAATGATCGATTTCTTTAGCTGGTCCCATGCGGCCCTGTTGTCTCCCAGCCCATGTCCTGCCCAGCGGCCAGAAGAGGGGAATGTGGAGCGGGTGATGACAATTCCTCGCTGTCCTGTCACCTCCTGCACGGCTCTGGTTGGAGAAGAATAAGGAAGTGAAATGACGCCAGAGCAGAGAAATAAAAGCTAAAGTACCTCATCCTCCAATCTGCTGGCTGTATGGCTGGGGGAAATATAGATACTAATATAGATAATAGGGGCCGTGACGTCTTTCATAGTGTTTTACAAAGAAATTCATCATGTATAAAACCCTGAATAGTATCAAAAGAGTAAGTTAGCAACTTGCTATTTATCAGTTTCCTATATTTGCTGCCGAATATTATAAATTACTTAAGATTATCTGTAAAATAATTTACACTCTTCAAACTCATGAAGTAGAAGTTTTCTAATTCAACATTAGGTTCAATCACATCCAACAGGAATGGAGGAAAGAAATCCAACAAAGATAATTCATTTTGGAATAAAAGAAAAATGTAAATCAGGACTATCTGTTTCTAACTGAGAGGATTATGCCTCAAGCAAGCATGTCCTCCCAATTATAATCATAACATCTGGCTCCATGCTCAATGAGTATGTCTTTCTAACAAGTCAGAATTTTAAATTAATTTTTCTTAATGTTTAGAATGATAATAAAAACAAAATAAGGACCCTATACCCTTCACCGCATGTCCACCCAGGTGCAACTGGGAAGGGACAGACCAACTCACTCATAGGTGGGCCTGGTTTGAGACCATCCATACAGGCTGTGCACATCATAGTGACGCACTCTGGAGCCATCTGGAAGGATCTGCTCACCCTCCATGCACAGGGTCTGGCTACTTAGGCCCCTGCCTCTGGCCTTCAGATCTGAGGGAAAAACAGTTAAGAGTGTGAAAAAAGGCCCCATTGCTTTTAACTCCTGAATGCTCTTTAATGATCTGAACTGTGGATCTTAAAACTAATTCCCATGGATCCTTCTCCCACTTCCCAGAGGCAGAATAGTGTTTGGCTTTGAGCAGCAGTGATGGCTACATAATGATTTTCAACATCAACTCTAACACAGAAAGTAGAATTAGAGGTGAGGGTAGAACACAGGGCTGTCAAACCCTTGCTGTAAATATAGGCTCCAATGTAGGCTATTCACTTTTAAAATAATCTAACAGAATCTTCTAATTCCATAAACATGATAGTATTATCTGTCTTTTTACAGTTCAGAAAATTGAAATTTGAAAAGTATTGTGAAACCTGTGGTAGGTCACACAACTCAGAAAAAAATAATTTGTAGATTCAAGACAAACAAGCTCAACATGAAAGTTCATGGGCTACAATCTACAAAGAACCTTTACTTTTATAGTCTTTAGTGGCATAAGAATTTCATATAGGTAAATTAATATAAGCCACAAAACTATGAAATATAGCTACAGAAATTATTTAAAGACATTTCTATTTAACTCTTTTTATCCAAATCACAGAAATTCACCACAAGGAATGCAGTAAATTGTGCTCCCTGAGCAGGGTACAGTGCTGAGAGTGGTTTTGCTTCTAGGAACATATAAGCTGGTTCATCTCCAAGGAGCTAAGCACTTCTGTGGGTCACACTATTTCTGTCCAAGAATCCTCAGCTGGAGGAGGCCCAGGGTCCTTACATGGCATGTAGGGAGGATGGTTCAGAGTATCATCCCTGCAGCCTGAAGGGACGGCTCCATTCACAAAGCTTGATGGTTCATTCATATCCTACAAATGTCAAACACAGGCATAGCTTACATTTAAAGATAATGGTGTTCTTCTGCCCATTCTGAGACAAGAAAGTAATAAATTATTTAATATTCAATAATTTCTATACATGCTTGCTCAAGGAAGTTCTTCTGGAGAGAACTGCTCAAAAGTTCTTTTAACCTGTATAGGATGACTGGCCAAATAGTTAAATCACTTGCCTTAAGGGCAAGCAAAGCTGTAGTGATTTTCTAATATGGCTGAGAATGTTTTACAGCAGGAATATCACATGAGATACAAGGTTTGAGGTGTCACTTGAGACACAAGGTTTCAGGTGCATTAAGGCTCTTTCATGCCAAAAGTGCATTCCAAAGACTTTACTGGATGGCAATTACTCTGTAAAGGATAGTGATCCACATGCCAAGACACACATCTATGCACACATCACACAAAGACACATACACACACACTTACAATCCACAAACCATCAAATTTCAAGCTCTTCTCTGGATTCTGTGTGTTGTTGTACAGCTCTTGAATTTCCCTCTTCCACCAAAAGACAGTTGAATTATGGAAGAAGTCTGGGAAGGCCACGTAAGCTCTGTATCGCTATAAAATCAAAACATAACTCATCTGTACCAAATGAGCATATTAGACTAAAAACAAACATTTACTTAGGACTTAATTCATTCAAAGACTTGGAACTAGCTTGTGGTAAATAGTGATAGGCTGAACAGAGCCTACATAGTTTTCTTGAGTGCAATAAAGAGGAATGAGCACAAACCACATGCCTTAGAGTTTGGAAGACATCCAGAGGCTAATTACCTCTACAGGTCAATACGAACAGCAGCAGCAACATCAACTCATAATCTGATGCTCTGGATGCTCAGCCCTTAATTTAGGTCCTGATTTTTCCTAAGCTCTTTTCAAAGACAAGGCAAGAGGCAGAAATATGATAAGGAGAAAGAGTAGACATGAGATGTACTGTAGCAGGTTACAACAAAACATCCATCAGGAATGAGATGAACAGACACAATTCCATGTCATGATATTAGACTAGAAAGCTTGTTTCTCTGTTTCCTATGGTTTTTAGAATCACATGAAAAGTGCTGCTATGTGTAATATGAAACAGGAGGACCTAAGGAGAAAGTTTCAACCTCCCTCTCTTCATGTTCCTTCAAATGAAAAAACTAATATGCTTATTGTACCAAAAATACAGATCCAAGCTATCACTCTGTATTTACGCCATAAACTTTTAGAGAACAAGAGCCTTATCTTATATTTTTCTGATCAATTTTCTTATTCCCTAGAGTGCTTAGCTAAGAACCTGATGTAATAATGAACAAAACTTATAATAAATACTCTGTTCAGCTTTAGGTTAACATCACCTAGCAGCATCAAAAATTCTCAGGTGTTTCTATACTCCACGTGGCTTGTCACAGGACATCATGGTAGTTGGTAGGTTTCTATATACAGACTCCTCTATGCTAATCACTCCATTGTAACGGTAGAAAAGCGCACTAATACTAGGGGTGGGGTAGGAAGAATAGCAGAAAGAGGATTTGACCTAAGGAATTCTTATATAAAACAGACAAAGTTAAGTAGGAATGTATGAGTCTAAATAGAAGGGTAAAGAGAAAGAAAATAAAAATGGATCTGTGTGCATTAATCTGTCTTACAGAGAGCTTGGTGCTATATCACTGGAAACATGAGGAAGTCTCTTGGTAGGAAATAAAAGTAGAAATCATAGAACTAGGAGAAAAGAACCTTTCACTGCAGAGAGCTCCAGCTGAGGCAAGGTCAGAAATAATGGGATGGGAGCTCTTAGGATAAATAGTTATTATGAGCTGAGTCTGAATTACAATTGTATCCCTAATAGGATACAAGTAGAAAGTTAGGCCAACTATGTTTTATTATTATCAATAATTATGCTTTCATAGTACCTCCACCTAATAAAAAATGTTCTGCCATTCTCCTAAGCATGGGGTCTGCCTTATCCTATCAGTAAAGCACTTAATCCTTGCCTTATTACTCCTGCCATCATTTACCTCATATGAATCAGGGATGCACACACGTGAGTGACTGAATGAGGTTTACTTATCCAAGCTCACTTCATGCTACCAAAATTAACTCCTGGACTGAATTAAAACTCTAAACTTCAAACTCAAAAGTCTGCTTTTCACAGTCTGGTTCTTGGTTGTTTTATAGTACCCCCAGTGATGTGAGACATGGACTTTGTCTTCACCAAACTCATAGTTGATACTACTAATATAAATAGTTATAACTATTCTAATTACTAAGAATCGCTTATGATCATCCTAATAAATTCTGTGAACCCATAAATGAAGTGTTTCTCATCAACGTCACAATTGTATCATCTGGAAGAATAGAATCTTTGCAGTGAATATCCTACAATGAGAAGCATTGACGTATCACTACCAACTAAATGTCACAGGGTGTTTCCAAGTCACTGTGATAACCAACACTATTCCACCAATTTCAAAATGACCTTGTGATTAGGGACAGTGTTAGCAGTCATAACTGAAGGACTGCAGATCTCATAACCTAGTAGCAACCCCGTGATTGATGCAGTGGCCCCTGTACAATGTAACAATATAAAAGTCAAGGAGTCCATATCCCTGCATGTTGCTGGTTGGAAGGTTCCTTGTGTCCATGTGGGCTGCCTGAAGCACCAAAACTCAAGTATTCCTCTGTGTGACACACTGGAGAGGATAGGTGCCTATGTCTCTCCCCTGAATTCTTATTAGATGATAGACAGAAAGACAGACAGATAATTTATAGGTACTTGTTCAAAAGATATAAAAAGAAAATATTGAATTGAGTCTGAAACACTCTTGAAAATTTGTGAAATGTACTCCAGCCAGCTTCTGGTTTCTCCTACTACACCTGCTATAAAAGATAAAGACACAAAGTATGCACACAGTTCAATAGCCAGGCAACCAAGTCCCCAGCATGAGCACCTTATTTTGCAAGTACAGTGCTCCTCCTGCCAGTTGAGATCCTATATATGCTACTCTGTAAGATTTATCCCAGGCCAAAGCCTTTGGTCCCTACATAATGCTAGCTCTGTCTAATGTCTGTTACTCTCTAGGACACACTGGTTTTCTTAAAAAATTAACTTCCCTAGCTAATGCATGCATATCTGGTTTAATACCTCCCACTCTTATTCCTAGTGACTTGAGTCAATTCGCTATATATTAATCCACTGGACAGAATCCTAATAATGGGAGCTCTCAGAAAACACCTTTACTTTGGATGTTGAGTGACTAATACGAGAATTTACACTGTTATGCTTTGTTCTCACTGATTTATGTCTATTAACTCTTGATCCTGAAATAGTTCCTAGATCCTGAAAGAGTTCCTAATTTATACCACCTTGCTATAACCACATAGGATATAGTTTCTTAGTTCCTATCGCCCTATTGAGAAGAACTGGATCAGCATGGTACAGGAATAAAACCAGACCTGAAGATCAATGGAACAGTTTAGAAGATACAACTACAATTACAAACACACTCAGCCATCATATCTTTGACAAAGGGGCCCATGTTCACTGGAAGAAAGACAGTCTCTTTAATAAGTGATGCTGGAAAAACTGGCTCTCCATATGCCAAAAACTAAAATTAGACCCAGGCCTATCATCATGTACTAAACTAAAATCAAAATGGGCCAAAGATATAAATATTGAAACAGAAACACTAAATCTGCTGGAAAACAAAGTACGTAGAACTCTTAAAGACCTAGGGGTAGGCAAAGAATTCATGAGCAAAAATCAAATTGCATAGGAAATACTTCCCAGAATCAATAATTGGTATCTCATCTTATTAAAAAGTTTTTGTACATCATAAGAAATCTCCAACAGAATAAAAAGAAAACCCAAAAATTGGGAAAAAGTCTTAGTTAATTGTCCTTCAGACAAAGGACTCCTGTCTAGAACATACAAAGAATATTTAAAAATCAGACCCCCAAAATTCAGAGACCAAATCCCAAAATGGGCATCTGAAATGAATACACAGTTCTCAGATGAATAAATACAAATGGCAAATAAATACACGAAAAAATGTTTCACATCATTGGTCATTAAAAAATTGAAAATTAAAATGACACTGAGATTCCATCTCATTGCACAAAGAATGGCCAGGATAAAGAAAACACCAACAACAAATGCTGGACAGGCTGTGGGGAAAAAGGAATTCTTCTGTAGGGGTGTAGACTGGTGCAACCACTGTGAAGGTCAGTCTGTAAGTTCCTTAAAAAGCTGGGATTGGAAGTCCCATTTGACCTAGCCATTCCACTTCTGGACATAATTCCAGAAGAATTGAAAACATCATACCACAGCGGTATATGTGAACCATGTTTATAGCGGCACAATTTATAATAGCTGGATCTTGGAAACAACCTAAATGCCCATCCACTAAGGAATGAATAAAAAAGGTGTGGTACTTTTATACAATGGAGTCCTACTCAGCTATAAAGAATGATCACATTGAGACTTTTATATGTAAATGGGTGCAACTTGAGACCATACTCATAAGTGAAATAAATCAAACTCACATGTGTAAATACTGTATTGTCTCCCTACTATAAGAAACAGTAAAAGTACATAAGATATAAAACCCTCAATAAACGCTGTGAAAGGGGTAAAATCTGCTCAAAGAGGAAAAATTATAACTCAGGGAAAAGGAGAAAAAAAAAGGAAAGGAAAAGAAAAAAATATCTAAATTTTTATAAACATACTAAGATGATTGTGCTACAAATTCTTTAAGTTTGTGGAACAAAACAGTTAACAATCTTAGGATTGGATCAGCTTTGCAGGTTTGTGTCTGGTGACCTGAGGAACTCTTTTGAAGATTACTATGTAAAATAACAACCTTAATTATGTTCCTACCACCTTGTTTTGAAGGCCTATATTGTCATTATTTTGGGCTCTTGGCTACAGTTATTTGTTTGTCTTGTTTGTTTTTCTAGTAATTTGTTTTGTTTGGTTTTTCTTCTAATACAGAAAGGATATATGTACATGTAGAGGCTTTATACATGCCTAGAACTTCTTCTAAATAGTTTACAAGAATTTATTGTATTATATGTGATGATATGAAAAACTACTTTGAAAAAAAAGAGACATTATGATATCCATTGCTGATTTCCGATCATCATGATGTGAAATCCAGTAATTCTTTTATTCTTTGTTTAGATTATATTATTTTATATTATTTAATTTCAACATACATGAAGCTACGGTCAGCTATTTTGAAGAGAACAAGTGACATATGGTGGTCATTGTTGATTTTCCTATTGTCTGGTTTTGAAGGCCTGTAATGCTTTCATTATTTTGTTTTGATCAGTTTTATATTATTTTGTTTTGCATGAATTTATTGTGTGCAAAGTTATAGGCAACTATTTAGAAGAAAACAAGAAACACTGTGGTAGCCACTGTACATCTTCTATTGTTTGCTTTGAAATCCTATGTCACTTATATTGTTTTCTTCTGATCTGCTTTATTCCGTTTTGCTGTTTTGTTTTACATTCTTCAAAATAAAAAAAGAAGGACTGGGGAAAAGTCTCCTTTTATATAATAGTGACTCTATGATACTTCCATTGGCTATAACAATTTGTCTAGAAATAATGATCCTTGTTGAAGAGATAAGACAAAGTAAGATATTTACTCTCCAGAAAGAAAAGAGTCCTGCTTACAGGTCTTATCAGAACAATAGATAATCCAGACATCAATATTCACAGATATTATCAGAATAGTGAATAACAAAGGTATATCACTTCATTGTGCTTATACCCTGAGAGAGAATGGGGCTAAAGCTTCCTAGACTAGTAAAAAACTATGTGTTGACTTATGTGACAAATGCTTAATGAAGCTGAAAAAAATTTATGTCCAGCTGTATGGATTTCCAGGATGTATAACAATCAAGATACTGTTCCCAGAAGATAAGAAATTTTATCAAAGCCTAGAAATTGAGGTGGAAAAGAAAAGCGGGAAGACACAAGTTTCAAGAAAAGTAGAGGGTAGGATTTATACATATCAAAGTGTAGCAGAATAAAAGGACAAAAGATGTATGGAGAAAAAGATTCAATGACTAAGAGCAGGTTAGAAACTATTCTTAAGACAGTTACTCAAACAACAACAAAGGCTCTAATTCAAAAGAAAGTAGCACTCCTTCATGTAAGGTCAAGTGAGTATTTCAGAGGCCTTTGGAATGTGACAGCTTTGAGGACGAAATTACCATTGTGTAACCTAAAGCCATAGATAAAAATTTAAGCTGTCTCAGTGTCCTAAGGATAACAACACCCTCACTGGCACTGGAAAGAGAACACTACTGTATGTAAGGTTAATTTGTATACAGACAGATGTGCTAGACATACTTCCTAAGTGTTTCTCTCTTGCTGCACCCATATCCATGACAGAGAATTTCCAGAAATCTAGGTAACACTCCTCCATCCTGGAAACCCCATCTCTCAACTGGAGGCCTCTTACCTCTATTTGATCATTCTTGCTTAGAGAGGGGTCAATAACAACATCAGGGAAATCAGGCCAAACCTGTGAGAAGATAAACATTCAATAACAATGCACCATGCAAGTTAACATGTATAATATTTTCCAAGAAAATGGAAACTATTGTCCAAGGATTACTAATACTTTGATTATAAGGCATGTCTGATCTAGAGTCAAGCAGATTCTATAACATTTTTACCTGATTTAGCTAAGTTTGATTGAAAAATGAAGAAAAGTATGGACCTCAGATCTCAAATGCAAAGGACCAAGAAACAATACTTAGAAACATTCTACCACCTCTAAGACACTGCCCTAGGCTGGGATTGGTGGATCATCCATCCCTTAGGTCATACCTTTCCCCAGACAATGCCTCCATCATTTGGATACTTGATGAAGACATCATCTTTCACACCCCGAGTGAAGGCAGGGTAGGGCTGCGTCTCATTGCCAGAAATGGCTGGGTCCTGAAAGCAAAGCACAAGTCAGGTGGGGAAACCACAGCTAGGAAATGACTTGAGACAGGTGTCCCTAGCTTCCATCTGAATTTTAATGCATCCATGAATCCTAGGAAATACGACGCTTCAGTTTCTCTTCTTGTAACAGGAAAGTAAATACAGTATAATGCATTTTCCACCAAAGCTAGGCCACTGCTCAAACTAATCACATTCACATGATCACGCACTAACCAGAATGAGGATGACTCGCATCCCATCTGCCTTCATGCGATTGATCAGAGCTGGAAACCCAGCAAACTTGGGGCTCAGGGTGAAGTCCAGCTGCCGCTCCATGTAGTCGATGTCTGAGTACTGCACGTCCTGTGGGAGGACACAGGGAAACACAGGGGCTCAGGTGGTGCAATCCATTTTCAGAAGGGAACAATCATGCAACACTGATGGTGAAGTTGAAAGGTTTCTCTCGGGCTCTTTCAAATCATATGTCGGTAAAACAAAGAATGATGATGTCTATCTTGAAGGGCTATTATGGAAATAAATAAAAACACTGAATGTGAAAGTGGTTTTAAAACTGCCAATTTTGGTAACTTTCCACAGGAGTCTGCCACTGAGATCACAGTGTTTTGTAGTCACAGAAAATAGTGTGAAGAAATCTCTAGGCATAGCACAATACTTGCAGAAAATCAGCACAAACAAAGCAAAACAGAAGTTTGTAATTATTTTGGACTATCCCATCTAAGTGATAATCAGGCACAATTTCTTATTATGCTGAAGTGTTGCATGACACACTTTAAATTAATGAAACTATTACAAATAATAGAAAATTAAGTGATTGATTTAGTATGAAAGTGCTCCATGGAATATTTCTGGTTGTTGCATCCCTTTTGCTCTCAACTGAAGCACAGATTTTGGTTCTATTGCCATTTGCTCTGAAATGTATGCCTGGTTCCCCATATTCAGAGCAGATGGAATGCAGCCCTCAGCTGCCAGACACTGGAACTCAGGATACATCTTCTCCTGTAATGATCTAACTGCACTGGGGCTCATTCTTAAGTAGTCAAAAATAATAGGTAATAATTTTTTCAGCATTGGTGATTAAACCTAGGGCTCCCACATGTCAATCAAATGCATTCCCATTGTACTACATTCCTAGCCTTTTATTATGCTATTTAAGGAAGGATTTTGATAAATTATCTAGACTGGCCTCAACTTCATGCACATCTGAAATCAGTCACCAGAGCTCATTTGCTGAGGGATATTTTATTTTTATGGAATCAAGAACTCTGACAAAATTGCTTCAAGTTATGTAAGGGAAATAGAAGGAAACATGACACAGCAAAAAAAAAAAAAGCTTTGGATCATCCTTTTTTAAGATGAGACAAGGCCTGTCTGCATCACAATGCTGGAGTGAGGCATTATGTGGAAAAGAACTTTGTGCCTTTGTACAACTTCACAAATGTCCAACAAACAAACCAGATGCAGAGATGAATGAGTTAGCTCCAAGATCTCAGAGCTAATGCACAATGTCCCTTACGTACATAGGGGATCTTGGCGGCCACCATGTCGTCATACAGCCTGGAAATCTCAGAGTCACTCTCATATCCATAGCGACACAGCTGGAATCCCAGGGACCAGTAAGGCACCATCACAGGCCGACCAATCACCTGGAAAATACACAAAATATTAATCCTCATGAGAGAAGTCAAATTTAAGCTATGCAGTAATAAAAATATTTCTCCAGTGCTGTAAGACAGACAATCAACAAGTACAAATCCAGATATAAACTGAACATATGCAGAGCTACCGGAATACCTTTGAGAAATCTACTAGAATAAAGCTCATGATTTAGGAATTACGGAAAATTTGGTTTTATTCTGATTCCTAGAGTTGTTCTCTGCTTAGGAGCATAGAACTCAGAGAAAAAATACCTGGATTAGCAATCAGGCTCCACATGTGCTAGCTGTCTGATCTTGAGCAAAATGAAGAATAGGTTGTACTTCTGTTTCTATATATAGTTGATAAGCAAATGGATATCCTCTTACCTCAGTGTACTGCTGGGTAACAAGCTCTGGAGTTGGGCCCAAGAACACATAAAAGTCCAGAATTCCCCCTGTGGTGCGGTATGTCAGGGCAGGCATGGGTTGGAATGTCACATCTGAAAAGAGAGGAAAATGATACCTATAATGGAAAGAATTAGCCTTTACATACGTAGTGTCTCTCTTTTCCACTTTAAATATTAAGGGCAGATACTCTGTACTTTACCCAAAAGAATTGCTGAAGTGCTAGTCCACAGAACTCATTCCCAAATGTTTCCCATTTATTGGCCTTGTTAACTTAGTATAAACTTTCTCATTCTAGTTCTTTAAATTATTATAATTTTTATATAAGAAGAATTTAAGAAACATAAGAAGTTACAGAAATATTCCTGGGAATTTCTGTGTATAGTTCCCTCAGCTTTACTTGATGATAGCATTTCATTGAATCATGGTACGTTATCAAAGTAGGAGAGCAGCAGTAATAAAATACTGCTAACTGAGGTATGTAACAAATTCACATTTCACCACATCTTACTACTGTATGATTCTTGTACACCCACCTCATTTTACCTTCATTCATTCTAAGGATAAAGGTATGTCACACATATTCTAAAAACCATAAAAGATAGTCAGATAGATCTCTCACACATGTGAAGGGAACCAAGAGCTTGGGGATGGGTGAGTTGAGAAGCAGTAGTGGAGCTGGTGTGTTGTGTACATGTGCTGAGTCTTTGCAAGCTAGTTGATCACTGTGTACTAGATTTTTGTGCAAAAGCTATGTATCTTTGAAGGAGTCTAAGAAATGGAGGGAAAGTAAAGGAAAAAGGGAAAGAAATGTGTCCTGTACAAGTATCAACTCTCCAATTTGAATGTAATCATTATGTACTACAAACATGTTCCAATAAAAAAAATGATCATAGGCATCATCCTACCCATAGCATTGCTGTTCAGCAGGAGCACACTGTGGGCACTGCCATCCTCCTCAAGTCCCATGTAGTAGGGGTGGACACCATAGGAATTCAGCTTGTACTAAGAGTCATGTAGGATAAGAGGTACAAAATTAGAAGACATCATCCTTGATTTTAGAAAATCTCAATAAAGGCTGTTTGCTGATACAAGTTTTGTACCATCTGAGAAATAAGTTAAACATAGGAGAAAGAAGGGTACCTAGGAATGGGCCCATTTGTCTAAGAACACAATGTGGCAAGTTATGTTGAATCAGGTTAAGATAAAGAACAAAGCACATACAGCATAGGTAAACAAAGGCAGAAACACTGTGTCTTAGTCACTTTTCTTGTTGCTGAGACAAAATGCCCAATGCCCAAAATCAAGAGAGGAAAGGATTATTTAGCTCACAATTTTTAGAGGTTTCAGTCCATAATGGGCTGCCTACAAAGCAGGATGGTACATGGCAGGGGCACAACAGATCATGGTGGTAGAAGACAGCAAAAGCAAACAAGCTAGGGGAGACAAGACTCTTTCTGTCTCTTACACTATATGTAAGATATCCCCCTCCTAGATTGCGTGGAGTATTCAAATTCTCCATGACTACATAAGGCTTTGGGGACATCTAGACACAAATCAAAACAAACAGATCCCACTCACTGCATGCTTACCCCTGGGGGCTGGTCTCGGGAAAACATGCCCCACGTATGCCAGTTCAGGTCTCTCCGAAAAGCTGTGTGCTCTGTTTCACCAAAGCCATAGATGTAAGAGGAGGGCAGGCGGGTGGAGATGCGGAGGAACATGTCATTGAAGGTGAAGCCCAGGATCTGTGAATCCCAACTGGAAAGCAAAAGGGTAGTTTTGGGATGAACTTTAGCTTTCCTATTGGCTTCAAGAAACTGACTTTCTAAAAACAGAATTGTTGATTCCTTCCCACCACTAGATCCTGTTCATACCCCAAACAAAACATAAAATCTATGTACTTGCTTAAAATAATTGCAGAAATCCTTGCTAAAATCCTAGGAGTCATCCTTCATCTTGTTAATTTGCTGTATCACTGCCTCCTTTCTCTGTGCCTTCCACAACACCAACCCAGTCAATTTCCGCCATCTTATCTGCCACTTTCCACGTTAGACCTACTTTTACACATGCTCCCCAATGTCCACTATCCTCATGAATGCATAGCACCTCATATCATTTCACTCCTCTGTTGACTTTCTTCAGTGGCTTCTCAGGAAAACAGTACATAAAGACATTAGGGCTGCATCTGATGAAGGTCCACCTAACATCCCAACTTCATCTCTACTACTTTCTTTTTCAGATATTACATTGGCCTTTTATTTCTTGACATGCCAAGTTTCCTCCTGTTTCATGGCCTATGCATTTAAAATTCTATTTAAAATTAGTAAAGGTATATATACTGAAATCATAGGAACATGTAAATGACTCAGCAATGATTGCCACAGTTCAAAATCTTTCTGATTAGAACAGACCTACAGGACATAACTTATTCATAGATCTGGAAATGGACAGTGTCATGTTTTGAGCCAGAGTTATCTCCAAGAATTGTGAGTCAGAGTAACTACAAGTAACATATAAGTAACCAGAAAATCCAAATCAGATTAGAAGACACTTACATTACAGTGCCTGTGCTCCTACGGCGAATTACAACACCAAATGGATTCTTTGTAATGAGAACATCATAGAGTCGACCCTGGGAGGTGCTGGATGGAACCCTGGGTATGTTCAGTGGAACTGGAACTTCATAGCGATTGTTATTAGGATCATAAATCTAGGAGAAAAAATAAATTTCATATAAAGACAGAAATGGAATAAATTCAATATTCAGACTTGACTATAGTTAATATTTTATCATAGAATTAAAAATAGAAGTGATGGTTTTGAATATTCTCATTACAAGGAAATGAAAATTGAGATGATAAAGGCTATAAGTATTCTGATTTGATTCATTTACAGTACAGAAATATATCAAGACATCACACCGTTCACTATAAAGAAGTACAACTATTATTGTCAATGTGAAAAAAGTTTTATTCAAGGCTAATACTCTAGGTATCTATACCCTGAGAAGATTCTTGACTTCCCTGACAAAGTCTATTTTTATCTTTTGTAAGTATACAAGATCTAGAATTTCATTAACATATCAAAGAACAATGTTAGATTTAACATTTTGTTGTGCATCCATCAAACATTATTTTAACACATTCATTTTGATATTAGTACTAAGCTTATCAAAAATAAGAGCAAACTAGAGTTAAGAATACAAATTTTATCAATTTTACTCATTTTAAACCCTTAGATGCCTGCCTTATGACATAGCTATAGTAAAAACACAAACAAAAGAACAGCGGTCACCCATCGGATGCATAAAACTGGAAGGTTAATTAACTTTCCTCTCCATGTCTCATTCTTGAAGCTAATTCCTCAGGTAGACACCACAATTTCTTTAAATGCAAGCTAGGGCAGATCTTACTACTCTATAAATAATTTACAGTGTTCTTTGGATTAGGATAAAAACGTCTATCATAGTATGAAATTTGAAACTTATTTAATAGATTTGAACTTTCACTAGCAAATAGTAGAGACAGAAAAGGGCTGTGCCAGTACCTGACACATATCCAGTGTTTACCTTAAACTGCAGCATTTCATCCTTATGGTAGGTCACCTGCAGGCGCAGGGTGCTCACAGGGGTGGAGGGGAAGGCATTGGCATAAGAAGAAGACTTTAAGGAGATGTCAGCGCTGGCGCCCTGTGAGTCATACTGCACATTGCTGACAGAGTACAGATCGGTGACAAAATAGCAAAATGGGACCCCTAGGGTACTGGATTCCTGAAAAGTAAATTTAATATCCTAGTCAGCATGTGTTGCCTGAAAGACTTGGAAAAGGCAAATTACATGGAGATTAAGTCAGATCACTTACTTATATATCATTTGGTAGTCCAAAATTTAAATTACTGATTTCCAAACAAGACACTTTTAAAAACAACCCATTCCTATCCTTGTTCACTGAGACATCCAGATTTTCTACCTTTGGAACCTATTTCTTTATCTCTACTGTAAGTAGGTATAGATTTCCATACTATGTTCATGAAACTGCAGATTAGGAGCAGAGAATTTCAGGAAGCACAAACGCCATCAGCAAGCTTACCTCCCAGACACAGCCACGGGCAATGCAGTTTGTTTCAGAAGAGCCATGCTCATCAGGATAACAGTCTATTTTTTCTGCATCCTTTATGGTTATGTTCCACTCCACTGTGTATGCCTCTCCTAGGATAAGATTAATTTCTGAAATAATGGCAACCTGCAAGGATAGAGAAGTCAAAGGGAAATTAATGCTCAGGAAAAAATCTAGCCAAATCTGAAGTACTTTAGGCAAACAAGTAGATATCAGAAGAGTCTCAATCCAAGTAATATATTACTGCAGTTCCTATGAAGAAAGTTTATACATGATAGGGAACTATTTCATGGCAACAGGGAAAATGCCACTACCCTTAAATCTTGACATTATAATATGAAAAGCTTTTGATTAAATAAAATCTATTGTGATAACCATTTTTATTTTCTCCCCTAACTCCTCTTCTTCTCCATTATTTCTGAAGAAAGTCTCTCTTCTGCTCCCCCAAATCGTTTTACTCCCTAACTAGGGTTCCTCACTGGTCTGCAGTGATAGAAGGAACAGTGTATAAGAGTTATATGACCTGGAGTCTCAATCCCACTTTCCTATGGGAACTTACACAATTTCTTTCAAAAATATTTGTGTTATTTTTTATCAACTTCTAAAGTATTAATTTCTATAGATCATAACATTTCCTTACTTTTCTAACATCCCAGGATCTTCATTTCTCAAGCCTAGATACTAAAAATTTTAAATCCTTTCTGAATCCCAATCATCGATTGAAAGTTCATTTTTCTGTATACGAGTCTTACATTGCACTCACACTTAAATAGCATTTTCCTCGTCTAATATTGTCTTTTCTCTGGAGCAAGAAGGATTGAAGGATTAGCCTTCTGCCAGTCTTTTCCCAAGCTAAATCATCTTGCCCTTCCCTGTACCTCCAGTCCCATCTCCAACAAACCTAGTATCAAGCGTCATTAAGAGACATTTCAAGAATTAAATCAAGTGCACCTTTCTCATACTGGCACCTCAGATCCTCCAAAATCTAATCACAAATTCCCTCCTGGGAAAACAAATCTTCTTCCAAAATCTAGCTAAGATTGTTATAAAAGATTCACAGACTGATGATGCAAGCCTGTTTTAAGTCCTTAGACTGGCTTATTCTGATATTTCAACTTAGAATGCTTTGCCAAATACCCATTTATAGGGCTGAGAATATAGCTCAGCAGCACAACTCCTGCCTGGAAAGAATGTGATCATGAGTTCAATCCCTGGTACAAAAGCAAAAACAAAACAAAAAAAAACCAGCCCATTTCTAGGAAAAATAGAGCCCATTTCAAGATCACACTGTTCTTTGCCTCCTCCATGTAAAACATTCCAAACTTTATAATCAATAGCTAAATTTTTAATCAATGTAGAATAGGTATGACCATGAAAAAGTAAATTCAAGTTGATAGTTGCTAGTACAATGTTTATTCCTTTATATAAAGGCCTGCCTCTGCAAGTTTATCTCTTCCATCTGCTTTCATTTTTTCGAAAATTTGTCCTATAATGGAAGCATGGACAAGTGAAGTATCCAGCCACTTCTAATCAAAAGAGACAAAGAGACCTCAGTTCTGATCACCTTTAGTCTGTGAATCAATACCAGCATCTATCTACCTTCTATACATCTAAAAAGGAAAGAAAAAAATCCTAATTTGGTACATTTGTGATGTTCTCTCTCACAGCTGATAAACTTCAATATGATATATGTTCTTTCAAGGCCCAGCTCTAGGCTTGCCTTCTTCAAGAAACTTGCTTCAAATATTCCATTAATCTTTAACATCAAATAATATGTAAGCTAATATCTCCTAAATGTTAGTCTGGTTTCCCCACCTTTCTATCATTTTTATGTGTGTAGATTATGTCTCCTCCAAACCCACATTCAAACAATGAAAGAGCTCCTTTGGTCTTATATTAAGTAATTTATGTGGCTAACAAGGATGGAGCTTGTTTACACATATGCATTTTTTAAATGGCCTGTTCATATATATATATATATATATATATATATTCATATATAATCATAAATGATTTATTTCTAGCATTATAATGAATGCATCATCAATATGTATTCTCAAGAAAAGTATCCAATGTCATCAACCTATCATCATAGTAGAAGCATAAATTGCCTTACTTTCCAGAAATTTCTAAAGTCTCTAACAAACAAAAGTTCCTGTCACAGAAATCCCTATAGTACTTTTGATCAGGATTACTTGAAGTAAAGATTTCTGCTAGTAGATTACACACTATCTTCTTGAAAATAGTTCCTCAAATCACAGTATCGAAGAACACAAGGTGGACATTCAAACAGGGAAACTGCAAACAGCTGTGTTCAATGTTCCAAAAACATTGATAAAGTCAGCTATTTAACACCCCCAAACACACTTGCTGTTATATCCGTTAGAGCTCTTTTTCTTTTTTTTTTTCCCTCTTTTTTTTTACAACAAAATTTACACATCTTGGATTTTATTACTCCTTAGTGCTTATTACTTTCTTTGGGGGGGGGGAAGAATACAGTCAAATATGGCAAAACAAAGCTGTCAGTCAATACCAAGGATAGACATAGCACATGGTGTAGAACAGAGTACAAGTTTATCAACAATGGTTATCAACGTTGTCCCTTGTTTCCTTAAAAAGAATTGTCTATCTCATTAGATATTATAAAGTTGGACAAAACAGTAGAGAACAAGACCAATAAAACTTAGGCATTGTAAACATTACAGGACTTCCAAAGAAGACAATAGTCAAACCAGAATGGGTATCTTAGTGAATCTTATTGTCTTCAAAGTAGTTGCCTATGTCTTCAAACTTGATACTATCATATAGAATTGAACAGAGTCTAATCAGTCAAAACAAGATCGTGGGAGTACTACAGGACTTCAAAACAAGTTAATAGGAAATCAAAAAGAGTTACTATTTATATATCCTAATTTTTGTTTTGTTTTGTTTTGTTTTGTAGTTCTGTATTGCGTGTACCCTTACGCCGCTTTGGTTTGTTTTGTGTTTTTCTCTTTTTCCTCTTAAATAAAAAAAAAAAAAAGAACACAATTACATATCAGACATATAGTAGGCTAGGAGTTTCATTCCCCTATATCATCACTATGAGGGCTCCCTTCTTTGTTGTGGTGACTCCATTGAAGGGCACTACAGACATTATAGGGAGCCAGTCAGTACAGATGCTAGCCAGAGTAAGCTGATTCCCCTGAAGTGCAAGGTGAAAAACACTTTGTAGTGCCCATTCTGGTTTGACTATTGTCTTCTTTGGAAGTCCTGTAATGTTTACAATGTCTAAGTTTTATTGGTCTTGTTCTCTACTGTTTTGTCCAACTTTATGATATCTAATGAGATAGACAATTCTTTTTAAGGAAACAAGGGACAACGTTGATAACCATTGTTGATAACCTTGTACTCTGTTCTACACCATGTGCTATGTCTATCCTTGGTTTTGACTGACAGCTTTGTTTTGCCATATTTGACTGTATTCTCTCCCCCCCCAAAAAAGCAATAAGAACTAAGGAGTAATAAAATCCAAAATGTGTAAATTTTGTTGTAAAAAAGAGAGGGAAAAAAAAAGAGCTCTAACGGATATAACAGCAAGTGTGTTTAGGGGTGTTAAATAGCTGACTATATCAATGTTTTTTGGATCATTGAACACAGCTGTTTGCAGTCTCCCTGTTTGAATGTCCACTTTGTATTCTTTGATACTGTGATTTGAGCAACTATTTTCAAGATGATAATATGTAATCTATTAACAGGTGATTTCTTACTGTTATGTTTTTTTTTTGTAGTTCTGTATTACGTGTACCCTTACACCGCTTTGTTTTGTTTTGTGTTTTTCTCTTTTTCCTCTTAAATAAAATTAAAAAAAACGAAAAAAAAAAAAGATTTCTTATACTACTAAGAAATTAAAGGAACTGATTATAACCTATTCAAGACAGTCAGATCTCATTAAAATTGATTAAAGTTTATCACCATCTAATAAAATATTAATTTATTAATAGGATCATATATTCTTTGTCAGCATATTTAATCAGAATGTGTGTTGCAGTAAGTGTCAAAATACAGGCAAAAAATACGAGCCCTTCAAAATTTTAATTCAAGGAATTTCCTACAGCCCAAATTTATTTTAGCATCAGTTGTAAGTTTCCAGATCCCTTTTCCTCTGATCCTGTCTCCTAGTCTCCTCATTGATTTTCTTGCGTGCTTTATCTATTTCTCTGAAGATGAAGTCAGTGAAAAGAGAAAAACACTGAAAAGCGCAGAAAAGACAGTGACGATGGAAAGATCATTTCTCAGTAGCTTCCCATTTCACTCTAGGTCTGCTGTCTAATTCTCATTTTCTGTCCCAACACTCTGACCTCTCTACTCAGCATGATAATGCTCTCTGATCCACTAGGAAACCATACAATCTTGGCATGTAGGAAGCCATGCAATCATGGCATCAGTAAGTGGAAACACAGACTGTTTCATGATGCTGTGAAGGATACTAAAATAATCACGTCAACATAATGGACTTTTACCTTCAGATTAGAATCATAAGCAACTTTAGGAGAAGCCTGAGTCAGGACACCATTGTGTTTCACTATAACATTGGCAGGTTCCTCTGTCCCAAATATTTTAATCTCCTGAAATGCTAAATTATTTGGGTCCTTGTAGGTCGACTGAGAAATCTTCACCTCCAAGCAGTTCTGCAAAACAATTAAGCACAAAGAAGCACAAAGGTTTACCTGTAAGACACACATTCTCATGTGCAGTCATACAAATGCTACACCCAGGACCAGATACTTTCCCCTTCTTCTGAATGCTTCAGATTATGCTACTGATGCACACCCAAGAAGCATAATCTTATTTGAATTAAATTATGTTTAAGAAAAAAGCCAGCACCATGCAGACAGACATTTGAAAAATCTAGCTGCTTTGATCTGCCAATATGAGTGGCTCTTCTGATTAAACACACAATACAACTACTTGGAGTTAAATCATAAATACAAATGCATTTACCTGTAGTCATTAATGCCAGTGAATTAAAAATATTATCACATATCTACACAAACATATATGTGCTAATTGTCAGATGAAAGCCCACACTTAAGATTCATAGAAATGCTGTACTCACTTGGGTGGCAGAAAGCTCACATAAAAGATAAACATTATTGGTCACAGTATCTGGAAGCAGAAAAAAGGCAACTCAGATTCCCTGCTCACCACAGCGCAAACCTCACCTGCCTCTCCTTAAAACTGAAACTTCACAGATGGCAGGAGTTCCTTCATTTTAATAACTGAATAACACTCTATTGTACATCTACCACAACTTCTTTACTCACTCATCAGTAAGTGGAAACACAGACTGTTTCTAGACCTTGGCTATTATGGGTAATGCTGCAATGAACATGAGAGTGTACATATCTCTCTGATACACTGACTTGACCTCTTGGATATACACTAGAAAATGATTGCTGGATTATAAAGTTCTATTTTTAATATTTAAAGAACTTTTACATTGTTTTACATAATGACTGAACCAATTTATAATTTTACCAAGTGATTCACAGAGTACTATATGCTTGGCAACATTGCAATATCTACTTTTTCATACTAATCATCGTAACAATCCTGAGGTTATATCTCATTGCAGTTTTAGACCAGTATTTCACAGCTGTTTAGTGATGATCTGCAAATTTTCATACAACTGTCATACAGCTGTAAGTCTTCTTTGGAAAATATCATTAAATCTTTTCCCATTTTTAAGTACAGTTTTTGTGCTCCTGAAACTGAGGTTTAAGTGTTTGCAACATTTTTATATGGTTAATATTAACCATTTTATCAGATATGTGGTTTAGACACACTTTTTCTAGTGCTGTAGGTGCTCTTTCATTTTGATGGTTTCTTTTCCTGTTGCGAAGGTTGGAATTTTGATGTAGCATAATTTCTTTTGTTTCTTGCTCCTTTCCCCCTGCTATACATGTAATAAACAAGAAAGCATTGACAAGACCAATGTCAAAGAAAATTTCCTCCTGTATATTAAGAGTTTTATAGTTTCCACCTTTACATTTAAATTTTCAATCCACTTTTTATAGAAACTAATATGTGGAAACAACCAAAGTGTATATCAGCACATAAATAGAGAAATTGTGGTATACACACAGAACAGAGTATTATTCCACCATAAAAATAAGCAAAGCCTGTCATTTGTGGCAATGTGGATGAAGATGGAAGACATTATACTCAGTGAAATAAGGCAAGAACAGTTGAACACTATATGATTGTAGTTGTGTGTGTACTCTAAAAAAAGTTTAATACAGACATATGATAGAATCGTGTATGCAACAGACAGAAGACTGGAAAAAAGTTAGGAGATATGCCTACAAATTTCAATTACATGAAGTACAAATTTTGGAAATTAATGTATAGCACAAGTGTTGGAGAATGTATTAACTAATTAGATTGTGGTAATCATTACACATGATATATGTAAATGTTGCACCTTTAATTATGATCAAACTTTGTTGATTGCACATTTTTAATAGAAAATAAATAAGTTCTTGAAAGTAAAATTTTGAGGATAACAAAACTATGAACACAGTCTCCAAGCTGAAAACACTTTTTCCTTCTTCTTCACTATACTCTTGAAAATATTCCCTTACAAGTGATTGCAAGGCATGTACCTCATGGGGATCTATTTCCTAAGATAAAGCCACAAGAATCACTAGTGTACTGGGTCCAGAAAAATGTGCACAAATCAAGCCTAGATGTATATGCTCTGGTAAACTATATTTTTACTGCCTAACTGAGATCATCTTCTTTCTACTTCAACATCGGTTTATAAGTATTTTTAGGGAAACTACAGAACAGTCTTGAATATGTCTTTCAGGTGCCCACTAATAATAAATACAGGTCAATTATTAACCAGTGGCCTATAGGAGAAATTTGAGAGATAGAAAACTGTTTTCCTTACATTTGTAGTGCATCTATTACCACCCCTAAATACAGAAACCAAAGGAAGGCTCTTCACTCAGCTGACTTTTATTGCCAGGAATATGGAGATTTTTTCCCACACCCCAGTGGCTAGTAAGAACAAGTGCAATAAGCCACACATTAACGTTTGAGAACAGCAGTGTTCTTGAAACTGAACTCACCCTTTGATTCGCCATCATCCCAGAAGAGCTCCCCTCTTGCTTCTTTGTTCTCATCCAGAGCAACAAGGAGACCAAGAGGATTCTTACGACTGTCAGAAATGAGAAACATGTAAGAGACAAAGACTTAGATCTCCAAGAACTTTCCCCATGTCTCCATCAATTTCAAATAGAAAAGGTCACTAGCATCATGGTATTCTACTTTCCTTCAGGCACTAAGAGAAAGTTGGCATGAACTTCTTTTTTAGTGTTATCACAGAGGAGAAAAATTCCCAAACATTGCAATAAACAACTATGTACAAGCCAATAACTTATGCACAAAAATTACTGCAATTGCTACATTAAAACTAATAGCTACAACTATTATTTACAATACAGACAATTGGATGGGAAAGAAATACTAGACAATAATGGTGTAGACACATCATATTAGCAATGCTCCCCACAGTACAAGTGCCAGCTGCTTCTGGGAGAGCCACTTTTCCTGCCTGAGAACCATGTTTACTCAGAAAGCAAAACTTCAGTAAATCCTGTGTATACAATAGCAATTTCCTTACTTCGGTACACATCATTAATCTGATTTAAGACAAAAACAACATTCTAATTATTTGCTTCATAGTTTAAAATGGGAAACATAAAACACTACTCAGAAAGATGATGAGATGGATGTAAGGAAAGGGGGAGAGGTGGGAGAAGCAGTTTCCTTTGGGATCTGCTCATTTGGCCACTCCTCTGGACTCCCTCCCAGCTCCTGCTCCTCCTGTTCCTCTCCCACATTCAAGTTTCCATTGGAGTCTTCCAAGTTTAAACTTCTTTCTGCATGTCATGTTAAGTTATCAATAAAATCACCTTCTCTCATTCACATTAAGTATTTTGATCTGTCATTGCTAAAAAGTTCAGAAGTTACAAAGGTGAATAAATTGCAACTCCTAACTTCTTTAACCCCCATTATTTTAAGAAAGATTAGACATATTTACCATATAATCAAAGCAGAAAACAGAAAATAAAAAGTGACATAAAACTTAAGATTTTATAAGAATCTTGAATTTCTCTAGAAATAGGCAGAACTAGACATTCTGGAGAGTACATCCACTTAGATGTTATTTGGTCACAGAAAAATTGCAACTCATCTCTTTTAAAAATAATTGTTTTGGACTTTCCAGTAAATGAAGAATATATCCAACAGTTCACAGAGCCAACAGGAAAGCAAAACATTGGTTTCCAACTACAAGGGAGCACAGTAAGCAAAACCTGGAATTTCCCATGGACAAATTCCTCAGAAGCCTCAAACTGCCACTACACTTGATAGTCCAACATAGAGAACCGGAATCTCCAATTCCCATGTGAAGCCAGGCTCAGTGAGCAAGCTCATAAGATAACAAGTTGGCAGCAGTTTCACTGGCTTGCAACCAATGAGAAGGCAAATCACCTCTGCAGGAAGGAGACCCACCCTGCGGTCCTTATGCTTATTACATTTGAAAAGCAAAGTATCACTAAACATACAAAGAAGGCATCAAGAAATTCAGTCAAAATAATCAACTGTAGATTTACATTCTCATAGAAACTTCACAGAGTAAAATTTTTGAAACAGAGCATGAAATAACCATCACTGAAATGACACAGGAGCAGAGAGTTTTAACATATAAGGTCTGATAGGAGAAGTAGTCTGACACACACTGTTAGAATGCATTTGTGGTAACCTACAGTTTCCTGAGGAGAGAAAAGTGACACTGTAAAGCTTGTTCCCACTTCTAAAACAAAACAAAACAAACAAACAAACAAGGTGAGCTTGGAATTCTTCCTAAGGAAGAGCATGGGGACACAAAGACACTGGACCTGAAGACACTCTTGCTTTATTATCATAGCAAAATACAACTCCTTAGGTGGAGACTAAAAGTGATAATGACACCTGCCACACAGAAGAAGTATGAAAAGCCAGCTCACAGGCACTGCTCTCTTCCCTCCATTGCATGTGATAACAGCACCTATTGCTGAAAGAGGGGAGCAAAAAGGGACTCCAACACTTCTCTCTAGGAACTCCTGTTCCTAGGAAGCTCTAGGAACTTCTGTCCCAGCTATTTTAAGAGGTCTCTCTTGTACTTGAGCATAAGAATAAACCTTTTTCTACTGGATTTAAGTATCTCCAACTAAATCTTCTAGATGAGGTCACAAAAAAGTACACAGAAACTTACCATATAGAACTTCATTAAGGAATAAAACATATTTTTAAACGACCAGAACATTTCAAGTGGCAGTACCCCCTCTGCTGGAAGAATTTTAGAATGTTTAATGCTGAAGAAATCTGAGCTTCACTTGCATCATTAAGTATGCATAAAGCTCAGTTGTCCAACAGTTGTAAAGGGCTTTTCAGAATTCTGAGGGCACTAGGCCTGTTGGAAAGGGTAATAAATGCAGAGATACAGCCACAGCAAAATCACTGGTTGGTTGCTGGTTGGAGACCAGCATGTCTTGATATGACTGGTCAATATCCAGATTAAGGTATTTAAGGACATACAGTTGCTGAGGTCAACTTGGAACTTAATTTGGTTGACCTTGCATACCCTAGGAATTAAGTAGTTCACATTCCAGGAAGGAGAATAATAGTGAAGATTTTTGTTTGCAACAATAATTTTTATTTCAGTGGGAAAAGCAATCTAAATTGAACAACTAGAGAAAAAGAAGCCAACTGGCTTTGGATTTGAGCATAAGTACATAAAAAGCCTATACATCGAGAACTTAAGGTAATAAAGGAAGTTCAAATAAAAAAGATAACTCAATTCCCAAGAACTTTCAATATGAAATATAAAATATAGTTTCAATTACAAATATTTAAATGTGCAAATCTTTAGTATAGATTGAGTCTAAAATTCTGTATCTAAAGAAGTACAAATAAAACATCAGCAACATGAGGAAGATGGAGGCTTGAAAAAGGAGGAAAATTTATGAACCCCATTTTGAATCACAAAAAGAAATATATCAGTGTGAAAAACAGAATGTGATGTGAGATTCTGGAAAGATGGACAGTGGATCTTGACCCTCTAGAAATGAGAATAAAAGAGGCAAAGGAAAAGAACTATGGAGGCACAGTCTGATCAAGGAGAGACAAGAAGAGACCAGCTGACTCTGTGTACCCAGAAGTGGGAGCTTTCTCAAGATATGAGCATTATAGTGCTAAAATGGCAACAGTTCTGGGGAAAAAAAGAAGACTGACTACCCAAGGTGTCAATGTATTTTTGTAAAATTCAGTGGATTTCAGATGAGGATGAAAGTCTCAAAAGACTGACCTGGGGGCATATCTAGTTTAATAGTTTCTTCAAAGGGACCAAGAAATATGCAGGCAAGAATTTGATGACATCCTCCCCCAGCAAGAACACACACACACACACACACACACACACACACACACACACACACAGCACAGCACAGCACAGGGCTTGCATGGTATTTAGCAATCTCTTTCAACATATAGCTATAGGAAAATAAAACAGCTTTGAAAAAGGTGAAAACAAAATTTTAAAAAGACAAAAATTAAATTTTTAGAAAATTTAACAGATTGGCAGCATTCGTTGTGAACTACTGAGCAAACCAGCATGCAAAGCAGATCGCTGGTCCATCATTCACCTTAAGTGTGTGTTCAGCGCAGGCTCCTGCAAGGGAAGGATGTTGCCCCCACGCACATGAAGATTAATGTGGTCCAGAGGGGCTTCCAAGTCTTTCCACTGTCCCCTTGCATTAATGTCCATGCCCTGTGGGCAGAAGAAAAGAAGATGAGAGAGAGGACACAGTCACTCTCAGCAGTGCATTTGGCAGATGTCTTGTCTACCTGTCTCAACTGTCAGTTCAGCATCACTCAGCACATACCTGTTAGGACATGTTCTGCATGCACTCTGCAGCTGCTGCTGGACTTTTGCCTTTAATACTGTAATGCCTTGTGAGGGAATCATGCATTTTGCATATGTTCTTAGAACAAATCAGACTGCTAGAAAAGGCTGGATAATCTCTTCATTAAATTTTATTGGCAACTAAAAAATTCTCCATTATGGAATTTCTAGACATTCCCTTCACCAACATGTGCTGAATATCCATCAACATTCACTGCCCTACTCCTATTCCACCTATCTAAGATCTCTGACTCTAGCCCCATAGAAAAGTGAGAGTTGATTTTATACAACGTTATGGTTAACTTAATGCATTTCCTTTTGTTTTTTCAACTTTATTTTGTCTCATAGATGATAAGTGCTCTCTATTCTGAATCATATACCACAAATCTTAAGAGACTATCCTTGTACATTTTCACTAATATAGTACTGTTTCTCTCTGTGAAGACTAATGAAATATTGAAGAATTTTTTCTTTGAGAACTTTCCGTGATTTTTGATGGTTAACAGCATCTTCTGTGTTTATATACTAGATGCCAGCAACAATCAATGAACTTTTACTCCAGCATGACTATCAAATCTTCTCAGGACCAAGGCTAAACTCATTTAAAGAAAGTAGGTTTCCCTTCCCACAGAAATCCATGAATGGAAAGCACATGGCAATCATAACCTATTATCAGCCTAACGAGAGACTTAGCCTAAAGAATTAGTGATTAATGCTACCGGGTTCCACTGGACAGAGAAGGACAGAAGCCCACTTCTATTGTTTCTGCATAGTATTTATCAAATCACACTGAAATTGCTTGGGTCACTGGGACTGCAGACACTCTGTTCTTGTATTGCTGCTGAATTTGAACTCCTCTGCTATTTGCTACTCAGAAATTCAGAAAAGGAGGACAGGTTAGATGATAAGGACAGGTTATAGGGTAAGAACATCGACTTTCTTTCTTCCACAAGAATCATACTTTGACTCATCTGAGTGCCACCAGAGACCTTCATGAAGCTACATCCAACGACCCTGCTACCCAAGTGACCTGTGGAGCTCACACTAGACCAGAACGTATACCATATAGCTTCTGTGGGCTCCTCATGGGTAAGTACATGCACACTGCTTAGAATTCCAAGTTTTAGGACCCATATATCTGAGTGCTTTCCCTGTGCTTCTTCATGAATGCCTGATTAGGTCATTACACAGGACAACTTTTCTTTAAAAATCTAGGTTATACAAGAGGTAATTACAAAAAGAGAGGAAACCATCTGTGTACTTAGGAAATTATAACAGAAGAAGAAATAAAAACTTGACCTTATACCACAAATTTAATACTATTCTAGTGTCTATTGTTACATAATATTGTGAACAGTCACGTTACAAGAAAAGGTATAGATTCTCATGTACTGAACACTCAGGACAACACAGTGAAGCTTTAAGCTTATTTTACAACCATTATATGAATGGGTGGTCACAATCCATATACCAGAAACAAAATCCAGTTTACAATCTTTAAAGTGATTTATGCAAGACTACACAGCAAGTGCATGAAGGACCAGTATGTGCCATGAGGAGGATCCATCTAGCTCACTTGTTTATATATTTCCCTCACTTACAGAAAGATGAAGACAACTTACTGTGTAGTAATCATACCAGCGGGCTCCAGGGAAATAAGCATTGACACTTCTGGCATCCTTAAATTAAGCACAAAGAAGGTGTGAGCAGTAGGCAGCATGCTTTACAGTTTTGTTTCTGTTATCCTTGTTGTTAGTTTTTTGAGGAGTTTGTTTGTCTTTCTGATTGTCCTAACCAAGTTTTTCAGGCAGACATTAAAGAAATAGAGGCTGATACCACAACACTGAAGCCATACACTTCGACTCAGGAGAAAAAGAGACCAAGGTAGAAGAAAAAGCCATGACTCAGGCTACTTCGTACCCCTGCTGGCTTCTCCTTCCCTAGTCATCCAACCTCACAGCTCAGATCCTCCACCCACCAGCATGGCCCTCCACACTCACAGGCTCCAGGACAGGGCTGACCAGCAAGGCCGGGCCCAGCAGGAACTGACTATCCACATCCCAGGTCACACGGTCTGACACAAACCTAGAAGGAAGACAAACTGGTCACAATCAGATCCCAGGGTCTGAGGAAAGGCCTCAGCTTCAACTCTGTGTGAAGAATTCAGCTGCATTCACTGCCATCCTCACTTCTGAGTGTCACTGAAAATATGGAGCCCCACTCTCCACAGGTCAGGCTCCTCTGAAGGCAGAAAGATATTTCCTCACCATGGCACATGCTAAATCCCAGGTTGGCCCTCATCGCTTTTGTCTCCCACTAAGTATCTTCTTTGGTTAACTAAACTCATTTAGGCCCAGGCTCATGTAACAACAACAGTAAAAAAAAGAAATGGAGACCTGTCTCTGCATTGACAAATTACATACAATTATGCTGTATTGTGTAGGATCCTTTCAGAAATTTTGTCAGCTGATAAATACCTTTTCTTCAGGGACTATTAAAAGTACAATTATCATCTCTGTCTTATGACCTTATGATAAAAGAGAAATCCTATCTTCTGCTTGGAGAAATTCTCTGCATGCACTACCACTCTACAAAAAGAAATGCATTCTGCCTTAGTGCGCAGGATCCCAGCAGGACACTCACTCGTGCAGGAGAGGCCTCACGACAGTTACGCCCTCTGTGTGTGCCTTGTGCATCAAGGTGTAGAGGTAGGGCAACAGGGTGTATCTGGTCTCCAACACACTTTTTGAAAGAGTCACAAAGGCAGCATCCCAGGACACAGGGTCTTGTCTCTAAAGGAAGAAAAGAAATGTTCAGAGTTCACGCAAGGGGAACTTTGAAAGTTCAGAGGGTCACTAAATGCTTTTCCACATCGCTTACACACAACTAAAAAAGATAGCAACAGGTAAGAATTCAGCAATATACTTCATACAGTGGAATGGATCACTGAAGCTCTCCAGAAAAAGCTAACAAAATATACCCCTCCGATATTTTTTTTTTTTTTTTTTTTTTTTTTTGTCTTTTTCGTTTTTATCGGTACCAGGGATCGAACTCACGACTGCCTGCTTGCAAGGCAGGCGCTTATGCCGCTGAGCTAAATCCCCAGCCCCCCGATATTTTTTTTGGCAAACATTAGGAAGAATCTTTTTAAACAAAAACAAAGAAACAAATAAAAAAATCACCTAAATAGTACTAAAAATATGGTTCATTAAGAGGAGGTTTTAACAACTTTGAAGATTTCCCAAAGAAAACCATTGGCATAAATTAGCCAGTAAAATAATGGGCAGCAGGAACTGAGGCCCTACCCTGGTGCCAATATAGTTGTGGTTCCTGGAGAAGGGGTAAAAGGCTCCCAGCTGCATCCAGCGAGCACACATCTCATATTCGGCATCTTGAAAGAACCCACAGATGTCTGCCCCGGTCTGAAACAAGAGGAAATAAAACCAGGTCGGTGGTGATTTCTGAATACTGGCACTACCTTGGAAGCAATCAGGAAGGATCTGAAGGCCACTTACATAGGACATGCCAAAGAGGCTGAACTCCATCATGCCTGCAATGGGAACCACAAGTGTGTCAGGGCAGCATCAGGACCTGCCTGCTCCTCCTGCTCCTCCTCCCTCACCCCTCCCTGCCACCACAGCCCTGCCAACAGGCCCACTTACCAATGATCGATTTCTTCAGCTGGTCCCATGCAGCCATATTGTCTCCCAGCCAGTGTCCTGCCCAGCGGCCAGAAGAGGGGAATGTGGAGCGGGTGATGACAATTCCTCGCTGTCCTGTCACCTCCTGCACGGCTCTGGTTGGAGGACAGCAAGGGGGTGAAATGACACCAAAGTAGGAAAAGAAAGGCTACAGGCCTCTGCCTTGTAAAGTTCCCGGTGCCTTGGGCATGGTGAGGAACTGTTTGCCTCACGCCTGATCAGAACAGGAAAACATGGAACTCAGGTAGGGTGGTGCACACTGATGGAGGCCATTAATATCACTGGTTTATTTTTTCAGTGTTTACAAGGAGTTCACAATATGATAAAATCACGTGGTTATCCTGAAATTGTAAACAAGCACTAACTCTGTTACTTATTAACTCCAGACTTGGTTTTCTATCCTTGAGAAGGAAAGAGGCAAGTTCTTTTTTACAGATTCACTGAAGGTAATAAATACTATCCATTGACTTCACAAACTAGAAAATGTTAATTAAACAGAATACTCAGGAACTATTCAAACACAGTAGGTTAAAAATAGGGATATGTCCATTTTGATATGACAAAAACGCACTTATCATTCTTATTACTTTTGAGACTTCTAATCAATGCTGTCACAGCACTGATAACCCTCTGTGTGTGACCCATTTGGATTGTTAGTTTCTCTATGATCGGAAAAAGTGACATATTTACTTCGGTCCTATTAGCTACAGTATTAGGGCCTGGCTGTATGCTTGAGGGCTTTTTGTTTAAGATTTAAAATGGCTTGTACTTAAACTCTCCCTAAATCTTCGCATGATACATCATTAAGAACTGTAGAGATTCTACACCCATCCCTGGCTGATCCTACAGATTTTATCAACTAGAGAAGGCAGAGAGAAACTCACTCATAGGTGGGCCTGGTTTGAGACCATCCATACAGGCTGTGCACATCGTAGTGACGCACTCTGGAACCATCTGGAAGGATCTGCTCACCCTCCATGCACAGGGTCTTACTGCTTAGGCCACCATTTCTGTCCTCCAAATCTAAGGGAAAAGATTTAGAAATGTCAAAACCACCCGCAGCCTTTTTAAGGGAAGATACTCTGAATCTGAAGATTATTTCCTGCTTCCCAGGGACAAGGTAACAACAGTGGGTGCTGTGGTATGATCGTTTCCCACAGAATTTTCAACATCAAGTTCACTACAGAAAGCAGAATTTCCTGCCAGAAAACTCAGGGTTCTTAAACACTACATCATTAGGGATGATACGCTCTATTTTAACTTGTAAGTGATTTTTGACAATTCTAGGAGGAAGATTAGATTAGTGATTTCCTATAGTATAAAAAGCTGAGACGTGGAACTTTATATAATCTATGGAAAGTTGCCAAATTTATAGAAAGTATAATTTCTAGGGATTAAAATACAAACACAACTTCAAGGTCAATAAAGTCCATCACCCACAATAGAAGAGGATACCGTTACTTTATATCAATTAGTGGCAAAAGAAATCATTGAAGATATATTATCACCAAAAACTAAGAGAAATCATGAATTAATTGTCTCATAGATGAGTGGCAAGAAGAGGTGCTTCTTGAAAGGAGAAAGCATTGAGCTCCTCAACCATTCACCAAAGAGATTCATGGACAGCTTTGAAATCAATGTGTGAGACTTCTTTAGAGACATTGCAGTGCTTCAGTGTTTTCTACCCAAATTTCACATAAAATCTGAGGGGAAAACACTTAAGATAACATCCTTATTGCATTTAGTCCTTATTCCCTTCTCTGTATAAGACACTGAACTGTGAAACTTAACAATAACTTGATTGCTCATGGGTCCCTCCTCTAGTTTTCCAAGAAAGAATACTATTTATTCAAAACTACAATGAGGACTCCATCAAGGTGTTCAACATCAATCCCTCTGGCCCAGTACACTGCATACCATAAGTGGAGTAAAGTCCTAAAAGTGATTTTGTCTTGATTTCCAAAAACCATCAGATCAATTAGAGCATGTCCTCACGGCTCAGGATAAACCCCTAGATGCTGGGCTCTTCTAGGGGTACCCTACTTTTATCCAGGGATACACAGCAGAGAGGCTTAGGGTCCTTACATGGCATGTAGGGAGGATGGTTCAGAGTACCATTCCTGCAGCCTGAAGGGACAGCTCCATTCACAAAACTTGCTGGTTCATTCATGTCCTACAAAATAAGTGGACATAGTTCATTTTAAAAGATAATCATGTCCTTTCCAGAGAAAAGAGAGTAGTGAGTAAATTACTTAAAATACTGGAATCCCTATACATGCTTACAGCAGGAAGTTCATCAAATCCAGGGAAGAACAACTTGAAAAGTCAATTAATCCCTACAAGGTGACTGATCAAAGGGTGACAAAAATTCTCTCTTAGGAAAATGAAAACTGCAAAGATTTCCTAGTAATTGCCCATGAGGTCTTACACCAGAACCCTAGGGCAAGATACAAGGTTTGAAGGGTATCATGGCTTCCCCATACTGAGTGACTAAGTGTTTTTGAAATATGCAAAGCATTCTTCACTATTATTCACATGAAGGAGTCAAAGATCTGCAAGTTAAGGAAGAGAAAGCTATGCACACCTATCCATGTGTAAGGAACACACATGCACACACTTACAATCCACATGCCGTCAAATTTCAAGCTCTTCTCTGGATTCTGTGTGTTGTTGTACAGCTCTTGAATCTCCCTCTTCCACCACAGGACAGTTGAATTACGGAAAAAGTCTGGGAAAGCCACATAAGCTCGGTATCGCTATAAAAACAAAGTATAACTCATTTGTGCTAAATGAATGTATTACACAGCAAGCAAACACTTACTTATAATGTAACCCATGCAAAGACTACACTGTCTGGTGGTAGATAGTGACAGGCCAAACAGAGCATGCGTAGGTTTCTTGAGTACAATACAGAAGAATGAGCACAAATCATATACCCTAGAGTCTGGAAGACATCCAGAAGTTGATTACCCCTACAGGTTTATATGAACAGCAACGGCAATCTCAACTCATATTCTGTTGCTCTGGATGCTTAGCCTTCAACTTCTGTCCAGATATTTCCTAAGCTCTTCTCAAAGACAAGGCAAGAGGAAGAAAGACAGTATGGACAAAGAGTAGACATGAGATGTGCTGTATCAGGTTACAACAAAACATCAACTAGGATTCAGAGGAAGGGATAAAATTTGCTCCCATCATGTTAGACTATAATGCGTTTAATCTTCTTTTGTTTTGTTTATTTTTTTCAAAAAGTCAAAACAGAAAAAAAAGCATAGAAATGATACAGAATTTCAAAAAAAGTAGTTAGAAATCATCGCTAGTTAATATATTACATATTGTTATCTTAGAAGTAGTTGTTGAAGTTACAAAATCAAAGCATAAAAATGAAAGACAATGACAACACAAATGATTCTTTTTTGATGAACTAACAAAAACTTAGTAGTTTTTGTTATTTATCTTTATTTATCTCGCACACTTAAGCATACATATAGTTATATGTGGATACTACATGTTGTTCTTCCTTTCCAGCACTTTTATTTTCTACTGTTTCTGAATTACATAAAAAGTTCAGCTGTACTTTCCTTCCTTTCTCTCCTTTAGCTAGTATCACGTTTGACACAGTAAAGGATCCATATTATGAAACAACAAAATACATTCTTAATAAAGATGCATATATAAAAAGTAATGTGTAGTTGTGTGTAATGCAAGGAGAAAGTTTTAATGTCCACTCTCCCTGCACCCTCAAATAATAAAAGTAATGCTTTTATTTTAACTGTAAACATGGCATTTAAAGTGTCACTCTTTTGATAAAGTGAAGGGAATTAACAAATAGAAGAGGAGGATAAGAGAAAGCAGGTGAGGATTAAAAAATAATAAAGCTATGCTGTGCACAAACTCCTCATAATTAATGTAATGTAATGGATTTTTAAAATGTACTAATAATAAAAATTTAAAACAGGTATCTCTCTAGAAAACCATCTTTTGTTACATTGTTTTGATCAATGTTTTATTTTTTTGTGTGCTTAGCCAAACATAATAATAAATAATAAACATTCTGTTTAATTGTGGTTTCACATATCTTTCATTAGCAGAATTCTATAAATGTCTGTATACACCATGTGCCCTGTCATGGGACATCATGGTAGTTGATAGACCTCTATAAACAATCTCTTCCATGTCAATCATTCCATTTTCTAAGAGTGAAATAGCTCAATAATATTAGGGATGAGGGTAGTAGGAGCAGCAGAAAGACAACTTTATCTAAGGGAATTCCAGTCCCTATTTACAGTAGACAAAATGAAGTACCAACCATATATATAGATAAAACACAAAGAAAAAATATATAAATGGATCTGTATGTATAGATCTGTCTTACAATGACCCAGGTACCACTTTAATGAAAATCTCTGGAAGCAGCTTGTTAAGAAATGGAACATTAGCAACATCCTTCTGTGAACAAGCTAGATTCATGGAATGGGAGGAAAACCAAGAATTTCTCCTGTGAGCTTCCTCCTATGAGCTAGAAGCAACCAGGCAGACCAGGAGGTGAATCAGTAAGTCAAACCCCTGCCAAGAGCCAGCCAGCATCAGGATAGGTGACAAGAAGAGCTGAGCCCCACACCTCAACTTACCCCTTGGTAAGCAACCAACTGATTCAGAGGAAGACAGACTGAGACGAGAACTTCTGAAGTAAGAATATCAACTTAGTGTTTGTATTTTTTTATTGACTTTGCAAGCCTAAAATCAGTAGTCTAAACAATTATTTAGATGATAAAAATATGCAATATAGCAACTAGGGTATTTCCTTCTGCCTTGTTTACAATACTGTTCTCACTGTTTTGTTCGGTAGCCTTTTATTGTTTTATCTCAGTCCCTTTAAAATAAAGATAAAATAAGTGTAGAAGAAAATACAAGGATCCATAAAACTAGGAGAAAATAACTTTCCCTAAGGAGAGCTCCATCTCAGGAAATCTAAAGCAGATGGAGGAGTTGGATGAACAATGGGATCAGCAGCAGGTGGAGAAGTAGGATGAACAGACACTATCAGCTGTGTCTGAGTCACAATTGTATCAACAAGAAGATATAAGATGAAATTAAGACAATGATAATTTATTAACCTCACTAAGTCCCATTGGGAAAATTAATATCCATGTCATTTTAAAAAGCCCTCCCATTCTCCAGTATGTAAATTCAACCCTATTCAGTCAATAATCCACCCTTCAATAATTGCTCTTGCGATCAGTTACTTTGATATTGAACCAGGAATGTACACACCTGCATGACTAAATCGAGGATTACTCATCATAATCCACAGCATGCACGCAATTCCTGTTCCCCAATCCAGGATTACTGAATTAAACCTCCAAACTTTAAACTCGGAAATTTGCTTTATGGGCTAGGATATAGGTCAGTGGCACAGTACTTGCAAGGCAAGTGCAAATTCCTGAGTTAAATTCCCATTAAAAAAAGAAGGAAAGAAAGAAAGAAAAAAAGAAGGAGGTAGGGATGGCAGGCAAACAAGCAAGAAAGGAAAGAAGAAAGAGAGAGAAAATAAAAAGAAAGAAAGAATAAGGAAGGAAGAAAAGGACAGAAAGAAAGAAAAAAAGAGAAATAAATTTGAATTATGTGGGTTTCTTAGCTCTTTGTTTTGTTGAACCTGGAAATCGATCACATGTGCAGGGTTGCAGAATGATCAGCCAAAGAATAAAGACCACCTGGGGCAAGCCATGTAAAGAAGGGTCAGCCAAGAAAATCACCAAGTCCCTAGACAATACAAGCAATGGGTTCCAAGGCAAATGCATACCATGAGATAGTGTGTTGCTAAATGCATAAATAAATGCCTCTACACTGTGGGGGCAGTTACTATTCTCTTACCATCAGAACTGATGAAAGGGTGGGTAGATAATTTCCCTCAAATTCTTAACAGAAGATAGCAGATAGATAGATAGATAGATAGACAGATACATATTTGTAAAATATCACAAAAAGAAAGAGCTGAGTCTGAAACACTCTGTAAATTTGAGAAACCAGCCACAATCAGATGTAGTCTCTTCTACTGCCTCTACTGACAAAACATGAAGACATATACAGTCCAAAGACAGGTACCCTGTTCACCAGTACCAGTACCATGTTTTAAAGCTAAAGCGCTACTGCCAACTAGGATAAAAGCAGTCAGAAACTAACACCACAAAAAGATACATCCCTGACCTAGTCATACCTATTTTCACTACTCCAGGAGAGCTGTCCCACCTGAGAACTTTCACCCCAGATATGGAGGTTCAGTATAACGTGATTCTTCCATGAAACACTCATAACGTGCCCTGAGAACTACCTTATAATGGGAAATCTTTCAAATAACCCCCATCCATCAGACAGAATCCTCCATCTTTTTAAGATCTCTTGAAAGGGGTCTTGGCCTTGGACTTTGAGGAATATTAGAATACTTCACGGCTGTGCTTTCTTGGCACGACACTGATAAACATCCACTCATTCTTAAACTTACAGACTTTCATAGTAGTAAAATTTCCACCACCTTGTTGACCACATAGGCCAGAAAATGGACCCCTTACTCCTTGCAGGACTACTGTAGGTAGAAGAAAAATATCTTCACTGAGTTAAAAAAATTCTATGGCAGTTCCATGGGCTAAACAAAATCCGATGGAAAGAATAATCATTGCAGAAAGAGTCAAAAAAGGTAAAAGGAGATGATTTCTGAAAACTAAGGGAACCCTGTTCACAGATGTTATCAGAACAGTGGGTAACAGAGCTGTGTCTCTTCACAGTGTACATATCACAGGGTAGAATACAGTTGAAGCTACTTGAATAACAAGCAACATGAATTCACTCAGGTAACAAATGATTGATGATGCTGGAAAGCATTTATGTCCAGCTGTAGGGGCTATCAGAATCCACTGCAAACAAGAAACTGTTCCTAGGAAAGAAGAGTTTTCCAGAAAGATGGGAAATTAAAGAGAAAGAGAAAAGTGGAAAGACTCAAGATTCAAGGAACCTGGCAGTGGGGATTTATACATGACAAGGTAGAGAAGAATAAAAGAACAAATGATGTGCAGAGAAAGACTCAATAACTAAAGAGAAAGCTTGGACACAGTAAGTAAGAGAGTTTTCTAAACAACTATAAACACATTGATTCAGAGGGAAGTAGCACTTGTACGTGAGGTGTAATCAGGATTTCAGGGGCCTTTGAAATCTGACAGATTTGAGGGCGAAATTACCAGAGTCATCTAAAGCCATGAAAAAAATCTGAAGATCTCTCGCTTTCCCAAGGATAACAACACCTTATCAGTACCTTCATTGCTACAGGAAACAGATCTTTACTGTATATGAAGAAATCTGCACACAGACTTATGTACACTTAGGACATAATTCCTAAGTGTTTATCCTTTGCTGAACCCACATCCATGGCAGCGAATTTCCAGAAACCTGGGTAAGGCTCCTTGGTCCCAAAAAACCCTCCACAAAGATGCACAGTGGGGCTCTTACCTCTACTTGACTATCCCAGTCTAGAGAGGGATCAACAACAACATCAGGGAAATCAGGCCAAACCTGTGGAGAAACAAACATTCAACAGCAATGCACCATACAGTATTTCCCAAGAAAACTGGAACTATGCTTTAACGGTCACTAATGCATCAATTAGCATGTATGTCTAATCTAGAGGGACTGAAGACCTGGTCAAGATGCCCAACTGCCTGTATGAGGGCTATGGCAAGAGGATGAAATGAGAAACGGAGAAAATTGAGTAATGCATGGTGGGGTGCTGGGAGGCCCATGCCTCAGCAGGGGCAGGGACCAAGATACTCCAATGCAGCCACTTTCTAATGGATGCCTAAAGTATAACTAGCACAAGATTCAAGGTCTGCAGTTTCAGGAGTAAATGAATAATCCTGGAAAGACTCAAGAGTGTAGAGATGATCTTATGCTAAGAAGGATCTTGCCCTGCAGCTTTCTTTTTAATCTTAGGAATTTTAGTTTAGTATTAGTGGGTGGCAGATGATGGCCCATGAAAAAGAATTAATGAGAAGTCTCCAAAGGTGGTACCCTAATCCCAAACCTACATTTGAACTATAGGGAGCTGTGCAAAATTAGCCACTGTGAATTTGTGGTCTCCAACATAGAGTCAGGTAGATTCTACAAAATTCTCACCTGTACCAACTAACCTTGATTGAAAAATGAAAAGTATGGACCTCAGATCCCAAATGCAAAGGACCAAGAAACATTTTTACAAACATTCTACCACCTCTAAGACACTGCCCTAGCCTGGGATTGGTGGATCATTCATCCCTTAGGTCATACCTTTCCCCAGACAATGCCTCCATCATTTGGGTACTTGATGAAGACATCATCTTCCACACCCCGAGTGAAGGCAGGGTAGGGCTGCGTCTCATTGCCAGAAATGGCTGGGTCCTGAAAGCAAAGCACAAGTCAGGTGGGGAAACCACAGCCAGGGAACGACAAAGGGGCAGGAGACAGGGGAATTGTTGACACAGGTGTCTCTCGCTTCCATCTGAACTTTAATATATCCATCAAGCCTAGGAAATCAAATTCTTGTTGTGCTTCAATTTCTCTTGCCTATTGCATTCTCCATTGAAGCAAGCCACTGCCCATACTAGTCACATTCACACAGGACTAACCAAGATGAGGATGACCCGCATCCCATCGGCCTTCAGGCGATCAATCAGAGCCGGTAACCCAGCAAACTTGGGGCTGAGAGTGAAGTCCAGCTGTCGCTCCATGTAGTCGATGTCTGAGTACTGCACGTCCTGTGGGAGGACACAGGGAAACTCAGGGGCTCAGGTGGTGCAATCCAACTTTGAAAAGCGGCAACCATCCATACTGATGGGGAAGTTGAAAGGTTTCTCGCGGGCCCTTCAAATCCTAACTCTGTCATTTGTTTGGTATGTGCTGCAGGAAGTTTATCGAATTTTTTCAAATGTTAAATCATAAAATAATATAAATCAGTAACACATAGAATGACAGTGTATCCAGAAGCATTTTACCATGATAAATA
This sequence comes from Cavia porcellus, assembly GCF_034190915.1. Taxonomy (NCBI): domain Eukaryota; kingdom Metazoa; phylum Chordata; class Mammalia; order Rodentia; family Caviidae; genus Cavia; species Cavia porcellus. The sequence goes on along the minus strand of NW_026947489.1, from coordinate 49,153,294 downwards.
AAAACTCTGAATTGGACAGTGGCTTTGTAAACTCTGACTGTACACAGGTATTTTGGTTACCCTCGGAGATCACCCCAGGATCACACTGAATCCTTTTCAGAAAACATAATGAGAATTTTTAGGTCATAAGACAATATGGATCTTATACTCTACAAAACAAACAGAAGCTTGTAATTACATTGGAATATCTACTTTGGAAAGTAATCATTTACAACTCTCTCACCAATTTTTACCATATGACAAACTTCCCATTACTGAAACTACTGTAAAAAATAGAAGAGTAAACGGACCTATTTAGTATGAAAGGGCTCCATGGTTCATAGCCTATTTTTTATACCCTCCTGATACTACAAACCCTCGTAGGCACTGAGGAGTCCTCCACAAATCAAATGAAGCACTGGGATTCAGAACATACTTCCAGCTGTAAAGGTCTGATTGCATTTGGAGTCATTTTTTTTATTACACAAAATTACTGTTTCAGGTTTTTCTGTTATCTTTTTATGTGTCCGGTTTTGTTCCTGTTTTCTTTTGTTTGTAATACTGAGGTTTGAACAGAGGACCCTGCACTAGTCAGACAAGTGCTTTAAACCTGGGCTATATTCCTAGCAATTTTATTATGGTATTTTGAGATAGGATCCTGATAAGTTTTCCAGGCTAGATTCACAGTGCTGATCTTTCTACTTTAGCCTCATGCATAGCTATAATCAGCCACCTGGGCTCATTTGCTGCGGCACATTTTATTGTTATGGAACAAAGAACTTTTTCACAGAATTTCTTGAACTCACATAAGGGAAAGAAGGGAGCATGATATGAGAGAGAAAGCCTGGATCATTCTTGTTAAGAGGTCACAAGTGACACCTGCCTTACAGTGCTGGGCTTAGGCATCCTGGGACATCATATGAAAAACAACTTTGTGTCTTTGTACAACTTCACAAACATCCAACGAATCCAGATACAGAGTTAAACGAGTTAGCCCCAATATCTCAGAGCTAATGCACAATGTCCTTTACGTACATAGGGGATCTTAGCAGCCACCATGTCATCATACAGGCTGGCAATCTCAGAGTCATTCTCATATCCATAGCGACACAGCTGGAATCCCAGGGACCAGTAAGGCACCATCACAGGCCGACCAATCACCTGGAAAATACACAAAATACTAATATTTCTGGGAGAAGTCAGGTTTAAGCAGCACATGCAGTAATAAAAACATTTCTGCAGGGCTCTGAGATAAAAAACCAACAGTACAAATGCAGACATAAACTGAGGAGGTGTTGAGCTCCTGAGCTACAAAATACCTGGAGAAAACTGCTAAGCTGGGAATTGGGGGAAATTCAGTTTTACTCTGATTAGTACAGTTGGTCTATGGCCAGGAGCACAGAACCCAGAGAAAATGTTTCTGGATTGACAGACAGGCTCCATGTGTGCTAGCTGTGTGACATTACAAGGCATAGTTTCATGCTTCTGTTTCTACAACTGTCAAACAGGATAACGCCAGGGACTACCTTATACATAGATATGACATAACTTCTTTTTTTTTTGTCTTTTTCCTTTTTATCGGTACCGGGGATCGAACTCACGACTGCCTGCTTTCAAGGCAGGTGCTTATGCCGCTGAGCTAAATCCCCAGCCCCGATATATCATAACTTGATATGCAAGAGGCAAGAGTGCTCTGATATACAACAACTAAAGTAAAAGTAGCATGAAGTGTTATATGAGTGGTTGTTCACACAATTCACATTGTTACCTTCCCTTCGTCACCCATACTAGCCAGTCTAAAAGCACCACAGACGCAACAGTCACCAGAGAACTACAGCTAAACACACACAATCCACCACCATTCCTGCCACCACTGTCACCACCCCTTCACCAACACCAGCAATGACATCATCACCATCAAAATCATAACACCCACAAACACTCCCACCCACACCACTAGAACTACTATCTACATTACCAATTCTTTAACCAAGGATCACCAAAACCATTATCACCATAACCACATGCTTACTATTATTTGTCTCATCACTAACATTGCTACCATGACTCACTACAATAATCACAGAGGCTGTGAGTATAATGATTGTGAAAATGCATTTACTCTTACCTGGTAAAACCTCTATCTGAGAAGAATAACTCTAGTTGAGAAGTGAAATATAAACACAGAATGAGCTTAACACATACTTGAGAAGCTAATGGATTTGCTCTTACCTCAGTGTACTGCTGAGTGACAAGTTCTGGAGTTGGGCCCAAGAACACATAAAAGTCCAGAATTCCCCCTGTGGTGCGGTATGTCAGGGCAGGCATGGGCTGGAACGTCACATCTAAAAACATAGGAAAATGATGTCAACAAACTATAAAATGATGGGAAATGCCAACAATGTGGATCAACTAGCTGGCATCTATACTGTCTCTCCTAGGAACGTCAAATCTGAAAAGACATGAAATAATGCCAACCTAGGTGGAAATCTCCATTATGAGGACATATGCTTGGCGTCCCTGCATCCCACTTCATCTTTACAGAGTTAAAGGCAGACAGTCGGCTAGGAATGCGGAAGTGCTAGCCCACAGGCTCCATCCCTGGACATTTCCACCTTGGTGGGCTTTATTATCTTGTACATGTTTTATCATTCTCCTTCTTCAAAAGTATTACACCTTTAATATCACAAAAATTTAGGGACTCACAAAAAGTTGCAGAAGTGTTCCTCAGATTTTTTTGGACACTTCACCCAGCTTATATCATGGGCGGCCTTTTCTGAATCATTAGTATACATTGTTAATCATAGGAGATTAGCAGTAATAAAATGCTACTAAGTGAATTTCTTCACATTTCACCATTTTTACTTCACGTTTCTTTCAATGTCCCTTACTTTTCTCTATCATATCACACAAATTTTACTTACACTTCCTACACTGGGAGTGAGTACAAAAACCCACAGCTTGGCAACTGGTTCAACTCATACAGTTGTACTCACCAGCGGCCCTCAAGAATACTAGAGGTTTTATTTACTTTTTTATGTGACTTTTCCCAAAACATGGGTTCAACTATCTTGCTATTGTATGCTTACTCAAATGAAAGAAAATATTAAATTTAAAGATGAAAAGTACCCGCCACAAGTTGAATATCTCGACCTCTGAATGCAGCCAGATAACACACATTCTAACATTATTCAGGAGTAAGTAGCATTCTAAAAAATAAAGGAGCACTGGCATCACCTACCCATGGCATTGCTATTCAGCAGCAGCACACTGTGGGCACTGCCGTCCTCCTCAAGTCCCATGTAGTAAGGGTGGACACCATAGGAATTCACCTTGTACTGATTAGAGGGAGAAGGGAAACGGGGTTAGCACACACTGTGACACATTAAGAAATTCAACAAACATGTTTATTAAGATGGGTCTTGCCTTTCCTGAGAAGTAAGTTAAACACAGGCAAACAAAGCTGACCAGGTATGGGCCCACTTGTCTCAGAGCACAGTGTGACAAGCCCCACCCAGCCAGGGAAGACGAAGCACAAAGCACACACGCTGAAGGCAGACAGAGGCAGAGACGCATGCTCACCCCTGGGGGCTGGGTTCGGGAAAACATGCCCCACGTGTGCCAGTTCAGGTCTCTCCGAAAGGCCGTGTGCTCCGTTTCACCAAAGCCATAGATGTAAGAGGAGGGCAGGCGGGTGGAGATGCGGAGGAACATGTCATTGAAGGTGAAGCCCAGGACCTGCGAGTCCCAGCTGAGAAGTGCACAGGTAGGTTATAAAGGACCTCAGCTTTCCTTACTGAGTTTGAGCAGCTGACTTTCCAAGGGCAGCAGAACTGCTAATTGTCTCCAGCCAACAGACCCTGCTCCTCTCCCAGTACAGCACAGTTTACATGGATAAAAGTATCACTGATGCCCTTGTTGAAAGATAGAAGCCAGCCTCCCTCCTCCGCTTTCTCTGTCACTGTGTCCTTTCACTGCTTGCCCACAACACCAAAGTGAAGACTTCCCACCATCTCATTTGCCACTCTCCGTGCCAGCACAGCCTTCTGCTCTTGCTGCATGTGATCCATTTCTCTCACACAAACTTCCTAATTTCTCTGAGACCCTAACGTTGTGTTATAAGGCTGTATACGGAATAAAGAGTCTCCTCATGCAAAGACCATGTAAGTGAAGCCTTGAAGACTATACTTGATTTTAATTCATGTACATCCCAGCTTCATACCTAACCCCTCCTTATGTACTACACTAGTCCCTTCAGAGCAATTTTTACTCCTGTCCCATGACTTATGCATTTATTTTCCCTCTATAAAGAATATTTTTTCCCTTGCCCCAGAACATAGCATGCACTTCAGAGCCCTCCTCTACATCCAGACCCTACCTCAAATACCACCTCTGGGACAGCCCTACTCTGGCCACACTGTCAAAAGCAGTAAGCTCACAGAACTCTAGATTTTCCTGTTCATTATCCTACACAACTATTTTGTGCCCCAATTTCACTTTTGTATTGCAATGCAAATGGTCTTGGTTATCATGAGAAGAGAAACTTCTGTCCATGAACATGCAACCGAGAAAAACAGGTCAAATGGAAATGATATGCCATAAATGCTGAGTAGCTGGATGATGTTTCAGGAACATGTAAATGTCTCAGCAATATTCTAATGGGGCAAAAAAACTTCTGATTAAACAGATCTACAGGAAAAATTTTATTCCACAGATCTGGAAATGGACTGCATCTGGTTTCCTTCAGATTAACTCCAAGGACAAATGGCTCACAAGGGACCAGAAAGTAACCAGAAATTCCAAATCACACTTACATGACAGTGCCTGTACTCTTCCGGCGAATTACTACCCCAAATGGATTACTGGTGATGAGGACATCATACAGCCGGCTCTCCGGGGTGCTGGAAGGAATCGTGGGGATATTCAGAGCGACTGGGACTTCATAACGAATGTTGTTGGGATCATAAATCTAGACAGAGTAAGTGGGTTTTAGTTAAGGATACAAAAATGGTTAATATGCACTGTATGTAGACATGATTGTAGCTCGCAATATTTTACTACAAAATTCGAAATTGTTTGAAGGTGTGAATTTGAGTATTCTGATTGTAAAGAAATCAGAAATATTTGAAACAATAAAACAACCTAGCCTCCTAAGTTGATCAATTCACAAAGTAGAAATATCTCAAAGCATCATAGTGAACACTACAGATTTGCCCTAGTATTACTGTCAAAGAAAAAACCTTTTAGGCAAGGATAGTAGAATGCATAGCTATACTGTTAGCTGTACCTGACTACCTCAATAATCTAGATATGCTATACTTGTATTCTGTAAGAATCTGACATCTGGATTTGATCTGATTCTGTCATTCTTCACTTTTAACCCTTCAGTAAAACACTCATCTTAACATGGGTACTAACCTGTAAAATAATTTTTAAACCTCACTGTGCTATTTATATTCTTCACTTGTGTGAGAATAGGAGTCTTGTGAATATCTGAAAATTATTCAGAAATATAATCTTCCCAAAACATTATCTATTTTACTTAAAAAATCCTGGATGTTCTTGCTGAAAATGACACCTAAGCCAATCCATTGATTTTGCACAATATCTGCTATGCCTTAATGTAGGTACCAGACACTAGGGACAGGACCTCAAGGAGTGATGGTTATTGTTTTAGGAAATCCACATGCTCACGTGACAGAAGGAGAGAGATTCACAATACTGGAGTGATGTGTGGTAATGCAGAACTCTGTAGACAAGCTGTGAGATTGTAAGGAAGGAAATGCTTCCCTCTGTTTCTAGGAGATAGAGTCTCAGTGAGAAATATAGACTGAGAATTAAAAGTTTTGAAGGTAATAACCAAGCACAAAGACAAGATTAAAACACTTTGATAAGGAAACAGGGAATTCAAAGACACAGGAAATTATTTGACTTAGGAAAATACGCATATTTAGAAGACAGCCACCATATATTATCAAGGAGAAGAGTAAGGAGTACAGAATACAATAAAGTTACTCATTTTAAATCTGTAGATACTCATTGCTTGCCGCAGATGTGGTGAGGATACACAGAAAACAGCTTCAGTCTCTCACCTGCCCCATGTGAAGGGAAGGTTCCTAAATGTCCTCTCCATTCTCCCAGCTATTTTTCTTAGAGTAGCCTTGATCAGCTCTCCAAATGCAAGTCAGGACAGATCTCACTGAACTACCCATCTGCTCTCACTGTTCATTTGATTACAATTATCATCTAGTTATTGCAGTGCATAATTTGAAAGAGAAAACTAATCAGGTGTGCTGCTATAGACCTGTAATTCCAGTGCTCTGAGAAGCTGAGGCAGGATGATCACAAGTTCAAGCTCAGGTCAGTGAATGGAATAACTTAGAGCCCTGCTCTGGAGTCGTAGTTTGCTGTTTTACCTGGATTCAACCTCAAGTAATAAATACTAACTCCATTTTGTTTCAAGGAAAAAAAAATTTTAAAGTTAAAAGGAACTCAAAAAGAGTACACTTATTTCAAGATTATTATGAACCTTCAATAGCAAGAGGTAATAAGTGCCAGGCCTCATTGTACTTGCCTATAATGCTAGTATTCAGGGAGACCAAGGTAAGTGGAACATAATAAATTCAAAACCGGCCTGTGCAGTGAGTAACTTAATGAGACACTGTCTGAAAATTAAACAATAAAAAATGGATGGTGGACATAACTCAATATAAAGACTGGGTTCAAATCACAGTATCAGGAAAAGCAATAGAGGTACTAAAAAGGGTTGTGTCATCACCTGACACTTTACTGTGTTTACCTTAAACTGCAGCATTTCATCCTTATGGTAGGTCACCTGCAGGCGCAGGGGGCTCACAGGGGTGGAGGGGAAGGCGTTGGCATGAGAAGACTTTAAGGAGATGTCAGCGCTGGCGCCCTGTGAGTCATACTGCACATTGCTGACAGAGTACAGATCGGTGACAAAATAGCAAAATGGGACCCCTGTGGTATTAGATTCCTGAAAAGTAAAGTCAGAATCCTATTCAGCATCTATTCTATGAAAGACTTGAGACAGACAATTTATGTGGCGATGAAGGCACCACTTACTCACTTATATATAATTTGATAATGCCAAAAGATTACACTACTGATCTCCAAACAAGATACCCAGTACAATCATCCAACCCTCCCCCACATATTCACACACACACATGCACTGCTTCTCAAGCCCTTGCCTTCTGTCAGTTGTACCTAGGTGTACAGGTACCAGGACCATGCTCATGAAGTTGTAGACAAAGAGCAAAATATTTCAGTGAGCACTAACAGCATCAGCACACTTACCGCCCACCCACAGCCACGGGCAATGCAGGCTGCTTCAGAAATGCCACGCTCATCTGGGTAACAGTCTATTTTCTCTGTGTCCTTTATGTTTAGGCTCCACTCCACTGTGTATGCCTCTCCCAGGACAAGATTAATATCTGAGATAATGGCAACCTACAGTGATGGAAAAGTCATAGAAAATTCACCCTCAGGATAAAGGTCTTACAAAATAAGAAATCTTTTTTAGGAAAAAAAATATCATTATATGAGACTCTCAAATCCAATTAATATATGACTCTAGTTTTAAAGAGTTGTATGTAAGAATAATGGACTATCACATTTTGTCAGGATCTGGTACTTTATAACAGTGAAATATGTAGGTCAAATAAGATTTTTGTGATCACAACTTTTCTTTCCTTCCCTAACTCCTCTTCTGTCTCCTTACTGTGGCAAAAACTGTCCCTTTTGCTTTCCAAAACTGAGTTTATCTTCTTGTTCTCCACTCCCAAAACCACTGTTCCCATGGTCTGCAATAGTTGAAAGCATACAAAGTCCTATGGCTGGGTGCTGCGTTCCCAATATTCCACGGAATCTTACATGAATTGTTTCAATTCTTTAAGGTTCTGTTTTACCAGTTTCAAAAGTAGTGAGTTCTATGGGTCATAATATTTTCTTCATTTGTAATAAGTCAGGCTTTTCATTTCTCTAATCTAGCTACTCAAACTTTTACATCCTTTCTGAACCCCACTCAGAAATTCAAATTTCACATTTTTCTATACCTGAGTCTTATGTGGTACTCTTCTTTAAGTAGCACTTCCCACAGTTAGCATTCTCATTTGACTGAAGCAAGAAGATCACATGTGAGACATTATCATCCATCTTCCAACCTAAATCATTTTGCCCTTGACTGTCCTACTAATCCCCATGTTCCGCCACCACCTCAATAATGCCTACTGTTAGCATCATTATGAGAAAGTTTGAGAATTAAGTCAAGTATGGCTTTCTCACTGGGCCACCTCAAACCTTTCAAAATGGGACCACAAACTTCCTACAGGCCAAACCAACCTCTTTTTGAATGTAAATCTACCAAAGCTTTTTATGAGAAATTCACAGACCACTGATACAAAGTTCTTCCAAGCCCTTAGCTTGGCTTATTCTAATGTTTCAATGTGTGATTGTTTAAATTGACAAAGATGCATTTATAGGAAAATGGTATCCATCATTGGTTTCCACTGCTTTTTACCTTCCTCATATAACACATTTCTCTATTGTTCCTTGTTTCAGGTTAGACTGGAGTTCCACTGGAGGGTATAGCTCAGTACCACATTACTTGCCTACTCAAGGCCATGGGTATTATATTTTCAGCCCACTGCAAAATATGATATTTAACTTCCAAAAATAGATAAATTTTTAATTAGTGTAGCATAAAAATGACTATGAAGAGATAAATTCAAGTTCACTGAGTGTTGCTCATCAAGTCTTTATTAATTGATATAAAGACCTGCCTCTGCAAGTTTATCTCATTCATCAGCATTCATTTTTAAAAGATTATATCTTAGGACAAAAGCACGGATAATTGACATAGATAGCCATATTCTATCACAAGAGAAGAAAAGGCCTCAACTAACCTTAAGTCTCTAAACTAATACCAGCAGGCCTCTTCCTTCTATAATCATCAACAAAGAACAAAATCCCACTTGGACGTTTTTCTCTTTCAGTCCTATTGTCTTCTCAGGGGTTCATGATCTTCCAAAGACATTTGATTCCCCAAGAAACTTAGTTCACCAATACCAATAGGTTTTCATCAGATAATACCCAATTTAACATCTCATCAAAGTTGCTCTGCATTCACTTCCCCTTTTCCAATAGTTTGCTGTGTATAATACTGTCTTCCCATACATAACTTAGACTCAAACAATGAAAAAGTTCTTGTGGTCTTATGTTAATTAATATATTTGGTTAACAGACATTGAGCTTGTTTCCATGTACATACTTATAAATGGCTTCTTCTTAGCAATATACATGAACTGTCATACATATTTACTTATGCATCCTCAGTATGTGTTTGTGAAATAAAATACCATGTATCATCAATTTGTTGTTATAGTAAATGTCTAAGTCGAATTATTTCCATAAATTTGGAAAGCTCATCACAAAATAATCTTCAGTGGCAAGAATCTCTGAAGGATTTGTGATCAGCATATGTAGGGAGCCGCACGACAGCCCCATTGCTGCCTCCCTGCCTCTCTCTCTCCTATGGGTACAATGCATCTGCCTACATTAACCATAATCCTCTCCTGCTTATGTCACATACCCGGACGTGAAGATGACCCTTTTGTATTCATCCCCATAGCCTCTTCCTGTCCCACCAGCCCGCCCTTGGCCTATAAAAGATGTAACTACTTCCCGAATAAACAGGGCTTGATTGGACTCTCTCAACTTGCCTCAGTCTCTCTCTCTGTCTCCCCCATGTTTTTATTTAATCCCCGTTCCCCCTCCAGGTACACCCCATGGATTGATCTGTGGGCTGGATCAAGTGGCGCACAATGTGGGGGCTCCTGGCACGGGGGAGTCAACAAGGGAGCCATTCGAGAAAGCCGCCTAAAAGTGAAAGCAAATTGAACCAAAGACCGTGGCAAAAGGAAAAACAAATTAAATCAAGGATCAAAGCTAAAAACAAAAAGACATTAAATCAAGGACTGAGGCCTGCGTGGACGACTACCTGATGTCCCGCCCGAGTCGCACCCGAGTCACGGTGAGTGAACAGCGACTCCATTCCCTTTCCCGGACATGGGTCAAGCATTGAGCAAACACGAAGTGTTCATAGGAGGCCTTATAAAGGCATGAAAGACAAGAGAGGTAAGGTTAGAACAAAAGAATTATTGCAGTATTTTCAATTTATTCATAAGATTTGCCCTTGGTTCCCCCTAGAGGGTTCTATAGATACCAAGAGGCAAAAAAGAGTAAGAGATGCTTTAAAAGATTATTATAGGGTTTTCGGTCCAGAAAAAGTTCTGGTGACCACCTTTGCATATTGGAATTTAATCTCTGATCTGCTTGCTCAGTGGCATGCAGATCCTAATATTGAGGAGACGGTCACACAAGGCCCTCCGAGCTACACAGCCTTATATTGCCCCTAAGATGGCGCCTGCCTCCGGCAAGCCTTGTGGCACTCTTAAAATGGCGCTTGCCTCACTTCCGCCACATCAGCGTGGGTCCCTCCCCAAAATTGTGTTTCCGGTGACAGAAACAAATGTACCTCCCCAAGATGGCGCCGCACAGCTGCAAGACGGCGTGGGCACCACACTGCTAGCTCCACAAGTCATTAGGACTCATATGCCATTCACAGTGGCAGCTTTAAAAGAATTAAAGACAGCAATTGCCCAATATGGCCCTACAGTTGCTTTCACTCTTGCTGTTTTAAATTCTCTGGCTGGCGGCTGACTCACACCTACAGATTGGCAAAGATTGGCCCGAGTGACTTTATCAGCTGGGGATAATCTTTTGTAAAAATCAGAATATACAAAAAATTACAAAGAGACCACTAGGCACAATACACAGGCTGGCAATAGGTGGGACCTTAATATGTTAATAGTGGAAGATGCCTATGCATGCAGAAAGGCTCAAAAAGAGTTTAATCCAACACTTCACTCAAATTCAAACAGCAGCGACTCGAGCATGGAGAAAGCTGCCTGCTAAAGATAATATGAGCTCCTCTCTCACTAGCATTAAGCAAGGCCCAGATAAACCCTTTTCAGAGCTTGTTGATTGTTTGCTGCTGCTAGCGGAGTCTTTGGCCGTGCTGATGCAGGCACTGATTTTGTTGAACAGCTGGCTTTTAAAGGCACCGGCACCATCTGCCAGGCCGCTATCAGACCTCGTAAAAATAGAACAGGCCTAACAGGATATATACACCTTTGCTGTGGCTGCTGCCTTGCAGGGGTTTGTAGTTGGACAGTTCTTGTCTCAAAAGCATGAACAGGACTGTTTTACCTGTAGAGAAACTGGTCATTTTACAAAAAGACTCCAGAGATAGAGATTCCAATGTCAATTACTTTGACTCATTTAACTTATTTGAGTGATATTGGTCTAGTCTCTTAAGTTTAATTTCAGCATATGTAAGGAGGGGACAGCTGCTGAGACGAGAATGAGAGACACTATGATAGTTATTATTGTCTTCCCCAATGTCAGATCTTGGGGACTGAGAAGCCTTCATCATCCTGTAATGATTTGATTAGTTCTATAATATGTTGTGTGTATTTAATGTGTGTGAAGATGGGAATAACTGTTTGGAGGAAACTAGAGACAATTTAACAGTAAAGATCTCCAGTACACTTGCTTTGAAATCTATATTTCTTTAATTTTTTTTAAAACTGTTTTGTTCTGTCTTGATATGTTTGGTCTTGCCCTCTTTGAGATGGAAGGCAAGTGTGTGGGACTGATAAACATGTTACTGGGTTTTTGTTGGATCGTTGGGCAGAGCTGTTGGCAGTGTCACTGTTTGGATGTCACTTTACATACTTTGGTTTTGTAGCCTGGACAGCTGTTTCTGGGATGACAGTGTGTAACTTATTAACTGTTGATTTCTTACCGTTTGTTTTTCTGTAATTCTGTATTAAGATCATTATAGAAACAAGCCAGACAGATAGTAAAAGATTGCCTTTCTTGTGCCATGCACCTCCCAGTTCCACACTTTGGGGTTAATCCTAGAGGACTTATCCCTAAAAGGCAAAGCTACCAAATGTTATTAGCCATATGTTAACTACCTTATCAGTTCTGAGATGCCTACAACAATTAAAGACTGATAATGGTCCAGGCTATGCTAGTTCTGCCTTTTCTCGTTTCTGTCAACATCTTAATATTGATCATATAAAATGCATATCTTATAGCCCTCAAGGTCAAGGCATAGTTAAAAGGGCACATCTCTCTCTAAAACTCACTGCTGATAAAAAAGGGGGGAATGGTACTCCACAAGGAGGACACCTAAAAATATTCTATCTCATGCCTTATTCATCCTTAATTTTTTTAATTTGGATGCTTCTGGACAGTCATCAGGCATGTGTTTTTGGCATTCTGAAACACAAAAGCAATTTGCTTCTGTACTATGGAGAGACCCCCTCATTAATTCATGGCATGGCCCTGACCCCATTCTTATATGGGGACGTGGTTCAGTAAGTGTTTACTCTCAACAAGATAGAGAGGCTAGATGGCTACCTGAGCACCTTGTAAAACAAGTAGACAGTTCTTCAAAGACCCCATGCAACGCCCAGGAATAATGTCATTTCCTGAGGCACAATCCCCTGTGTTCGCTTACAGGTGACACAACTCCGCGGAGCCCTATGCTGCCTACTCAGCCTTCTCCTTGAGCCATACCACACCCATGGTGGATTTAGACCCCTGCCAAACAGACTACAACTGCTGAAAGCCATGCACACAACCCCCTGTGACTTCAGAGGAGGGTCTTCTCAGTCTGGAGGAACATAAACCAGCCAAATAGACTGTGTCCAGTGTTACGCGAGGCAAGCTCCATAAATAGAAGAACAACTTCAACAGCGACAACAAATGGCTTCCAACCCCTTCTCCTTGATGTGTGTGTGGGGGGGAGCTTTCCCCTTACTTAGCACCCCTTTTGGGTCCCCTAGCTGCCCTATTGCTTCTCCTTTCTGTGAGTCCTTGTATTTTTCAGAGGATTATGATGCTCATTAATAACTGGATAGATGCGTTTATGGCAAAGCCTATTCAGGTACACTATCATCAGCTGGAGATGGCAGATCAACAAACCTACCAGGAAGGAATTCCCATGAGTGGCCATATGACGATGTGGCCTAACTGTCCTGGGGCAATGGACAGGCAGTCAGAGACGGGCAACTAGGACATGCATGTTAACTCCATCGGCCACCTAAGACAGGCACAGGACCAACTGCTGTCCCACAAGCCCATGACAGGTAAAGCCTGGTTGGGTTCATGTAATGAGGTCCTTGATCTAAGACAGATGCGGTCCTCACAGGGCCTGCCATACTCCTGATTAAATAATATAGGAAGGGAGGAGATGTAGGGAGCTGCGCTACAGCCCCATTGCTGCCTCCCTGCCTCTCTCTCTCTCTCCTATGGGCACAATGTGTCTGCCTACATTAACCATAATCCTCTCCTGCTTACGTCACATACCCAGACATGACAATGACCCTGTTGTATTCATCCCCGTAGCTTCTTCCTGTCCCACCAGCCTGCCCTTGGCCTATAAAAGATGTAATCACTTCCCGAATAAACGGGGCTTGATTGGACTCTCTTGCCTCAGTCTTCTCTCTGTCTCCCCCATGTTTTTATTTAATCCCCGTTCCCCCTCCAGGTACAACCCATGGATTGATCCATGGGCCGGATCAAGCATAACTTGAAATAAAAATTACTTATAATGCTAGGAACTCAGAGGAACTGATCACAACCTGTTAAAGAGGGTCCGTTCTGAATATCAATGTAAACTTGTATTTTTCTTATCACCTAATGAACAAACAAGGCATTTGATAGGATGGCAGATTATTTCACATAATGCACTTCTTTACCACATACAGTATGTGTTGGAGTCAGTTTCAGTACAGATGGAAAAAAACAAACACCCTGCACAATTTTTATTTATGAGAACCCTGCATCCCACCTTTACATTTTACCATCTGTCACAGGTTTCCAAATCCCTTTTCCTCTGATCCTGTCCCCACATTACTCACTGGTTTTCTTGTGAACATGACAACTCTTTCTCAGAAAGAAAAGTCACTAAAGAGAGCAGAACATTTAAGTATAGATGAGTGAGGAATCAGAGACTACTCCACAGTAGCTCCTCAACTCACTCTTGGTCTGTCTGTCTGTCTCTTTCTCATTTCTAGTCAGATACTTTGAATTCACTACTCAGCACTCACATGGATCTCTGATCCTGCACCAACAAATGACAGGAAAAAAGTCACAGAGCTTTGAAGAAGAATAAAACAAACGCATTCACACAATGCAGTGTTACCTTCAGATTAGGATCATAAGTGACATTAGGAGAAGCTTGACTCAGGACACCATTGTGCTTCACTGTGACATTGATAGGTTCCTCTATTCCAAGTATTTTAATCTCCTGAAATGCTAAATTATTGGGGTCCTTGTAGGTCGACTGAGAAATCTTCACCTCCAGGTGGTTCTGCAAAACAATTAAGCACAAAGAAACACAAAGGTTTACCTGTAAAACACACTTGCTCATGTACAAATGCTACACCCAGGACCAGATACTTCCTCTTGCTCTGAATTCTTCAGACTATGCTACTGATGCACAGTCAAGGAGCATAATCTTATTTGAATAAAACTATGTATAAGAAAAATGCCAGCATCATGCAGACAGACATTTGAAAAATCTGTACTTATAAACGCTAGCTGCTTTGATTTGCCAATATGAGTGGCTCCTTTGGTCACACACACACTGTTACTAACCACTGGTTGTTATATCCTAAAAGGAAATATCTCCAACTATCACCCTTAATCCCAGTAAGTTAAGTTCATAATCAGACACATCCACAAGCACATTTGTGCTAATGGTCAGATGAAAGCCCACAGCTAAAATACATAAAAATTCAGTACTCACTTGGGTGGCAGAAAACTCACATAAAAGGTAAACATTATTGGCCACAGTATCTGAAAGCAGAAAAAAGGCAACTCAGACTCTCTGCTCACCAAAGCACAAACCTCATCTGCCTCTCCTTAAAGCTGACTCTGTCTCACAGATGGCAGGAGTTCCTTACTGTACATCTGCCATGACTTCTTTATTCACTCATCAGTAAGTGGAACCATGGACTGTCTCTGGATCTTAACTGCCATTAATGTGGGAATGTACATACCTCTTTGATAGACTCACTATACTTTTTGGATAGATGCTAGAAATAGGATTGCCAGATCACATAGTTCTATTTTTAATATTTTTTCAGCTTTCTAAAACATAAAAGAAATTTATTGTTTATATCAAATACATGGTGAAAAAATTGAATGTTCTCAGCCCAATGAAATGACAAATATTTGAGTTAATAACATACAAGTTTCCTTGAACTGTCACACTGTCCTTGAGAAATACATACAATGGTTATGTGTTCATTAAAGGAAACATTTGCAAAATATGTTTAAATGATTGCAAGTTCTGGATTCCTAACCATGTCTAGGTCTCATACATTAAAAGGCTCTTCTCTGTCCCTTGCTTTCTCTCTAAATATAAGTTCATTTTCTATCTGTGCTATTTATATATTCTTTTTTTAAATTTTATTTAAAAGGAAGAAGAGAAAAAACAAAACCAAACAAAGTGGTATAAGGATACAAGTAATACAGAACTACAAAAAAAAACAGTAAGAAATCACCAGTTAATAGATTACACATTATCATCTTAGAGATAGTTGCTCAAGTCACAGTATCAAAGCATACAAAGTGGACATTCAAAGAGTGAGACTGCAAACAGTTGTGTTCAATGATCCAACCAAAAACATTAATATTTAATATTTTAAAAAATGTTTATTAACAGTATGTAATAGTTGGATCAATTTATATTTCTACCAAGAAATTATCAGGTTTTCCCCCATTCCTCAGAACTATTGGCACATTGCAATCTCTGCTCTTTCCTATTGCATGATTCCTGACAATTCTGAGTTGATGCATCACTGCAATATTTCATCTATGTTTCCCTACAACTCAGTGATGAGCAAATCATTTCCATACTTGTTGGCCAGCTTTGGAAAAATGTCCATTGGACTCATTTGTAAATCAGCATACCCATTTTCTTGCTACTGAGTTATAGGAGCCTTTCACATGTTTTTGTATTAACCCTTTTATCAAATTTGTGGTTTGCACACATGTCCTTTAATTCTGTGGGATCTCTTTTTACTCTGTTGAACTCTTCCAATATGCCTAAGCCCTTTACTTTGATGTCATAACACATGTTTATTTTTTGCTTTTGTTGCCTGTTTTTTTATGTTATATCCACATAATGTAGACCAGACCAATGTTAAAGAAATTTCCTTATGTTTTGGAATTTCACACTTCCAAACCTTACATACAATATTTCAATTCATTTTCTTAATAACCAATTTTTGGACACAACCAATGTCCATCAGCAGAGGCATGGAAAAAAACACTGTGGCACCTACAGACAGTAGGGTATTATTCAGGCAAAAAAAAGTGGCAAACTCTGTCATTTTTGACAACATGGATGATGATGGAACACATTATAGCAAGTGAAATAAGCCAGGAATAATTGGAAGCTGTGTGGTTTCATTTTTATGTGAACATTTATAAGTGGACTCTGAAACAAGATGGACAGAATTGATCAAAGGGTGCAAGAGTGGCTGTTAACAGACAGAAAGGTGAGAGAAAGCATACAGGTTCCTCAGTGTGTAAAATCTTCAATGATTAGAACAAATTCTGAAAGTTAAGATACAGCATGTATGTTGGCCAATGTGTTCAATGGACAGTGTAATCATTACACAAAATACACTTATACACAGTTCACCTTGAATCTATTCAGTTTTGTTGATTATACTTTTTAGTTATGCACAATTATAAAGCATTTATATATAAATCTTGAGGATAAATATAATACACACAGAGTATTTGAGACCAAGATCTCATCATTACTTCTTCTTTTTACTGTAACCTTGAAAAATGTCCCTTTCAAGTACTTACAATGCATATACCTATGGGAATCTACTCCCTAAGCTACAGACAAAAGAAAAGTTAATATAATAGACACAGAAAAACGCGTCTAACTCAGGTCTACTTATAGATTCCCTGGTGAAGTATACGCTTACTGGCTACCTAGTTCATATTCTTCATAACAATACATGTTCACAAGATTTGGGAGGAAATCACTGATATTACAAAATTGTTGAAGATATCTCCTAGATAACACTAACAAAATAAGAAAAAATGTCATTGATGACCGCTGCGGAGAAGAATTTTACTGGTATAAACGCATTTTATTTCTGTCTGAGATTCATGCATTACTGCCACATTACTTTTCAGGAGAAATCCAAACAAAATTCTTGACATTACTCACTACGAATACGGAGATATTTCCCATACAGCAATGGCTAATAAGAACAAAATGCAAAAAGTTACAGATTAAGGTTTCAGAACAGCAATATTCTTGAAACTGTACTCACCCTTTGATTCGCCATCATCCCAGAAGAGCTCCCCTCTTGCTTCTTTGTTCTCATCCAGGGCAATCAGGAGACCAAGAGGATTCTTCCGGCTGTAGGGAATGAGAGACATATAAGAAATAAAGACTTCGTCTCTAAGAACTTTGGCCCACATATCCAACAAGCTGAAAAGGTAAAAATCACTAGCATCAGGTTGCTCTGCTTTCCTTCAGGCACTAGGAGAAACTTGGCATGAGTTTCTTTTATAGCAGTGTCACATAAGAGAGAAATGCCCCAAGCATTGCAATAAACATACAATAATATAAGCGTAAAAATCACTACAATCACTACATTAAAACTACAGCTACTGCTATTATTTACAACACATACAACTGGATGGGAAGGAAATACCAGACGATAACTGTGCAGCCACATCACATTAGCGATGCTCCCCACAGTACAAGTGTCAGCTGCCTCTGGGAGAGCCACTTTTGTGCCTCAGCAGCGTATTTCCTCAGAAAGCAAAAACTTCAGCAAGCTCTGTCTATACCATGGCAACTGCCTTATCTGGGGGCGTATCATTAATCTGAGTTTAGACAAAAATGACATTTTAATTGCTTGTTTTATATTTTAAAATGAAAACATAAAACAATACTGATAAAGATAATCAGATGCATGTAGGGAAAGAAGAAGGAAGAAAGCAGAGTTGCTTGGGATCTGTTCATTGAGCAACTCCTCTGGACTCCCTCCCAGCTCCTGCTCCTCCTGTGCCTCGCCCTGCTTCACCTTTCCTACCGCAGGCTTCACAGTTCAGCCTTCTCCATGCAACTCAGGTTATCAAAGCAATCGCCTGCTCTCACTCACTGCACGTCTGAAATAGTCAGTGCTACACAGTGCAGGAAACACAAGGATGAATAACTAACAATTCCTGAATTTTTGGACATTCTATGTTTTAAGAAATATTGGGTCCATTTACCAAATAATCAAGTCAGAAGAGGAAAAGTGATACAAACTTTAGTATACTACAAGAATTTTGAAAGAGACTTACAGAAATACAGTAGACCGTACAATGTGGATGACATATCCACATTGATATATTACTTGATCCTAGATAAATTACAAAAGCACAATTCTTTTAAAAATTATCATTGGACTTCAAAGTAAATATAGGATGTATCCAACACTCCACAGAAAAAATAGGAAAGCAAAACACCGGTCTCCAGCCCCAAGCAAGCATTTCCAAGGACAAATGCCTGAGAAGGCCCAAACTGTGCCACTACAGAATACCTGAATCAAGATACAGAAAAAAGAAAACCTGAATCTTCAATTCCCATGTGAAGCCAGGCTCAGTGAGCAAGCTCATATGATACCAAGTTGGCAGCAGACCCACTGGCTTGCACCCAAAGAGAAGGCAAATCACCTCTGCAGGAAGGAGACCCACGTCACAGTCCTTATGCTCACTACATTTGAAAAGCAAAATATCACTACACACACAAACAACAAGGCACCAAGAAAGTCAGTCAAAATAACCAACTGTAGATTTATATTCTCAAAGAAATTTCAGAGAGTACAACTTTCAACGGGGCCTGAAAAACTGTGAATGAAACAAAACAGGAACTTATCGTACAGTATAGAGTCTGAGAGGAAGAGTAGTCCCACAGACACTGTTAAGATGTAGCTATAGCATTCAACAGATTCCTCAGGAGGCAAAAGTGACATTGTAAATGTTTCACCCCTCCTCCAAATACACAGAGCTTGGAATTCTTCCTAAGCAAGAGCATGGGGACACAAAAACACTCTACACGAAGATATACTTGCTTTATTGTCTGAGTACAGTGTATATAACTAAGTTGATAATTAAAACGCCATTGATACCTGCCACATGGGAAGAATCATGGGAAATCACTGCAGAGGCACTGCCCTTGCATCTGTTTTGTTGCTGATGACAGAGACAAAAGGACACATTCCAGGCTCAGGGGAGCAAATAGAGACACCACACACTTTTGTCCAAAACAATTTCAAGAGGCTTCCCTTGGACGCAATTGTATCATAAGCCTTTTGCTACTGAATCTACTTGTCTCCAAATAATTCTTCTAGAAGAGGTCACAAGGAACCACATACAACTGTAACAATGAAACTCCACCAAAATATATTTTAAAAGGACCTAAACTTCGGAAGAAACAGCACACTCATTGCTAGAAGAATTTGAGAAGACTTAATGCAGTGGAAATCTGAGCTTCACTTGCATCATTAAGTATGCACAGGGGCTGAACTGTATGTCAGTAGTACAGGGCTTTCCAGAATACTGAGGGCCCTGGGCAGGTTTGAAAGGGAAATGAATGCAAATACCTAAATGCAGCATAGTCAGTGAGTTGGTTTGGGGAATAGCATGTTTGGGCATGGCTGCACAATAGGCTATTGAGGTATTACAGGAGACACAGTTATTAAGTTCAATGGGAAACTGATTACAGTTAGCTTTGAATACCCTAGTGAAAAAGGCATTCCACACATCACACAGGAGAGCAATAGATTAAGATTTTCATTTTAGAAGGGTAGTTTTGTTTTCAGGCCACAGGACAGATTAAGATGAACAACTACAGTAGAAGAAACCACTGTTTGTGGAATTAGGCATACTTTAGTAAAGGTATACAATTCAACTAAGACAGTAGGGAGGTTCAAAGGAAAAGATATATTCCTAACCTCCAAGGACTCTCAATGTATTAAAAACAATGGAGTTCCACCTTCATTCACAAAGAGTGAAATCTGTACCTCTTTAGTACAAATCAAGGCCCAAATTTTAATACCTAAGTGGCACAAAAGAAAAATTATCGAGGACTTTCGGGAGAACATGGTGGACAGATAGCAGCAGCTACAGAGGCTCTCTGAAACACCCAGCTTAGAATTCAGGAATGGTGATGAGTAAGGAATCATAAGCAGGAGGAGATATGCTCCGGTGACCCAAGAACAAACTGGGCTGAGAGAAACCAGCTGGGAATGCAATCCTGGTGCTATAACAGGAACAGATAAAGCCTCAGCATGGAAGCTGGAGCCTGTGCCATTGGAAGCCGCGATTTGGGTTTCGCGCCACCGCCACTGCGTCTGCATCAGCTCGCCAGGGAGAGAGACGCGTGGAAGCTCTGAGAACAGGAATCAGTGAACGGAATTGAGAGCGGAATGGGCGGAAAGCCTTGCATCCACCTCCGGTGAGTGAGGGAAAACTGGGACTCTGCCATGGTCCAGGAGACTCCAACAGAGGACATTCTGGGACCAGGCAGACTTGCGGGAACAGGGTGCTGCAGTGACTTCAGTCATGTATCCCCCTCTCAAGTGGGATTGGTAAGCAGTGACTAGCCCATGTGACGCTGCTGGCTGAGATCCAGTAGGCTAGCACAGCCCAGGTCCCAGCTCCTGAAGGTAGAATGACCTGGAGTGGTGGGCCGCGCATAGGCTGTCTGGTCTGCAACTTCCTGGTGCGCTGCGGAGGGTGGGAACACCTAGCCGTCACAATTCAATCAGACTGTGGCTGACAGGGAAGGAAGCTGGGCCTCCTATATATGCTTGCATATATAAGGAACAAAGAATATGGGAAGAGGCAGCAACAAGAAAGGGTCCTCGGCCCCCAATCCTGAGAAAGAGACAACAGCAGACACAGCACCAATAGACATAAAGCGCTATCTCAAGAGCCTCATAGACAAGTTCAGGAATGAAGTTATTAATGACCTGAAGCTAGACATAAGCAGAATAGTTAGAGAAATGCTAAGCACCAGCCAAGAAAAAACAGATGGTGGGATGGAAGAACAGAAAGAGGGGAGACTTGTTTAATGGAGAAAATAGAGAAAGCATAGAATACGTGAAGCAGGTTCAAAGAGACTACCAGGAAACTAAAAAGTCTATCGAAAACTGGCATAACAGCTTGAAAGAAACTAAGGACAGATTATCTGAACTGGAGGGCAGAGTTGTAATATGGGAGCATGAAATGAAAAACTTCTTAAAAATAACAAAGAAACAAACAGCAATAATACAAAGACTAGAAGATAATAAGAGGTCTATAACTTAAGAATTAAGAACATAAAAGAAGAAGTAGGGACACAAACAAATGAACTACAAAAGCTACTCACAGAAATAATCCAGGAGAATTTTCCTAATTTAGCAAAAGGTAAAGATACTCAGTTGTATGAAGCATACAAGACCCCAGCCACCTACAACCCAAACAGAGCTACACCCAGGCATATAATAATTAAAATTCCAGAAATCCAATACAAGAACAGAATACTAAAAGCCATCAGAGACAAAAACAGATCACTTACAAGGTAACACCCATCAGAATTACAGCAGACTTCTCGGCACAAACCATCAAATCACGAAGAGCGTGGGGGGAAATAATTCAAGCTTTGAAAGATAATAATCTCCAGCCAAGATTGATATATCCTGCACAACTATCCCTGGAAATTGATGGAAAAACAAGGTGCTTCCAGGATAAAGAGGAACTAGGGGAATATGCAACCACCAATTCAACTCTACAGAGAATACTGCAAGATATTCTAAAAAAGAAAAAATATGAAAAATCCAGAAGTAGCGGCAGAGAGGCCACAATGAATGGAGCAGAAAACAAAATGAAGAAGACAAACTGACAACTAATGACAGAAAAAGCTCAAAAGAAATGAGGCAGAGAAGATTGGATGATAGGAACAGCTATATTGGAGAAAATGACATCTTAAGAGGTAATACTGATTTAGTATCATCTTGTTTTGAAGTCTCATCAAGATTTTGTTCTTCTGTCTCCATTGGTCTAAACAGGTGGTATCTTATTGGATTTTATTATATATGATAGTATAAGCAAAACCTTTTATAGACAAGGAGATTATACAGAAACCATTGTTTATTTTCTGTTAGTTGATTCTAAATACCCTATAATACTGTCATTCTCTTAAATGGTTTTACATTGTTTTGGTATATTTGATGCTACAGTATACGAAGTTATACTCAAAGATTTCAAGGAAAGAGACAATATGGTAACTACTTTTATGTCGGGATAAACACTATTTTGCTTAAATGGTTATGTTTTGATCTGCACTGATTTGCCGTTATGCCCTCTTTTATCTCAATCTCCATTTTATTATTTACTTTTTCATCCTTTTAATTAAGGGAAAAATAAATTAAAAAATAGCAGGATATATTATAGTGACCCACTTTGACTTTCCATTATCTTGATTTAAAGCCCTGTATTGCTCTCACCATCTTGTTTTGACTGATGTTCCTCTATTCTGTTTTGATTGATAATATCAGGTTCGAAAGTTTAGGCAACAGCTGTGAAGATAGTGGGATTCATTATGACGCCCATTCTGGTTGACTATTATCTACTTTTGAAGACTTATAATGTCTCCAATGTTTTGGTTTTGTTGGTTTTGTTCTTTACTGTTTTGTTCAAATTTTATTATAACTAATGATATAGGCAATTCTATTAGTGATAGCGGGAGGCACTATGGTAACCACTGTTGATCACCTAGTATTATGCTTTTACACTATCTATTACGTCCACCCTTTTGATTTGACTGACTGTTCTGTTATGTCACTTTTGGTTCTACGCTCTTCCAAAAAAGTAATAAGAACTGTGGGAGCAACAAAACCCAAAATGTGTAATTGTCATTGTACAAAAGAGAGGAAAAGAAAGTGCTCTAAACAATATAACTGCATGTATATTTAAGTGTATAAGATAGATAATGATATTACTGAGTTTTGTTGGATCATTGAACAGAACTGTTTGCAGTCTCCCTGTTGGAATGTCCACTTTGTAAGCTTTAATTTTGTAACTTGAACAATTATTTCTAAGATGATAAAATGTAATCCATTAACTAGTGATTTCCTACTGTTTATTTTTTTCTGTAAATCTGTATAACTTGTACCCTTTCTCTGCTTTTTTCTTCTTTTTCTCCTTAAATAAAATTAAAGAAAAAAAAGAAAAATCATCAAAATGTGCAAAGAAGACTTGAGTTTTGCAGAAGGATTGTTTAACCCAATATTGAATCACAAAAAAGGAATGTCAGTGTGAGGAAAGGAATGAGATACATGGTACTAGGAGGACCGACAGTGGATCCTGACTGTATAGAAATGAGAATGAGAAAAGCAAGAGGAGACAGGCATGGATGTGAGTCTGCCAAAGGCAGGTAGAAAGACCAACTGACACTGTGTGCCTAGAGTGAGAGTTTTCTCACAGTATGAACACTTCAGTGCTACAATTGCCAGAGGCCTCCAAAAACTGGGAAGTATGACTATTAGAGCTGTCAATGCATTTGTGAAATTCAGAGGGCTTAGGAATGGGGTTTGGGACCTTTCAAAACCAATCTGGGAGCAGCTATAGAACCAAACATTCACGAGAAGATATCAACAGACATACAATACAAAATTTGACCATAACTCCCAACATGCACCCACACATAGCTGCCCAGCAGTAATCATGGTGTTTCCATGGTCTTCACTATCTTCTCTCCAAACAATGGAGACAGAGAAACAGAATCACAGGTATCATGAAAACAAACGCAAATTTTTAAAACTCAAAAAAATATACTTTCAGTAAAATTGTTTTGGACTTCAGAATGATAATTAAGGTATTGGTAGCATTCAATACAAACCAGTGTTTTTCATACTTTGCCAATTAGAGCCATGGTCCATAACATACCTTAAGTGAGTGTTCAGTGCAGGCTCCTGCAAGGGCAGGATGTAGCCTCCACGCACATGAAGATTAATGTGGTCCAGAGGAGCTGCCAAGTCCTTCCACTGCCCCCTTGTATTAATGTCCACACCCTGTGGGCAGAAGAAAGGAGAGCATGAAAGACAGGACACACGCCTCTCTCATCAGTGCATTTGGCCGATTTCTCTCTGACTCTCAGAACTTGCTGCCTGTTCTTCACATAACTGCGAGGACACTTTCTTCACACTCTGCTGCTGTCTGACATCTGACTTTGTGCTGTAATGTCTTGTCTTTCAAGGTTTTCTGTAGCAAATACTACATAAAGTACTAAGACAAATCACTGCCCACCTTCACTGCATGGCCTGTTCCTATGTCACAGACCACTGCTACAAAGTCTTCACTCACTCCTTCTTGACTTCTGATGTGGTGTCTATGATGGGATTCCTAAAACTTTTGCACCAAGGTCGATTTATTTGCCTTGCCACTGACTATCCCAGTCCTAATTCCATCTTACCATGACACACTTGAGCAAAGTGAACTGTTAATTTGAAATTCCTTATTTTTAAATGAATACATATAACTTCATGTGTGACACCAATATTTTGTCTCATACATGAGAAGTGTTCTCTAACCTGAGTCATTAACCTCATCTTAAGGGACTAAGTCGACAACACACTTTTTCAAATAGAGCAGTGTGTGTTAATGTTAGCACCATGAAACTTTGGACTGGAAAATTCTTTGATTTGAGAAATTTGTGATCTTTGATGTTCAGAAGCATCAGCACGTTCTGTGTTTATATACCAGATGCCAGCAATAATGCATCTTCCCGACCCAATGTGCCTACCAAAGTTATCTTCTCACATTGCCTTATGCTCTCAGGACCAAAGCTAAATTCATTCAAAGGCAGTAGTTTTCTCACTCCACAGAGAGCCCTAGATGGGAATTGCAAGGCAATCCTAATATCATCAGCCTAAGGAGAGACTCAGGTTAGCAACAAAGAATTAGTGGCAACAACCATGGTTCCACAAGATAGGGAAGTGAAAAAAATTTCCAAAGATTTTGCACAATATTCATCCAATTTCACTGCAATTGTTTGTATCACTGGGATTACAAATTCTCTGTTCTCGTCTTGCTGCTGAATTTCAAGTCCTTTACCTTTTACTACTCAGAAAGTCAGAAGAGGAGAACAAGTTAGAGATGAACTACATTTCTTTTCTTTCTTCTCCAAGAACCACAGTCTTACTCACCTGTGTGTCACCAGAGAACTTCATGAAGCTGCATCCAATGTCCCTGTTACCCAGGTGGCCTATGGAGTTCATACTAGACCAAAACCTATGCAACACAGCTCTGTGGGCCCCTCATGGGTAAATTCATATGCACTGCTTATAATTGCAAGTGTTGGGTCCCACACATCTGAATACTTTTCCTGCACTGCCTCATGAATGTTTGATCCTAGGTCGTTATATGAGACAACACTTCCTTGCACATCTAAGCTACACAAAAAATATTTAATGAAAAGAGAGGAAACTATCTGTATACTTGGGAAATTACAGCAGAAAAACAAATAAACAAAAACTATAGCTTGACTAGGATTTTAAGATTTGGCTAGTGTTTATAATTATACAACATTGAGAAAAGAGATGTAACACAAAAAGGTAAAGACTCTCATATGGAGAACACTCAGGATAAGACAGGTCCTCTGTGAGAAGCTTCGTGTTTATTTTACAACATTTATATGACTGGGTAGGCATACTCCATATAGTAAGAACAAAATAGAGGTTACAACGTTTAAAGTGATTTTTGCAAGACTACACAGCACACGCATGCAAAACCGGAGTTTATCATGAGGAGGATCCATCTAACTCACTTGTTTAGATATTTTCTTCACTTATACAAAGATGAAGACAACCTACCATGTAGTAATCATACCAGCGGGCTCCAGGGAAATAAGCATTGACACTTCTGGCATTCTGAAATTAAACACAAGGTTTGATTAGTGGACGATGTGTTGCAGCACAGAAGACTCAGTCAGAACAAAAGGAGTTAAAACAGTAGTTTGCCTGGGCCCCACCTGCTTTCTTTAATGCTTTCATTCAGGATGATTTATGCTACCCAGATTAAGTAACTTTCATAAAATTCTTTAGCATAGACCACTTCAGAGGAAAAGACTAACACTGGGTTACACACTTGGCTCAGACATTCACTAAAGACACTGAGTTTTGGTCAGAAGCAGAAAGACTTACAGGTACGATAAGGAGAATGTCATTAGATGGTATCATAAGCATATGTAAGATGATTCACAGAGAAGTAATGAAATGGCAGTTGCAGTCAGCTGTGAAGGAAGGAAGGGCTCAGCAGCAGTAACAGAACAGAGCACATGGCTGTGCGTAGCTCTCTTGGAAAGTGTGAGTCTAATGGTGACAGAATCCGTGATGAATTCTATGTATTCTTGCCCCACCTGATTCTTTACTCAACATTTTAATGAATGGAGAAAAGTTACATTCTCAAATAGATCTTGAGGATACTTGAGGGTGTGTGCGTGCTTGTATGTTTCTTTTCCTGATTGTCCTAACCAAGTTTTGCAGACATTAAAGAAGTAGAAGCTGATACCACAATACTGAAGCCATATAACTTCGACTCAGGAGAAAAAGAGACCAAGGTAGAACAAGAAGCCATGATTCAGGCTACTTCGTGCACCTGCTGGTTCTCCTTCCCTAGTCACCCAGCCTCACCGCTCAGATCCTCCACCCACCAGCCTGGCCCTCCACACTCACAGGCTCCAGGACAGGGCTGACCAGCAAGGCCGGGCCCAGCAGGAACTGACTGTCTACATCCCAGGTCACACGGTCTGACACAAACCTGGAAGGAAAAGAAACTGGTCACAATCAGATCCCAGGGTCTGAGGAAAGACCTCAGCTTCAACTCTGTGTGAAGAATTCAGCTGCATTCACTGCCATCCTCACTTCTGAGTGTCACTGAACATATGGAGCCCTGCTCTCCACAGGTCAGGCTCCTCTGAAGGCAGAAAGATATTTCCTCACCATGGCACATGCTAAACCCCAGGTTAGCCCTCATTGCTTTTGTCTCCCCCTAAGTATCTTCTTTGGTTAACTGAACTCTTTAGGCCCGGGCCCATGTCACAATAATGATAAAAAAAAAAAATGGAGCACAGTCTCTGCAGTGACAAAATACTTAAAATTATGCGGTGTGTTGTGTTAGATCCTTTCAGAAGATTTTTCAGTACATAAATGTCTTTTCTTCACAGACTATTAAAACTACAAAGTATCATCTCTCTCTTATAACCTTATGACAAAAGAGAAATCATATCTTCTGCTTAGAGAAATTCTCTGCATGCACTACCACTCTAAAAAAAAAGAAATGCATTCTGCCTTAGTGTGTAGGATCCCAGCTGGACACTCACTCGTGCAGGAGAGGCCTCACGACAGTGACACCCTCTGTGTGGGCCTTGTGCATCAAGGTGTACAGGTAGGGCAACAGGGTGTATCTGGTCTCCAACACACTTTTTGAAATAGTCACAAAGGCAGCATCCCAGGACACAGGGTCTTGTCTCTAAAGGAAGATAAGAAGTGCTTAGCTTTCATGCAAGGGGAACTGAGAAAGTTCAGAGGATCAATGAACACTTTTCCACATGGCTGACCCACAGCTAAACTAAGGATAACTATGGGTGAGACGCCAAGAATATTCTTATTACCCTACAATGGATCACTGAAACTTTACAGAGAAAGTTGATAAACTTTGCCCATCAGACATTGTTCTTGGCATATCTTAGGAAGAATCTTCCTGAACAACTATAATAACAACAACAACAACAACAAATTCCATAAACAACACTGAGGAATATGGTTCACTAAGTGGAGGGTTTCACAATTTTGAAAATTTCCCCAAGGAAAGAGTTGTCAAGAACTTAGCTCAAAAATGGTTGTGCATTTTAAGTGAAAAAAACAAAAAGGAAAAACAAACAAACTACACAGCAGGCAGCAGGAACTGAGGCCCTACCCTGGTGCCAATGGTGTTGTGGTTCCTGGAGAAGGGGTAAAAGGCTCCCAGCTGCATCCAGCGAGCACACATCTCATATTCGGCATCTTGAAAGAACCCACAGATGTCTGCCCCGGTCTGAAACAAGAGGAAATAAAACCAGGTCGGTGGTGATTTCTGAATGCTGGCACCACCTTGGAAGCAATCAGGAGGGATCTGAAGGCCACTTACATAGGAAATGCCAAAGAGGCTGAACTCCATCATGCCTGCAATGGGAACCACAAGTGTGTCAGGGCGGCATCGGGCCCTGCCCGCTCCTCCTGCTCCTCCTCCCTCACCCCTCCCTGCCACCACAGCCCTGCCAACAGGCCCACTTACCAATGATCGATTTCTTCAGCTGGTCCCACGCGGCTGTGTTGTCTCCCAGCCAGTGTCCTGCCCAGCGGCCAGAAGAGGGGAATGTGGAGCGGGTGATGACAATCCCTCGCTGTCCTGTCACCTCCTGCACGGCTCTGGTTGGAGGACAGCAAGGGGGTGAAATGACACCAAAGTAGGAAAAGAAAGGCTACAGGCCTCTGCCTTGTAAAGTTCCTGGTGCCTAGGGCATGGTGAGGAACTGTTTGCCTCACGCCTGATCAGAACAGGAATACATGGAACTCAGGTAGGGTGGTGCACACTGATGGAGGCCATTAATACCACTGGTTTATTTTTTCAGTGTTTACAAGGAGTTCACAATATGATAAAATCACGTGGTTATCCTGAAATTGTAAACAAGCACTAACTCTGTTACTTGTTTACTTGAGACTTGGTTTTCTATCCTTGAGGGGGAAAATGCGTGGTAAGTTTCTTTTTATGATTTTACTTAATGTAACATGTACAATCTATTGACTTCACAAACTAGAAAATGCTAATTTGACGGTTGACTCATGGTCTTTTCAAAAAGATTGGGGAAAAATAACAGGAAAGATGCCTCCATTTTGAGGTAACAAAGAGGCACTTACGATCCATATTACTTGTGGGAATTCTCACTAATGTTATCACAGAACTAGTGTCCCTCTGTATGCCTCCATCTGGTTTACTAGCTCCTCTATGAGGTGACAGCTTACTTATTTATATCAGTCCTATCAGTTACAGTCATAGGCCTTGGCTGCATGCTTCAGGGATTTTGTTTAAGATTTACTATGGCTTTGAGTGAAACTCTTCTTAAGTCTTAGTGAGATACATGTAAGAAAAGTAGAGAGTCTACACCCATCCCTGACTGATTCTACAAATTCTATCAACTAGAGAAGGCAGAGAGCAACTCACTCATAGGTGGGCCTGGTCTGAGACCATCCATACAGGCTGTGCACATCGTAGTGACGCACTCTGGAACCATCTGAAAGAATCTGCTCACCCTCCATGCACAGGGTCTTACTGCTTAGGCCCCCATTTCTGTCCTCCAAATCTGAGGGGAAGAACCTTAATGTGAAAAACAGCCCTGATGTCTCCTCAAAGGACTGAACTCTGCTTCTTGAGACTAACTTTACCTCTGCATGTTTCATTTCTCTGCTGCCCAGCAGCAGTTAAACAATGTTTACTTCTGAGATATAATGATACTTGCAATTACTTCCAGCATTAAATTAACTGGGAAAGCAGAGGTCTTTGAAAACCGCGTGTTTTAAAACACTTCATAAAGTGGAATATCTAGTCTATTAACCTTTAAATTGTTTCATGTAAGTCTACGATAAAGATAAACTAATCTGTCTCTTACTTTACAGAAAACTGAAATTATAACCTGAAATTATATAATGTATGGATGATTACAAAACTCACAAAAAGAACAGTGTTTTGGGGACAAGAATTAAGCACAACTCCAAAGTTTATAAGAGAAGAAAATTCCATTGTATCATAACCATTGATTGCAAGTGGAACTTCCAAAGGTAAAGTATTACTAAATACAAGAATAGATCCTGATCAATAAATCTGTCTTACAGAAGAGTGAGGAGGACTTGTGCTAAATCACTGAAAATTTTGGGGTACCTTTTGTTAGAAAATAGAAGTAGCAAGAAGGAAATACACACAACCATTCACCACCCAAGGGAGCTCCTTAGAGAACTAAAAAAAAAAAAAAAAAAAAAAAAAAAAGGAATCTATGTGGGAGAATCTTTCGGAGATATTATCTCTGTTAAGTGTTTTCTACTTACATTTGATAAATTCACCTAAGTGATTCAGAAAAGCTTACCTACCTAGGTGGAAAAGTGTTTCAAGTGCTTTTGTCTCTGGTCTCTAAAAACACAGAATCCATAGCCCATGCCCTAAGTGGTCAAGGTGGATCCCTAGACTCACGCAGCAGTCAACCTCTTTCTAACGCCAGGGATCCACAGCTGTAAGAGAACAAGGGTCCTTACATGGCATGTAGGGAGGATGATTCAGAGAAGTATCTGTGCAACCTGAAGGGACAGCTCCATTCACAAAGCTGGCTGGCTCATTCATATCCTAGAAATGTCAAACATAGGCATAGCTTACTTTTAAAAATATTTATGTCTTGTCCATTCAGAAATTGAGAAATACCATAGTAAATAAATTATTTAGCATCCTATAATCTCTGTAAAATTTGGCACAGGGAAGGTCAAAAATTCCTAGCTGGAACTTCTAGCAAGTTCAATTAATCTCTACTTGTATGACGAGGATTTTAAAACTTCTCTCTCAGAGAAAGCAATTTTCTAAGGAAATTCTAGTAATCATTCCATTTTTTTGACAGCAGAAACTTTAGGCAAGGTATAAGGTTTAAGGGTTATCAGAACTATTCCACTCTCAATTGAGCAAATGCATTCTGATATGTGAAACATATTTCTTGGATAACTATTTTTCTCTTCTACAATGATTCACATGCTAAGAAACACAAAGATAGACATAAACCTATACAGATATACACAAACATACATGTATAGGGACATATATGCACACACTTACAATCCACAAGCCATCAAACTTCAAGCTCTTCTCAGGGTTCTGTGTGTTGTTGTGTAGCTCTTCAATTTCTCTCTTCCACCACAGGATAGTTGAATTACGGAAAAAGTCTGGGAAAGCCGCATAAGCTCGATATTCCTATCAGAATAAAATATAATCCATTGGTAACAGATAAGTATATTAGTCACCAAACAGACACTTACTGAGAACTTAACTCATGTGAAGGCTTGTTCTAACTGGTAGCAGAGACTGAAAGGCATTTTGAATAGGCCTGCATAATATATTGTTCTTATTAGAAAAGTATTGAGTGCAAAGAAAAGAAATAATCACAAATTACAAAACATCCAACATCTTGAAAACATTCACAGACTTTTTTTTTAATATCACTATGAATGGTAAAAATCAACAACCTGAACTCGCTATGCCATGTCTGAGATACTCAATCCTCAACTTCTTCCCTGCCATTTCCTAAGCCACCACAGAGATAAAGCAGGAGCCAGCGAGAAGTTCTAACTAGAAAGAGGTAGCATACCAGGTAGAAAGAAATATGGAAAGAGGCAGGGTAAGACTACATGTCACAATCTTAGACTAAAGTGCATGTCTGTTCTCTATGGTTTTCAGAACTACACAAAGCTGAAGCTGTGTTTCAGTGGGAGAACTAACAAGGAAGTTGAAATCTCTCCTCTTTATTGTCTCTCAAATAATAAAAGTACTGTCATCATTTAAACTTTAAAAAATGGGTCCAAGGTATCACTCCTAACGTATACTGTAAGCTTTTCAAGGGCAAGGACTTTTTCTTACATTCTCATGATGAATGCTTATATTCCCTTTAGTAATTAGCTTAGCATATGACATAATAAATGGCAATATTCAATGTTTGACAGTAGATTCTCAAAATTTAGCAGTAGCAAATATTTATAAATTTTAGAAGGAAGAGAAGAAAAAATAACTGGTTAGAGAAACTCCACTCCTTCAATAGCTAAAAATTAAGTAGGATACCATGCCTTGATTAAATACAAAACAGGAATCAAGAAAAGAACACAGATATGGCTTTATATCTATAAATCTGACTCACAATGAGAGAGCAAGGTGCACCATTACTAGGAACCACAGAATTCCTTCGATTCAGAAATGTAAAAGCATAGAATTACACAGAGAGTTTTTCATGAGGAACAGAGTTCTAAATCAGGGAAGGTCAGAAACAATGGGTTTGGGGACCAGAGGGATGGACAGAATAAACTGTCATTATAAGCTGTGACAGAGGTAGAACTGTATTCCCTATGAAGCACAAGTGGAAAATTAACCCAATCATGGTTTATTAATCTTACTAAATTTTGGTGAACTATATCCATGTAATGAAAAATGTCCTCCCATGCTCCAAGGTGCTGTCTCACTCCTTTCTATATTCAACTCTTATCTAATTGTAATTCCTTTTACTTTCCTTGATCTTAAACCAGTGACATGCCCACCTACATGACTGACCCCAGGATTATGTTTCACAATCCACTGCACGCTCCCATAATGAAATTTCTAGGCCTTACCTCAGAATTACTCAATTAAATTTCAGGCTTGTGCTCAGATGTTGGCTTTATATATCAGTAGAATTCTTGGATCTTTTGTTTTTTGTTTTAAACTCTTTTTTGCATCTCCAAATCTAGATATCAATAACCACCCACCTAAGTATCGCCACCCACCTCAGCCTGTGGATCACATGGGTCTTCATACTATAAATAATTGTAATTATAATATATGCCAAAATTTTTATGACCCTCTAATGGTCTCTCCTAATTGTCAATGAAAGCAAAATAATTCCATATGAAGAATCCCCTGCAAGATAGTCAATGCCCATCAAATGCTACACGGAGTCACTGAAATAACACAGTAACAAGTATCCCAGGAAAGAGACCTTTTCCCTGACATTCTAGCTCCTCCATGGGAGTTCTGCAGGCTGCATATGCCCTATCATAGTTCCTGTCAAGAAAGAATGATCATTTTAGAGGAAGAGTTAAAGATAATAAGACTTACTCTCCAAAACAGTCTCCTTGCTCACAGGTATTATCAGAACAATTGATAACAAATCAAAAAAGCTAAATTGGTTCACTCTGTATACAGCATGGCCAGAAGAACAGCTGAAGATTCCAGAACCAGTAAGAAACTACGTATTGATCAAAGCAACAAATGCTTAATGAACCAGGGAGGGAAGGAAGGAATATAGGTCCAAAAGGATTAGAATACCTGGATCCACCATAATAGACAAGTATCTGTTCCTATGAGAGAGAAAATTTTAAACCACTTTGCAGGAAAATGAGAGTTAAAAACAATATGAGAAATTAAAGTCAGGATGGGTGTGGAAGGCAAGATAGAGAAGCCTGTCCATGAAATATGTATAGAGAAAGAGACACAACCACCAAAGACAAAGGTTAGAAATAATTTTAAAGAGACAGCTGAGACAACACAAAGTCTAAGAATTCAGAGAAAAGACAGCATTCTTTGAGGGATCACCAAGTGGAAATTGTACAAGCTATTGGAATCTAACAGCTTTGAGTTAAAAATCATCAGAGTCACCTAAAATTATGGATGATGAATTCAGCACCCTAGGGCCAATTCTATGTTGCCATTGGAGGGGAACTATTACTGGATGTAAAAAAGTTGACACACAACTGACACTGAGTCATAAAGGTTTTCTCCCTAACACGTGCAGTACTCTGAGAGATGTTGTGCCATTCTGACAATCACGATACTACCCAAGAGTCACAAAGAGCATTTTACCTCAACTTCACTCTCCCAGTCTAGAGAGCTGTTAATAACAATATTGGGATAATCGGGCCAGACCTGTGGGAAGACAAATGTTGAAAACAAATGCACCACACAATATACCATACATGCTAGTTTCCAAAACAAGGTAAGCCATTGCACAAGGGCTAGTAATATTTCAATCATCATAGAGTATTAATTTGGAGAAGAGTGGATTGTACAAAATTCATTAGCTGCATCCACAAATGCGCAATAAAGAAAAACAGAAGTATTACAAAAGGTCTAAAGGAAAATAATCAAATACATCAACAGTGTGCAAAAGGCTGGCACAAGCTGGATATTGGTGGGTCACTTATTGGATCATACCTTTCCCCAGACAATGCCTCCATCATTTGGGTACTTGATGAAGACATCATCTTCCACACCCCGAGTGAAGGCAGGGTAGGGCTGCGTCTCATTGCCAGAAATGGCTGGGTCCTGAAAGCAAAGCACAAGTCAGGTGGGGAAACCACAGCCAGGGAACAACAAAGGGGCAGGAGACAGGGGAATTGTTGACACAGGTGTCTCTTGCTTCCATCTGAACTTTAATATATCCTTCAACCCTAGAATATCAAATTCTCGTTGTGCTTCAATTTCTCTTTTTGCAGCACAAAATAAAATACAGCCTAATGCATTCTCCATCGAGGCCAGCCACTGCCCATACTAGTCACATTCACACAGGACTAACCAAGATGAGGATGACCCGCATCCCATCGGCCTTCAGGCGATCAATCAGAGCCGGTAACCCAGCAAACTTGGGGCTGAGAGTGAAGTCCAGCTGGCGCTCCATGTAGTCGATGTCTGAGTACTGCACGTCCTGTGGGAGGACACAGGGAAACACAGGGGCTCAGGTGGTGCAATCCAATTTTGAAAGGCTGCAATCGTCCATTCTGATGGGGAAGTTGAAAGGTTTCTCGCGGGCCCTTCAAATCCTAACTGTGTCATTTGTTTGGTATGTGCCACAGGAAGTTTATCTAATTTTTCAAGTGTTAAGTCCTAAAATAATGTAAATCAGTAACATGTAGAATGATAGTGTATTCACAAGGACTTTTACCATGATAAACAAAAACTCACAATGCGAAAGTGGCTGTGGAAAACTCTGATTATAAACAGGAGCTTTGGTTATCCTAGGAGAGCACCCAGGATCACACAGAATCCTGTTCAGAAAATATAATGAAAATTTTTAACTCATAACACAAAGTGGATGATAAAGTACTATGTGACTAAGGAGAAAATTGTAATTGCTGAGGAACATCCAATGTGGGAGGTAATTGGGTAGAGTTCTCTCATTAATTCATACTTTGTGATACATTTTCCATTAATGAAACTATTATAAATAACAGAACAGCAAGTAGACTGGTTTGTAGGAAAGGGCTCCATGGAAAATTTCTGATATTTTGCAGCCCCCTTATTCTGCAAACAGATTGAGTAATTTCAGCACGTAATCTGAAGCAGCACAGAAACAATGAGAGATATAAGCAGGAGACAAAGCGTGAGGCCTTTAATGTGAGCACAGAGAGCTTCATGGGTCAGAGGGATAGAGGCTCTCAAATGAGAACAAAGAAGTCTAAATACATTTATCAGTTTGGCTGAGGGAGGAGTGTGGGAAGTGGGAACATGACATATTAACTGCTGAATTAAAGGAAACATCTCCCTGTGGAAAACAGTAGACAGGAAGATTTACTGGCATCTTGAAATAGAGGTTGAGTGGTTGTAGAGTCTTGGGATTGGAAAGGGCTCGAGGCATGAGCAAAAAGGGAGCCGGAGGTTTATCCCTGGAAAGACAAGGAGAAGGTAGAAGATACGCTTGGAGAGATAAAATTGTTTCTTTGTCTCAAGTAACAAGTTGGGAGCTTGTAGCTAAACCCCAGGCTGGCAGACCTATCACTAACCCTTGTAGGCAGCGAGGGTCCTACACAGATAAAATGAAGTGGCACACCAAGCACTGGGATTCAGAACACGCCTCTACTTGTGAAGGTTTGATGACATGTGAAGTCATTTTTTTAACCACACACAATTTTTCTTTTGGGGTGTTCAGTTATCACTTTCTCTTTGTTGTTTTGTTCCTGTTTTCTTTTGTTTGTAATACTGAGGCTTTAACAGAGGACCCTGCACTAGTCAGACAAGTGCTTTAAACCTGGGCTATATCCCTAGAAATTTTATTATGCTGTGTGAGACACGATCTTAAGTTGTCCAGGCTAGATCCACAGTGCTAATCTCTCAACTTTAGCCTCATGCATAGCTGTAATCAGCCACCTGGACTCATTTGCTGAGGCATACTTTATTGTTATGGAATGAAGAACATTTCACATAATTTATGTAAATCATATAAGAGTAACAAGAGAGCATGATATGGGAGACAAAGCTTGGATCATTCTTGATAAGTGGTGACAAGGTGCCACCTGCCTTACAGTGCTGGGATTAGGCATCCTGGGACATCATTTGAGAAAAAACTTTGTGTCTTTGTACAATTTCGCAAATGTCCCACAAACAAACCAGATACAGAGATGAATAAGTTGGCTCCAAACCTCAGAGCTAATGCACAATGTCCTTTACGTACATAGGGGATCTTAGCAGCCACCATGTCATCATACAGGCTGGCAATCTCAGAGTCATTCTCATATCCATAGCGACACAGCTGGAATCCCAGGGACCAGTAAGGCACCATCACAGGCCGACCAATCACCTGGAAAATACACAAAATACTAATATTTCTGGGAGAAGTCAGGTTTAAGCAGCACATGCAGTAATAAACATGTTCCTGCAGGGCTCTGAGATAGAAAACCAACAGTACAAATGCAAAGTTAACTGAGGTGTCAAGTTCCTGAGCTACCAGAATACCTGGAAAAAATGCTAAGCTACGAATTGGAGCAAATTTGGTTTTACTATGATTCCTATGGTTCGTGTATGGTTAGGAGCACAGAACCCAGAGAAAAATTTCTGGAATGATGGACAGGCTCCATGTGTGCTAGTTGTGAGATACTATGAAGCACAGATTCCTGCTTGTTTCTTCACCTGTCAAAGACAATACCACTAGTGAACAACAACATAGAAAAATGACTTAATCTAAATTACTCAGGAGTGCTCTGGCATTCACTAAGTAAAAACTAAATGAAATAAAGAATTGCATGGGGTTTTTTGCCACAACTCATATGTTACCTTCTCTTGCTCACCCATTTCACTAAGTCTATCACGACTACAGACAAAACATTCACCACAGAACCCTCGGAAAACACCCACAATCCACCTGCTTCACTGTCATCACTATCACCATTCCATCAACTACACCACAAAGGTCAGGATCACCATAAAAATCATTACACTCACAGCCACTCCCATCCACACTATGGGAGCTACTCTCTCCATTAACAACACTAGGACCGAACATCACCAAAACCATTATCACCATAACCACCCACATCCTACACTAGTCTGAACACTGCAATTGGTACCATGACTGCTGTACCCTCACTGCAATGAGCAGAGAGCCTATGGATGTAAGGATTCTGGAAATGCATCTATTGTTACTCGGCATGACCCATCTTTGACAAAGACCAGCTCTACCTGTCAACTGAGATTTAAATGAGTGAAGACTCTTTTGAGAACACAGAATGAGCTTAACACATACTTAAGAAGTTAATGGATTTGCTCTTACCTCCGTGTACTGCTGAGTGACAAGTTCTGGAGTTGGGCCCAAGAACACATAAAAGTCCAGAATTCCCCCCGTGGTGCGGTATGTCAGGGCAGGCATGGGCTGGAATGTAACATCTGAAAAGACAGAAAAATGATGCCAACAAAGTATAATGATGGGAAAAGCCAACAATGGGGAATAACTAGCCTCACATTCATACTGTCTCTCCTGAGAACATCAAATCTGAAAAGAAAGAAATGCCAAACTAGGTGGAAATCTCATGATGAGGTTCCTACAGTCCCCTTCAACTTTACAGAGTGAAAGGCACACAGTCAGCTAGAAATGTGGAAGTGCTAGCCAAAGGCTCCATCCCTGGATGATTCCCCCTTGGTGGGTTTTATTATCTTGTACATGTTTTGTCCCTCTCTTTCTTCAAAACTATTACAACTTTAATATCACAAAAATTTAGGGACTCACGGCAAGTTGCAGAAATATTCCTCAGACTTTTGTGTACACTTCACTTTGTGTACACCCCATGGATAACCTTTTCTGAATCATTACCATACATTGCCAAAAATAGGAGCTCAGCAGTAGTAAATCACTACTAAGTGAATTTACTTACATTGCACCAGGTTTACTTCATGTTTCTTTCAAACTCCGTGTTTTTTCTGTTTTGTATCACATAAATTTTATTCACACTTCCTAGACAGGCAGTGAGTGCAGAGACCCACAGATTGGCAACTGATTCAACTCATACAGTTGTTCCCACCAGGTGCTCTAAGGATATGGGAGGTTTTATTTACTTTTTATGTAATATTTCTCAAAACAAGGGTTCAACTAGCTTGCTGTTATATGTTACTCAAATGAAATGAAGAGAATATTAAATATAAAGACAAAAAGTACTCGCCACAAGTTGAATATCTCCATCTCTGAATGCAGCCAGATAACACACATTCTAACATTAGCATGCACAACTAACATTAATCTAACATTAGTATGCACATTCTATCATTAGTATGCACAAGTAGTATGCACAAACAAAGGGAGCACTGGCATCACCTACCCATGGCATTGCTGTTCAGCAGCAGCACACTGTGGGCACTGCCGTCCTCCTCGAGTCCCATGTAGTAAGGGTGGACACCATAGGTATTCAGCTTGTACTAACATCAGGGGGGAGAAGGGAAACAGGGTTAGCACACACTGTGACACATTAGGAAATTCAGCCCATATGTTTATTAAGATGGGTCTTGCCTTTCCTGAGAAGTACGTTAAACACAGGCAAACAAAGCTGACCAGGTATGGGCCCACTTGTCTCAGAGCACAGTGTGACAAGCCCCACCCAACGAGGGAAGACGAAGCACAAAGCACACACGCTGAAGGCAGACAGAGGCAGAGATGCATGCTCACCCCTGGGGGCTGGTCTCGGGAAAACATGCCCCACGTGTGCCAGTTCAGGTCTCTCCGAAAGGCCGTGTGCTCCGTTTCACCAAAGCCATAGATGTAAGAGGAGGGCAGGCGGGTGGAGATGCGGAGGAACATGTCATTGAAGGTGAAGCCCAGGACCTGCGAGTCCCAGCTGAGAAGCGCACAGGTAGGTTATAAAGGACCTCAGCTTTCCTTACTGAGTTTGAGCAGCTGACTTTCCAAGGGAAGCAGAACTGCTAATTGTCCCCTGCCAACAGACCCTGCTCCTCTCCCAGTACAGCACAAAGTCTATGTGGATAAATAATCACAGAAATCTTTGCTCAAAGCCAAAAATCATCCTTCCTTCCTCTGGGTTCTCTACCACAATGTGCTTTCACTGCTCCCCCGACAACACTAAAGTGAATACTTCCCACCATCTCATCTGCCACCCTCCATACCAGCCCCGCCTTCTGCTCTTGCTCTTAAGCTCTAGTTGTCTCTTGCATGCTGACTGATATGTCTGAGAGAACCAAATATCAGGTTCTTCTACTGTCTATATTAGCAGAGTCCTCTCCAGGAAAGACCATTTAAGTGAAGCCTTTAAGTTGCACCCCATCTCAACACATGCAACATCCCAGCTTCATACCTAACACCCACTTCCTTATGGGCTGTTCTTCTAGCAGTAAGTTTTCCTCCTGTACCATGACCTATGCACTTATTTGTTCCTCTATCAAGAATATTTTTCCCTTGCCCCAGAACATAGCATGCACTTCAGAGCCCTCCTCTACATCCAGACCCTACCTCAAATACCACCTCTGGGACAGGAATACTCTGGTCACACTGTCAAAACAGTCAGCTCGCAGAACTCTAGATTTTCCTGTTCACTGTCCTACACAACAATTATCTGCCACAACATGCAACCTAGAAAAACAGGTCATATCTTAACAACATGCCACTAAATAGTGAATAGCTGGATGATGTTCCAGGAACACACAAATCTCTCAGCAATGTTCTAAAGTGGTAAAGGAGTTCTGATTAAACAGATCTAAAGGAAAATCCTTATTTACAGATCTGGAAATGAAATCTGGAAATGAACTGTGTCTGGTTTCCTTCAGGGTAACTCCAAGGACAAATGGCTCACAAGGGACCAGAAAGTAACCAGAAATTCCAAATCATGCTTACATTACAGTGCCTGTACTCTTCCGGCGAATTACTACTCCAAATGGATTACTGGTGATGAGCACATCATAGAGCCGGCTCTGCGGGGTGCTGGAGGGAATCTTGGGGAGATTCAGAGGTACTGGGACTTCATAACGAATGCTGTTGGGATCATAAATCTAGAGAGGAAACAGATTTCAGAGAAGGAAAGAAAAATGGGGAATACACACTATATATAGAGTCGACTGTAGTTCACAATACTGTGTTATAGGATTCAAAATAGCTCAAAGGCACGAATTGGAATATTCTCATTATAAAGAAATCAGAAGTATGTGGCATTAAAAAAGAACCTCAGCCTCCTAAGTTGATCGCTTCACAATGCAGAACTGTCTCAAAGCATCACAGTGAACACTACAGAGATCCCCTAATATTACTGTCAATGAAAGCTCCTTTCAGGCAAGGAAAGTACAATGCATAGCTATACTTTAGCAGTACCTGACTACCTCAATAATCTAGATATGCTATACTTGTATTCTGTAAGAATCTGACATCTGGATTTGATCTGATTTTGTCAATCTACACTTTTAACGCCTCAGTAAAACACTCATCTTAACATGGGTACTAACTTGTAAAATAAATTTTAAACCTCAGTGTGCTATTTATGTTCTTCATTTGTGTGAGTATATCACCTTTGTGAATACCTGAAAATTATTCATAATTACAATATAATCCTCCCAAAACATGAGGAATTTTGTTTAAAAAATCCTGTATGTACTTGCTGAAAATGATACCTTAGCCAATCCATTGATTTTGCACAATATCTGCCACCTCTTAATGTATGTACCACACACTAAGGATAGGGCATCAAGGAGTGATGGTTATTGTTTTCAGAAATCGACATGCTCATGTGGCAGAAGGAAAGAGAGTCACAATACTGGAGTGATGTGTGGTAATGGAGAACTCTGCAGTAAGCTGTGAGAATATAAGGAATGAAATGCTTCCCTCTGTTTCTAGGAGACACAGAGAGTCTCAGTGAGAAATTCAGACAGAGTATTAAAAGTTCTGTAGGCAATAACCAAGCACAAAAACAAGGTTAAAACATGTTGTCAAAGAAACACAGAATTCAAAGCACAGGAAGTTCTTTGTCTTCAGCAAAATATACATATTTAGAAGACAGCCAACATATATTATCAAGAGGAAGAGTAAGGAGGAATACAGAATACAATAAAGTTGCTCATTTTAAATCTGCAGATACTCATCGCTTGCCCCAGATGTGGTGAGGATACACCGAAAACAGCTTCAGTCTCTCACCTGCCCCATGTGAAGGGAAGGTTCCTAAATGTCCTCTCCATTTCTCATTCTCCCAGCTATTTTTCTTAAAGTAGCCTTGCTCAGCTCTCCAAATGCAAATTTGGATAGGTCTCACTGTACTATCAATCTGCTCTCACTGTTCATTTGATTATAATTATCATCTAGTCATTGCAGTACATAATTTAAAAGAGAAAACTAATCAGGTATGGGGCTATATTCTTGCAGTCTCAGTACTCTGAGAGACTGAGGCAGGATATTCACAAATTCAAGCTCAGGTAACGGAATGGAGCAACTTACTGTCCTGCCCTGAGGTTGTAGTTTAGTGTCTAAAACTTGTATTCAACTCAGGTTTTTAAATAAAGACAAAGCATACAAAAAGGTAGTAAACTTATTTCAATAGTATTATGAAAGTTCACTAGCAGGCCACAGTGGAAGGCAGGCATTGTGGCACTCGCCTATAATCCGAGTATTCTGGCAGCATGAGGTAGAGGCAACAGGATAAAGTCAAGCCCAGCATGGCCGATGGGTGAATTAATGAGACCCTGTCTAAAAATAAAGTTTAAATAAAAGGGAGAGGGGTATCTCAATGTAAAGACCCGGTATTAAATTCCAAGTACCACAAAAACAATAGTGGTACTAAAAAAGGTTGTGTCAGCACCTGATATTTATCCAGTGTTTACCTTAAACTGCAGCATTTCATCCTTATGGTAGGTCACCTGCAGGCGCAGGGGGCTCACAGGGGTGGAGGGGAAGGTGTTGGCATAAGAAGAAGACTTTAAGGAGATGTCAGCGCTGGCGCCCTGTGAGTCATACTGCACATTGCTGACAGAGTACAGATCGGTGACAAAATAGCAAAATGGGACACCTGAGGTATTGGA
Source organism: Cavia porcellus (assembly GCF_034190915.1). Lineage (NCBI taxonomy): Eukaryota > Metazoa > Chordata > Mammalia > Rodentia > Caviidae > Cavia > Cavia porcellus. The sequence goes on along the minus strand of NW_026947489.1, from coordinate 49,111,066 downwards.
TTCCTGAAAAGTAAAGTCAGAATCCTAGTCAGCATGCATTCTATGAAAGACTTGAGACAGACAATTTATGTGGCGATGAAGGCATCACTTACTCACTTATATATCATTTGATAATGCCAAAAGATTACACTACTGATCTCCAATCAAGATACCCAGTAAAATCATCCAACCCTCCCCCACATATTCACACACACACATGCACTGCTTCTCAAGCCCTTGCCTTCTGTCAGTTGTACCTGGGTGTACAGGTACCAGGACCATGCTCATGAAGTTGTAGACAAAGAGCAAAATATTTCTGTGAGCACTAACAGCATCAGCACACTTACCGCCCACACACAGCCACGGGCAATGCAGGCTGCTTCAGAAATGCCATGCTCATCTGGGTAACAGTCTATTTTCTCTGTGTCCTTTATGTTTAGGCTCCACTCCACTGTGTATGCCTCTCCCAGGACAAGATTAATATCTGAGATAATGGCAACCTACAGAGATGGAGAAGTCACAGGAAATTCATGCTCGGGACTAAGGCTTTGCAAATTCAGAAATCTCCCTTTAGGAAAAAAATTGTCATTAGGTGAGCCTCAATGATTCAAACAATATGTGACTAGAGTTTATATGAAGTCTTGTTTATAAATATAGGGCAATGTTATATAATACTAGGACAGATATTACCATTCTCAGAATATTCTACTTTATAATGTGAAAAAAAGTCAAAATCTATTGTGTTCACCACTTTTTTCTCCTTCCCTAACTCCTCATCTTTCTCCTTATTGTGGCAAAAACATTCTCTTCTGCTTTTCAAAATCGAGTTTTCCTTCTTGTTCTCCACTTGAAAAACCATTGTCCCCATGGTCTGCAGTAGTAGAAAGCATACAAAGTCCTACCCCTGGTTGTCTTATTCCCATTATTCTATGAAATCTAATGCAAAGTGTTTCAATTTTTAGGTTCTGTCTTATCAGCTTCAAAAGTAATGAATTGTATAGGGCGTAAACATGTCTTTCATTTCTTAGAGCTCACGCTCTTCATTTCTGAAAACCTAGTTACTCAAACTTTTAAATCTTTTCTGCAGTCCCCACAGAAATTCAAATGAGTCTTATGTAGCATTCTTCTTTATTCTCCTTTGACTGAAGCAAGATCACATGTGAGGGATTATCATCCATCTTCCAATCTCATCATAGTCTAAATCATATTCCCTTGTCTGTCCTAGTCATCCTTACACTTTATCACCACCTCAGGAATGCCCACTGACAGTATCAGCATCACTATGAGAAACTTTGAGAACTAAATAAAGATTGGCTTTCTCTTTGGACCTCCTCCAATCTTTCAAAATGGCATCACAAGTTTCCTACAGGTCAAGTTAATCTCTTTTCAAAAGTCATTCTCCCACATTTTTTTATTTGGGAGATATTGAAAGATGACTGAGATGAAACTATTCCAAGTCTTATCATGGTTTATTCACATGCCTTAACATGAGATGTCTCACACTGACAAAGAACTGTTTCTAAGAAAATGCTTTCCTTATTGGGGTTCCACTACTTATGTCTTCCTCTTGTAACACAAATATTTGTTGTTCATTATTTCCATGTAGAATCCCCTAGAGGTGCTGGCTCAGTAGCACATCACTTGCCGAGCATACACTATGCCCTGGTTCAGTCCTCAGCACTGCAAAATACAATATCAAACTCCCCAAATAGTAGCTACATTTTTAGTTAATGTTGCATGAGAATGACTAGGAAAAGGTAAATTCAGGTTCAGTGAGGGTTCCTCACCACATGTTTATTTCTTCATATAAAGGCCTGTCTCTGTAATTTTCATTCATTCGTCAGCTTTCATTTTTTAAAGCTTTCTCTTCGAACAGAGCCCTGAATAATTAACCTAGGCAGCCAGCTCCTTTAACAAGACAAGAAAAGACCTCAATCCTGACAACTTTGAGTCTTTGAACCAACACCAGCATCTCTCTACCTTCTGTACTCATCTACAAAAACAAAATTCCCATTCGTTACCACTTGTTTTCTCACTCAGAGCTGTGATTTCCTACTTGACACATGATCATCCAAAGCCATTGCTTTCTCCAAGAAACTTGGTTCAACAATAACAATAAGCTTTGCACAGCAAGTACTACATAAAGTAACATCTCCTCAATGCTGGATTACCTTTGCAGCCTCTGTTCCAAGAGTTTGCTGTGTATAAATTCCATCTTCCCACAACCAAATGCAAAGGAACAGTTCCTTTGGTCTTATCTGAATTAATACAATTGTCTAAAAGAGATTCAGCTGGTTTCCCTGCATCTATTTTTCAATGTCTTGGTCTTACAAATATACACAAACTGCCACACATATGTACTTATAGCATTATATAATGGATACATCCTCACTACAAATTCTTGGAACAAAATACCACATACCATCAATCTGTCATCATAGCAGATGTCTAAATCAAATTCTTGCTATAATTTTGGAAAGCTCATCACAAATAAGTTCCAAGGGTAGATATCTGTGAAGGACTTGTGATCAGGATTTCTTGGATTAAAAAGTTCTTACAATGCTAGGATCTCAGAGCAACTGATTACAATGTGTTAAAGAGGGTCATGTCTGAATTTCACTGATGGAGACTTACTTTATTCGTACCATCTAATGAGAGAAGCAGGAATTTAATAGAATCATAGATAGTTACATTAATGTGACTCTTGAGCACATATACTATGTGTTGAAGACAGTTTCAGTACAGATGGAAAAAAACAAATACCCTGTACAATTTTTATTTATCAGAACCCTACATCCCACCACTATGGTTACCATCAGTCATAGGTTTCCAAATCACTTTTCCCTTGGTCCTGTTCCCACTTTCCTCACTGGTCTTCTTGTGAACACAGCAACTCCTTCTCAGAAAGAAAATTCACCAAAGAGAGCAGAACATTTAGGTAGAGATGGGTGAGGAAGAAGAGACCACTCCACAGTAGCTCCTCAACTCATTCTTGGTCTGTCTGTCTGTCTCTTTCTCATTTCTAGCCAGATACTTTGAATTCACTATTCAGCACTCACACAGATCTCTGATTCTTCAGTAACAAATGACAGGAAAAAAGTCACAGTGCTTTGAAGAAGAATAAAACAAACACATTCACACAATGCAGTGTTACCTTCAGATTAGGATCATAAGTGACATTAGGAGAAGCTTGACTCAGGACACCATTGTGCTTCACTGTGACATTGATAGGTTCCTCTATTCCAAGTATTTTAATCTCCTGAAATGCTAAATTATTGGGGTCCTTGTAGGTCGACTGAGAAATCTTCACCTCCAAGCGGTTCTGCAAAACAATTAAGCACAAAGAAGCACAAAGATTTACCTGTAAGAGACACATGCTCATGTGCAGTCATACAAATGCTACACCCAGGACCAGATACTTCCCCTTGCTCTGAATGCTTCAGATTATGCTACTGATTGATGCACACTCAAAGAGCATAATCTCATTTGAATTAAAATATATATAAGAAAAAAGCCAGCACCATGCAGACAGACATTTGAAAAATATATATTTGTAAACACTAGCTGCTTTGATTTGCCAATATGAGTGGCTCCTTTGGTTACACACACACACATATTGTCATCATTGGCTGCTAACCCCTAAAAGGAAATATCTCCAACTATCACCCTTAATCCCAATAAGTTAAATATATAATCAAACATATTGACAATCACATATGTGCTAATGGTCAGATGAAAGCCCACAGCTAAAATACATAAAAATGCAGTACTCACTTGGGTGGCAGAAAACTCACATAAAAGGTAAACATTATTGGCCACAGTATCTGAAAGCAGAAAAAAGGCAACTCAGACTCTGTTCACCACAGGCAAACCTCACCTGCCTCCCCTTAAAGCTGACTCTGTCTCACAGATGGCAGGAGTTCCTTACTGTACATCTGCCATGACTTCTTTATTCACTCATCAGTAAGTGGAACCATGGATTACCTCTGAATCTTAGCTGCAATGAATGTGGAAGTGTACATATCTCTTTGATAGACTCACTACACTTTTTGGATAGACGCTAGAAATGAGATTGCCAGATCACATAGTTCTACTTTTAATATCTTAGGGAATGTTTAGAAAGCTTTATGTAATGGCTGGATAAATTTATATTTTTACCAAGAAACTGTCAGAGTTTCCTCCATTCCTCAGAACCCTGGGGAACACTGTAGTCTTTGCTCTTTCCTATCGCACCATCCCTGACAATCCTGAGTTGATGCATCACTGCAATTTTTTATCAGTATTCCTCTTCAGCTTAGTAATGAGCAACATTATTTTTCCAAACCTGTTGACCGGCTGTAAGTCTTCTTTGGAAAAAAGTCTATCAAACTTATTTTTAAGTCAGCTTACTTATTTTCTTGCAACTGAGTTATAGGAGTCACTTACATGTTTTTATGTTAATGTTTTGATCAGATAGGTAACTTGCGTGTTTGTCCTTTATCTTGTGAGTTCTCTTTTTACTTCATTGGTTTCTTTTATTATACACAAGCCTTTTATTTTGATGTGATAACATGTTTATTTTTTGCTTGTGTTATGTTTTTGGTGTCATATCCCCAAAAATTTTGACAAGGTTAGGGACAAACATATTACCCCATATTTGTGAGTTTCCTAGTTCCAGCCTTTACATTTAAGTATTCAAATCATCTTCTTAACAGGAAAGATTTGGACACAACCAGTGTCCATCAGCAGATGAATGGAAAGATACATTGTGGAACTTACAAAGAGCAGGGAATTAATCAGACATAACAAAACTGGTAAACTAGATTTTTGAAAACATTTTTGCGGATGGAACGCAGTATACTAAGTAAAATAAACTAGGAAAAATTAAACAGTGTATGGTTTCATTTTTATGTGGAAATTTATAAATGAACTTTCTAAAAAGACTTGGGGAAGGGTGCAACAGTGGTTATAACAGACAGAAGAGTGGGAGATAGCAGGACATGTATATCAAAGTATAAGAACTTTAACTTAAAGAATAAATTCTGAAAGTTAATGTACGGCACGTGTGTTGGCAATATGTTCAATTCACAGCTTAATAATTACACAAAATACATGTATACAATGCTCACTTTGAATGTCTTCAAATTTATTGATTACACTTTTGCAATAATACAAAAATATGAAATATTTTGTATCTACATCTTGAGGTCAAAAATAATACACACAGAGTATTTGAGACCAAGATTCCACTTTTACTTCTTCTTTTACTGTAACCTTGAAAAGTGTCCCTCTCAAGTCTGTACCATAAATATACCTCATGGGAATCTATTGCGTAAGCTATAGACATAAAATTGTTCATATAATATACACAGAAAAATGTTCCTAAAGCAGGCCTACTTGTAGGTGAAGTATATGCTTCCTCCCAGCCTGAGATGACATTTCTTCATGTCAGTAATGAACACAAGATTTGGGAGGAAATTACAAAGAATTATAAGGTCAGTGTCCAAAATATCTCCCAGATAGCCACTAAGAAGAAGAAGACAAATTGTCATCGATGACTGCTCTGGAGGGAGAGAATTTTACTGGTATAAATGCATTTTCCTTCTATCTGTGGTTCATGCATTACTGCCCCATTACTGTTCAGGAGAAACCAGAACAAAACTCTTCACTCAGCTGACTTTGGCTGCTGGGCACAGTGAGAATGAACGCAGTAAGCCGGGAGACAGGTTTCTCAACAGCAATATTCTTGAAACTGTACTCACCCTTTGATTCGCCATCATCCCAGAAGAGCTCCCCTCTTGCTTCTTTGTTCTCATCCAGGGCAATCAAGAGACTAAGAGGATTCTTCCGGCTGTAGAGAATGAGAAACATGCAAGAAATAAAGACTTCAGGCTCTAAAAACTTTGGCCCACATGCCCAACAAGCTGAAAAGGGAAAAATCACTAGCATCAGGTTGCTCTGCTTTCCTTCAGGCACTAGGAGGAACTTGGCATGAGTTTGTTTTATAGCAGTGTCACATAAGAGAGAAATGCTCCAAGCATTGCAATAAACATCCATGTACAAGCCAATAATAAAAGCGTAAAAATCACTGCATTAAAACTACAGCTACAGTTACAAAATGGACAGCAGGTTGGGAAAGAAAAATTAGACAATAGCCATGCAGCCGCATCATATTAGCGATGCTCTCCACAGTACAGTTCCAGCTGCCTCTGGGAGAGCCACTTTTGCTGCCTGAGCACCGTATTTCCTCAGAAAGGAAAATTTCAGTAAGCTCTGTCTATACCATGGCAACTTCCTCATTTGGGGAGATATCATTAATCTATTTTAAGAAAAAAATGTCATTTTAATTACTTGTTTTACATTTCAAAATGGGAAACATAAAATAGTAGTGAGAAAGATGATGAGATGCATGTAGGCAAAGAAGAAGAAAGAAAGCAGAGTTGCTTGGGATCTGTTCATTGAGCAACTCCTCTGGACTCCCTCCCAGCTCCTGCTCCTCCTGCCTCGCCCTGCTTCACCTTTCCTACCCCAGGCTTCACAGTTCAGCCTTCTCTACGCAGCTCAGGTTATCAAGGCAATCGCCTGCTCTCACTCACTGCATGTCTGGAAGACTCAGTGCTACATAGTGCAGGAAATATAAGGATGAATAACTAACAATTCCTGAATTTTTGGACATTCTATATTTTAAGAAATATTAAGCCCATTTACCAAATAATCAAATAAGAAGATTAAAAGCGATACAAACATTAAGGTACCACAGGAATTGTGAAAGAGATTTCCAGCAACACAGTAGACCATATAATCTGGACACCACATCTATTGATATATTACTTGATCCAAAATAAATTACAAATACAAAATTCTTTTAAAAATTTTCATTGGACTTTTAAGTAAATATGGGTTACGCAATACTCCACAGGAACAACAGGAAAGCAAAACACTGGTCTCCAGCCACAAGGGAACATAGTAAGAAAAACCTGGAATTTCCCAGGGACAAATGCCTTAGAAGGCTCAAACTGTGCCCCTACACTTGATAGTCCAGTATAGAGAACTTGAATCTCCAATCCCCATGTGAAGCCAGGTTCAGTGAGCAAGGTCATAAGACACCAAGTTGGCAGCCATCACACTGGCTTGCAACCAAAGAGAAGGCAAATCACCTCTGCAGGAAGGAGACTCCCTTCACAGCAATTATGCCCACTACATTTGAAAAGCAAAGTATCAGTAAACACACAAACAACAAGGCACCAAGAAAGACAGTCAAAGTAAACAACTGTAGATTCATATTCTCAAAGAAACTTCAGAGAGTACAATTTTCAACACAGAGCATCAAACAACTGTGAAAAACAAAAGAGGGATACAGGGGTTTAACATACGGGACAGGGTATGAGCAGAACAGTAGCCCCACACTCTGATAAGGTGCAACTGTAGCAATCAACACATTACTGAGGAGAGAAAAGTGACACTGTAAAGCTTTCACCCCTCCTCCAAATACACAGAGCTTGGAATTTTTCCTAAGCCAGAGCAAGGGGACACAGAGACACTTGACATGAAGACACACTTGCTTCACTGTCGAACTACAATGCTTGCACCTAGGTTGAGATTGTAACACCAGTGATACCTGCCACACACGAAGATTCATGAGAAATCAGTGTAGAGGCACTGCCCTAGCACCTGCTTTATAGCTGATGACAGCAACCAAGTGCTGAGCTTCAGTGCTAATACTGCAAGAGGCCCACATGAACCGGGAAGAAAGACTATTCTGGCTGTCAGTGTGTTTGTGAAATTCAGAGCACTTAAGAATGCAGATTAGTGCCTCTCAAAACCCATCTGGCTGCAGGTGTAGACAAAAACACTCAGGAGAAAAGACCAACAGACATACAAGATACAATTTGACAACAGCTCCTAACAGGCAAACACAAATATCCTGGGCAGCAGCCTTCCACGGTCGTCACTAACTTCTCAACAATGGAGACGGAGAAAAAGAGCTATGGATATGGAGAAAACAAAAGCAAATTTTTAAAAATTAAAAAAATATATTTTCTGGAAAATCGTTTTGGACTTCAGAATGACAATTAAGGCATTGGTAGCATTCAATACAAACCAGTGTTCTTCATATTTTGCCAATCAGAGCCCTGGTCCATAATTTACCTTAAGTGAGTGTTCAGCGCAGGCTCCTGCAAGGGCAAGATGTAGCCCCCACGCACATGAAGATTAATGTGGTCCAGAGGGGCTGCCACATCCTTCCACTGCCCCCTTGCATTAATGTTCACACCCTGTGGGCAGGGGAAAGGAGAGCATGAAGGCCAGGACACACACCTCTCTCGTCAGTACATTCGGCCGATAGCTCGTCTGACTCTCAGAACTTGCTGCCTGTTCTTCACAGTTCAGCACATACCTGCGAGGACACTTTCTGCACACTCTCTGCTGTCATCTGCTCCCTGCTGTAATGACTTACCTTGAAAGGCTTTGTGTAACAAATACTACCCAAGATACTAGTACAAATACCAATATTGTAAATAGTCAGCTTCAAGAAAATGTATAGAATCTCTAGTAGAGAGCACTCAGGACAACACAGGTCCCTGTGAGAAGCTTCATGTTTATTTTACATTTATGTGAGTGACCAGTCATACTCAATAGAGCAATAACAAAATTGAGTTACAATGCTTAAAGTGGTTTATGCAAGACTACAAATATAAAGCAGGAGCATGCACATTCAGGGTTTGAGATGCACAGGATCCATCTAACTCACTTGTTTATGCATTTCCCTCACCTACACAAGATGAAAAAACTTACCGTGTAGTAATCGTACCAGTGGGCTCCAGGGAAATAGGCTTTGACACTTCTGGCATCCTGAAATTGTACACAAATGTGTGGGCAGTGAGAATTTCTAAATTTTAGAACACAGAAATCAGACCAAACAAAAGGAATGAAAAGATTGCACGGGACCCACCTGTTCCCTGTTTGCACCCAGAGGAAATTTTGCTACCCAGTTAAGTGACTTCCATAAATCTCGTTGGGATCCAGTACATCAGAGGAAAATATCAACACTGGATTATACACTTAGCCCAAACATTTACCTAAGACATAATCTATCAGAGCTTGAGTCTGGAGCAGAACTCATAGGTATGATAAGGAGGGTGACAGTAGGTGGCATCAGACGCATATTTAAGGCAATTCAGAGACAAGTAATGGAATGGCTGTTGCAGCCAGTTGGGCTCAGTAGAAGCAAGGGAATAACACACATGTCTGTGGATACTTCCCTTGCAAAGTGTTCTAATCGTGACAGGATACTGTAATGAAATCCATATATACTCTTCCTGCTTGGAGAAATGTAAATTTCTCAAATGTATCTTGAGGGTATTAGGACAAAATGTTTGTTGCTTTATTTGTTTGTTTGTTTTTCTTATGGTTCTAACCAGGATTGTCAGGCAGACATTAAAGAAGTGGAGGCTGATACCACAATACTGAGGCCATATTCTTTGACTCAGGAGAAAAAAAGAACAAGATAGAACAAGAAGCCATGACTCAGGCAACTTCGTACCCCTGCTGGCTTCTCCTTCCCTAGTCAGCCAGCCTCACAGCTCAGATCCTCCACCCACCAGCCTGGCCCTCCACACTCACAGGCTCCAGGACAGGGCTGACCAGCAAGGCCGGGCCCAGCAGGAACTGACTGTCTACATCCCAGGTCACACGGTCTGACACAAACCTGGAAGGAAAAGAAACTGGTCACAATCAGATCCCAGGGTCTGAGGAAAGACCTCAGCTTCAACTCTGTGTGAAGAATTCAGCTGCATTCACTGCCATCCTCACTTCTGAGTGTCACTGAAAATATGGAGCCCCGCTCTCCACAGGTCAGGCTCCTCTGAAGACAGAAAGATATTTCCTCACCATGGCACATGCTAAACCCCAGGTTGGCCCTCATCGCTTTCGTCTCTCACTAAGTATCTTCTTTGGTTAACTAAACTCATTTAGGCCCAGGCTCATGTAACAACAACGGTTAAAAAAAGAAATGGAGACCAGTCTCTGCATTGACAAATTACATACAATTATGTTGTATTGTGTACGATCCTTTCAGAAATTTTGTCAGCTGATAAATATCTTTTCTTCAGGGACTATTAAAAATGCAATTATCATCTCGGTCTTATGACCTTATAATAAAAGAGAAATCATATCTTCTGCTTGGAGAAATTCTCTGCATGCACTACCACTCTACAAAAAGAAATGCATTCTGCCTTAGTGCGCAAGGTACCAGGGGGACACTCACTCGTGCAGGAGAGGCCTCACGACAGTGACGCCCTCTGTGTGGGCCTTGTGCATCAAGGTGTAGAGGTAGGGCAACAGGGTGTATCTGGTCTCCAACACACTTTTTGAAAGAGTCACAAAGGCAGCATCCCAGGACACAGGGTCTTGTCTCTAAAGGGGGAAAAGGACTGTTCAGCATTTTGCAAGGGGGAAATGACAAAGCTCAGAGTGTCAGTGCACACTTTACACATGGCTCACACATAACTAAACTAAAGGTAACGACAGGGGAGACTTCAAGAATATTATGAATATGCTGGAAAGGGACACTGAAGCACTCCTAGAAAGCAAATACAAGTTTGTTTCAGATATTTCTCTCAAATAATGTAGAAAAACCTTGCTGAGCCCAATTATTCCCTACACAATACCGAAGAAAATGTTTTGCTGAGAGGAGGGCTTCACAATTTGGATGATTTCCCCAAGGAAACAGTTGGTTGAACTTAGCTCAAAAATGGTTGTGCATCTTAAGTGAAAAAACAAAAGGCAAAAACAAACTACACAGCAGTCAGCGGGAGCTGAGGTCCTACCCTGGTGCCAATGGTGTTGTGGTTCCTGGAGAAGGGGTAAAAGGCCCCCAGCTGCATCCAGCGAGCACACATCTCATAATCGGCATCTTGAAAGAACCCACAGATGTCTGCCCCGGTCTGAAACAAGAGGAAATAAAACCAGGTCGGTGGTGATTTCTGAATGCTGGCACCACCTTGCAAGCAATCAGGAGGGATCTGAAGGCCACTTACATAGGACATGCCAAAGAGGCTGAACTCCATCATGCCTGCAATGGGAACCACAAGTGTGTCAGGGTGGCATCGGGCCCTGCCCGCTCCTCCTGCTCCTCCTCCCTCACCCCTCCCTGCCACCACAGCCCTGCCAACAGGCCCACTTACCAATGATCGATTTCTTCAGCTGGTCCCACGCGGCCGTGTTGTCTCCCAGCCAGTGTCCTGCCCAGCGGCCAGAAGAGGGGAATGTGGAGCGGGTGATGACAATCCCTCGCTGTCCTGTCACCTCCTGCACGGCTCTGGTTGGAGGACAGCAAGGGGGTGAAATGACACCAAAGTAGGAAAAGAAAGGCTACAGGCCTCTGCCTTGTAAAGTTCCCGGGGCCTAGGGCATGGTGAGGAACTGTTTGCCTCACGCCTGATCAGAACAGGAAAAAGTGGAACGCAGGTAGGATGGTGCACACTGATGGAGGCCATTAATATCACTGGTTTATTTTTTCAGTGTTTACCATGAGTTCACAATATGATAAAATCACGTGGTTATCCTGAAATTGTAAACAAGCACTAACTCTGTTACTTATTAACACGAGACTTGGTTTTCTATCCAGGAGGAGGAAAGAGGCAAGTTCTTGTTACAGATTCACTGAAGGTTATAAATACTATCCAGTGACTTCACAAACTAGAAAAGGTTAATTAAACAGGATACGCAGGAACTATTCAAACACAGTAGGTGAAAAATAGGGATATGTCCATTTTGAGATGACAAAAACGCACTTAAGATTCTTATTATTTTTGAGACTTCTAATAAATGCTGTCACAGCACTAGTAACCCTCTGTGTGTGACCCATTTGGATTGTTAGTTTCTCTATGATCAGAAAAACTGACTTATTTACTTCGGTCCTATCAGCTACAGTCATAGGGCCTGGCTGTATGCTTGAGGACTTTTTGTTTAAGATTTATAATGGCTTGTACTTAAACTCTCCCTAAATCTTCGCATGATACATCAAAGAACTGTAGAGATTCTACACCCATCCCTGGCTGATCCTACAGATTTTATCAACTAGAGAAGGCAGAGAGAAACTCACTCATAGGTGGGCCTAGTTTGAGACCATCCATACAGGCTGTGCACATCGTAGTGACGCACTCTGGAACCATCTGGAAGGATCTGCTCACCCTCCATGCACAGGGTCTTACTGCTTAGGCCACCATTTCTGTCCTCCAAATCTAAGGGAAAAGATTTAGAAATGTCAAAACCACCCGCAGCCTTTTTAAGGGAAGATACTCTGAATCTGAAGATTATTTCCTGCTTCCCAGGGACAAGGTAACAACAGTGGGTGCTGTGGTATGACCATTTACCCCAGAATTTTCAACATCAAGTTCACTACAGAAAGCAGAATTTCCTGCCAGAAAACTCAGGGTTCTTAAACACTACATCATTAGGGATGATACGCTCTATTTTAACTTCTAAGTGATTTTAGACATATCTAGGAGGAAGATTACTGATTGCCTATAGTATAAAAAGTTGAGACTTGGAACTTTATATAATCTATGGAAAGTCGCCAAATTTATAGAAAGTATAATTTCTAGGGATTAAAACACAAACACAACTTCAAGGTCAATAAAGTCCATGACCCACAATAGAAGAGGATACCATTACTTTAAATCAATTAGTGGCAAAATAAATCATTTAAGGTATACTATCACCAAAAACTAAGAGAGATCATGAATTAATCTGTCTCATAGATGAGTGGCAACAAGAGGTGCTTCTTGAAAGTAGAAAGCATTGAGCTCCTCAACCATTTACCAAAGAGATTCATGGACAGCTTTGAAATCAATGTGTGAGACTTCTTTGGAGACATTACATTCTCCTGAAATTTCAAATAAAATCTGAGGGGAAAACACTTAAGATAACATCATTATTGCATTTAGTCCTTATTCCCTTCTCTGTGTAAGACATTGCACTGTGAAACTTAACCATAACATGATTGCTCATGGATCCCTCCTATAGTTTTCCCAGAAAGAATACTATTTATTCTAAACTACAGTGAGGACTCCATCAAGGTGTTCAACATCAATCCCTCTGACCCAGTACACTGCACACCATAAGTTGAGTAAAGTCCTAAAAGTGATTTTGTCTTGATTTCCAAAAACCATCAGATCAATTAGGGCATGTCCTCAGGGCTCAGGATAAACCCCTAGATGCTGGGCTCTTCCAGGGGTACCCTATTTCTATCCAGGGATTCACAGCAGAGAGTCACAGGGTCCTTACATGGCATGTAGGGAGGATGGTTCAGAGTACCATTCCTGCAACCTGAAGGGACAGCTCCATTCACAAAACTTGCTGGTTCATTCATGTCCTACAAAATAAGTGGACATAGTTCATTTTAAAAGATAATCATGTCCTGTCCAGAGAAAAGAGAGTAGTGAATAAATTATTTAAAATACTGGAATTTCTATACATGCTTGCAGCAAGAAGTTCATCAAATCCAGAGAAGAACAACTTAAAAACTCAGTTAATACCTACAAGGTGACTGGTCAGAGGGTGACAAAAATTCTCTCTTAGGGCAAGGAAACCTGCAAAGCATTCCTAGTAATGGCCCAGGAGGTCTTACACCAGAAACCTAGGGCAAGACACAAGGTTCGAGGGATATCATGGCTTCCCCATACTGAGTGACTAAGTGTTTTTGAAATATTAAAAGCATTTCTTCACTATAATTCACATATAGAAGTCAAATATCTGCAACTTAGAAAGACAAAGATACGCACACCTATCTATGTGTAAGGAACACACATGCACACACTTACAATCCACATGCCGTCAAATTTCAAGCTCTTCTCTGGATTCTGTGTGTTGTTGTACAGCTCTTGAATCTCCCTCTTCCACCACAGGACAGTTGAATTACGGAAAAAGTCTGGGAAAGCCACATAAGCTCGGTATTGCTATAAAAACAAAGGATAACTCATTTGTGCTAAATGAATGTATTACACAGCAAGCAAACACTTACTTACAATGTAACCCATGCAAAGACTACACTGTCAGGTGGTAGATCATGATAGGCCGAACAGAACAAACCTGCGTAGGTTTCATGAGTACAATACAGAAGAATGAGCACAAATCATATACACTAGAGTTTGGAAGACGTTCAGAGGCTGATTACCTCTACTCGTTAATAAGAACAGCCACAGCAACCTCAACTCATAATCTCATGCTCCGGATGCTCAGCCTTCAACTTCTGTCCAGATATTTCCTAAACTCTTCTCAAAGACAAGGCAAGAGGCAGAACGATGATAAGGAGAAAGAGTAGAAATGAGATGTGCCATACCAGGTGTCATGGTTTATGTTTGTGTCCCCCAGGCCTCATGAGTTTGCATTGTTCATTTGTGATGGTTCATTGTATAGTGGTTGGATTGATGGTGTCAGTGCTCCACCCATATAGGGGTGGAGCCAGGATGTGATGTAATGGCAGGAAGAAGGCGTGTCTTTCTCTTTGCTGGTTCGAGTTTGCTGTTGCCAGCTGCCATGAACTGCAGCCCAGCGATGCCTGCCTGTCTTCGAGCCAACTGAGTGTGGACTGAAACCTCCAAAAACTGTAAGAAATAAACCTTTCCTTTCCCAACTTTGGGCTTCAGGTATTTTGTCTCAGCGACCAGTAAAAAGTGACTAAGACACCAGGTTACAACAAAACATCAGCTAGGATTGAGAGGAAGGCATACAATTTGCTCTTTGATATTACACCTGATTGTATCTTTATTTTCTATTGTTTCTGAACTACATAAAAAGTGCAGCTATACTTTCGTTCCTTTCTCTCCTTTTCTAGTACCACATTTCACACAATAAAGGGCCCATATGATGAACCAACAAAATGCACTCTTATTAAAGACACACATATAAAAGTATTGTGCAGCTGTGTCTAATGTGAAATGAGGGGACCTTAGGAGAAAGTTTCAATGCCCACTCTCCCTGCACCCTCAAATAGTAAACATAATGTCCTTATGTGAACTGAAAGTATCACTCTTTTGCAAAAGGGAAGGGGATTAAGAAATGGAGGAAGGAAGAACACGAACAGCAGACAGAGATTAAAAAACAAGAAAGATGTGCTATACACATACTCCCCATGATTAATGGAATCATTATGGACTTCAAAAATGTTCTAATAAAAATAAAACTTTAAAACAGGGATCTGTGTAATTGGACTGAATGCTTTTAGAAGAAAATGTTCTGATATTCTTCTGTTCTATTTTTTGCTCCTTTATTATTATATCTTCTTAGCCAGACATAATAATTCATAAGAAACTACAATAAATGTTCAGTTTAATTGTAAAGTCTCATATCTTTAAGCAGCAAAATTCAAAAATGTCTGTATACTCCATGTTCCTTGTCAAGGACATGATGAGAGTTGGTAGACCTCTATAAACAATCTCCTCTGGTTAATCATACCATTCATTTTTTAATAGTGAAACAGCTCAATGATATTGAGGTAAGGGTAGAGGAGAAAGAGAAAGACAAATACCTAAGGGAATGTCAGTTCCTACTCACAGTAGACTAAATCAAGTACAAACCACATGACTAGAGAAAACAAAAAAACATACAAATAGATCTGTATGCATAGACCTTTCTTACAAAACCTAGAAGTCACATTATTAGAAATCTTTGGAAGCATCTCATTAAGAAATGAAACCATAAAACTGGGAGAAAACAACATTTCTCTCCAGAGATTCCATCTCAGGCAAGGTCAGAAAAAAACAGGATAGGTAGGGAATGGAGGAGTAGGATGAACAGCAACTACTACCTGTGTCTACATTACAATTCGATCAACAAGAGGATGCAAGTGGAAATTAAGCCAACCATGGTTTCTTTGTTTGTTTTATTGTTAGTTTCTTTCGTCTTTTTCTTTTTTATTGGTACTGGTGATCGAAATGATGACCACACACTTGCAAGGCAACTGCTTATGCCGCTGAGCTAAATCCAAAGCCCAAGGCATGGCTTATTAACCTCACTAAGTCACACTCGAATCATTCATTTCCATTCACCAAGGGTGAGGCCATCTGTACTCTGTCAACATTCCACCCTTCCTCTTTGCTTATACTTACTTGGATATTGAACCAGAGCTGTGCATACCGAATGACTGGATCAAGAATTGCTTATCCTAATCCACTGTGGGTACTAAACTACAATTCCTGGTCCCCAATCCAGGATTACTAAATTAAAACTACAAAATTTGAACTCTACATTTGCTTTTTGAGCCTGAATACAGCTAAGCAGCACTGTGTCTGCCTGGCAAGCATAAGGTACGGATTTAGACTCCAAGTATAGAGAGAAAGAGAGAAAGGGAAGAAGTGAAGAAGGAAAGAATGAAAGAAGGCAGGCAGGCTGGCAGGCAGGCAGGCAGGAAGGAAGGAAGGAAGGAAGGAAGGAAGGAAGGAAGGAAGGAAGGAAGGAATAAGGAAGAAAGGAAGGAACAAAGAAAGAAAGAGCGAGAAAAGAAAAGCTTGCTTCTATGGGGTTTATTAATTTATGTATTTGTTTAAAGAAAAAAAAGAATAAAAATAAGACAAAGAGGAAAAAAGAAGTATTTCAAATAAGAATTTCAAAGAAATATATTAGCATTAAGAAATTACTAGTTGAGGGTACACGTTGTCCTCTTTAATACTTGAGTCTTTGTTTTGTTGTTTTATACAAGCCTTAGGAATGCCAGACATGTACATCATAAACTTACCTTCACAAGCCTCATGAATACAGATCTTATTAATACAAAAACTTACAAGAATTCCACCTACTAAGGGTGTCTTTGGGTTACAATAATAAATTCTGTGATTCCAAATAAAGTGTTGACCCCAAAAGCAAATTTGTCATTTGGAGCAACTGAATTCTATGGGCAACCCTGGACACCACACACTGAAAGGCACATGCTGTTTCCCAATCACTGTGTGATAATCGATATTGCACCACAGGCCTTCAAATAACCTCATCATTAGGGTCAGTAGGCACTCCAGTAGCTGACGGGCTGTAAGTTTCATACACTAATACGCAACCATATGACGAATGAAGCAGCCCACTTTCAATGCAAAAATACAACTATGGAATCCTGTGTCCACAAGTGCCTCTGCCTGGCACATTTGTGTGACCACGTGAACCGCGTGAAACACCAAACTTCATGTGATTACTTATAAGAATGGAGGAAAGGAGAGTGGATAGGTCATTTCCCTGAAATTCTCATCACATGTTACATAGGTAGATAGACAGACAGACACATAGATACTTGTAAAAGATCACAAAAAGAAAACAATATGGAGCTCACTCTGAAACTGTCTTGCAAATTTGAGAAACCTGCCCCAATCAGATGCAATCCCTTCTACTGCCTCTACAGACAAAACATGAAGACATATACAGTCCAAAGACAGGCATCCTGTTCAACAGTACCTGTGACATGTTGTAGAACTAGGGCACTACTGTCAACTAGGATACATGCAGTCAGAAAGTAACACCACAAAAGAATACATGCCTAACCAGTCATACCTATTTTCACTACTACGGGAGAGCTGTCCCACCTGACAAATTTCCTCAGATATGCAGGTTCGGTATAATATTATTCTTCTTTCCAATACTCATAATGTGCCCTGAGGACTACTTTATAATGGGAAATCTTTCACATAAACCCGCATCCATCAGATAGAATCCAATATTTTTTAAGAGCTATTTAAAGGGCTCTTGGCCTTGAGCTTTGAGTAATACTAGAAAACTTCACTGCTGTACTTTCTTCTCACAACACTGATAAACATTTATTGATACTTAAACGGACAGTTTTATAGTAGTAAAATGTCCACCACCTTGTTGACCACACAGGCCAGATATTGGACCCCTTATGCCTTTCAGGACTACTGGTGGTATAAGAAAAATATCTTCATTGACTTAAAAACAATTCTATTGCAGTTCCTTCGGCTAAAATATCCTATGGAAAGAATAATCATTGCAGAAAAAGAGTGAAACAAGGTAAGGAGAAATAATGACTTTTGAGAACTAAGGGAACCCTGCTCAGAGATGTTATCAGAACAGTGGGTAACATCACTTCACGGCGTACATATCACAGCGTAGAATACAGTTGAAGCTACTGTATAACAAGCAACATGAATTCACTCAGGTAACAAATGATTGATGATGCTGGACAGCATTTATGTCCAGCTGTAGGGGCTATAAGAATCCATTGCAAACAGAAACTGTTCCTAGGAAAGAATTTTCAAGGAAGATGGGAAATTAAGGAGAAAGAGAAAAGTGGAAAGACTCAAGATTCAAGGAAACTGGCAGTGGGGATTTATACAGGACAAGGTAGAGAAGAATAAAAGAACAAATAATGTGCAGAGAAAGACTCAATAAGTAAGAGAAAGCTTGGACACAGTACTTAAGAGAGTTATCTAAACAACTAAAAACATATTAATTCAGAGGGAAGTAGCACTCCTTGTATGTGAGCTGTAATGAGGATTTCAGGGGTTTTGGAATCTGACAGCTTTCAGGGCGAAATTACCAGTTATCTAAATCCATGAAAAAAAATTGAAGATCTCTCACTTTCCCAGTGACAACAACACCTCAACAGTACCTTCATTGCTACAGGAAACAGGTCTCTACTGTATATGAGGAAATCTGCACACAGACATATGTGCTGGACATAATTCATAAGTGTTTCCATTTGCTGAACCCATATCCATGGCAGGGAATTTCCAGAAACTTGGATAAAGCTCCTCGGTCCCAAAAAGCCCTCCACAAAGATGCACAGTGGGGCTCTTACCTCTACTTGACTATCCCAGTCTAGAGAGGGATCAACAACAACATCGGGGAAATCAGGCCAAACCTGTGGAGAAACAAACATTCAACAGCAACGCACCATACAGTATTTCCCAAGAAAATTGGAACTATGGTTTAACGGTCACTAATGCATCAATTAGCATGTATGTCTAATCTAGAGGGACTGAAGACCTGGTCAAGATGCCCAACTGCCTGTATGAGGGCTATGGCAAGAGGATGAAATGAGAAACGGAGACAACTTGAGTAATGCATGGTGGGGTGCTGGGAGGCCCATGCCTCAGCAGGGGCAGAGACCAAGACACTCCAATCCAGGCACTTTCTAATGGATGCATAGAGTATAATCAGCACAAGATTCAAGGTCTGCAGTTTCAGGAGTAACTGAATACTCCTGGAAAGACTCAAGAGTGTAGAGCTGAGCTTGTGCTAAGAAGGATCTTGCCCTGCAGTACTCTTTTAATCTTAGGAATTTACTTTAATATTAGTGGGTGGCTGATTAAGGCCCATGAAAAAGAATTAATGAGAAGTCTCCAAAGGTGATACCCTAATCCCAAACCTACATTAGAACCGTAGGGAGCTGTGCAAAATTTGCCACTGTGAATTCGTGGTCTCCAACATAGAGTCAGATACATTCTACAAAATTCTCACCTGTACCAACTAACCTTGATTGAAAAATTAAAAGTATGGACCTCAGATCCCAAATGCAAAGGACCAAGAAACAATTCTCACAAACATTCTACCACCTCTAAGACACTGCCCTAGGCTGGGATGGGTGGATCATCCATCCCTTAGGTCATACCTTTCCCCAGACAATGCCTCCATCATTTGGGTACTTGATGAAGACATCATCTTCCACACCCCGAGTGAAGGCAGGGTAGGGCTGCGTCTCATTGCCAGAAATGGCTGGGTCCTGAAAGCAAAGCACAAGTCAGGTGGGGAAACCACAGCCAGGGAACGACAAAGGGCAGCAGACAGGGAAATTGTTGACACAGGTGTCCCTCGCTACCATCTTAACTTTAATACAAGCATCAAGTCTAGAATATCAAATTCTTGTTGTGCTTCAATTTCTCTTCTTGCAGCACAAAAGAAAATACAGCCTAATGCATACTCCATCGAGGGCAGCCACTGCCCATACTAGTCACATTCACACAGGACTAACCAAGATGAGGATGACCCGCATCCCATCGGCCTTCAGGCGATCAGTCAGAGCCGGTAACCCAGCAAACTTGGGGCTGAGAGTGAAGTCCAGCTGCCGCTCCATGTAGTCGATGTCTGAGTACTGCACGTCCTGTGGGAGGACACAAGGAAACACAGGGGCTCAGGTGGTGCAATCCAATTTTGAAAGGCTGCAATCGTCCATTCTGATGGGGAAGTTGAAAGGTTTCTCGCGGGCCCTTCAAATCCTAACTGTGTCATTTGTTTGGTATGTGCCACAGGAAGTTTATCTAATTTTTCAAGTGTTAAGTCCTAAAATAATGTAAATCAGTAACATGTAGAATGATAGTGTATTCAGAAGGACTTTTACCATGATAAATAAAAACTCTCAATGCGAAAGTGGCTGTGTAAAACTTAATTATAAACAGGCGCTTTGCTTATCCTAGGAGAGCACCCAGGATCACACAGAATCCTGTTCAGAAAATATAATGAATATTTTTAACTCATAACACAAAGTGGATGGTAAAGTACTACGTGACTAAGGAGAAAATTGTAATTGCTGAGGAACATCCAATGTGGGAGGTAAGTAGGTAGAGTTCTCTCATTAATTCATACTTTGTGATACATTTTCCATTAATGAAACCATTATAAATAACAGAACAGCAAGTAGACTGGTTTGTAGGAAAGGGCTCCATGGAAAATTTCTGATATTTTGCAGCCCCCTTATTTTGCAAACTGATTGAGTAATTTGAGCGCATAATCTGAAACAGCACAGAAACAATGAGAGATATAAGCAGGTGAGGCCTTTACTGTGAGCACAGAGAGCTTCATGGGTCAGAGATATAGAGGCTCTCAAATGAGAACAAAGAAGTCTGAATACATTTATCAGTTTGGCTTGCGGAGGAGTTTGGGAAGTGGGAACATGACATATTAACTGCTGATTTAAGGAAAACATCTCCCTGTGGAAAACAGTAGACAGGAAGATTTACTGGCATCTTGAATTAGAGGTTGAGTGGTTGTAGAGTCTTGGGATTGGAAAGGGCTCGAGGCATGAGCAAAAAGGGAGCCGGAGGTTTATCCCTGGAAAGACAAGGAGAAGGTAGAAGATACGCTTGGAGAGATAAAATTGTTTCTCTGTCTCAGGTAACAAGTTGGGAGCTTGTAGCTAAACCCCAGGCTGGCAGACCTATCACTAACCCTTGTAGGCAGCGAGGGTCCTACACAGATAAAATGAAGTGGCACACCAAGCACTGGGATTCAGAACACGCCTCTACTTGTGAAGGTTTGATGACATGTGAAGTCATTTTTTTAACCACACACAATTTTTCTTTTGGGGTGTTCAGTTATCACTTTCTCTTTGTTGTTTTGTTCCTGTTTTCTTTTGTTTGTAATACTGAGGCTTGAACAGAGAACCCTGCACTAGTCAGACAAGTGCTTTAAACCTGGGCTATATCCCTAGAAATTTTATTATGCTGTTGTGAGACACGATCTTAACTTGTCCAGCCTAGATCCACAGTGCTGATCTCTCAACTTTAGCCTCATGCATAGCTGTAATCAGCCACCTGGGCTCATTTGCTGAGGCATACTTTATTGTTATGGAATGAAGAACATTTCACATAATTTATGTAACTCATATAAGAGTAACAAGAGAGCATGATATGGGAGACAAAGCTTGGATCATTCTTGATAAGGGGTGACAAGGTGCCACCTGCCTTACAGTGCTGGGATTAGGCATCCTGGGACATCATTTGAGAAAAAACTTTGGGTCTTTGTACAACTTCACAAATGTCCAAGAAACAAACCAGATGCAGAGATGAATGAGTTGTCTCCAAGATCTCAGAGCTAATGCACAATGTCCTTTACGTACATAGGGGATCTTGGCGGCCACCATGTCATCATATAGGCTGGCAATCTCAGAGTCATTCTCATATCCATAGCGACACAGCTGGAATCCCAGGGACCAGTAAGGCACCATCACAGGCCGACCAATCACCTGGAAAATACACAAAATACAAATATGTCTGGGAGAAGTCAGGTTTAAGCAGCACATGCAGTAATAAACATGTTCCTGCAGGGCTCTGAGATAGAAAACCAACAGTACAAATGCAAAGTTAACTGAGGTGTCAAGCTCCTGAGCTACCAGAATACCTGGAGAAAACTGCTAAGCTAGGAATTGGAGCAAATTTGGTTTTACTATGATTCCTATAGTTCGAGTATGGTCAGGAGCACAGAACCCAGAGAAAAAATTTCTGGATTGATGGACAGGCTCCATGTGTGCTAGTTGTGAGATACTATGAAGCACAGATTCCTGCTTGTTTCTTCACCTGTCAAAGACAATACCACTAGTGAACAACAACATAGAAAAATGGCTTAATCTAAATTACTCAGGAGTGCTCTGGCATTCACAAAGTAAAAACTAAATGAAATAAAGAATTGCATGGGGTTTTTTGCCACAACTCATATGTTACCTTCTCTTGCTCACCCATATCACTAAGTCTATCACGACTACAGACAAAACATTCACCACAGAACCCTCGGAAAACACCCACAATCCACCTGCTTCACTGTCATCACTATCACCATTCCATCACCTACACCACAAAGGTCAGGATCACCATAAAAATCATTACACTCACAGCCACTCCCATCCACACTATGGGAGCTACTCTCTCCATTAACAACACTAGGACCGAACATCACCAAAACCATTATCACCATAACCACCCACATCCTACACTAGTCTGAACACTGCAATTGGTACCATGACTGCTGTACCCTCACTGCAATGAGCAGAGAGCCTATGGATGTAAGGATTCTGGAAATGCATCTATTGTTACTCGGCATGACCCATCTTTGACAAAGACCAGCTCTACCTGTCAACTGAGATTTAAACGAGTGAAGACTCTTTTGAGAACACAGAATGAGTTTAACACATACTTGAGAAGCTAATCAATTTGCTCTTACCTCCGTGTACTGCTGAGTGACAAGTTCTGGAGTTGGGCCCAAGAACACATAAAAGTCCAGAATTCCCCCCGTGGTGCGGTAGGTCAGGGCAGGCATGGGCTGGAACGTCACATCTGAAAAGATAGAAAAATGATGCCAACAAACTATAATGATGGGAAAAGCCAACAATGGGGAATAACTAGCCTCACATTCATACTGTCTCACCTGGGAACGTCAAATCTGAAAAGATAGAACTAGGTGGAAATCTCCATGATGAGGTTCCTACAGTCTCCAAACTAGGTGGAAATCTCCATGATGAGGTTCCGACAGTCCCCTTACACCTTACAGAGTGAAAGGCAGACAGTCGGCTAGAAATGTGGAAGTGCTAGCCCAAAGGCTCCATCCCTGGATGATTCCCCCTTCGTGGGTTTTATTATCTTGTACATGTTTTGCCATTCTCTTTCTTCAAAACTATTACAACTTTAATATCACAAAAATTTAGGGACTCACGGCAATTTGCAGAAATATTCCTCAGACTTTTGTGTACACTTCACTTTTGTGTACACCCCATGGATAACCTTTTCTGAATCATTACCATACATTGCCAAAAATAGGAGATCAGCAGTAGTAAAACACTACTAAGTGAATTTACTTACATTTCACCAGTTTTAATTCATGTTTCTTTTAAACTCCGTGTTTTTTCTGTTTTGTATCACATGAATTTTATTCACACTTCCTAGACAGGCAGTGAGTGCAGAGACCCACAGATTGGCAACTGATTCAAGTCACACAGTTGTTCCCACCCGGTGATCTAAGGATATGGGAGGTTTTATTTACTTTTTTATGTGATTCTTCCCAAAACAAGGGTTCAACTACCTTGCTGGTATATGTTACTCAAATGAAATGAAGAGAATATTAAATTTAAAGATAAAATTACTCGCCACAGGTTGAATATCTCCACCTCTGAATGCAGCCAGATAACACACATTCTAACATTACTCAGGAGAAGTAGTACGCACAAACAAAGGGAGCACTGGCATCACCTACCCATGGCATTGCTGTTCAGCAGCAGCACACTGTGGGCACTGCCGTCCTCCTCGAGTCCCATGTAGTAAGGGTGGACGCCATAGGTATTCAGCTTGTACTAACATCAGGGGGGAGAAGGGAAACAGGGTTAGCACACACTGTGACACATTAGGAAATTCAGCCCATATGTTTATTAAGATGGGTCTTGCCTTTCCTGAGAAGTAAGTTAAACACAGGCAAACGAAGCTGACCAGGTATGGGCCCACTTGTCTCAGAGCACAGTGTGACAAGCCCCACCCAGCCAGGGAAGACGAAGCACAAAGCACACACGCTGAAGGCAGACAGAGGCAGAGACGCATGCTCACCCCTGGGGGCTGGTCTCGGGAAAACATGCCCCACGTGTGCCAGTTCAGGTCTCTCCGAAAGGCCGTGTGCTCCGTTTCACCAAAGCCATAGATGTAAGAGGAGGGCAGGCGGGTGGAGATGCGGAGGAACATGTCATTGAAGGTGAAGCCCAGGACCTGCGAGTCCCAGCTGAGAAGCGCACAGGTAGGTTATAAAGGACCTCAGCTTTCCTTACTGAGTTGGAGCAGCTGACTTTCCAAGGGCAACAGAACTGCTAATTGTCCCCTGCCAACAGACCCTGCTCCTCTCCCAGTACAGCACAAAGTCTATGTGGATAAATAATCACAGATATCTTTGCTCAAAGCAAAATCATCCTTCCTTCCTCTGGTTTCTCTACCACAATGTCCTTTCACTGCTCCCCTGACAACACTAAAGTGAATACTTCCCACCATCTCATCTGCCACCCTCCATACCAGCCCCGCCTTCTGCTCTTGCTCTTAAGCTCTAGTTGTCTCTTGCATGCTGACTGATATTTCTGAGAGAACCAAATATCAGGTTCTTCTACTGTCTATATTAGCAGAGTCCTCTCCAATAAAGACCATTTAAATGAAGCCTTTAAGTTGCACCCCATCTCAACACATGCAACATCCCAGCTTCACACCTAACACCCACTTCCTTATGGGCTGTTCTTCTAGCAGTAAGTTTTCCTCCTGTACCATAACCTATGCACTTATTTGTCCCTCTATCAAGAATATATTTCCCTTGCCCCAGAACATAGCATGCACTGCAGAGCCCTCCTCTACATCCAGACCCTACCTCAAATACCACCTCTGGGACAGGAATACTCTGGTCACACTGTCAAAACAGTAAGCTCGCAGAACTCTAGATTTTCCTGTTCCCTGTCCTACACAACAATTATCTGCCACAACATGCAACCTAGAAAAGCAGGTCATATCTTAACAACATGCCACTAAATAGTGAGTAGCTGGATGATGTTCCAGGAACACACAAATCTCTCAGCAATGTTCTAAAGTGGCAAAGGAGTTCTGATTAAACAGATCTAAAGGAAAATCCTTATTTACAGATCTGGAAATGGAATCTGGAAATGAACTGTGTCTGGTTTCCTTCAGGGTAACTCCAAGGACAAATGGCTCACAAGGGACCAGAAAGTAACCAGAAATTCCAAATCATGCTTACATGACAGTGCCTGTACTCTTCCGGCGAATTACTACCCCAAATGGATTACTGGTGATGAGCACATCATAGAGCCGGCTCTGCGGGGTGCTGGAGGGAATCTTGGGGAGATTCAGAGGTACTGGGACTTCATAACGAATGCTGTTGGGATCATAAATCTAGAGAGGAAACAGATTTCAGGGAAGGAAAGAAAAATGGGGAATACACACTATATACAGACACGACTGTAGTTCACAATGTTATAGGATTGAAAATAGCTCAAAGGCATGAATTGGAATATTCTCATTACAAAGAAATCAGAAGTATGTGGCATTAAAAAAGAAACTCAGCCTCCTAAGTTGATCGATTCACAATGCAGAAATGTCTCAAAGCATCACAGTGAACACTACAGAGATCCCCTAATATTACTGTCAATGAAAGCTCCTTTCAGGCAAGGAAAGTACAATGCATAGCTATACTTTAGCAGTACCTGACTACCTCAATAATCTAGATATGCTATACTTGTATTCTGTAAGAATCTGACATCTGGATTTGATCTGATTTTGTCAATCTACACTTTTAACGCCTCAGCAAAACATTCATCTTAACATGGGTACTAACTTGTAAAATAAGTTTTAAACCTCAGTGTGCTATTAATATTCTTCATTTGTGTGAGTACATGAGCTTTGTGAATACCTGGAAATTATTCATAATAACAATATAATCCACGAAAAACATGAGCTATTTTGTTGTTCACACAATGCTGGATGTTCTAGGTGAAAATCCATTGATTTTGCAAAGTATCTGCTATGCCTTAATGTATGTACTGAACACTAGGGATAGGAGCTCAAGGAGAAATAGTTATTGTGTTAAGAAACACACATACTCATGTAACAGAAGGAGAGAGATTCACAATACTGAAGTGATGTGTGGTAATGCAGACCAGCTGTGAGAATATAAGGAAGGAAATGTTTTCCTCTGTTTCTAGGAGATCAGAGTCTCAGTGACAAATACAGAGTGAGGATTAAAAGTGTTTTAGGTAATAACCAAGCACAAAGATAAGATTAAAACACTTGGATAAGATAATAGGAAAGTCAAAGACACAGGAAATTTTTTGGCTTAAGAGAAATACACATATTTAGAAGATAGTCACCATACAACAACTTGAACAATCAAATTACTCATTTTAAATCTGTAGATATGCATGGCTTGCCCCAGATGTAGTGAGGATACACACAAACAGCTTCAGTCTCTCACTGGTCCCATGTGAAGGGAAGGTTCCTAAATGTCCTCTCCACTTCTCATTCTCCCAGCTATTTTTCTTAGAGTAGCCTTGATCAGCTCTCCAAATGCAAGTCTGGGCAGATCTCACTGAACTACCCATCTGCTCTCACTGTTCTTTTGATTGGAATTATCATGCAGCAAATAATTTGAAAGAAAAAACTAATCAGGTAGGGAGGTACATTCTTGCAATCTCAGTACTCTGAGAAGCTGAGGTAGCATGATCACAAATTCAAACACAGGTGAGGGAATGGAGCAACTTAGTGCCCTGCCGTGAGGTTGTAGTTTAGTGTAAAACATTGTGCTCAACCTCAAGTACTAATATGAAGTCACAGCTCATAAAAAAGAGGAAACTTATTCAAAGAGTATCATGAAAGTTCCATAGCAGCCACCGTGGGAGGCAGGCATTGTGGCACTTGCCTTACTCCCAGTATTCTGGCAGCTTGAGGTAGGGGCAACACCATAAGTTCAAGCCCAGCATGGCCAGTGGGTGAGTTAATGAGACCCTGCCTAACAATTAAGAAATAAAAAGGGAGGGGGAGGTATCTCAATGTAAAGAGGCGGTGTTAAATTCCAAGTGCCAGAAAAATAAAAGTGGTACTAAAAAAGGTTGTGTCAGCACCTGATACTTATCCAGTGTTTACCTTAAACTGCAGCATTTCATCCTTATGGTAGGTCACTTGCAGGCGCAGGGGGCTCACAGGGGTGGAGGGGAAGGCGTTGGCATAAGAAGAAGACTTTAAGGAGATGTCAGCGCTGGCGCCCTGTGAGTCATACTGCACATTGCTGACAGAGTACAGATCGGTGACAAAATAGCAAAATGGGACACCTGAGGTATTGGATTCCTAAAAAGTAAAGTCAGAATCCTAGTCAGCATCTATTCTATGAAAGACTTGAGACAGACAATTTATGTGGCGATGAAGGCACCACTTACTCACTTATATATCATTTGGTAATGCCAAAAGATTACACTACTGATCTCCAATCAAGATACCCAGTACAATCATCCAACCCTCCCCCACATATTCACACACACACATACACTGCTTCTCAAGCCCTTGCCTTCTTTCAGTTGTACCTAGGTGTACAGGTACCAGGACCATGCTCATGAAGTTGTAGACAAAGAGCAAAATATTTCAGTGAGCACTAACAGCATCAGCACACTTACCGCCCACCCACAGCCACGGGCAATGCAGGCTGCTTCAGAAATGCCATGCTCATCTGGGTAACAGTCTATTTTCTCTGTGTCCTTTATGTTTAGGCTCCACTCCACTGTGTATGCCTCTCCCAGGACAAGATTAATATCTGAGATAATGGCAACCTACAGAGATGGAGAAGTCACAGGAAATTCATGCTCGGGACTAAGGCTTTGCAAAATCAGAAATCTCCCTTTAGGGAAAAAATTGTCATTAGGTGAGACTCTACGATTCAAACAATATGTGACTAGAGTTTATATGAAGTCTTTTCTATAACTATAGGGCAATGTTATATGATACTAGGACAAATATTACCATTCTCTCACAATGTTCTACTTTATATAATGCACAAAAAGTCAAGTAAAATCTATTGTGTTCACCACTTTTTTCTCCTTCCCTAACTCCTCATCTTTCTCCTTATTGTGGCAAAAACATTCTCTTCTGCTTTTCAAAATCGAGTTTTCCTTCTTGTTCTCCACTTAAAAAACAATTGTATCCATAGTCCGCAATATTCGGAAGCATACAAAGTCCTATGGCTGGGTGTGTCCATTATTCCATGGAAACTAATGCAAAGTGTTTCAATTTTTAGGTTCTGTTTTACCAGCTTCAAAAGTAATGAGGTGTATAGAGCATAAACATTTCTTTCATTTCCTAGAGCTCGGGTTCTTCATTTCTGAAAACCTATTTACTCAAACATGTAAATCTTTGCTGCACACCCTGCAGAAATCCAAACTTCACATTTTTCTATACCTGAGTCTTATGTGGCGCTCTTCTTTAAGTAGCACTTCCCACAGGTAGCATCCTCATTTGACTGAAGCATGAAGATCACATTTGATCCTTCCAGTCTAAATCAACTTGCCTTTCCTGTTCTACTAATCCCTACACTGCATCATCAACTCAATAATCCCTACTGTCAGCATCTTTATGAGAAACTTCGAGAACTAAACCAGGTATGGCTTTCTCACTGGGCCACCTAAAACTCTTCAAAATGGGACCACAACTTTCCCACAGACCAAATCAATCTCTTCAAAAGTGAATCTACCAAAGCTTTTATTGAGACATTCACAGACCAAAGCTCTTCCAAGTCCTTAGGTTGGCTTATTCTAATGTGTCAACATGAAACATTTTAAACTGACAAATACTCATTTCTACAAAAATGGCATCCATAGTGAGGTTCCACTGCATTGTGCCTTGTCTGTATAATGCATTTCTTTGTTGTTCATTATTTCAGTCTAGGATACCAAGGTTCCACTAGCAGTCATGTCTCAGTAGCACATCACTTGCCAAGCACACACTACACCCTGGGTTCAGTCTTCAGCACTGCAAAATACAATACCAAACTCCCCAAATCAAAGCTAAATTTTAGTTCATGACACATGAGAATGACAAGGAAAAGGTAAATTCAGATTCAGGGAGGGTTCCTCACCACGTGTTTATTTCTCGATATAAAGTCCTGCCTCTGAACTTTCTTTCATCAGCTTTCAATTTTTAAAGCTATCTCTTGGGAGAGAGGCATGGATAATTAACCTAGGCAGCCAGTTCCTTTAACAAGAGAGGAAAAGACCTCAATCTTGACAACTTTGAGCCTCTGACCCAACACCAGCATTTCTATACCTTCTGTATTCACTACAATATTCCAATTCATTATCACTTGGACTTTTTTTCACTCAAAGCTTTGATCTCCTACCTGACACATGATCATCCAAAGCCATTGCTTTCTCCAAGAAACTTGTCTCGGCGATAACCATAAGCTTTGCTCAGCGTGTACTACATAAAGTGACATCTCTCAATGTTGCTTTCTCTTTGTAGCCTCCCTTTTGAAGTGTTTGCTGATTATAAATTCTATCTTCCCATAACCAAACTCAATGAAACATTTCCTTTGGTCTTATCTGAATTAAAACATTTGCCTAACAGAGATTCAGCTGCCTTATCTGTATGTATTTTTAAATGGCTTGTTCATAGCAATAAACATGAGCCTCTGCATATATTTATTTATATCTTTATAATGGATATAACCTCAGTATGAGTTCTTGGAAGAAAGTATCACATCCCATCAATCTGCAATTATAAGTAGATGTAGAAATGAAATTACTTCCATAAATGTGGAAAGTTG
Source organism: Cavia porcellus (assembly GCF_034190915.1). Lineage (NCBI taxonomy): Eukaryota > Metazoa > Chordata > Mammalia > Rodentia > Caviidae > Cavia > Cavia porcellus. The sequence goes on along the minus strand of NW_026947489.1, from coordinate 49,081,063 downwards.
ACTACCATATAAGCTGCAAGCGCAAATATTGCTGAAGGATTTGTCATCAGGCTTTCTTGGATTAACAAGTCCTTATAGTGCTAGGATCTCAGAGTCACTGATTACAATGTGTTAAAGAGGGTCATGTCTGAATTTCACTGATGGAGACTTACTATTTTCCTATTATCTAATGAAAGAAGCAGGAATTTGATAGGATCATAGATTACTTACCTTATGTGACTCTTGAGCACATACAGTATTTGTTGGACTCAGTTTCAGTACAGAAGGATAAAAACAAACACCCAGCACGATTTTTATTTATCAGAACCCTACATCCCACCTTTACATTTTACCATCAGTCACAGGTTCCCAAATCCCTTTTCCCTTGATCCTGTTCCACTTTCCTCACTGGACTTCTTGTGAACATGACAAGACTTTCTCAGAAAGAAAAATCACCGAAGAGTGCAGAACATTTAGGTAGAGATGGGTGAGGAAGAAGAGACCACTCCACAGTAGCTCCTCAACACACTCTTAGTCTGTCTCTCTGTCTCTTTCTCATTTTCTCACCAGATCCTTTGAATTCGCTATTCATCACTCACAAGGTTCTCTGATCCTTCAGCAACAAATGACAGGAAAAATGTCACAGTGCTTTTAAGAAGAATAAAACAAACGCATTCACACAATGCAGTGTTACCTTCAGATTAGGATCATAAGTGACATTAGGAGAAGCTTGACTCAGGACACCATTGTGTTTCACTGTGACATTGATAGGTTCCTCTATTCCAAGTATTTTAATCTCCTGAAAGGCTAAATTATTGGGGTCCTTGTAGGTCGACTGAGAAATCTTCACCTCCAAGCGGTTCTGCAAAACAATTAAGGAGAAAAAACACCAAAGGGTTACCTGTAAGACACACATGCTCATGTACAGTCATACAAATGCTACACCCAGGAGCAGAAACTTCCTCTTGCTCTGAATGTTTCAGATTATGCTACTGATTGATGCACAGTCAAGGAGCATAATCTTATTTGAATTAAATTAGGTATAAGAAAAGAGCACCATTCAGGCAGACAGTTGACAAATCTATATTTATAAACATTAGCTGCTTTGATTTGCCAATACGAGTGTCTCCTCTAGTTACTCACACGGTTACTACTGGCTGTTATACCCTAAAAGGAAATATCTCCAACTATCACCCTTAATCCCAGTAAGTTAAATACATAATCAAACATATCAACAAGCACATATGTGCTAATAGTCAGATGAAAGCCCACAGGTAAAATACATAAAAATGCAGTACTTACTTGGGTGGCAGAAAAGTCACATAAAAGGTAAACATGATTGGCCACAGTATCTGAAAGCAGAAAAAAAGGCAACTCAGACTCTCTGCTCACCAAAGCACAAACCTCATCTGCCTCTCCTTAAAGCTGACTCTGTCTCACAGATGGCAGGAGTTCCTTGCTGTACATCTGCCATGACTTCTTTATTCACTCTTCAGTAAGTGGAACCATGGACTGTCTCTGGATCTCAGCTGCCTTTAACATGGGAGTGTACATTCCTCTTTGATAGGCTCACTACACTTATTGAACAGACACTAGAAATGAGATTGCCAGATCACATAGTTCTACTTTTAATATTTTATGGAACATTTACATAGCTTTATGTAATGGCTGTATAAATTTATATGTTTACCAAGAAAATATCAAGAGTTCCCTCCATTCCTCAGAACCTTTGGGAACACTGCAGTCTCTGCTCTTTCCCATTGCACCTTTCTTGATAACCCTGAGTCGATGTATCACTGCAATTTTTCATCAGTATTTCTCTTCAGCTTAGTGATGAGCAATACTTTGTGCATACTTGTTGGCCAGTGGTAAGTCTTCTTTGGAAAAAATGTCTATTAGACTTATTTTTAAGTCAGCTTATTTATTTTCTTGCAACTCAGTTATAAGAGTTCCTGCATGCTTTTATATATAAACCATTTTATTACAGTTGTAGCTTGCACACATGTCCATTAATATGTGGGCTCACTTTTTATAATGTTGGATTCTTCTTTATGCATAAGCCTTTTACTTTGATGTCGTAACAAACGTTTTGTTTTTACTTTTGTTGCCTGTTTTCAGTGTCATATTCAAAATTGATGACAAGGCCAGTGTCAAAAAATTTCCCTATTGTGGGAGTTTCATACTTCCAGGCTTTACATTTAAGTTTTCAAATCAGTTTCTTAACACTCAAGATTTGGACACAACAAGTATCCATCAACAGATGAGTGGAAAGATACACTGTGGAACTTACAGAGAGCAAGGTATTATTCAGCCATAAAAAATGTGACCAACTTTGACATTTTTGACAACATGGATGACAAGTCAAATTAACCAGAAAAAACTTAATGTTGTATAGATTCATTTCTGTGTGGAGATTTATAAATAGACTCTGAAAAAGTTAGACAGATACAAGCAAAATGTGCAACAGCGGATGTAACACAGAGAAGAGTGGAAGAAATCAAGAAATACTGGTTGGAGTGTGAAACCTTGAATTATGAGAACAAATTCCAAAACTTAAGCTACAGCATGTGTGTTGGAAGATGTGTTCACAGGACAGTGTTATCATTACACAAAATATATGCATACACTGTTCACATAAACTTTATTCAAATTTTGTTGATTGTACTTTTTAATAATATACAAATATTAAGTGTTTTATATCTACATCTTGAGAATAAAAAGAAAAGCACAGAGTATTTGAGATTAAGATTGCACTTTTACGTCTTCTTTTACGGTAACCTTGAAAAGTGTCCCTCTCAGGTCCTTACCATGCATCTACCTCATGGGAATCTATTTCGAAAGCTACAGACATAAGAATTGTTCATATAAAAGACACAGAAAAATGCGCCCAAGCAGGCCTACTTGTAGATTCCCTGGTGAAGTATATGCTTCCTGCCTGCCTGAGATGACATTTTTCATGTCAATGCATGTTCACAAGATTTGGGAGGAAATCACTTATATCACAAAAGAATTATAGGCGTAGTTTGAAGATATCTCCCAGATAGACACTAAGAAGAAGAAGACAAATTGTCACTGATGACTGCTGTGCAGGGAGAGAATTTTACTGGTATAAATGCATTTTCCTTCTATCTGTGGTTCATGCATTACTGCCCCATTACTGTTCAGGAGAAACCAGAACAAAACTCTTCACTCAGCTGACTTTGGCTGCTAGGCACAGTGAGAAAGAAAGCAGTAAGTCGGGAGACAGGTTTCTCAACAGCAATATTCTTGAAACTGTACTCACCCTTTGATTCGCCATCATCCCAGAAGAGCTCCCCTCTTGCTTCTTTGTTCTCATCCAGGGCAATCAGGAGACCAAGAGGATTCTTCCGGCTGTAAGGAATGAGAAACATGCAAGAAATAAAAGACTTCCGTCTCTAAAACTTTGGCCCACATGCCCATCAAGCTGAAAAGGGAAAAATCACTAGCATCAGGTTGCTCTGCTTTCCTTCAGGCACTAGGAGAAACTTGCCCTGAGCTTCTTTTATAGCAGTGTCACATAAGAGAGAAATGCCTCAAACATTGCAATAAACATACATGTACAGGCCAATAATATAAACGTAAAAATCACTGCAATCACTATATTAAAACTACAGCTACTACTATTATTTACAACACATCCAACTGGATGGGAAGGAAATACCAGACGATAACTGTGCAGCCACATCATATTAGTGATGCTCCCCACAGTACAAGTGCCAGCTGCCTCTGGGAGAGCCACTTTTGTGCCTCAGCAGCGTATTTCCTCAGAAAGCAAAAACTTCAGTAAGCTCTGTCTATACCATGGCAACTGCCTTATCTGGGGGCATATCATTAATCTGAGTTTAGACAAAAATGACATTTTAATTACTTGTTTTATATTTTAAAATGAAAACATAAAACAAAACTGATAAAGATAATCAGATGCAAGTAGGGAAAGAAGAAGGAAGAAAGCAGAGTTGCTTGGGATCTGTTCATTGAGCAACTCCTCTGGACTCCCTCCCAGCCCCTGCTCCTCCTGTGCCTCGCCCTGCTTCACCTTTCCTACCCCAGTCTTCACAGTTCAGCCTTCTCCATGCAACTCAGGTTACCAAGGCAATCGCCTGCTCTCACTCACTGCATGTCTCAAATAGTCAGTGCTACAGAGTGCAGGAAATACACAGATGAATAACTAACAATTCCTGAACTTTTGGACATGCTATACATTAAGAAATATTACGTTTATTTACCAAATAATCAAATCAGACGATGAAAAGAGAAATAAACTCTAAGATACCACAGAAATTGTGAGAGACTTCCAGCAATACAGTAGATGATATATTCTTGACAACACATCTATTGATATATTATTTGTCCTTAAATATATTACAAATACAAAATCCTCTAAAAATAATCGTTGGACTTTCAAGTAAATAGGGGCTAGCCAACACTTCACAGAAACAACAGGAAAGCAAATATTGGTCTCTAGCCACAAGGGAGTATAGTAAGAAAAATCTGGAATTTCCCAGGGACAAATGCCTCTGAAGGCTCAAACTGTGCCACTACACCTGATAATCCATTATAGAGAACCTGAATCTCCAATCCTCATGTGAAGCTGGGTTCAGTTAGCAAGTTCATAAGAAACCAAGATGGGAGCCGTGCCACTGGCTTGCAACCAAAGACAAGGCAATTCACCTCCGCAGGAAGGAGACTCACGTCAGACCTAATGCTCACTACACCTGAAAAGCAAAATATCAATAAACACACAAACAACAAGGCACCAAGAAACACAGTCAAAGTAAACAACTGTAGATTCATATTCTCAAAGAAACTTCACAGAGTACAATTTTCAACACAGAGCATGAAACAATCTTGAAAGAAACGAAACAGGGACAGAGGCGTTTAACATAAGGAACAGGGTATGAGCAGAACCGTAGCCCCACACTCTGATAAGGTGCAACTGTAGCAATCAACACATTACTGAGGAGAGAAAAGTGACACTGTAAAGCTTTCACCCCTCCTCCAAATACACAGACCTTGGAATTTTTCCTCAGCCAGAGCAAGGGGACACAGAGACACTTGACATGAAGACACACTTGCTTCACTGTCGAACTACGATGCTTGCACCTAGGTTGAGATTGTAACACCAGTGATACCTGCCACACACGAAGATTCATGAGAAATCAGTGTGGAGGCACTGCCCTCGCACCTGCTTTATAGCTGATGACAGCAACCAAGTGCTGAGCTTCAGTGCTAATACTGCAAGAGGCCCACATGAACCGGGAAGAATGACTATTCTGGCTGTCAGTGTGTTTGTGAAATTCAGAGGACTTAAGAATGCAGATTAGTGCCTCTCAAAACCCATCTGGCTGCAGGTGTAGACAAAAACACTCAGGAGAAAAGACCAACAGACACACAAGATACAATTTGACTACAGCTCCTAACAGGCGAGCACAAATGTCCTGGGCGGCAGCCTTCAACGGTCTTCACTAACTTCTCATCAAGAATGGAGACAGAGAAAAAGAGCTATGGATATGGAGAAAACAAAAGCAAATTTTTAAAAATTAAAAAAATATATTTTCTGGAAAATCGTTTTGGACTTCAGAATGACAATTAAGGCATTGGTAGCATTCAATACAAACCAGTGTTCTTCATATTTGCCAATCAGAGCCCTGGTCCATAATTTACCTTAAGTGAGTGTTCAGCGCAGGCTCCTGCAAGGGCAAGATGTAGCCCCCACGCACATGAAGATTAATGTGGTCCAGAGGGGCTGCCACATCCTTCCACTGCCCCCTTGCATTAATGTTCACACCCTGTAGGCAGGGAAAGGAGAGCATGAAGGCCAGGACACACACCTCTCTCGACAGTGCATTGGGCCGATATCTCTTCTGACTCTCAGAACTTGCTGCCTGTACTTCACAGTTCAGCACATACCTGCGAGGACACTTTCTGCTCACTCTCTGCTGTCATCTGCTCCCTGCTGTAATGACTTACCTTGAAAGGCTTTGTGTAACAAATACTACCCAAGATACTAGTACAAATACCAATATTGTGAGTAGTCAGCTTCAAGAAAATGTATAGAATCTCTAGTAGAGAGCACTCAGGACAACACAGGTCCCTGTGAGAAGTTCATGTTTATTTTACATTTATGTGAGTGACCAGTCATACTCAATAGAGCAATAACAAAATTGAGTTACAATGCTTAAAGTGGTTTATGCAAGACTACAAATCCTAAAGCAGGAGCACACACATCCAGGGTTTGCCATGCACAGGATCCATCTAACTCACTTGTTTATGCATTTCCCTCACCTACACAGGATGAAAAAACTTACCGTGTAGTAATCGTACCAGTGGGCTCCAGGGAAATAGGCTTTGAAACTTCTGGCATCCTGAAATTGTACACAAATGTATGGGCAGTGAGAATTTCTAAATTTTAGAACACAGAAATCAGGCCAAACAAAAGGAATGAAAAGATTGCATGGGACCCACCTGTTCCCTGTTTGCACCCAGAGGAAATTTTGCTACCCAGTTAAGTGACTTCCATAAATCTCGTTGGGATCCAGTACATCAGAGGAAAATATCAACACTGGATTATACACTTAGCCCAAACACTTAGCTAAGACATAATCTATCTGAGCTTGGGTCTGGAGCAGAACTCATAGGTAGGATAAGGAGGGTGACATTAGGTGGCATCAGACGCATATTTAAGGTGATTCAGAGACAAGTAATGGAATGGCTGTTGCAGCCAGTTGGGCTCAGTAGAAGCAAGGGAATAACACACATGTCTGTGGATAGCTCTCTTGCAAAGTGTTCTAATCGTGACAGGACACTGTAATGAAATCCATATATACTCTTCCTGCTTGGAGAAATGTAAATTTCTCAAATGTATCTTGAGGGTATTAGGACAAAATGGTTGTTGCTTTATTTGTTTGTTTTTCTTATGGTTCTAACCAGGATTGTCAGGCAGACATTAAAGAAGTGGAGGCTGATACCACAATATTGAAGTCATATTCTTTGACACAGGAGAAAAAGAGAACAAGATAGAACAAGAAGCCATGACTCAGGCAACTTCGTACCCCTGCTGGCTTCTCCTTCCCTAGTCACCCAGCCTCACAGCTCAGATCCTCCACCCACCAGCCTGGCCCTCCACACTCACAGGCTCCAGGACAGGGCTGACCAGCAAGGCCGGGCCCAGCAGGAACTGACTGTCTACATCCCAGGTCACACGGTCTGACACAAACCTGGAAGGAAAAGAAACTGGTCACAATCAGATCCCAGGGTCTGAGGAAAGACCTCAGCTTCAACTCTGTGTGAAGAATTCAGCTGCATTCACTGCCATCCTCACTTCTGAGTGTCACTGAAAATATGGAGCCCCGCTCTCCACAGGTCAGGCTCCTCTGAAGACAGAAAGATATTTCCTCACCATGGCACATGCTAAACCCCAGGTTGGCCCTCATCGCTTTCGTCTCTCACTAAGTATCTTCTTTGGTTAACTAAACTCATTTAGGCCCAGGCTCATGTAACAACAACGGTAAAAAAAAGAAATGGAGACCTGTGTCTGCATTGACAAATTACATACAATTATGCTATATTGTGTAGAATCCTTTAAGACATTTTGTCAGCTGATAAATATCTTTTCTTCAGGGACTATTAAAAGTGCAATTACCATCTCTGTCTTATGATCTTATAATAAAAGAGAAATCATATCTTCTGCTTGGAGAAATTCTCTGCATGCACTACCACTCTACAAAAAGAAATGCATTCTGCCTTAGTGCGTAAGGTACCAGGGGGACACTCACTCGTGCAGGAGAGGCCTCACGACAGTGACGCCCTCTGTGTGGGCCTTGTGCATCAAGGTGTAGAGGTAGGGCAACAGGGTGTATCTGGTCTCCAACACACTTTTTGAAATAGTCACAAAGGCAGCATCCCAGGACACAGGGTCTTGTCTCTAAAGGGGGAAAAGGACTGTTCAGCATTTTGCAAGCGGGAAATCACAAAGCTCAGAGGGTCAGTGCACATTTTCCACATGGCTCACACATAACTAAACTAAAGGTAACGACAGGGGAGACTTCAAGAATATTATGAATATGCTGGAAAGGGACACTGAAGCACTCCTAGAAAGCAAATACAAGTTTGTTTCAGATATTTCTCTCAAATAATGTAGAAAAACCTTGCTGAGCCCAATTATTCCCTACACAATACGGAAGAATATGGTTTGCTGAGAGGAGAGCTTCACAATTTGGATGATTTCCCCAAGGAAACAGTTGGTTGAACTTAGCTCAAAAACGGTTGTGTATCTTAAGTGAAAAAACAAAAGGAAAAAACAAACTACACAGCAGTCAGCGGGAGCTGAGGTCCTACCCTGGTGCCAATGGTGTTGTGGTTCCTGGAGAAGGGGTAAAAGGCCCCCAGCTGCATCCAGCGAGCACACATCTCATAATCGGCATCTTGAAAGAACCCACAGATGTCTGCCCCGGTCTGAAACAAGAGGAAATAAAACCAGGTCGGTGGTGATTTCTGAATGCTGGCACCACCTTGGAAGCAATCAGGAGGGATCTGAAGGCCACTTACATAGGACATGCCAAAGAGGCTGAACTCCATCATGCCTGCAATGGGAACCACAAGTGTGTGAGGGCGGCATCGGGCCCTGCCCGCTCCTCCTGCTCCTCCTCCCTCACCCCTCCCTGCCACCACAGCCCTGCCAACAGGCCCACTTACCAATGATCGATTTCTTCAGCTGGTCCCACGCGGCCGTGTTGTCTCCCAGCCAGTGTCCTGCCCAGCGGCCAGAAGAGGGGAATGTGGAGCGGGTGATGACAATCCCTCGCTGTCCTGTCACCTCCTGCACGGCTCTGGTTGGAGGACAGCAAGGGGGTGAAATGACACCAAAGTAGGAAAAGAAAGGCTACAGGCCTCTGCCTTGTAAAGTTCCCGGTGCCTAGGGCATGGTGAGGAACTGTTTGCCTCACGCCTGATCAGAACAGGAAAAAGTGGAACGCAGGTAGGATGGTGCACACTGATGGAGGCCATTAATATCACTGGTTTATTTTTTCAGTGTTTACCATGAGTTCACAATATGATAAAATCACGTGGTTATCCTGAAATTGTAAACAAGCACTAACTCTGTTACTTATTAACACGAGACTTGGTTTTCTATCCAGGAGGAGGAAAGAGGCAAGTTCTTGTTACAGATTCACTGAAGGTTATAAATACTATCCAGTGACTTCACAAACTAGAAAAGGTTAATTAAACAGGATACGCAGGAACTATTCAAACACAGTAGGTGAAAAATAGGGATATGTCCATTTTGAGATGACAAAAACGTACTTATCATTCTTATTCCTTTTGAGATTTCTAATCAATGCTGTCACAGCACTGATAACCCTCTGTGTGTGACCCATTTGGATTGTTAGTTTCTCTATGATCGGAAAACTGACTTATTTACTTCGGTCCTATCAGCTACAGTCATAGGGCCTGGCTGTATGCTTGCAGGCTTTTTGTTTAAGATTTAAAATGGCTTGTACTTAAACTTTCCCTAAATCTTCGCATGATACATCAAAGAACTGTAGAGATTCTACACCCATCCCTGGCTGATCCTACAGATTTTATCAACTAGAGAAGGCAGAGAGAAACTCACTCATAGGTGGGCCTAGTTTGAGACCATCCATACAGGCTGTGCACATCGTAGTGACGCACTCTGGAACCATCTGGAAGGATCTGCTCACCCTCCATGCACAGGGTCTTACTGCTTAGGCCACCATTTCTGTCCTCCAAATCTAAGGGGAAAGATTTAGAAATGTCAAAACCACCCGCAGCCTTTTTAAGGGAAGATACTCTGAATCTGAAGATTATTTCCTGCTTCCCAGGGACAAGGTAACAACAGTGGGTGCTGTGGTATGACCATTTACCCCAGAATTTTCAACATCAAGTTCACTACAGAAAGCAGAATTTCCTGCCAGAAAATTCGGGGTTCTTAAACACTACATCATTAGGGATGATACGCTGTATTTTAACTTCTAAGTCATTTTAGACAATTCTAGGAGGAAGAGTAGATTAGTGATTTCCTATAGTATAAAAAGCTGAGACATGGAACTTCATATAATCTATGGATAGTCGCCAAATTTATAGAAAGTATAATTTCTAGGGATTAAAATACAAACACAACTTCAAGGTCAATAAAGTCCATGGCCACAATAGAAGAGGATACCGTTACTTTATATCAATTAGTGGCAAAAGAAATCATTGAAGATATATTATCACCAAAAACTAAGAGAAATCATGAATTAATTGTCTCATAGATGAGTGGCAACAAGAGGTGCTTCTTGAAAGGAGAAAGCAGTGAGCTCCTCAACATTTCACCAAAGAGATTCATGGACAGCTTTGAAATCAATGTGTGAGACTTCTTTGGAGACATTACAGTGCTTCAGTGCTTTCTACCCAAATATCATATAAAATCTGAGAGGAAAACACTTAAGGTAACATCCTTATTGAATTTAGTCCTTATTCCCTTCTCTGTATAAGACATTGAACTGTGAAACTTAACAATAACTTGATTGCTCATGGATCACTCCTCTAGTTTTCCAAGAAAGAATACTATTTATTCTAAACTATAGTGAGGACTCCATCAAGCTGTGCAAAATCAATCCCTCTGGCCCCAGCATACTGCACACCATAAGTAGAAAAGTCCTAAAAGTGATTTTGTCTTGATTTCCAAAAATCATTAGATCAATTAGGGCAGGTTCTCAGGGCTCAGGATAAACCCCTAGATGCTGGGCTCTTCTAGGGGTACCCTATTTCTATCCAGGGATACACAGCAGAGAGTCACAGGGTCCTTACATGGCATATAGGGAGGATGGTTCAGAGTACCATTCCTGCAGCCTGAAGGGACAGCTCCATTCACAAAACTTGCTGGTTCATTCATGTCCTACAAAATAAGTGTTCATAGTTCATTTTAAAAGATAATCATGTCCTGTCCAGAAAAAAGAGAGTAGTGAATAAATTACTTAAAATACTGGAATCCCTAAACATGCTTGCACAAGGAAGTTCATCAAATCCAGGGAAGAACAACTTGAAAACTCAATTAATTCCCTACAAGGTGACCGATCAAAGAGTGACAAAAATTGTCTCTTGGGAAACTAAAAACTGCAAAGATTTCCTAGTAATTGCCCAGGTCTTACACCAGAACCCTAGGGCAAGATACAACGTTTGAAGGGTAGCATGGCTTCCCCATACTGAGTGACTAAGTGTTTTTGAAATATTAAAAGCATTTCTTCACTATTATTCACATGTAGGAGTCAAGGATCTGCAACTTAAGAAACAAAAAAGATATGCACACCTATCCATGTGTAAGGAACACATATGCACACTTACAATCCACATGCCGTCAAATTTCAAGCTCTTCTCTGGATTCTGTGTGTTGTTGTACAGCTCTTGAATCTCCCTCTTCCACCACAGGACAGTTGAATTACGGAAAAAGTCTGGGAAAGCCGCATAAGCTCGGTATTGCTATAAAAACAAAGTATAACTCATTTGTGCTAAATGAATGTATTACACAGCAAGCAAACACTTACTTACAATGTAACCCATGCAAAGACTACACTGTCAGGTGGTAGATCGTGATAGGCCGAACAGAACAAACCTGCGTAGGTTTCTTGAGTACAATACAGAAGAATGAGCACAAATCATATACCCTAGAGTTTGGAAGACATGCAGAGGTTGATTACCCCTACAGGTTAATATGAACAGCAACAGCAACCTCATCTCATAATCTGATGCTCTGGATGCTCAGCCTTCAACTTCTGTCCAGATATTTCCTAAACTCTTCTCAAAGACAAGGCAAGAGGCAGAACGATGATAAGGAGAAAGAGTAGAAATGAGATGTGCCGTAGCAGGTTACAACAAAACATCAGCTAGGATTGAGAGGAAGGCATACAATTTGCGCTTGTGATATTACACCTGGATGCATCTTTATTTTCTATAGTTTCTTAACTACATAAAAAGTGCAGCTATACTTTCATTCCTCTCTCTCCTTAACCTAGTACCACATTTCACATAGTAAAGGACCCATATTATGAACCAACAAATGCACTCTTATTAAAGACACACATATAAAAGTATTGTGCAGCTGTGTCTAATGTGAAATGAGGGGACCTTAGGAGAAAGTTTCAATGCCCACTCTCCCTGCACCCTCAAATAGTAAACATAATGTCCTTATTTGAACTGTAAATATAGATTTAAAGTGCCACTCTTGGCAAAAGGGAAGGGGATTAAGAAATGGAGGAAGGAAGAACAGGAACAGCAGACAGATATTAAAAACAAGAAAGATGTGCTGTGCACAAACTCGCCACGAATAATGCAATTATCACGGAATTCAAAATACGTACTAACAAAAATAAAACTTTAAAACAGGAATCTGTGAAATTGAACTGAATGTTCTTCGAAGAAAATGTTCTGATATTCTTCTGTTCTATTTTGCGCTCCTCTATTATTATGTCTCCTTAGTCAGGCATAATAATTCATAATAACTTGCAGTAAGTATTGTGTTTAATTGTAAAGTCTCATATCTTTAAGCAGCAAAATTCAAAAATATCTGTATACTCCAAGTGCCTTTTCAAGGGACATGATGATAGCTGGTATACCTCTATAAACATTCTCCTCTGATTAATCACACCATTCATTTTCTAATAGTGAAATAGCTCAATAGTATTGGGGGTAAGATTAGAAGAGCAACAGAAAGGACTTTACCTAAGGGAATGTCAGTTCCTACTCACAGTACACAAAATCAAGTGTCTACAGAAAATCACATGTCTAGAGAAAACATAAAAACATGCAAATAGATCTGCGTGCATAGACCTTTCTTACAAAAAGCAAGAAGTCACATTATTAGAAATCTTTGGAAGCATCTTCAAATGACTGAAAGAAATGAAACCATAAAACTAGGAGAAAACAAAATTCCACTCCAGGGACTCCATCTAAGGCAAGGTCAGAAACAACAGGATACAGAGGGAACAGAAGAGTAGGATGAAAAGCAACTATTAGCTATGTCTGCATTACAATTTAATCAACAAGAGGACGCAAGTGGAAATTAAGCCAACCATGTTATATTAACCTCAATAAGTCACACTCGAATCATTCATTTCCATTAACCAAATGTGAGGTCAGCTGTACTCTGTCAACATTCCACCCTACCTCTTTGCTTATACTTACTTGGATATTGAACCAGAGCTGTGCACACCCGAATGACTGGATCAAGAATTGCTTATTCCAATCCACTTTGAGTACTAAACTGCAATTCCTGGTCCCCAATCCAGGATTACTAAATTAAAACTACAAAATTTGAACTCTAAATTTGCTTTTTGAGCTAGAATGCAGCTAAGCAGCACTGTGCTTGCTTGGCAAGCATAAGGTACGGATTTAGACTCCAAGTATAGAGAGAAAGAGAGAAAGGGAAGAAGAAAGGAAGGAAAGAAGAAAGGAAGGAAGGAACGAAGGAAGGAAGGAAGGAAGGAAAAAGAAGAGAGGGAGAGAAAGAAAGAAAGGAAAATTTTGCTTTCTATGGGGTTTATTAATTTATCTATTTGTTTAAAGAAAAAAAGAATAAAAACAAGACAAAAGGAAAAAAGGTAGAAGTATTTCAAATAAGAATTTAAAAGAACTATATTATCATTAAAAAATTATTAGTTGATGTTACACATTGTCCTCTTTAATACTTGAGTATTTGTTTTGTTGTTTTATACAACCCTCAGGAATGTCAGACACGTACATCATAAACTTTCCTTCACAAGCCTCATGAATAACGGATCTTATTAATATAAAAACTTGTAAGAATTCCACTTACTAAGAGTCTCTTGGGGTTCCAATAATAAATTCTGTGATTCCAAATAAAGTGTTTCCCTCAAAAGCAAAATTGTCATTTGGAGCAACTGAATTCTATGGGCGACCCTGGACACCACACACTGAAAGGCACATGGTGTTTCCCAATCACTGTGTGATAATCAATATTGCACCACAGGCCTCCAAATAACCTCATTAGAGTCAGTAGTCACTCCAGTGGCTGATGGGCTGTAGGTTTCATATGCTAATACGCAACCATATGACGAATGAAGCAGCCCCACTATCAATGCAAAAATATAACTATGGAATCCTGTGTCCACCAGTGCCTCTGCCTGGCACATTTGTGTGACCACGGGATCTGTGTGAAACACAGAAATTCATTTGATTATTTGTAAGAATGGAGGAAAGGAGAATGGATAGGTCATTTCCCTCAAATTCTCATCACATCTTACATAGGTAGATAGACAGACAGACACATAGATACTTGTAAAAGATCACAAAAAGAAAACAATATAGAGCTCAGTCTGAAACTCTCTTGCAAATTTGAGAAACGTGCCCCAATCAAATGCAGTCTCTTCTACTGCCTCTACGGACAAAACATGAAGACATATACAGCCCAAAGACAGGCATCCTGTTCAACAGTACCTGTGTCATGTTTTAGAGCTAGGGCACTACTGTCAACTAGGATACATGCAGTCAGAAAGTAACACCACAAAAGAATACATGCCTAACCAGTCATACCTATTTTCACTATTCCAGGAGAGCTGTCCCACCTGAGAAATTTCTCCTCAGATATGCAGGTTCGGTATAATATTATTCTTCTATCCAACACTGATAATGTGCCTTCAGGACTACCTTATAATGGGAAATCTTTCACATAAACCCCCATCCATCAGATAGAATCCGATATTTTTTAAGAGCAATTTAAAGGGCTCTTGGCCTTGGGCTTTGAGTAATACTATAAAACTTTACTGCTGTGCTTTCTTCTCACAACACTGATAAACATTTATTCATTCTTAAACTGACAGAGTTTCATAGTAGTAAAATGTCCACCACCTTGTTGACCACACAGGCCAGATATTGGACCCCTTATGCCTTTCAGTACTACTGGTGGTAAAAGAAAAATATCTCTTCAATGACTTAAAAACAATTCTATGCAGTTCCTTGGGCTAAAATATCCTATGGAAAGAATAATCATTGCAGAAAAAGAGTGAAACAAAGTCAGGAGAGATAATGATTTTTAAGAACTAAGGGAACCCTGCTCAGAGATGTTATCAGAACAGTGGGTAACATCACTTCACGGTGTACATATCACAGGGTAGAATACAGTTGAAGCTACTGAATAACAAGCAGCACCAATTCACTCAGGTAACAAATGATTGATGATGCTGGACAGCATTTATGTCCAGCTGTAGGGGCTATCAGAATCCATTGCAAACAAGAAACTGTTCCTAGGAAAGAAGACTTTTCAAGACAGATGGGAAATTAAGGAGAAAGAGAAAAGTGGAAAGAGTCAAGATTCAAGGAACATGGCAGTGGGGTTTCATATATAACAAGGCAGAGAAGAATAAAAGAACAAGTGATGTGCAGAGAAAGACTCAATAACTAAAGAGAAAGCTTGGACACAGTAAGTAAGAGAGTTATCTGAACAACTACAAACACATTGATTCAGAGGGAAGTAGCACTTGTACATGAGGTGTAATCAGGATTTCAGGGGCCTTTGAAATCTGACAGCTTTGAGGGCGAAATTACCAGAGTCATCTAAAGCCATGAAAAAAATCTGAAGATCTCTCACTTTCCCAAGGATAACAACACCTTATCAGTACCTTCATTGCTACAGGAAACAGATCTTTACTGTATATGAAGAAATCTGCACACAGACTTATGTACACTTAGGACATAATTCCTAAGTGTTTATCCTTTGCTGAACCCAATCCATGGCAGGGAATTTCCAGAAACCTGGGTAAGGCTCCTTGCTCCCAAAAAACCCTCCACAAAGATGCACAGTGGGGCTCTTACCTCTACTTGACTATCCCAGTCTAGAGAGGGATCAACAACAACATCGGGGAAATCAGGCCAAACCTGTGGAGAAACAAACATTCAACAGCAATGCACCATACAGTATTTCCCAAGAAAATTGAAACTATGCTTTAACGGTCACTAATGCATCAATTAGCATGTATGTCTAATCTAGAGGGACTGAAGACCTGGTCAAGATGCCCAACTGCCTGTATGAGGGCTATGGCAAGAGGATGAAATGAGAAACGGAGACAACTTGAGTAATGCATGGTGGGGTGCTGGGAGCCCCATGCCTCAGCAGGGGCAGGGACCAAGATACTCCAATGCAGCCACTTTCTAATGGTTGCATAAAGTATAACTAGCACAAGATTCAAGGTCTGCAGTTTCAGGAGTAAATGAATAATCCTGGAAAGACTCAGGAGTGTAGAGATGATCTATGCTAAGAAGGATCTTGCCCTGCAGCATTCTTTTTAATCTTAGGAATTTTACTTTACTATTAGTGGGTGGCAGATGATGGCCCATGAAAAAGAATTAATGAGAAGTCTCCAAAGGTGATACCCTAATCTCAAATCTACATTTGAAACTTAGGGAACTGTGCAAAATGAGCCACTGTGAATTTGTGGTCTCCAACATAGAGCCAGGTAGATTCTACAAAATTCTCGCCTGTACCAACTAAACTTGATTGAAAAATTAAAAGTATGGACCTCAGATCCCAAATGCAAAGGACCAAGAAACAATTCTCACAAACATTCTACCACCTCTAAGACACGGCCCTAGCCTGGGATTGGTGGATCATCCATCCCTTAGGTCATACCTTTCCCCAGACAATGCCTCCATCATTTGGATACTTGATGAAGACATCATCTTCCACACCCCGAGTGAAGGCAGGGTAGGGCTGCGTCTCATTGCCAGAAATGGCTGGGTCCTGAAAGCAAAGCACAAGTCAGGTGGGGAAACCACAGCCAGGGAACGACAAAGGGGCAGGAGACAGGGGAATTGTTGACACAGGAGTCTCTCGCTTCCATCTGAACTTTAATACATCCATCAAGCCTAGAATATCAAATTCTTATTGTGATTCAATTTCTCTTCTTGCAGCACAAAAGAAAATACAGCCTAATGCCTTCTCCATGGAAGACAGCCACTGCGCATACTAGTCACATTCACACAGGACTAACCAAGATGAGGATGACCCGCATCCCATCGGCCTTCAGGCGATCAATCAGAGCCGGTAACCCAGCAAACTTGGGGCTGAGAGTGAAGTCCAGCTGCCGCTCCATGTAGTCGATGTCTGAGTACTGCACGTCCTGTGGGAGGACATAAGGAAACACAGGGGCTCAGGTGGTGCAATCCAATTTTGAAAGGCTGCAATCGTCCAACTGATGGGGAATTGAAAGGTTTCTCGCGAGCCCTTCAAATCCTAACTCTGTCATGTGTTTGGTATGTGCCGCAGGAAGTTTATATAAGTTTTTCTAGTGTTAAGTCATAAAATAATGTAAATCAGTAACATGTAGAATGATAGTGTATTCAGAAGGACTTTTACCATGATAAATAAAAACTCTCAATGCGAAAGTGGCTGTGTAAAACTTGATTATAAACAGGCGCTTTGCTTATCCTAGGAGAGCACCCAGGATCACACAGAATCCTGTTCAGAAAATATAATGAAAATTTTTAACTCATAACACAAAGTGGATTGTAAAGTACTATGTGACTAAGGAGAAAATTGTAATTGCTGAGGAACATCCAATGTGGGAGGTAATTGGGTAAAGTTCTCTCATTAATTCATACTTTGTGATACATTTTCCATTAATGAAACTATTATAAATAACAGAACAGCAAGTAGACTGGTTTGTAGGAAAGGGCTCCATGGAAAATTTCTGATATTTTGCAGCCCCCTTATTCTGCAAACTGATTGAATAATTTGAGCACGTAATCTGAAGCAGCACAGAAACAATGAGAGATATAAGCAGGTGAGGCCTTTACTGTGAGCACAGAGAGCTTCATGGGGCAGGGGTATAGAGGCTCTCAAATGAGAACAAAAAAGTCTCAATACATTTATCAGTTTGGCTGAGGGAGGAGTGTGGGAAGTGGGAACATGACATATTAACTGCTGATTTAAGGGAAACATCTCCCTGTGGAAAACAGTACACAGGAAGATTTACTGGCATCTTGAATTAGAGGTTGAGTGGTTGTAGAGTCTTGGGATTGGAAAAGGCTCGAGTCATGAGCAAAAAGGGAGCCGGAGGTTTATCCCTGGAAAGAGAAGGAGAAGGTAGAAGATATGCTTGGAGAGATAAAATTGTTTCTCTGTCTCAAGTAACAAGTTGGGAGCTTGTAGCTAAACCCCAGGCTGGCAGACCTATCACGAACCCTTGTAGGCAGCGAGGGTCCTACACAGATAAAATGAAGTGGCACACCAAGCACTGGGATTCAGAACACGCCTCTACTTGTGAAGGTTTGATGACATGTGAAGTCATTTTTTTAACCACACACGATTTTTCTTTTGGGGTGTTCAGTTATCACTTTCTCTTTGTTGTTTTGTTCCTGTTTTCTTTTGTTTGTAATACTGAGGCTTGAACAGAGAACCCTGCACTAGTCAGACAAGTGCTTTAAACCTGGGCTATATCCCTAGAAATTTTATTATGCTGTTGTGAGACACGATCTTAAGTTGTCCAGCCTAGATCCACAGTGCTGATCTCTCAACTTTAGCCTCATGCATAGCTGTAATCAGCCACCTGGGCTCATTTGCTGAGGCATACTTTATTGTTATGGAATGAAGAACATTTCACATAATTTATGTAACTCATATAAGAGTAACAAGAGAGCATGATATGGGAGACAAAGCTTGGATCATTCTTGATAAGGGGTGACAAGGTGCCACCTGCCTTACAGTGCTGGGATTAGGCATCCTGGGACATCATTTGAGAAAAAACTTTGTGTCTTTGTACAACTTCACAAATGTCCAACAAACAAACCAGATGCAGAGATGAATGAGTTGTCTCCAAGATCTCAGAGCTAATGCACAATGTCCTTTACGTACATAGGGGATCTTGGCGGCCACCATGTCATCATATAGGCTGGCAATCTCAGAGTCATTCTCATATCCATAGCGACACAGCTGGAATCCCAGGGACCAGTAAGGCACCATCACAGGCCGACCAATCACCTGGAAAATACACAAAATACAAATATGTTTGGGAGAAGTCAGGTTTAAGCAGCACATACAGTAATAAACATGTTCCTTCAGGGCTCTGAGATAGAAAACCAACAGTACAAATGCAAAGTTAACTGAGGTGTCAAGCTCCTGAGCTACCAGAATACCTGGAGAAAACTGCTAAGCTAGGAATTGGAGCAAATTTGGTTTTACTATGATTCCTATAGTTTGTGTATGGCTAGGAGCACAGAACACAGAGAAAAAATTTCTGGATTGATGGACAGGCTCCATGTGTGCTAGTTGTGAGATATTATAAAGCATACATTCCTGCTTGTTTCTTCACCTGTCAAAGACAATACCACTAGTGAACAACAACATAGAAAAATGGCTTAATCTAAATTACTCAGGAGTGCTCTGGCATTCACAAAGTAAAAACTAAATGAAATAAAGAATTGCATGGGGTTTTTTGCCACAACTCATATGTTACCTTCTCTTGCTCACCCATATCACTAAGTCTATCACGACTACAGACAAAACATTCACCACAGAACCCTCGGAAAACACCCACAATCCACCTGCTTCACTGTCATCACTATCACCATTCCATCACCTACACCACAAAGGTCAGGATCACCATAAAAATCATTACACTCACAGCCACTCCCATCCACACTATGGGAGCTACTCTCTCCATTAACAACACTAGGACCGAACATCACCAAAACCATTATCACCATAACCACCCACATCCTACACTAGTCTGAACACTGCAATTGGTACCATGACTGCTGTACCCTCACTGCAATGAGCAGAGAGCCTATGGATGTAAGGATTCTGGAAATGCATCTATTGTTACTCGGCATGACCCATCTTTGACAAAGACCAGCTCTACCTGTCAACTGAGATTTAAACGAGTGAAGACTCTTTTGAGAACACAGAATGAGTTTAACACATACTTGAGAAGCTAATCAATTTGCTCTTACCTCCGTGTACTGCTGAGTGACAAGTTCTGGAGTTGGGCCCAAGAACACATAAAAGTCCAGAATTCCCCCCGTGGTGCGGTAGGTCAGGGCAGGCATGGGCTGGAACGTCACATCTGAAAAGATAGAAAAATGATGCCAACAAACTATAATGATGGGAAAAGCCAACAATGGGGAATAACTAGCCTCACATTCATACTGTCTCACCTGGGAACGTCAAATCTGAAAAGATAGAACTAGGTGGAAATCTCCATGATGAGGTTCCTACAGTCTCCAAACTAGGTGGAAATCTCCATGATGAGGTTCCGACAGTCCCCTTACACCTTACAGAGTGAAAGGCAGACAGTCGGCTAGAAATGTGGAAGTGCTAGCCCAAAGGCTCCATCCCTGGATGATTCCCCCTTCGTGGGTTTTATTATCTTGTACATGTTTTGCCATTCTCTTTCTTCAAAACTATTACAACTTTAATATCACAAAAATTTAGGGACTCACGGCAATTTGCAGAAATATTCCTCAGACTTTTGTGTACACTTCACTTTTGTGTACACCCCATGGATAACCTTTTCTGAATCATTACCATACATTGCCAAAAATAGGAGATCAGCAGTAGTAAAACACTACTAAGTGAATTTACTTACATTTCACCAGTTTTAATTCATGTTTCTTTTAAACTCCGTGTTTTTTCTGTTTTGTATCACATGAATTTTATTCACACTTCCTAGACAGGCAGTGAGTGCAGAGACCCACAGATTGGCAACTGATTCAAGTCACACAGTTGTTCCCACCCGGTGATCTAAGGATATGGGAGGTTTTATTTACTTTTTTATGTGATTCTTCCCAAAACAAGGGTTCAACTACCTTGCTGGTATATGTTACTCAAATGAAATGAAGAGAATATTAAATTTAAAGATAAAATTACTCGCCACAGGTTGAATATCTCCACCTCTGAATGCAGCCAGATAACACACATTCTAACATTACTCAGGAGAAGTAGTACGCACAAACAAAGGGAGCACTGGCATCACCTACCCATGGCATTGCTGTTCAGCAGCAGCACACTGTGGGCACTGCCGTCCTCCTCGAGTCCCATGTAGTAAGGGTGGACGCCATAGGTATTCAGCTTATACTAACATCAGGGGGGAGAAGGGAAACAGGGTTAGCACACACTGTGACACATTAGGAAATTCAGCCCATATGTTTATTAAGATGGGTCTTGCCTTTCCTGAGAAGTAAGTTAAACACAGGCAAACGAAGCTGACCAGGTATGGGCCCACTTGTCTCAGAGCACAGTGTGACAAGCCCCACCCAGCCAGGGAAGACGAAGCACAAAGCACACACGCTGAAGGCAGACAGAGGCAGAGACGCATGCTCACCCCTGGGGGCTGGTCTCGGGAAAACATGCCCCACGTGTGCCAGTTCAGGTCTCTCCGAAAGGCCGTGTGCTCCGTTTCACCAAAGCCATAGATGTAAGAGGAGGGCAGGCGGGTGGAGATGCGGAGGAACATGTCATTGAAGGTGAAGCCCAGGACCTGCGAGTCCCAGCTGAGAAGCGCACAGGTAGGTTATAAAGGACCTCAGCTTTCCTTACTGAGTTGGAGCAGCTGACTTTCCAAGGGCAACAGAACTGCTAATTGTCCCCTGCCAACAGACCCTGCTCCTCTCCCAGTACAGCACAAAGTCTATGTGGATAAATAATCACAGATATCTTTGCTCAAAGCAAAATCATCCTTCCTTCCTCTGGTTTCTCTACCACAATGTCCTTTCACTGCTCCCCTGACAACACTAAAGTGAATACTTCCCACCATCTCATCTGCCACCCTCCATACCAGCCCCGCCTTCTGCTCTTGCTCTTAAGCTCTAGTTGTCTTTTGCATGCTGACTGATATTTCTGAGAGAACCAAATATCAGGTTCTTCTACTGTCTATATTAGCAGAGTCCTCTCCAATAAAGACCATTTAAATGAAGCCTTTAAGTTGCACCCCATCTCAACACATGCAACATCCCAGCTTCACACCTAACACCCACTTCCTTATGGGCTGTTCTTCTAGCAGTAAGTTTTCCTCCTGTACCATAACCTATGCACTTATTTGTCCCTCTATCAAGAATATATTTCCCTTGCCCCAGAACATAGCATGCACTTCAGAGCCCTCCTCTACATCCAGACCCTACCTCAAATACCACCTCTGGGACAGGAATACTCTGGTCACACTGTCAAAACAGTAAGCTCGCAGAACTCTAGATTTTCCTGTTCCCTGTCCTACACAACAATTATCTGCCACAACATGCAACCTAGAAAAGCAGGTCATATCTTAACAACATGCCACTAAATAGTGAGTAGCTGGATGATGTTCCAGGAACACACAAATCTCTCAGCAATGTTCTAAAGTGGCAAAGGAGTTCTGATTAAACAGATCTAAAGGAAAATCCTTATTTACAGATCTGGAAATGGAATCTGGAAATGAACTGTGTCTGGTTTCCTTCAGGGTAACTCCAAGGACAAATGGCTCACAAGGGACCAGAAAGTAACCAGAAATTCCAAATCATGCTTACATGACAGTGCCTGTACTCTTCCGGCGAATTACTACCCCAAATGGATTACTGGTGATGAGCACATCATAGAGCCGGCTCTGCGGGGTGCTGGAGGGAATCTTGGGGAGATTCAGAGGTACTGGGACTTCATAACGAATGCTGTTGGGATCATAAATCTAGAGAGGAAACAGATTTCAGGGAAGGAAAGAAAAATGGGGAATACACACTATATACAGACACGACTGTAGTTCACAATGTTATAGGATTGAAAATAGCTCAAAGGCATGAATTGGAATATTCTCATTACAAAGAAATCAGAAGTATGTGGCATTAAAAAAGAAACTCAGCCTCCTAAGTTGATCGATTCACAATGCAGAAATGTCTCAAAGCATCACAGTGAACACTACAGAGATCCCCTAATATTACTGTCAATGAAAGCTCCTTTCAGGCAAGGAAAGTACAATGCATAGCTATACTTTAGCAGTACCTGACTACCTCAATAATCTAGATATGCTATACTTGTATTCTGTAAGAATCTGACATCTGGATTTGATCTGATTTTGTCAATCTACACTTTTAACGCCTCAGCAAAACATTCATCTTAACATGGGTACTAACTTGTAAAATAAGTTTTAAACCTCAGTGTGCTATTAATATTCTTCATTTGTGTGAGTACATGAGCTTTGTGAATACCTGGAAATTATTCATAATAACAATATAATCCACGAAAAACATGAGCTATTTTGTTGTTCACACAATGCTGGATGTTCTAGGTGAAAATCCATTGATTTTGCAAAGTATCTGCTGTGCCTTAATGTATGTACTGAACACTAGGGATAGGAGCTCAAGGAGAAATAGTTATTGTGTTAAGAAACACACATACTCATGTAACAGAAGGAGAGAGATTCACAATACTGAAGTGATGTGTGGTAATGCAGACCAGCTGTGAGATTATAAGGAAGGAAATGTTTTCCTCTGTTTCTAGGAGATCAGAGTCTCAGTGACAAATACAGAGTGAGGATTAAAAGTGTTTTAGGTAATAACCAAGCACAAAGATAAGATTAAAACACTTGGATAAGATAATAGGAAAGTCAAAGACACAGGAAATTTTTTGGCTTAAGAGAAATACACATATTTAGAAGATAGTCACCATACAACAACTTGAACAATCAAATTACTCATTTTAAATCTGTAGATATGCATGGCTTGCCCCAGATGTAGTGAGGATACACACAAACAGCTTCAGTCTCTCACTGGTCCCATGTGAAGGGAAGGTTCCTAAATGTCCTCTCCACTTCTCATTCTCCCAGCTATTTTTCTTAGAGTAGCCTTGATCAGCTCTCCAAATGCAAGTCTGGGCAGATCTCACTGAACTACCCATCTGCTCTCACTGTTCTTTTGATTGGAATTATCATGCAGCAAATAATTTGAAAGAAAAAACTAATCAGGTAGGGAGGTACATTCTTGCAATCTCAGTACTCTGAGAAGCTGAGGTAGCATGATCACAAATTCAAACACAGGTGAGGGGATAGAGCAACTTAGTGCCCTGCCGTGAGGTTGTAGTTTAGTGTAAAACATTGTGCTCAACCTCAAGTACTAATATGAAGTCACAGCTCATAAAAAAAGAGGAAACTTATTCAAAGAGTATCATGAAAGTTCCATAGCAGCCACCGTGGGAGGCAGGCATTGTGGCACTTGCCTTACTCCCAGTATTCTGGCAGCTTGAGGTAGGGGCAACACCATAAGTTCAAGCCCAGCATGGCCAGTGGGTGAGTTAATGAGACCCTGCCTAACAATTAAGAAATAAAAAGGGAGGGGGAGGTATCTCAATGTAAAGAGGCGGTGTTAAATTCCAAGTGCCAGAAAAATAAAAGTGGTACTAAAAAAGGTTGTGTCAGCACCTGATACTTATCCAGTGTTTACCTTAAACTGCAGCATTTCATCCTTATGGTAGGTCACTTGCAGGCGCAGGGGGCTCACAGGGGTGGAGGGGAAGGCGTTGGCATAAGAAGAAGACTTTAAGGAGATGTCAGCGCTGGCGCCCTGTGAGTCATACTGCACATTGCTGACAGAGTACAGATCGGTGACAAAATAGCAAAATGGGACACCTGAGGTATTGGATTCCTGAAAAGTAAAGTCAGAATCCTAGTCAGCATCTATTCTATGAAAGACTTGAGACAGACAATTTATGTGGCGATGAAGGCACCACTTACTCACTTATATATCATTTGGTAATGCCAAAAGATTACACTACTGATCTCCAAACATGATACCCAGTACAATCATCCAACCCTCCCCCACATATTCACACACACATACACTGCTTCTCAAGCCCTTGCCTTCTGTTGGTTGTACCTGGGTGTATAGGTACCAGGACCATGCTCATGAAGTTGTAGACAAAGAGCAAAATATTTCAGTGAGCACTAACAGCATCAGCACACTTACCGCCCACACACAGCCACGGGCAATGCAGGCTGCTTCAGAAATGCCATGCTCATCTGGGTAACAGTCTATTTTCTCTGTGTCCTTTATGTTTAGGCTCCACTCCACTGTGTATGCCTCTCCCAGGACAAGATTAATATCTGAGATAATGGCAACCTACAGAGATGGAGAAGTCACAGGAAATTCACGCTCGGGACTAAGGCTTTGCAAAATCAGAAATCTCCCTTTAGGGAAAAAATTGTCATTAGGTGAGACCCTACGATTCAAACAATATGTGACTAGAGTTTATATGAAGTCTTTTCTATAAATATAGGGCAATGTTATATTATACTAGGACAAATATTACCATTCTCTCACAATGTTCTACTTTATATAATGCAAAAAAAGTCAAGTAAAATCTATTGTGTTCACCACTTTTTTCTCCTTCCCTAACTCCTCATCTTTCTCCTTATTGTGGCAAAAACATTCTCTTCTGCTTTTCAAAATCGAGTTTTCCTTCTTGTTCTCAAAAAACAAGAAGGAAACTTAAAAAACAATTGTATCCATAGTCCGCAATATTCGGAAGCATACAAAGTCCTATGGCTGGGTGTGTCCATTATTCCATGGAATCTAATGCAAAGTGTTTCAATTTTTAGGTTCTGTTTTACCAGCTTCAAAAGTAATGAGGTGTATAGAGCATAAACATTTCTTTCATTTCCTAGAGCTCGGGTTCTTCATTTCTGAAAACCTATTTACTCAAACTTGTAAATCTTTGCTGCACCCCCTGCAGAAATCCAAACTTCACATTTTTCTATACCTGAGTCTTATGTGGCGCTCTTCTTTAAGTAGCACTTCCCACAGTCAGCATTCTCATTTGACTGAAGCATGAAGATCACATTTGATCCTTCCAGTCTAAATCAACTTGCCTTTCCTGTCCTACTAATCCCTACACTGCATCATCAACTCAATAATCCCTACTGTCAGCATCTTTATGAGAAACTTCGAGAACTAAACCAGGTATGGCTTTCTCACTGGGCCACCTAAAACTCTTCAAAATGGGACCACAACTTTCCCACAGACCAAATCAATCTCTTCAAAAGTGAATCTACCAAAGATTTTATTGAGACATTCACAGACCAAAGCTCTTCCAAGTCTTAGGTTGGCTTATTCTAATGTGTCAACATGAAACATTTTAAACTGATAAATACTCATTTCTAGGAAAATGGTATCCATAGTGAGGTTCCACTGCATTGTGCCTTGTCTTTATAATGCATTTCTTTGTTGTTCATTATTTCAGTCTAGGATACCAAGGTTCCACTAGCAGTCATGGCTCAGTAGCACATCACTTGCCAAGCATACACTACACCCTTGGTTCAGTCTTCAGCACTGCAAAATACAATACCAAACTCACCAAATCAAAGCTAAATTTTAGTTGATGACGCATGAGAATGACTAAGAAAAGGTAAATTCAAATCCCTGGAAGGTTCCTCACCACGTGTTTATTTGTTGATGTAAAGTCCTGCCTCTGAACTTTCTTTCATCAGCTTTCAATTTTTAAAGCTATCTCTTGGAGAGAGGCATGGATAATTAACCTAGGCAGCCAGTTCCTTTAACAAGAGAAGAAAAGACCTCAATCTTGAAAACTTTGAGCCTCTGACCCAACACCAGGATATCTCTCCCTTCTGTATTTATTACAATATTCCAATTGATTATCACTTGGACTTTTTTTTCACTCAAAGCTTGGATCTCCTACCTGACACATGATCATCCAAAGCCATTGCTTTCTCTAAGAAACTTGGCTCAGCAATAACCATAAGCTTTGCTCATCATGTACTACATAAATTATAAATTGACATCTCTCAATGTTGCTTTATCTTTGTAGCCTCCCTTTTCAAGAGTTTGCTGTTTATAAATTCTCTCTTCCCATAACCAAACTCAACGAAACATTTCCTTTGGTCTTATCTGAATTAATACATTTGCCTAACAGAGATTCAGCTGCCTTATCTGTATGTATTTTTAAATGGCTTGTTCATAGCAATAAACATGAGCCTCTGCATATATTTATTTATATCTTTATAATGAATATATCCTCAGTATGAGTTCTTGGAAGAAATTATCACATCCCATCAATCTGCAATTATAAGTAGATATGGAAATGAAATTACTTCCATAAATGTGTAAAGTTGACTACCATATAAGCTGCAAGCGCAAATATTGCTGAAGGATTTGTCATCAGGCTTTCTTGGATTAAAAAGTCCTTATAGTGCTAGGATCTCAGAGCAACTGATTACAATGTGTTAAAGAGGGTCATGTCTGAATTTCACTGATGGAGACTTACTATTTTCCTATTATCTAATGAAAGAAGCAGGAATTTGATAGGATCATAGATTACTTACCTTAATGTGACTCTTGAGCACATACAGTATTTGTTGGACTCAGTTTCAGTACAGAAGGATAAAAACAAACACCCACCACGATTTTTATTTATCAGAACCCTATATCCCACCTTTACATTTTACCATCAGTCACAGGTTCCCAAATCCCTTTTCCCTTGATCCTGTTGCCACTTTCCTTACTGGTCTTCTTGTGAACATGACAACTCTTTCTCAGAACGAAAAATCACTGAAGAGTGCAGAACATTTAGGTAGAGATGGGTGAGGAAGAAGAGACCACTCCACAGTAGCTCCTCAACACACTCTTAGTCTGTCTCTCTGTCTCTTTCTCATTTTCTCACCAGATCCTTTGAATTCACTATTCATCACTCACAAGGATCTCTGATCCTTCAGCAACAAATGACAGGAAAAATGTCACAGTGCTTTGAAGAAGAATAAAACAGACGCATTCACACAATGCAGTGTTACCTTCAGATTAGGATCATAAGTGACATTAGGAGAAGCTTGACTCAGGACACCATTGTGTTTCACTGTGACATTGATAGGTTCCTCTATTCCAAGTATTTTAATCTCCTGAAAGGCTAAATTATTGGGGTCCTTGTAGGTCGACTGAGAAATCTTCACCTCCAAGCGGTTCTGCAAAACAATTAAGCACAAAAAAGCACCAAAGGGTTACCTGTAAGACACACATGCTCATGTACAGTCATACAAATGCTACACCCAGGAGCAGAAACTTCCTCTTGCTCTGAATGCTTCAGATTATGCTACTGATCGATGCACAGTCAAGGAGCATAATCTTATTTGAATTAAATTAGGTATAAGAAAAGAGCCAGCACCATGCACGCAGACAGTTGACAAATCTATATTTATAAACACTAGCTGCTTTGATTTGCCAATACGAGTGTCTCCTCTAGTTTACACACATGGTTACTACTGGCTGTTATACCCTAAAAGGAAATATCTCCAACTATCACCCTTAATCCCAGTAAGTTAAATACATAATCAAACATATCAACAAGCACATATGTGCTAATGGTCAGATGAAAGCCCACAGGTAAATAAAATACATAAAAATGCAGTACTCACTTGGGTGGCAGAAAACTCACATAAAAGGTAAACGTTATTGGCCACAGTATCTGAAAGCAGAAAAAAAGTCAACTCAGACTCTGCTCACCAAAGCACAAACCTCATCTGCCTCTCCTTAAAGCTGACTCTGTCTCACAGATGGCAGGAGTTCCTTGCTGTACATCTGCCATGACTTCTTTATTCACTCTTCAGTAAGTGGAACCATGGACTGTCTCGGGATCTCAGCTGCCTTTAACATGGGAGTGTACATTCCTCTTTGATAGGCTCACTACAATTTTTGAATAGACACTAGAAATGAGATTGCCAGATCACATAGTTCTACTTTTAATATTTTATGGAACATTTACATAGCTTTATGTAATGGCTGTATAAATTTATATTTTTACCAAGAAAATATCAAGAGTTTCCTCCATTCCTCAGAACCTTTGGGAACACTGCAGTCTCTGCTCTTTCCCATTGCACCGTTCTTGATAACCCTGAGTCGATGTATCACTGCAATTTTTCATCAGTATTTCTCTTCAGCTTAGTGATGAGCAATACGTTCTGCATACTTGTTGGCCAGTGGTAAGTCTTCTTTGGAAAAAATGTCTATTGGACTTATTTTTAAGTCAGCTTATTTATTTTCTTTCAACTGAGTTATAAGAGTCCCCGCATGCTTTTATATATAAACCATTTTATTACAGTTGAAGCTTGCACACATGTCCATTAATATGTGGGCTCACTTTTTATAATGTTGGATTCTTCTTTATGCATAAGCCTTTTACTTTGATGTCATAACACACGTTTTGTTTTTACTCTTGTTGCCTGTTTTCAGTGTCATATTCAAAATTGATGACAAGGCCAGTGTCAAAAAATTTCCCTATTTTGGGAGTTTCATACTTCCAGGCTTTACATTTAAGTTTTCAAATCATTTTCTTAACACTCAAGATTTGGACACAACAAGTATCCATCAACAGATGAGTGGAAAGATACACTGCGGAACTTACAGAGAGCAAGGTATTATTCAGCCATAGAAAATGTGACCAACTTTGACATTTTTGACAACATGGATGACAAGTGAAATTAACCAGAAAAAACTGAATGTTGTATGGATTCATTTCTGTGTGGAGATTTATAAATAGACTCTGAAAAAGTTAGACAGATACAAGCAAAAGGTGCAACAGCGGATGTAACAGAGAGAAGAGTGGAAGAAAACAAGAAATATTGGTTGGAGTGTGAAACCTTGAATTATCAGAACAAATTCCAAAACTTGAGCTACAGCATGTGTGCTGGGAGATGTATTCACAGGACAGTGTAATCATTGCACAAAATATATGTATACACTGTTCACATAAACTGTATTCAAATTTTGTTGATTGTACTTTTTAATAATACACAAATATGAACTGTTTTATATCTACATCTTGAGGATAAAAGAAAAGCACACAGTATTTGAGACTAAGATTCCACTTTTACTTCTTCTTTTACTGTAACCTTGAAAAGTGTCCCTCTCAGGTCCTTACCATGCATCTACCTCATGGGAATCTATTTCGAAAGCTACAGACATAAGAATTGTTCATATAAAAGACACAGAAAAATGCGCCTAAGCAGGCCTACTTGTAGATTCTCTGGTGAAGTATATGCTTCCTGCCTGCCTGAGATGACATTTTTCATGTCAGTGCATGTTCACAAGATTTGGGAGGAAATCACTTATATCACAAAGGCATTACAGGGATAGTTTGAAGCTATCTCCCAGATAACCACTAAGAAGAAGAAGACAAATTGTCACTGATGACTGCTGTGCAGGGAGAGAATTTTACTGGTATAAATGCATTTTCCTTCTATCTGTGGTTCGTGCATTACTGCCCCATTACTGTTCAGGAGAAACCAGAACAAAACTCTTCACTCAGCTGACTTTGGCTGCTAGGCACAGTGAGAAAGAAAGCAGTAAGTCGGGAGACAGGTTTCTCAACAGCAATATTCTTGAAACTGTACTCACCCTTTGATTCGCCATCATCCCAGAAGAGCTCCCCTCTTGCTTCTTTGTTCTCATCCAGGGCAATCAGGAGACCAAGAGGATTCTTCCGGCTGTAGGGATTGAGAAACATGCAAGAAATAAAGACTTCCGTCTCTAAAAACTTTGGCCCACATGCCCATCAAGCTGAAAAGGGAAAAATCACTAGCATCAGGTTGCTCTGCTTTCCTTCAGGCACTAGGAGAAACTTGCCCTGAGCTTCTTTTATAGCAGTGTCACATAAGAGAGTAATGCCTCAAGCATGGCAATAAACATACATGTAAAAGCCAATAATATAAGCGGAAAAATCACTGCAATCACTACATTAAAACTACAGCTACTACTATTATTTACAACACATACAACTGGATGGGAAGGAAATACCAGACGATAACTATGCAGCCACATCACATTAGCGATGCTCCCCACAGTACAAGTGCCAGCTGCCTCTGGGAGAGCCACTTTTGTGCCTGAGCAGCGTATTTCCTCAGAAAGCAAAAACTTCAGTAAGCTCTATCTATACCATGGCAATTACCTTATCTGGGGGCATATCATTAATCTGAGTTTAGACAAAAATGACATTTTAATTACTTGTTTTATATTTTAAAATGAAAACATAAAACAAAACTGATAAAGATAATCAGATGCAAGTAGGGAAAGAAGAAGGAAGAAAGCAGAGTTGCTTGGGATCTGTTCATTGAGCAACTCCTCTGGACTCCCTCCCAGCCCCTGCTCCTCCTGTGCCTCGCCCTGCTTCACCTTTCCTACCCCAGTCTTCACAGTTCAGCCTTCTGCATGCAACTCAGGTTACCAAGGCAATCGCCTGCTCTCACTCACTGCATGTCTCAAATAGTCAGTGCTACAGAGTGCAGGAAATACACAGATGAATAACTAACAATTCCTGAACTTTTGGACATGCTATACATTAAGAAATATTACGTTTATTTACCAAATAATCAAATCAGACGATGAAAAGAGAAACAAACTTTAAGATACCACAGAAATTGTGAGAGACTTCCAGCAATACAGTAGATCATATATTCTTGACAACGCATCTATTGATATATTACTTGTCCTTAAATATATTACAAATACAAAATCCTCTAAAAATAATCGTTGGACTTTCAAGTAAATAGGGGCTAGCCAACACTTCACAGAAACAACAGGAAAGCAAATATTGGTCTCTAGCCACAAGGGAGTATAGTAAGAAAAACCTGGAATTTCCAGGGGACAAATGCCTCTGAAGGCTCAAACTGTGCCACTACACCTGATAATCCATTATAGAGAACCTGAATCTCCAATCCTCATGTGAAGCTGGGTTCAGTGAGCAAGTTCATAAGAAACCAAGATGGGAGCCGTGCCACTGGCTTGCAACCAAAGAGAAGGCAATTCACCCCTCAGGAAGGAGACCCACGTCAGACGTAATGCTCACTACATTTGAAAAGCAAAATATCAATAAACACACAAACAAGGCACCAAGAAAGACAGTCAAAGTATCCAACTGTAGATTCATATTCTCAAAGAAACTTCAGAGAGTACAATTTTAAAAACAGAGCATCAAACAATCTTGAAAGAAACGAAACAGGGACAGAGGCGTTTAACATGAGGGACAGGGTATGAGCAGAACAGTAGCCCCACACTCTGATAAGGTGCAACTGTAGCAATCAACACATTACTGAGGAGAGAAAAGTGACACTGTAAAGCTTTCACTCCTCCTCCAAATAGACAGAGCTTGGAATTTTTCCTCAGCCAGAGCAAGGGGACAATTGACAAGAGACAACTGACATGAAGACACACTTGCTTCACTGTCGAACTACAATGCTTGCACCTAGGTTGAGATTGTAACACCAGTGATACCTGCCACACACGAAGATTCATGAGAAATCAGTGTGGAGGCACTGCCCTCGCACCTGCTTTATAGCTGATGACAGCAGCCAAGTGCTGAGCTTCAGTGCTAATACTGCAAGAGGCCCACATGAACCGGGAAGAATGACTATTCTGGCTGTCAGTGTGTTTGTGAAATTCAGAGGACTTAAGAATGCAGATTAGTACCTCTCAAAGCCCATCTGGCTGCAGGTGTAGACAAAAACACTCAGGAGAAAAGTCCAACAGACATACAAGATACAATTTGACTACAGCTCCTAACAGGCGAGCACAAATGTCCTGGGCGGCAGCCTTCCAAGGTCTTCACTAACTTCTCCTCAACAATGGAGACGGATAAAAAGAGTTACGGATATGGAGAAAACAAAAGCAAATTTTTAAAAATTAAAAAAATATATTTTCTGGAAAATCATTTTTGACTTCAGAATGACAATTAAGGCATTGGTAGCATTCAATACAAACCAGTGTTCTTCATATTTTGCCAATCAGAGCCCTGGTCCATAATTTACCTTAAGTGAGTGTTCAGCGCAGGCTCCTGCAAGGGCAAGATGTAGCCCCCACGCACATGAAGATTAATGTGGTCCAGAGGGGCTGCCACATCCTTCCACTGCCCCCTTGCATTAATGTTCACACCCTGTAGGCAGGGAAAGGAGAGCATGAAGGCCAGGACACACACCTCTCTCGACAGTGCATTGGGCCGATAGCTCGTCTGACTCTCAGAACTTGCTGCCTGTTCTTCACAGTTCAGCACATACCTGCGAGGACACTTTCTGCTCACTCTCTGCTGTCATCTGCTCCCTGCTGTAATGACTTACCTTGAAAGGCTTTGTGTAACAAATACTACCCAAGATACTAGTACAAATACCAATATTGTGAGTAGTCAGCTTCAAGAAAATGTATAGAGTCTCTAGTAGAGAACACTCAGGACAACACAGGTCCCTGTGAGAAGTTCATGTTTATTTTACATTTATGTGAGTGACCAGTCATACTCAATAGAGCAATAACAAAATTGAGTTACAATGCTTAAAGTGGTTTATGCAAGACTACAAATATAAAGCAGGAGCACGCACATCCAGGGTTTGCCATGCACAGGATCCATCTAACTCACTTGTTTATGCATTTCCCTCACACACACAAGATGAAAAAACTTACCGTGTAGTAATCGTACCAGTGGGCTCCAGGGAAATAGGCTTTGACACTTCTGGCATCCTGAAATTGTACACAAATGTGTGGGCAGTGAGAATTTCTAAATTTTAGAACACAGAAATCAGGCCAAACAAAAGGAATGAAAAGATTGCATGGGACCCACCTGTTCCCTGTTTGCACCCAGAGGAAATTTTGCTACCCAGTTAAGTGACTTCCATAAATCTCGTTGGGATCCAGTACATCAGAGGAAAATATCAACACTGGATTATAACACTTAGCCCAAACACTTAGCTAAGACATAATCTATCTGAGCTTGGGTCTGGAGCAGAACTCATAGGTAGGATAAGGAGTGTGACATTTGGTGGTATCAGACGCATATTTAAGGTGATTCAGAGACAAGTAATGGAATGGCTTGCAGCCAGTTGGGCTCAGTAGAAGCAAGGGAATAACACACATGTCTGTGGATAGCTCTCTTGCAAAGTGTTCTAATCGTGACAGGACACTGTAATGAAATCCATATATACTCTTCCTGCTTGGAGAAATGTAAATTTCTCAAATGTATCTTGAGGGTATTAGGACAAAATGGTTGTTGCTTTATTTGTTTGTTTTTCTTATGGTTCTAACCAGGATTGTCAGGCAGACATTAAAGAAGTGGAGGCTGACACCACAATACTGAGGCCATATTCTTTGACTCAGGAGAAAAAGAGAACAAGATAGAACAAGAAGCCATGACTCAGGCTACTTCGTACCCCTGCTGGCTTCTCCTTCCCTAGTCAGCCAGCCTCACAGCTCAGATCCTCCACCCACCAGCCTGGCCCTCCACACTCACAGGCTCCAGGACAGGGCTGACCAGCAAGGCCGGGCCCAGCAGGAACTGACTGTCTATATCCCAGGTCACACGGTCTGACACAAACCTGGAAGGAAAAGAAACTGGTCACAATCAGATCCCAGGGTCTGAGGAAAGACCTCAGCTTCAACTCTGTGTGAAGAATTCAGCTGCATTCACTGCCATCCTCACTTCTGAGTGTCACTGAAAATATGGAGCCCCGCTCTCCACAGGTCAGGCTCCTCTGAAGGCAGAAAGATATTTCCTCACCATGGCACATGCTAAACCCCAGGTTGGCCCTCATCGCTTTCGTCTCTCACTAAGTATCTTCTTTGGTTAACTAAACTCATTTAGGCCCAGGCTCATGTAACAACAACGGTAAAAAAAAGAAATGGAGACCTGTGTCTGCATTGACAAATTACATACAATTATGCTGTATTGTGTAGAATCCTTTAAGACATTTTGTCAGCTGATAAATATCTTTTCTTCAGGGACTATTAAAAGTGCAATTACCATCTCTGTCTTATGATCTTATAATAAAAGAGAAATCATATCTTCTGCTTGGAGAAATTCTCTGCATGCACTACCACTCTACAAAAAGAAATGCATTCTGCCTTAGTGCGTAAGGTACCAGGGGGACACTCACTCGTGCAGGAGAGGCCTCACGACAGTGACGCCCTCTGTGTGGGCCTTGTGCATCAAGGTGTAGAGGTAGGGCAACAGGGTGTATCTGGTCTCCAACACACTTTTTGAAATAGTCACAAAGGCAGCATCCCAGGACACAGGGTCTTGTCTCTAAAGGGGGAAAAGGACTGTTCAGCATTTTGCAAGCGGGAAATCACAAAGCTCAGAGGGTCAGTGCACATTTTCCACATGGCTCACACATAACTAAACTAAAGGTAACGACAGGGGAGACTTCAAGAATATTATGAATATGCTGGAAAGGGACACTGAAGCACTCCTAGAAAGCAAATACAAGTTTGTTTCAGATATTTCTCTCAAATAATGTAGAAAAACCTTGCTGAGCCCAATTATTCCCTACACAATACGGAAGAATATGGTTTGCTGAGAGGAGAGCTTCACAATTTGGATGATTTCCCCAAGGAAACAGTTGGTTGAACTTAGCTCAAAAACGGTTGTGTATCTTAAGTGAAAAAACAAAAGGAAAAAACAAACTACACAGCAGTCAGCGGGAGCTGAGGTCCTACCCTGGTGCCAATGGTGTTGTGGTTCCTGGAGAAGGGGTAAAAGGCCCCCAGCTGCATCCAGCGAGCACACATCTCATAATTGGCATCTTGAAAGAACCCACAGATGTCTGCCCCGGTCTGAAACAAGAGGAAATAAAACCAGGTCGGTGGTGATTTCTGAATGCTGGCACCACCTTGGAAGCAATCAGGAGGGATCTGAAGGCCACTTACATAGGACATGCCAAAGAGGCTGAACTCCATCATGCCTGCAATGGGAACCACAAGTGTGTGAGGGCGGCATCGGGCCCTGCCCGCTCCTCCTGCTCCTCCTCCCTCACCCCTCCCTGCCACCACAGCCCTGCCAACAGGCCCACTTACCAATGATCGATTTCTTCAGCTGGTCCCACGCGGCCGTGTTGTCTCCCAGCCAGTGTCCTGCCCAGCGGCCAGAAGAGGGGAATGTGGAGCGGGTGATGACAATCCCTCGCTGTCCTGTCACCTCCTGCACGGCTCTGGTTGGAGGACAGCAAGGGGGTGAAATGACACCAAAGTAGGAAAAGAAAGGCTACAGGCCTCTGCCTTGTAAAGTTCCCGGTGCCTAGGGCATGGTGAGGAACTGTTTGCCTCACGCCTGATCAGAACAGGAAAAAGTGGAACGCAGGTAGGATGGTGCACACTGATGGAGGCCATTAATATCACTGGTTTATTTTTTCAGTGTTTACCATGAGTTCACAATATGATAAAATCACGTGGTTATCCTGAAATTGTAAACAAGCACTAACTCTGTTACTTATTAACACGAGACTTGGTTTTCTATCCAGGAGGAGGAAAGAGGCAAGTTCTTGTTACAGATTCACTGAAGGTTATAAATACTATCCAGTGACTTCACAAACTAGAAAAGGTTAATTAAACAGGATACGCAGGAACTATTCAAACACAGTAGGTGAAAAATAGGGATATGTCCATTTTGAGATGACAAAAACGTACTTATCATTCTTATTCCTTTTGAGATTTCTAATCAATGCTGTCACAGCACTGATAACCCTCTGTGTGTGACCCATTTGGATTGTTAGTTTCTCTATGATCGGAAAAACTGACTTATTTACTTCGGTCCTATCAGCTACAGTAATAGGGCCTGGCTGTATGCTTGCAGGCTTTTTGTTTAAGATTTAAAATGGCTTGTACTTAATCTCTCCCTAAATCTTCGCATGATACATCAAAGAACTGTAGAGATTCTACACCCATCCCTGGCTGATCCTACAGATTTTATCAACTAGAGAAGGCAGAGAGAAACTCACTCATAGGTGGGCCTGGTTTGAGACCATCCATACAGGCTGTGCACATCGTAGTGACGCACTCTGGAACCATCTGGAAGGATCTGCTCACCCTCCATGCACAGAGTCTTACTGCTTAGGCCACCATTTCTGTCCTCCAAATCTAAGGGGAAAGATTTAGAAATGTCAAAACCACCCGCAGCCTTTTTAAGGGAAGATACTCTGAATCTGAAGATTATTTCCTGCTTCCCAGGGACAAGGTAACAACAGTGGGTGCTGTGGTATGACCATTTACCCCAGAATTTTCAACATCAAGTTCACTACAGAAAGCAGAATTTCCTGCCAGAAAATTCGGGGTTCTTAAACACTACATCATTAGGGATGATACGCTGTATTTTAACTTCTAAGTCATTTTAGACAATTCGAGGAGGAAGATTAGATTAGTGATTTCCTATAGTATAAAAAGCTGAGACATGGAACTTCATATAATCTATGGATAGTCGCCAAATTTATAGAAAGTATAATTTCTAGGGATTAAAATACAAACACAACTTCAAGGTCAATAAAGTCCATGACCACAATAGAAGAGGATACCGTTACTTTATATCAATTAGTGGCAAAAGAAATCATTGAAGATATATTATCACCAAAAACTAAGAGAAATCATGAATTAATTGTCTCATAGATGAGTGGCAACAAGAGGTGCTTCTTGAAAGGAGAAAGCAGTGAGCTCCTCAACATTTCACCAAAGAGATTCATGGACAGCTTTGAAATCAATGTGTGAGACTTCTTTGGAGACATTACAGTGCTTCAGTGCTTTCTACCCAAATATCATATAAAATCTGAGAGGAAAACACTTAAGGTAACATCCTTATTGCATTTAGTCCTTATTCCCTTCTCTGTATAAGACATTGAACTGTGAAACTTAACAATAACTTGATTGCTCATGGATCACTCCTCTAGTTTTCCAAGAAAGAATACTATTTATTCTAAACTATAGTGAGGACTCCATCAAGCTGTGCAAAATCAATCCCTCTGGCCCCAGCATACTGCACACCATAAGTAGAAAAGTCCTAAAAGTGATTTTGTCTTGATTTCCAAAAATCATTAGATCAATTAGGGCAGGTTCTCAGGGCTCAGGATAAACCCCTAGATGCTGGGCTCTTCTAGGGGTACCCTATTTCTATCCAGGGATACACAGCAGAGAGTCACAGGGTCCTTACATGGCATATAGGGAGGATGGTTCAGAGTACCATTCCTGCAGCCTGAAGGGACAGCTCCATTCACAAAACTTGCTGGTTCATTCATGTCCTACAAAATAAGTGTTCATAGTTCATTTTAAAAGATAATCATGTCCTGTCCAGAGAAAAGAGAGTATGAATAAATTACTTAAAATACTGGAATCCCTAAACATGCTTGCACAAGGAAGTTCATCAAATCCAGGGAAGAACAACTTGAAAACTCAATTAATTCCCTACAAGGTGACCGATCAAAGAGTGACAAAAATTGTCTCTTGGGAAACTAAAAACTGCAAAATTTCCTAGTAATTGCCCAGGTCTTACACCAGAACCCTAGGGCAAGATACAACGTTTGAAGGGTAGCATGGCTTCCCCATACTGAGTGACTAAGTGTTTTTGAAATATTAAAAGCATTTCTTCACTATTATTCACATGTAGGAGTCAAGGATCTGCAACTTAAGAAACAAAAAAGATATGCACACCTATCCATGTGTAAGGAACACATATGCACACTTACAATCCACATGCCGTCAAATTTCAAGCTCTTCTCTGGATTCTGTGTGTTGTTGTACAGCTCTTGAATCTCCCTCTTCCACCACAGGACAGTTGAATTACGGAAAAAGTCTGGGAAAGCCGCATAAGCTCGGTATTGCTATAAAAACAAAGTATAACTCATTTGTGCTAAATGAATGTATTACACAGCCAGCAAACACTTACTTACAATGTAACCCATGCAAAGACTACACTATCTGGTGGTAGATAGTGATAGGCCAAACAGAGCATGCATACGTTTCTTGAGTACAATACAGAAGAATGAGCACAAATCATATACCCTAGATTCTGGAAGACATCCACAGTCTATTTAACTGTACAGGTTAATATGAACAGCAACAGCAACCTCAACTCATAATCTCATGTTCTGGATGCTTAGCCTTCAACTTCTGTCCAGGTATTTCTAAGCTCTTCTCAAAGACAAGGCAAGAGGCAGAACGATGATAAGGAGAAAGAGTAGAAATGAGATGTGCCGTAGCAGGTTACAACAAAACATCAGCTAGGATTGAGAGGAAGGCATACAATTTGCGCTTGTGATATTACACCTGGATGCATCTTTATTTTCTATAGTTTCTTAACTACATAAAAAGTGCAGCTATACTTTCATTCCTCTCTCTCCTTAACCTAGTACCACATTTCACATAGTAAAGGACCCATATTATGAACCAACAAATGCACTCTTATTAAAGACACACATATAAAAGTATTGTGCAGCTGTGTCTAATGTGAAATGAGGGGACCTTAGGAGAAAGTTTCAATGCCCACTCTCCCTGCACCCTCAAATAGTAAACATAATGTCCTTATGTGAACTGTAAATATAGATTTAAAGTGCCACTCTTGGCAAAAGGGAAGGGGATTAAGAAATGGAGGAAGGAAGAACAGGAACAGCAGACAGATATTAAAAACAAGAAAGATGTGCTGTGCACAAACTCGCCACGAATAATGCAATTATCACGGAATTCAAAATACGTACTAATAAAAATAAAACTTTAAAACAGGAATCTGTGTAATTGAACTGAATGTTCTTCGAAGAAAATGTTCTGATATTCTTCTGTTCTATTTTGCGCTCCTCTATTATTATGTCTCCTTAGTCAGGCATAATAATTCATAATAACTTGCAGTAAGTATTGTGTTTAATTGTAAAGTCTCATATCTTTAAGCAGCAAAATTCAAAAATATCTGTATACTCCAAGTGCCTTTTCAAGGGACATGATGATAGCTGGTATACCTCTATAAACATTCTCCTCTGATTAATCACACCATTCATTTTCTAATAGTGAAATAGCTCAATAGTATTGGGGGTAAGATTAGAAGAGCAACAGAAAGGACTTTACCTAAGGGAATGTCAGTTCCTACTCACAGTACACAAAATCAAGTGTCTACAGAAAATCACATGTCTAGAGAAAACATAAAAACATGCAAATAGATCTGCGTGCATAGACCTTTCTTACAAAAAGCAAGAAGTCACATTATTAGAAATCTTTGGAAGCATCTTCAAATGACTGAAAGAAATGAAACCATAAAACTAGGAGAAAACAACATTCCACTCCAGGGACTCCATCTAAGGCAAGGTCAGAAACAACAGGATACAGAGGGAACAGAAGAGTAGGATGAAAAGCAACTATTAGCTATGTCTGCATTACAATTTAATCAACAAGAGGACGCAAGTGGAAATTAAGCCAACCATGTTATATTAACCTCAATAAGTCACACTCGAATCATTCATTTCCATTAACCAAATGTGAGGCCAGCTGTACTCTGTCAACATTCCACCCTACCTCTTTGCTTATACTTACTTGGATATTGAACCAGAGCTGTGCACACCCGAATGACTGGATCAAGAATTGCTTATTCCAATCCACTTTGAGTACTAAACTGCAATTCCTGGTCCCCAATCCAGGATTACTAAATTAAAACTACAAAATTTGAACTCTAAATTTGCTTTTTGAGCTAGAATGCAGCTAAGCAGCACTGTGCTTGCTTGGCAAGCATAAGGTACGGATTTAGACTCCAAGTATAGAGAGAAAGAGAGAAAGGGAAGAAGAAAGGAAGGAAGGAACGAAGGAAGGAAGGAAGGAAGGAAAAAGAAGAGAGGGAGAGAAAGAAAGAGGAAAATTTTGCTTTCTATGGGGTTTATTAATTTAT
Organism: Cavia porcellus; assembly: GCF_034190915.1. NCBI lineage: Eukaryota > Metazoa > Chordata > Mammalia > Rodentia > Caviidae > Cavia > Cavia porcellus. The sequence goes on along the minus strand of NW_026947489.1, from coordinate 49,040,433 downwards.
CTATTTGTTTAAAGAAAAAAAGAATAAAAACAAGACAAAAGGAAAAAAGGTAGAAGTATTTCAAATAAGAATTTAAAAGAACTATATTATCATTAAAAAATTATTAGTTGATGTTACACATTGTCCTCTTTAATACTTGAGTATTTGTTTTGTTGTTTTATACAACCCTCAGGAATGTCAGACACGTACATCATAAACTTTCCTTCACAAGCCTCATGAATACGGATCTTATTAATATAAAAACTTGTAAGAATTCCACTTACTAAGAGTCTCTTGGGGTTCCAATAATAAATTCTGTGATTCCAAATAAAGTGTTTCCCTCAAAAGCAAAATTGTCATTTGGAGCAACTGAATTCTATGGGCGACCCTGGACACCACACACTGAAAGGCACATGGTGTTTCCCAATCACTGTGTGATAATCAATATTGCACCACAGGCCTCCAAATAACCTCATTAGAGTCAGTAGTCACTCCAGTGGCTGATGGGCTGTAGGTTTCATATGCTAATACGCAACCATATGACGAATGAAGCAGCCCCACTATCAATGCAAAAATATAACTATGGAATCCTGTGTCCACCAGTGCCTCTGCCTGGCACATTTGTGTGACCACGGGATCTGTGTGAAACACAGAAATTCATTTGATTATTTGTAAGAATGGAGGAAAGGAGAATGGATAGGTCATTTCCCTCAAATTCTCATCACATCTTACATAGGTAGATAGACAGACAGACACATAGATACTTGTAAAAGATCACAAAAAGAAAACAATATAGAGCTCAGTCTGAAACTCTCTTGCAAATTTGAGAAACGTGCCCCAATCAAATGCAGTCTCTTCTACTGCCTCTACGGACAAAACATGAAGACATATACAGCCCAAAGACAGGCATCCTGTTCAACAGTACCCGTGTCATGTTTTAGAGCTAGGGCACTACTGTCAACTAGGATACATGCAGTCAGAAAGTAACACCACAAAAGAATACATGCCTAACCAGTCATACCTATTTTCACTATTCCGGGAGAGCTGTCCCACCTGAGAAATTTCTCCTCAGATATGCAGGTTCGGTATAATATTATTCTTCTATCCAACACTGATAATGTGCCTTCAGGACTACCTTATAATGGGAAATCTTTCACATAAACCCCCATCCATCAGATAGAATCCGATATTTTTTAAGAGCAATTTAAAGGGCTCTTGGCCTTGGGCTTTGAGTAATACTATAAAACTTTACTGCTGTGCTTTCTTCTCACAACACTGATAAACATTTATTCATTCTTAAACTGACAGAGTTTCATAGTAGTAAAATGTCCACCACCTTGTTGACCACACAGGCCAGATATTGGACCCCTTATGCCTTTCAGTACTACTGGTGGTAAAAGAAAAATATCTCTTCAATGACTTAAAAACAATTCTATGCAGTTCCTTGGGCTAAAATATCCTATGGAAAGAATAATCATTGCAGAAAAAGAGTGAAACAAAGTCAGGAGAGATAATGATTTTTAAGAACTAAGGGAACCCTGCTCAGAGATGTTATCAGAACAGTGGGTAACATCACTTCACGGTGTACATATCACAGGGTAGAATACAGTTGAAGCTACTGAATAACAAGCAGCACCAATTCACTCAGGTAACAAATGATTGATGATGCTGGACAGCATTTATGTCCAGCTGTAGGGGCTATCAGAATCCATTGCAAACAAGAAACTGTTCCTAGGAAAGAAGACTTTTCAAGACAGATGGGAAATTAAGGAGAAAGAGAAAAGTGGAAAGAGTCAAGATTCAAGGAACATGGCAGTGGGGTTTCATATATAACAAGGCAGAGAAGAATAAAAGAACAAGTGATGTGCAGAGAAAGACTCAATAACTAAAGAGAAAGCTTGGACACAGTAAGTAAGAGAGTTATCTGAACAACTACAAACACATTAATTCAGAGGGAAGTAGCACTTGTACGTGAGGTGTAATCAGGATTTCAGGGGCCTTTGAAATCTGACAGCTTTGAGGGCGAAATTACCAGAGTCATCTAAAGCCATGAAAAAAATCTGAAGATCTCTCACTTTCCCAAGGATAACAACACCTTATCAGTACCTTCATTGCTACAGGAAACAGATCTTTACTGTATATGAAGAAATCTGCACACAGACTTATGTACACTTAGGACATAATTCCTAAGTGTTTATCCTTTGCTGAACCCATATCCATGGCAGGGAATTTCCAGAAACCTGGGTAAGGCTCCTTGGTCCCAAAAAACCCTCCACAAAGATGCACAGTGGGGCTCTTACCTCTACTTGACTATCCCAGTCTAGAGAGGGATCAACAACAACATCAGGGAAATCAGGCCAAACCTGTGGAGAAACAAACATTCAACAGCAATGCACCATACAGTATTTCCCAAGAAAATTGAAACTATGCTTTAACGGTCACTAATGCATCAATTAGCATGTATGTCTAATCTAGAGGGACTGAAGACCTGGTCAAGATGCCCAACTGCCTGTATGAGGGCTATGGCAAGAGGATGAAATGAGAAACGGAGACAACTTGAGTAATGCATGGTGGGGTGCTGGGAGCCCCATGCCTCAGCAGGGGCAGGGACCAAGATACTCCAATGCAGCCACTTTCTAATGGTTGCATAAAGTATAACTAGCACAAGATTCAAGGTCTGCAGTTTCAGGAGTAAATGAATAATCCTGGAAAGACTCAGGAGTGTAGAGATGATCTATGCTAAGAAGGATCTTGCCCTGCAGCATTCTTTTTAATCTTAGGAATTTTACTTTACTATTAGTGTGTGGCAGATGATGGCCCATGAAAAAGAATTAATGAGAAGTCTCCAAAGGTGATACCCTAATCTCAAATCTACATTTGAAACTTAGGGAACTGTGCAAAATGAGCCACTGTGAATTTGTGGTCTCCAACATAGAGTCAGGTAGATTCTACAAAATTCTCGCCTGTACCAACTAAACTTGATTGAAAAATTAAAAGTATGGACCTCAGATCCCAAATGCAAAGGACCAAGAAACAATTCTCACAAACATTCTACCACCTCTAAGACACGGCCCTAGCCTGGGATTGGTGGATCATCCATCCCTTAGGTCATACCTTTCCCCAGACAATGCCTCCATCATTTGGATACTTGATGAAGACATCATCTTCCACACCCCGAGTGAAGGCAGGGTAGGGCTGCGTCTCATTGCCAGAAATGGCTGGGTCCTGAAAGCAAAGCACAAGTCAGGTGGGGAAACCACAGCCAGGGAACGACAAAGGGGCAGGAGAAGGGGAATTGTTGACACAGGAGTCTCTCGCTTCCATCTGAACTTTAATACATCCATCAAGCCTAGAATATCAAATTCTTATTGTGATTCAATTTCTCTTCTTGCAGCACAAAAGAAAATACAGCCTAATGCCTTCTCCATGGAAGACAGCCACTGCGCATACTAGTCACATTCACACAGGACTAACCAAGATGAGGATGACCCGCATCCCATCGGCCTTCAGGCGATCAATCAGAGCCGGTAACCCAGCAAACTTGGGGCTGAGAGTGAAGTCCAGCTGCCGCTCCATGTAGTCGATGTCTGAGTACTGCACGTCCTGTGGGAGGACATAAGGAAACACAGGGGCTCAGGTGGTGCAATCCAATTTTGAAAGGCTGCAATCGTCCAACTGATGGGGAATTGAAAGGTTTCTCGCGAGCCCTTCAAATCCTAACTCTGTCATGTGTTTGGTATGTGCCGCAGGAAGTTTATATAAGTTTTTCTAGTGTTAAGTCATAAAATAATGTAAATCAGTAACATGTAGAATGATAGTGTATTCAGAAGGACTTTTACCATGATAAATAAAAACTCTCAATGCGAAAGTGGCTGTGTAAAACTTGATTATAAACAGGCGCTTTGCTTATCCTAGGAGAGCACCCAGGATCACACAGAATCCTGTTCAGAAAATATAATGAAAATTTTTAACTCATAACACAAAGTGGATTGTAAAGTACTATGTGACTAAGGAGAAAATTGTAATTGCTGAGGAACATCCAATGTGGGAGGTAATTGGGTAAAGTTCTCTCATTAATTCATACTTTGTGATACATTTTCCATTAATGAAACTATTATAAATAACAGAACAGCAAGTAGACTGGTTTGTAGGAAAGGGCTCCATGGAAAATTTCTGATATTTTGCAGCCCCCTTATTCTGCAAACAGATTGAGTAATTTCAGCACGTAATCTGAAGCAGCACAGAAACAATGAGAGATATAAGCAGGAGACAAAGCGTGAGGCCTTTAATGTGAGCACAGAGAGCTTCATGGGGCAGGGGTATAGAGGCTCTCAAATGAGAACAAAAAAGTCTCAATACATTTATCAGTTTGGCTGAGGGAGGAGTTTGGGAAGTGGGAACATGACATATTAACTGCTGAATTAAAGGAAACATCTCCCTGTGGAAAACAGTAGACAGGAAGATTTACTGGCATCTTGAATTAGAGGTTGAGTGGTTGTAGAGTCTTGGGATTGGAAAGGGCTCGAGGCATGAGCAAAAAGGGAGCCGGAGGTTTATCCGTGGAAAGAGAAGGAGAAGGTAGAAGATATGCTTGGAGAGATAAAATTGTTTCTCTGTCTCAGGTAACAAGTTGGGAGCTTGTAGCTAAACCCCAGGCTGGCAGACCTATCACGAACCCTTGTAGGCAGCGAGGGTCCTACACAGATAAAATGAAGTGGCACACCAAGCACTGGGATTCAGAACACGCCTCTACTTGTGAAGGTTTGATGACATTTGAAGTCATTTTTTTTAACCACACACAATTTTTCTTTTGGGGTGTTCAGTTATCACTTTCTCTTTGTTGTTTTGTTCCTGTTTTCTTTTGTTTGTAATACTGAGGCTTGAACAGAGAACCCTGCACTAGTCAGACAAGTGCTTTAAACCTGGGCTATATCCCTAGAAATTTTATTATGCTGTTGTGAGACACGATCTTAAGTTGTCCAGCCTAGATCCACAGTGCTGATCTCTCAACTTTAGCTTCATGCATAGCTGTAATCAGCCACCTGGGCTCATTTGCTGAGGCATACTTTATTGTTATGGAATGAAGAACATTTCACATAATTTATGTAACTCATATAAGAGTAACAAGAGAGCATGATATGGGAGACAAAGCTTGGATCATTCTTGATAAGGGGTGACAAGGTGCCACCTGCCTTACAGTGCTGGGATTAGGCATCCTGGGACATCATTTGAGAAAAAACTTTGTGTCTTTGTACAACTTCACAAATGTCCAACAAACAAACCAGATGCAGAGATGAATGAGTTGTCTCCAAGATCTCAGAGCTAATGCACAATGTCCTTTACGTACATAGGGGATCTTGGCGGCCACCATGTCATCATATAGGCTGGCAATCTCAGAGTCATTCTCATAACCATAGCGACACAGCTGGAATCCCAGGGACCAGTAAGGCACCATCACAGGCCGACCAATCACCTGGAAAATACACAAAATACTAATATGTCTGGGAGAAGTCAGGTTTAAGCAGCACATGCAGTAATAAACATGTTCCTTCAGGGCTCTGAGATAGAAAACCAACAGTACAAATGCAAAGTTAAATGAGGTGTCAAGCTCCTGAGCTACCAGAATACCTGGAGAAAACTGCTAAGCTAGGAATTGGAGCAAATATGGTTTTACTATGATTCCTATAGTTTGTGTATGGCTAGGAGCATGGAACGCAGAGAAAAAATTTCTGGATTGATGGACAGGCTCCATGTGTGCTAGTTGTGAGATATTATAAAGCATACATTCCTGCTTGTTTCTTCACCTGTCAAAAACAATACCACTAGTGAACAACAACATAGAAAAATGGCTTAATCTAAATTACTCAGGAGTGCTCTGGCATTCACAAAGTAAAAACTAAATGAAATAAAGAATTGCATGGGGTTTTTTGCCACAACTCATATGTTACCTTCTCTTGCTCACCCATATCACTAAGTCTATCACGACTACAGACAAAACATTCACCACAGAACCCTCGGAAAACACCCATAATCCACCTGCTTCACTGTCATCACTATCACCATTCCATCACCTACACCACAAAGGTCAGGATCACCATAAAAATCATTACACTCACAGCCACTCCCATCCACACTATGGGAGCTACTCTCTCCATTAACAACAATAGGACCGAACATCACCAAAACCATTATCACCATAACCACCCACATCCTACACTAGTCTGAACACTGCAATTGGTACCATGACTGCTGTACCCTCACTGCAATGAGCAGATAGCCTATGGATGTAAGGATTCTGGAAATGCATCTATTGTTACTCGGCATGACCCATCTTTGACAAAGACCAGCTCTACCTGTCAACTGAGATTTAAACGAGTGAAGACTCTTTTGAGAACACAGAATGAGTTTAACACATACTTGAGAAGCTAATCAATTTGCTCTTACCTCCGTGTACTGCTGAGTGACAAGTTCTGGAGTTGGGCCCAAGAACACATAAAAGTCCAGAATTCCCCCCGTGGTGCGGTAGGTCAGGGCAGGCATGGGCTGGAACGTCACATCTGAAAAGATAGAAAAATGATGCCAACAAACTATAATGATGGGAAAAGCCAACGATGGGGAATAACTAGCCTCACATTCATACTGTCTCTCCTGGGAACATCAAATCTGAAAAGATAGAAATGCAAAACTAGGTGGAAATCTCCACGATGAGGTTCCCATAGTCCCCTTCCACTTTACAGAGTGAAAGGCAGACAGTGGGCTAGAAATGTGGAAGTGATAGAACAAAGGTTCCATCCCTGGATGATTCCCCCTTGGTGGGTTTTATTATCTTATACATGTTTTGCCATTCTCTTTCTTCAAAACTATTACAATTTTAATATCACAAAAATTTAGGGACTCACGGCAAGTTGCAGAAATATTCCTCAGACTTTTGTGTACACTTCACTTTTGTGTACACCCCATGGATAACCTTTTCTGAATCATTACCATACATTGCCAAAAATAGGAGGTCAGCCGTAGTAAAACACTACTAAGTGAATTTACTTACATTTCACCAGTTTTAATTAATGTTTCTTTTAAACTCCGTGTTTTTTCTGTTTTGTATCACATAAATGTTATTCACACTTCCTACACAGGCAGTGAGTGCAGAGACCCACAGATTGGCAACTGATTCAACTCACACAGTTGTTCCCACCAGGTGCTCTAAGGACATGGGAGGTTTTCTTTACTTTATTATGTGATTCTTCCCAAAACAAGGGTTCAAACTAGCTTGCTGTTATATGTTACTCAAATGAAATGAAGAGAATATTAAATTTAAAGACAAAATTACTCACCACAAGTTGAATATCTCCACCTCTGAATGCAGCCAGATAACACACATTCTAACATTACTCAGGAGAAGTAGTACGCACAAACAAAGGGAGCACTGGCATCACCTACCCATGGCATTGCTGTTCAGCAGCAGCACACTGTGGGCACTGCCGTCCTCCTCGAGTCCCATGTAGTAAGGGTGGACACCATAGGTATTCAGCTTGTACTAACATCAGGGGGGAGAAGGGAAACAGGGTTAGCACACACTGTGACACATTAGGAAATTCAGCCCATATGTTTATTAAGACGGGTCTTGCCTTTCCTGAGAAGTAAGTTAAACACAGGCAAACGAAGCTGACCAGGTATGGGCCCACTTGTCTCAGAGCACAGTGTGACAAGCCCCACCCAGCCAGGGAAGACGAAGCACAAAGCACACACGCTGAAGGCAGACAGAGGCAGAGACGCATGCTCACCCCTGGGGGCTGGTCTCGGGAAAACATGCCCCACGTGTGCCAGTTCAGGTCTCTCCGAAAGGCCGTGTGCTCCGTTTCACCAAAGCCATAGATGTAAGAGGAGGGCAGGCGGGTGGAGATGCGGAGGAACATGTCATTGAAGGTGAAGCCCAGGACCTGCGAGTCCCAGCTGAGAAGCGCACAGGTAGGTTATAAAGGACCTCAGCTTTCCTTACTGAGTTGGAGCAGCTGACTTTCCAAGGGCAACAGAACTGCTAATTGTCCCCTGCCAACAGACCCTGCTCCTCTCCCAGTACAGCACAAAGTCTATGTGGATAAATAATCACAGATATCTTTGCTCAAAGCAAAATCATCCTTCCTTCCTCTGGTTTCTCTACCACAATGTGGTTTCACTGCTCCCCCAACAACACTAAAGTGAATACTTCCCACCATCTCATCTGCCACCCTCCGTACCAGCCCCGCCTTCTGCTCTTGCTCTTAAGTTCTAGTTGTCTCTTGCATGCTGACTGATATTTCTGAGAGAACCAAATATCAGGTTCTTCTACTGTCTATATTAGCAGAGTCCTCTCCAATAAAGACCATTTAAATGAAGCCTTTAAGTTGCACCCCATCTCAACACATGCAACATCCCAGCTTCACACCTAACACCCACTTCCTTATGGGCTGTTCTTCTAGCAGTAAGTTTTCCTCCTGTACCATGACCTATGCACTTATTTGTCCCTCTATCAAGAATATTTTTCCCTTGCCCCAGAACATAGCATGCACTGCAGAGCCCTCCTCTACATCCAGACCCTACCTCAAATACCACCTCTGGGACAGGCCTACTCTGGCCACACTGTCAAAACGGTCAGCTCGCAGAACTCTAGATTTTCCTGTTCCCTGTCCTACACAACAATTATCTGCCACAACATGCAACCTAGAAAAGCAGGTCATATCTTAACAACATGCCACTAAATAGTGAGTAGCTGCATGATGTTCCAGGAACACACAAATCTCTCAGCAATGTTCTAAAGTGGCAAAGGAGTTCTGATTAAACAGATCTAAAGGAAAATCCTTATTTACAGATCTGGAAATGGAATCTGGAAATGAACTGTGTCTGGTTTCCTTCAGGGTAACTCCAAGGACAAATGGCTCACAAGGGACCAGAAAGTAACCAGAAATTCCAAATCATGCTTACATGACAGTGCCTGTACTCTTCCGGCGAATTACTACCCCAAATGGATTACTGGTGATGAGCACATCATAGAGCCGGCTCTGCGGGGTGCTGGAGGGAATCTTGGGGAGATTCAGAGGTACTGGGACTTCATAACGAATGCTGTTGGGATCATAAATCTAGAGAGGAAACAGATTTCAGGGAAGGAAAGAAAACATGGGGAATACACACTATATACAGACACGACTGTAGTTCACAATACTGTGTTATAGGATCCAAAATAGCTCAAAGGCATGAAGTGGAATATTCTCCTTACAAAGAAATCAGAAGTATGTGGGATGATAAAAGAACCTTAGCCTCCTAAGTTGATCGATTCACAATGTAGAAATGTCTCAAAGCATCACAGTGAACACTACAGAGATCCCCTAATATTACTGTCAATGAAAACTCTTTTCAGGCAAGGAAAGTACAATGCATAGCTATACTTTAGCAGTACCTGACTACCTCAATAATCTAGATATGCTATACTTGTATTCTGTAAGAATCTGACATCTGGATTTGATCTGATTTTGTCAATCTACACTTTTAACGCCTCAGCAAAACATTCATCTTAACATGGGTACTAACTTGTAAAATAAGTTTTAAACCTCAGTGTGCTATTAATGTTCTTCGTTTGTGTGAGTATATGAGCTTTGTGAATACCTGGAAATTATTCATAATAACAATATAATCCACGAAAAACATGAGCTATTTTGTTGTTCAAACAATGCTGGATGTTCTAGGGTGAAAATCCATTGATTTTGCGAAGTATCTGCTGTGCCTTAATGTATATACCGAACACTAGGGATAAGAGCTCAAGGAGTAATAGTTATTGTGTTAAGAAATGCACATACTCATGCAACAGAAGGAGAGAGATTCACAATACTGAAGTGATGTGTGGTGATGCAGACAAGCTGTGAGATTATAAGGAAGGAAATGCTTTCCTCTGTTTCTAGGAGATAGAGTCTCAGTGACAAATACAGAGTGAGGATTAAAAGTGTTTTAGGTAATAACCAAGCACAAAGATAAGATTAAAACAATTTGATAAGTTAATAGGAAAGTCAAAGACACAGGAAATTATTTGGCTTCCGAGAAATACACATATTTAGAAGATAGTCACCATACAACAACTTGAACAATCAAATTACTCATTTTAAATCTGTAGATACGCATGGCTTGCCCCAGATGTAGTGAGGATACACACAAACAGCTTCAGTCTCTCACTGGTCCCATGTGAAGGGAAGGTTCCTAAATGTCCTCTCCACTTCTCATTCTCCCAGCTATTTTTCTTAGAGTAGCCTTGATCAGCTCTCCAAATGCAAGTCTGGGCAGATCTCACTGAACTACCCATCTGCTCTCACTGTTCTTTTGATTGGAATTATCATGCAGCAAATAATTTGAAAGAAAAAAACTAATCAGGTAGGGAGGTACATTCTTGCAATCTCAGTACTCTGAGAAGCTGAGGTAGCATGATCACAAATTCAAACACAGGTGAGGGAATGGAGCAACTTAGTGCCGTGCCCTGCCCTGAGGTTGTAGTTTAGTGTAAAACATTGTGCTCAACCTCAAGTACTAATATGAAGTCACAGCTCATAAAAAAGAGGAAACTTATTCAAAGAGTATCATGAAAGTTCCATAGCAGCCACCGTGGGAGGCAGGCATTGTGGCACTTGCCTTACTCCCAGTATTCTGGCAGCTTGAGGTAGGGGCAACACCATAAGTTCAAGCCCAGCATGGCCAGTGGGTGAGTTAATGAGACCCTGCCTAACAATTAAGAAATAAAAAGGGAGGGGGAGGTATCTCAATGTAAAGAGGCGGTGTTAAATTCCAAGTGCCAGAAAAATAAAAGTGGTACTAAAAAAGGTTGTGTCAGCACCTGATACTTATCCAGTGTTTACCTTAAACTGCAGCATTTCATCCTTATGGTAGGTCACTTGCAGGCGCAGGGGGCTCACAGGGATGGAGGGGAAGGCATTGGCATAAGAAGAAGGCTTTAAGGAGATGTCAGCGCTGGCGCCCTGTGAGTCATACTGCACATTGCTGACAGAGTACAGATCGGTGACAAAATAGCAAAATGGGACACCTGAGGTATTGGATTCCTGAAAAGTAAAGTCAGAATCCTAGTCAGCATCTATTCTATGAAAGACTTGAGACAGACAATTTATGTGGCACCACTTACTTACTTATATATAATTTGGTAATGCCAAAAGATTACACTACTGATCTCCAAACATGATACCCAGTAAAATCATCCAACCCTCCCCCACATATTCACACACACACATACACTGCTTCTCAAGCCCTTGCCTTCTGTCAGTTGTACCTAGGTGTACAGGTACCAGGACCATGCTCATGAAGTTGTAGACAAAGAGCAAAATATTTCAGTGAGCACTAACAGCATCAGCACACTTACCGCCCACACACAGCCACGGGCAATGCAGGCTGCTTCAGAAATGCCATGCTCATCTGGGTAACAGTCTATTTTCTCTGTGTCCTTTATGTTTAGGCTCCACTCCACTGTGTATGCCTCTCCCAGGACAAGATTAATATCTGAGATAATGGCAACCTACAGAGATGGAGAAGTCACAGGAAATTCATGCTCGAGACTAAGGCTTTGCAAAATCAGAAATCTCCCTTTAGGGAAAAAATTGTCATTAGGTGAGACCCTACGATTCAAACAATATGTGACTAGAGTTTATATGAAGTCTTTTCTATAACTATAGGGCAATGTTATATGATACTAGGACAAATATTACCATTCTCTCACAATGTTCTACTTTATAATACAAAAAAAGTCAAATAAAATCTATTGTGTTCACCACTTTTTTCTCCTTCCCTAACTCCTCATCTTTCTCCTTATTGTGGCAAAAACATTCTCTTCTGCTTTTCAAAATCGAGTTTTCCTTCTTGTTCTCCACTTAAAAAACAATTGTATCCATAGTCCGCAATATTCGGAAGCATACAAAGTCCTATGGCTGGGTGTGTCCATTATTCCATGGAATCTAATGCAAAGTGTTTCAATTTTTAGGTTCTGTTTTACCAGCTTCAAAAGTAATGAGGTGTATAGAGCATAAACATTTCTTTCATTTCCTAGAGCTCGGGTTCTTCATTTCTGAAAACCTATTTACTCAAACTTGTAAATCTTTGCTGCACACCCTGCAGAAATCCAAACTTCACATTTTTCTATACCTGAGTCTTATGTGGCGCTCTTCTTTAAGTAGCACTTCCCACAGTCAGCATTCTCATTTGACTGAAGCATGAAGATCACATTTGATCCTTCCAGTCTAAATCAACTTGCCTTTCCTGTCCTACTAATCCCTACACTGCATCATCAACTCAATAATCCCTACTGTCAGCATCTTTATGAGAAACTTCGAGAACTAAACCAGGTATGGCTTTCTCACTGGGCCACCTAAAACTCTTCAAAATGGGACCACAACTTTCCCACAGACCAAGTCAATCTCTTCAAAAGTGAATCTTCCAAAGCTTTTATTGAGACATTCACAGACCAAAGCTCTTCCAAGTCTTAGGTTGGCTTATTCTAATGTGTCAACATGAAATATTTTAAACTGACAAATACTCATTTCTAGGAAAATGGTATCCATAGTGAGGTTCCACTGCAATGTGCCTTGTCTGTATAATGCATTTCTTTGTTGTTCATTATTTCAGTCTAGGATACCAAGGTTCCACTAGCAGTCATGGCTCAGTAACACATCACTTGCCAAGCATACACTACACCCTGGGTTCAGTCTTCAGCACTGCAAAATACAATACCAAACTCCCCAAATCAAAGCTAAATTTTAGTTCATGACACATGAGAATGACAAGGAAAAGGTAAATTCAGATTCAGGGAGGGTTCCTCACCACGTGTTTATTTCTTGATATAAAGTCCTGCCTCTGAACTTTCTTTCATCAGCTTTCAATTTTTAAAGCTATCTCTTGGGAGAGAGGCATGGATAATTAACCTAGGCAGCCAGTTCCTTTAACAAGAGAAGAAAAGACCTCACTCTTGACAACTTTGAGCCTCTGACCCAACACCAGCATTTCTCTACCTTCTGTATTCACTACAATATTCTAATTCATTATCACTTGGACTTTTTTTCACTCAAAGCTTTGATCTCCTACCTGACACATGATCATCCAAAGCCACTGCTTTCTCCAAAAAACTTGGCTCGGCGATAACCATAAGCTTTGCTCAGCATGTACTACATAAAGTGACATCTCTCAATGTTGCTTTATGTTTCTAGCCTCCCTTTTCAAGAGTTTGCTGATTATAAATTCTATCTTCCCATAACCAAACTCAACAAAACATTTCCTTTGGTCTTATCTGAATTAATACATTTGCCGAACAGAGATTCAGCTGCTTTATCTGTATGTATTTTCAAATGGCTTGTTCATAGCAATAAACATGAGCCTCTGCATATATTTATTTATATCTTATAATGGATATAACCTCAGTATGAGTTCTTTGAAGAAAATATCACACCCCATCAATCTGCAATTATAAGTAGATGTGGAAATGAAATTATTTCCATAAATGTGGAAAGTTGGCTACCATGTAAGCTGCAAGCGCAAATATCGCTGAAGGATTTGTCATCAGGCTTTCTTGGATTAACAAGTCCTTATAGTGCTAGGATCTCAGAGCCACTGATTACAATGTGTTAAAGAGGGTCATGTCTGAATTTCACTGATGGAGACTTACTATTTTCCTATTATCTAATGAAAGAAGCAGGAATTTGATAGGATCATAGATTACTTACCTTAATGTGACTCTTGAGCACATACAGTATTTGTTGGACTCAGTTTCAGTACAGAAGGATAAAAACAAACACCCACCACGATTTTTATTTATCAGAACCCTATATCCCACCTTTACATTTTACCATCAGTCACAGGTTCCCAAATCCCTTTTCCCTTGATCCTGTTGCCACTTTCCTTACTGGTCTTCTTGTGAACATGACAACTCTTTCTCAGAACGAAAAATCACTGAAGAGTGCAGAACATTTAGGTAGAGATGGGTGAGGAAGAAGAGACCACTCCACAGTAGCTCCTCAACACACTCTTAGTCTGTCTCTCTGTCTCTTTCTCATTTTCTCACCAGATCCTTTGAATTCACTATTCATCACTCACAAGGATCTCTGATCCTTCAGCAACAAATGACAGGAAAAATGTCACAGTGCTTTGAAGAAGAATAAAACAGACGCATTCACACAATGCAGTGTTACCTTCAGATTAGGATCATAAGTGACATTAGGAGAAGCTTGACTCAGGACACCATTGTGTTTCACTGTGACATTGATAGGTTCCTCTATTCCAAGTATTTTAATCTCCTGAAAGGCTAAATTATTGGGGTCCTTGTAGGTCGACTGAGAAATCTTCACCTCCAAGTGGTTCTGCAAAACAATTAAGCACAAAAAAGCACCAAAGGTTTACCTGTAAGACACACATGCTCATGTACAGTCATACAAATGCTACACCCAGGACTACATACTTCCTCTTGCTCTGAATGCTTCAGATTATGCTACTGATTGATGCACAGTCAAGGAGCATAATCTTATTCGAATTAAATTAGGTATAAGAAAAGAGCCAGCACCATGCACGCAGACAGTTGACAAATCTATATTTATAAACACAAGCTGCTTTGATTTGCCAATACGAGTGTCTCCTCTAGTTACACACACGGCTACTACTGGCTGTTATACCCTAAAAGGAAATATCTCCAACTATCACCCTTAATCCCAATAAGTTAAATACATAATCAAACATATCAACAAGCACATATGTGCTAATGGTCAGATGAAAGCCCACAGGTAAATAAAATACATAAAAATGCAGTACTCACTTCGGTGGCAGAAAACTCACATAAAAGGTAAACATTATTGGCCACAGTATCTGAAAGCAGAAAAGAAGTCAACTCAGACTCTCTGCTCAACACAGGCAAACCTCACCTGCCTCCCCTTAAAGCTGACTCTGTCTCTCAGATGGCAGGAGTTCCTTGCTGTACATCTGCCATGACTTCTTTATTCACTCTTCAGTAAGTGGAACCATGGACTGTCTCGGGATCTCAGCTGCCTTTAACATGGGAGTGTACATACCTCTTTGATAGGCTCACTACACTTTTTGAATAGACGCTAGAAATGAGACTGCCAGATCACATAGTTCTACTTTTAATATTTTATGGAACATTTACATAGCTTTATGTAATGGCTGTATAAATTTATATTTTTACCAAGAACATAGCAAGAGTTCCCTCCATTCCTCAGAACCTTTGGGAACACTGCAGTCTCTGCTCTTTCCCATCGCACCATTCTTGTTAATCCTGAGTCGATGTATCACTGCAATTTTTCATCAGTATTTCTCTTCAGCTTAGTGATGAGCAATACGTTCTGCATACTTGTTGGCCAGTGGTAAGTCTTCTTTGGAAAAAATGTCTATTGGACTTATTTTTAAGTCAGCTTATTTATTTTCTTGCAACTGAGTTATAAGAGTCCCCGCATGCTTTTATATATAAACCATTTTATTAAAGTTGTAGCTTGCACACATGTCCATTAATATGTGGGCTCACTTTTTATTCCGTTGGATTCTTCTTTATGCATAAGCCTTTTACTTTGATGTCATAACACACGTTTTGTTTTTACTCTTGTTGCCTGTTTTCAGTGTCATATTCAAAATTGATGACAAGGCCAATGTCAAAAAATTTCCCTATTTTGGGAGTTTCATACTTCCAGGCTTTACATTTAAGTTTTCAAATCATTTTCTTAACACTCAAGATTTGGACACAACAAGTATTCATCAACAGATGAGTGGAAAGATACACTGTGGAACTTACAGAGAGCAAGGTATTATTCAGCCATAAAAAATGTGACCAACTTTGACATTTTTGACAACATGGATGACAAGTCAAATTAACCAGAAAAAACTGAATGTGGTATGGATTCATTTCTGTGAGGAGATTTATAAATAGACTAAGAAAAATTTAGACAGATACAAGCAAAAGGTGCAACAGCAGATGGAACAGAGAGAAAAGTGGAAGAAAACAAGAAATATTGGTTAGAATGTGAAACCTTGAATTATGAGAACAAATTCCAAAACTTGAGCTACAGCATTTGTGTTGGGAGGTATGTTCACAGGACAGTGTAATCATTACACAAAATATATGTATACACTGTTCACATAAACTGTATTCAAATTTTGTTGATTGTACTTTTTAATAATACCCAAATATGAACTGTTTTATATCTACATCTTGAGGATAAAAGAAAAGCACACAGTATTTGAGACTAAGATTGCACTTTTACTTCTTCTTTTACTGTAACCTTGAAAAGTGTCCCTCTCAAGTCCTTACCATGCATCTGTCCTATGGGAATGTATTTAGTAAGCTACAGACATAAGAATTGTTCACATAAAAGACACAGAAAAATGCGCCTAAGCAGGCCTACTTGTAGATTCCCTGGTGAAGTATATGCTTCCTGCCTGCCTGAGATGACATTTTTCATGTCAGTGTATGTTCACAAGATTTGGGAGGAAATCACTTATATCACAAAAGAATTATAGGCGTAGTTTGAAGATATCTCCCAGATAGCCACTAAGAAGAAGAAGACAAATTGTCATTGATGACTGCTGTGCAGGGAGAGAATTTTCTGGTATAAATGCATTTTCCTGCTATCTGTGGTTCATGCATTACTGCCCCATTACTGTTCAGGAGAAACCAGAACAAAACTCTTCACTCAGCTGACTTTGGCTGCTGGGCATAGTGAGAAAGAAAGCAGTAAGTCGGGAGACAGGTTTCTCAACAGCAATATTCTTGAAACTGTACTCACCCTTTGATTCGCCATCATCCCAGAAGAGCTCCCCTCTTGCTTCTTTGTTCTCATCCAGGGCAATCAGGAGACCAAGAGGATTCCTCCGGCTGTAGGGAATGAGAAACATGCAAGAAATAAAGACTTCCGTCTCTAAAAACTTTGGCCCACATGCCCATCAAGCTGAAATGGGAAAAATCACTAGCATCAGGTTGCTCTGCTTTCCTTCAGGCACTAGGAGAAACTTGCCCTGAGCTTCTTTTATAGCAGTGTCACATAAGAGAGAAATGCCTCAAGCATGGCAATAAACATACATGTACAAGCCAATAATATAAGCGTAAAAATCACTACAATCACTACATTAAAACTACAGCTACTGCTATTATTTACAACACATACAACTGGATGGGAAGGAAATACCAGACGATAACTGTGCAGCCACATCACATTAGCGATGCTCCCCACAGTACAAGTGCCAGCTGCCTCTGGGAGAGCCACTTTTGTGCCTGAGCAGCGTATTTCCTCAGAAAGCAAAAACTTCAGTAAGCTCTGTCTATACCATGGCAACTGCCTTATCTGGGGGCATATCATTAATCTGAGTTTAGACAAAAATGACATTTTAATTACTTGTTTTATATTTTAAAATGAAAACATAAAACAATACTGATAAAGATAATAAGATGCATGTAGGGAAAGAAGAAGGAAGAAAGCAGTGTTGCTTGGGATCTGTTCATTGAGCAACTCCTCTGGACTCCCTCCCAGCTCCTGCTCCTCCTGTGCCTCGCCCTGCTTCACCTTTCCTACCACAGGCTTCACAGTTCAGCCTTCTCCATGCAACTCTGGTTACCAAGGCAATCGCCTGCTCTCACTCACTGCATGTCTCAAATAGTCAGTGCTACACAGTGCAGGAAACACACAGATGAATGAACTTTTGGACATTCTATACTTTAAGAAATATTACGTTTATTTACCAAATAATCAAATCAGACAATGAAAAGAGAAATAAACTCTAAGATACCACAGAAATTGTGAGAGACTTCCAGCAATACAGTAGACCATATATTCTTGACAACACATCTATTGATATATTACTTGTCCTTAAATATATTACAAATACAAAATCCTCTAAAAATAATCGTTGGACTTTCAAGTAAATAGGGGCTAGCCAACACTTCACAGAAACAACAGAAAAGCAAATATTGGTCTCTAGCCACAAGGGAGTATAGTAAGAAAAACCTGGAATTTCCCAGGGACAAATGCCTCGAAAGGCTCCAACTGTGCCACTACACCTGATAATCCATTATAGAGAACCTGAATCTCCAATCCTCATGTGAAGCTGGGTTCAGTGAGCAAGTTCATAAGAAACCAAGATGGGAGCTGTGCCACTGGCTTGCAAGCAAAGACAAGGCAATTCACCTCTGCAGGAAGGAGACTCACGTCAGACCTAATGCTCACTACATTTGAAAAGCAAAATATCAATAAACACACAAACAACAAGGCACCAAGAAAGACAGTCAAAGTAACCAACTGTAGATTCATATTCTCAAAGACGTCAGAGAGTACAATTTTCAACACAGAGCATGAAACAATCTTGAAAGAAACGAAACAGGGACAGAGGCGTTTAACATTAGGGACAGGGTATGAGCAGAACAGTAGCCCCACACTCTGATAAGGTGCAACTGTAGCAATCAACAGATTCCTGAGGAGAGAAAAGTGACACTGTAAAGCTTTCACCCCTCCTCCAAGTACACAGAGCTTGGAATTTTTCCTCAGCCAGAGCAAGGGGACAATTGACAAGAGACAACTGACATGAAGACACACTTGCTTCACTGTCGAACTACAATGCTTGCACCTAGGTTGAGATTGTAACACCAGTGATACCTGCCACACACGAAGATTCATGAGAAATCAGTGTGGAGGCACTGCCCTCGCACCTGCTTTATAGCTGATGACAGCAACCAAGTGCTGAGCTTCAGTGCTAATACTGCAAGAGGCTCACATGAACCGGGAAGAATGACTATTCTGGCTGTCAGTGTGTTTGTGAAATTCAGAGGACTTAAGAATGCAGATTAGTACCTCTCAAAGCCCATCTGGCTGCAGGTGTAGACAAAAACACTCAGGAGAAAAGACCAACAGACATACAAGATACAATTTGACTACAGCTCCTAACAGGCGAGCACAAATGTCCTGGGCGGCAGCCTTCCAAGGTCTTCACTAACTTCTCCTCAACAATGGAGACGGATAAAAAGAGTTACGGATATGGAGAAAACAAAAGCAAATTTTTAAAAATTAAAAAAATGTATTTTCTGGAAAATTGTTTTGGACTTCAGAATGACAATTAAGGCATTGGTAGCATTCAATACAAACCAGTGTTCTTCATATTTTGCCAATCAGAGCCCTGGTCCATAATTTACCTTAAGTGAGTGTTCAGCGCAGGCTCCTGCAAGGGCAAGATGTAGCCCCCACGCACATGAAGATTAATGTGGTCCAGAGGGGCTGCCACATCCTTCCACTGCCCCCTTGCATTAATGTTCACACCCTGTGGGCAGGGGAAAGGAGAGCATGAAGGCCAGGACACACACCTCTCTCGTCAGTGCATTCGGCCGATAGCTCGTCTGACTCTCAGAACTTGCTGCCTGTACTTCACAGTTCAGCACACACCTGCGAGACACTTTCTGCTCACTCTCTGCTGTCATCTGCTCCCTGCTGTAATGACTTACCTTGAAAGGCTTTGTGTAACAAATACTACACAAGATACTAGTACAAATACCAATATTGTGAGTAGTCAGCTTCAAGAAAATGTATGGAATCTCTAGTAGAGAACACTCAGGACAACACAGGTCCCTGTGAGAAGCTTCATGTTTATTTTACATTTATGTGAGTGACGGGTCACACTCAATAGAGCAATAACAAAATTGAGTTACAATGCTTAAAGTGGTTTATGCAAGACTACAAATATAAAGCAGGAGCACGCACATCCAGGGTTTGCCATGCACAGGATCCATCTAACTCACTTGTTTATGCATTTCCCTCACACACACAAGAAGAAAAAACTTACCGTGTAGTAATCGTACCAGTGGGCTCCAGGAAAATAGGCTTTGACACTTCTGGCATCCTGAAATTGTACACAAATGTATGGGCAGTGAGAATTTCTATATTTTAGAACACAGATATCAGGCCAAACAAAAGGAATGAAAAGATTGCATGGGACCCACCTGTTCCCTGTTAGCACCCAGAGGAAATTTTGCTACCCGTTTAGTGACTTCCATAAATCTCGTGGGTTCCAGTACATCAGAGGAAAATATCAACACTGGATTATACACTTAGCCCAAACACTTACCTAAGACATAATCTATCTGAGCTTGGGTCTGGAGCAGAACTCATAGGTATGATAAGGAGGGTGACAATAGGTGGCATCAGATGCATATTTAAGGTGATTCAGAGACAAGTAATGGAATGGCTGTTGCAGCCAGTTGGGTTCAGTAGAAGCAAGGGAATAACACACATGTCTGTGGATAGCTCTCTTGCAAAGTGTTCTAATCGTGACAGGACACTGTAATGAAATCCATATATACTCTTCCTGCTTGGAGAAATGTTAAATTCTCAAATGTCTCTTGAGGGTATTAGGACAAAATGGTTGTTGCTTTATTTGTTTGTTTGTTTTTCTTATGGTTCTAACCAGGATTTTCAGGCAGACATTAAAGAAGTGGAGGCTGATACCACAATATTGAAGCCATATTCTTCGACTCAGGAGAAAAAGAGAACAAGGTAGAACAAGAAGCCATGACTCAGGCAACTTCATACCCCTGCTGGCTTCTCCTTCCCTAGTCACCCAGCCTCACAGCTCAGATCCTCCACCCACCAGCACGGCCCTCCACACTCACAGGCTCCAGGACAGGGCTGACCAGCAAGGCCGGGCCCAGCAGGAACTGACTGTCTACATCCCAGGTCACACGGTCTGACACAAACCTGGAAGGAAAAGAAACTGGTCACAATCAGATCCCAGGGTCTGAGGAAAGACCTCAGCTTCAACTCTGTGTGAAGAATTCAGCTGCATTCACTGCCATCCTCACTTCTGAGTGTCACTGAAAATATGGAGCCCCGCTCTCCACAGGTCAGGCTCCTCTGAAGGCAGAAAGATATTTCCTCACCATGGCACATGCTAAACCGCAGGTTGGCCCTCATCGCTTTCGTCTCTCACTAAGTATCTTCTTTGGTTAACTAAACTCATTTAGGCCCAGGCAAACAACAACGGTAAAAAAAAGAAATGGAGACCTGTGTCTGCATTGACAAATTACATACAATTATGCTGTATTGTGTAGAATCCTTTAAGACATTTTGTCAGCTGATAAATATCTTTTCTTCAGGGACTATTAAAAGTGCAATTATCATCTCGGTGTTATGATCTTATAATAAAAGAGAAATCATATCTTCTGCTTGGAGAAATTCTCTGCATGCACTACCACTCTACAAAAAGAAATGCATTCTGCCTTAGTGCGCAAGGTACCAGGGGGACACTCACTCGTGCAGGAGAGGCCTCACGACAGTGACGCCCTCTGTGTGGGCCTTGTGCATCAAGGTGTAGAGGTAAGGCAACAGGGTGTATCTGGTCTCCAACACACTTTTTGAAATAGTCACAAAGGCAGCATCCCAGGACACAGGGTCTTGTCTCTAAAGGGGGAAAAGGACAGTTCAGCATTTTGCAAGGGGAAATCACAAAGCTCAGAGGGTCAGTGCACACTTTCCACATGGCTCACACATAACTAAACTAAAGGTAACGACAGGGGAGACTTCAAGAATATTATGAATATGCTGGAAAGGGACACTGAAGCACTCCTAGAAAGCAAATACAAGTTTGTTTCAGATATTTCTCTCAAATAATGTTGAAAAACCTTGCTGAGCCCAATTATTCCCTACACAATACCAAAGAATATGGTATGCTGAGAGGAGGGCTTCACAATTTGGATGATTTCCCCAAGGAAACAGTTGGTTGAACTTAGCTCAAAAATGGTTGTGCATTTTAAGTGAAAAAAACAAAAAGGAAAAACAAATAAACTACACAGCAGTCAGCGGGAGCTGAGGCCCTACCCTGGTGCCAATGGTGTTGTGGTTCCTGGAGAAGGGGTAAAAGGCCCCCAGCTGCATCCAGCGAGCACACATCTCATAATCGGCATCTTGAAAGAACCCACAGATGTCTGCCCCGGTCTGAAACAAGAGGAAATAAAACCAGGTCGGTGGTGATTTCTGAATGCTGGCACCACCTTGGAAGCAATCAGGAGGGATCTGAAGGCCACTTACATAGGACATGCCAAAGAGGCTGAACTCCATCATGCCTGCAATGGGAACCACATGTGTGTCAGGGTGGCATGGGGCCCTGCTGGCTCCTCCTGCCCCTCCTCCCTCACCCCTCCCTGCCACCACAGCCCTGCCAACAGACCCACTTACCAATGATCGATTTCTTCAGCTGGTCCCACGCGGCCGTGTTGTCTCCCAGCCAGTGTCCTGCCCAGCGGCCAGAAGAGGGGAATGTGGAGCGGGTGATGACAATCCCTCGCTGTCCTGTCACCTCCTGCACGGCTCTGGTTGGAGGACAGCAAGGGGGTGAAATGACACCAAAGTAGGAAAAGAAAGGCTACAGGCCTCTGCCTTGTAAAGTTCCCGGTGGCTAGGGCATGGTGAGGAACTGTTTGCCTCACACCTCATCAGAACAAGAATACATGGAACTCAGGTAGGGTGGTGCACACTGATGGAGGCCATTAATATGACTGGTTTATTTTTTCAGTGTTTACCATGAGTTCACAATATGATAAAATCACGTGGTTATCCTGAAATTGTAAACAAGCACTAACTCTGTTACTTATTAACACGAGACTTGGTTTTCTATCCAAGAGGAGGAAAGAGGCAAGTTCTTTTTTACAGATTCACTGAAGGTTATAAATACTATCCAGTGACTTCACAAACTAGAAAAGGTTAATTAAACAGGATACGCAGGAACTATTCAAACACAGTAGGTGAAAAATAGGGATATGTCCATTTTGAGATGAAAAAAACGCACTTATCATTCTTATTACTTTTGAGACTTCTAATCAATGCTGTCACAGCACTGGTAACCCTCTGTGTGTGACCCATTTGGATTGTTAGTTTCTCTATGATCGGAAAAACTGACTTATTTACTTCGGTCATATCAGCTACAGTAATAGGGCCTGGCTGTATGCTTGCAGGCTTTTTGTTTAAGATTTAAAATGGCTTGTACTTAAACTCTCCCTAAATCTTCGCATGATACATCAAAGAACTGTAGAGATTCTACACCCATCACTGGCTGATCCTACAGATTTTATCAACTAGAGAAGGCAGAGAGAAACTCACTCATAGGTGGGCCTGGTTTGAGACCATCCATACAGGCTGTGCACATCGTAGTGACGCACTCTGGAACCATCTGGAAGGATCTGCTCACCCTCCATGCACAGGGTCTTACTGCTTAGGCCACCATTTCTGTCCTCCAAATCTAAGGGGAAAGATTTAGAAATGTCAAAACCACCCGCAGCCTTTTTAAGGGAAGATACTCTGAATCTGAAGATTATTTCCTGCTTCCCAGGGACAAGGTAACAACAGTGGGTGCTGTGGTATGACCATTTACCCCAGAATTTTCAACATCAAGTTCACTACAGAAAGCAGAATTTCCTGCCAGAAAACTCAGGGTTCTTAAACACTATATCATTAGGGATGATACACTCTATTTTAACTTCTAACTGATTTTAGACAATTCTAGGAGGAAGATTAGTGATTGCCTATAGTATAAAAAGTTGAGACATGGAACTTTATATAATCTATGGAAAGTCGCCAAATTTATAGAAAGTATAATTTCTAGGGATTAAAATACAAACACAACTTCAAGGTCAATAAAGTCCATGACCCACAATAGAAGAGGATACCATTAATTTAAATCAATTAGTGGCAAAATAAATCATTGAAGATATACTATCACCAAAAACTAAGAGAGATCATGAATTAATCTGTCTCATAGATGAGTGGCAACAAGAGGTGCTTCTTGAAAGTAGAAAGCATTGAGCTCCTCAACCATTCACCAAAGAGATTAATGGACAGCTTTGAAATCAATGTGTGAGACTTCTTTGGAGAAATTACAGTCTCCTGAAATTTCAAATAAAATCTGAGGGGAAAACACTTAAGATAACATCATTATTGCATTTAGTCCTCATTCCCTTTTCTGTGTAAGACATTGAACTGTGAAACTTAACCATAACATGATTGCTCATGGATCCCTCCTATAGTTTTCCCAGAAAGAATACTATTTATTCTAACCTACAGTGAGGACTCCATCAAGGTGTTCAACATCAATCCCTCTGGCCCAGTACACTGCAGACCATAAGTTGAGTAAAGTCCTAAAAGTGATTTTGTCTTGATTTCCAAAAACCATCGGATCAATTAGGGCATGTCCTCAGGGCTCAGGATAAACCCCTAGATGCTGGGCTCTTCTAGGTGTCACCCTACGTTTATCTAGGGATACACTGCAGAGAGGCTTAGGGTCCTTACATGGCATGTAGGGAGGATGGTTCAGAGTACCATTCCTGCAGCCTGAAGGGACAGCTCCATTCACAAAACTTGCTGGTTCATTCATGTCCTACAAAATAAGTGTTCATAGTTCATTTTAAAAGATAATCATGTCCTGTCCAGAGAAAAGAGAGTAGTGAATAAATTATTTAAAATACTGGAATCTCTATACATGCTTGCAGCAGGAAGTTCATCAAATCCAGAGAAGAACAACTTAAAAACTCAGTTAATACCTACAAGGTGACTGGTCAGAGGGTGACAAAAATTCTCTCTTAGGGCAAGGAAACCTGCAAAGCATTCCTAGTAATGGCCCAGGAGGTCTTGCACCAGAAACCTAGGGCAAGATACAAGGTTTGAAGGGTATCATGGCTTCCCCATACTGAGTGACTAAGTGTTTTTGAAATATGCAAAGCATTCTTCACTATTATTCACATCTAGAAGTCACAGATCTGCAACTTAAGAAAGAAAAAGATATGCACACCTATCCATGTGTAAGGAACACATATGCACACACTTACAATCCACATGCCATCAAATTTCAAGCTCTTCTCTGGATTCTGTGTGTTGTTGTACAGCTCTTGAATCTCCCTCTTCCACCACAGGACAGTTGAATTACGGAAAAAGTCTGGGAAAGCCACATAAGCTCGGTATTGCTATAAAAACAAAGTATAACTCATTTGTGCTAAATGAATGTATTACACAGCAAGCAAACACTTACTTACAATGTAACCCATGCAAAGACTACACTGTCAGGTGGTAGATCGTGATAGGCCGAACAGAACAAACCTGCGTAGGTTTCTTGAGTACAATACAGAAGAATGAGCACAAATCATATACCCTAGAGTTTGGAAGACATGCAGAGGTTGATTACCCCTACAGGTTAATATGAACAGCAACAGCAACCTCATCTCATAATCTGATGCTCTGGATGCTCAGCCTTCAACTTCTGTCCAGATATTTCCTAAACTCTTCTCAAAGACAAGGCAAGAGGCAGAACGATGATAAGGAGAAAGAGTAGAAATGAGATGTGCCGTAGCAGGTTACAACAAAACATCAGCTAGGATTGAGAGGAAGGCATACAATTTGCGCTTGTGATATTACACCTGGATGCATCTTTATTTTCTATAGTTTCTTAACTACATAAAAAGTGCAGCTATACTTTCATTCCTCTCTCTCCTTAACCTAGTACCACATTTCACATAGTAAAGGACCCATATTATGAACCAACAAATGCACTCTTATTAAAGACACACATATAAAAGTATTGTGCAGCTGTGTCTAATGTGAAATGAGGGGACCTTAGGAGAAAGTTTCAATGCCCACTCTCCCTGCACCCTCAAATAGTAAACATAATGTCCTTATGTGAACTGTAAATATAGATTTAAAGTGCCACTCTTGGCAAAAGGGAAGGGGATTAAGAAATGGAGGAAGGAAGAACAGGAACAGCAGACAGATATTAAAAACAAGAAAGATGTGCTGTGCACATACTCCCCATGAATAATGGAATCATTGTGGACTTCAAATATGTACTAATAAAAATAAAATTTTAAAACAGGGATCTGTGTAATTGGACTGAATGCTTTTAGAAGAAAATGTTCTGATATTCTTCTGTTCTATTTTTTGCTCCTTTATTATTATATCTTCTTAGCCAGACATAATAATTCATAAGAAACAACAATAAATGTCCGGTTTAATTGTAAAGTCTCATATCTTTAAGCAGCAAAATTCAAAAATGTCTGTATACTCCATGTTCCTTGTAAAGGACATGATGATAGCTGGTAGACCTCTATAAACAATCTCCTCTGGTTAATCACACCATTCATTTTCTAATAGTGAAATAGCTCAATAATATTGGGGGTAAGGGCAGAGGAGCAACAGAAAGACCTTTACCTAAGGGAATATCAGTTCCTACTCACAGTACACAAAATCAATTGTCTAGAGAAAATCACATGTCTAGAGAAAACATAAAAACATGCAAATAGATCTGCGTGCACAGACCTTTCTTACAAAAAGCAAGAAGTCACATTATTAGAAATCTTTGGAAGCATCTTCAAATGACTGAAAGAAATGAAACCATAAAACTAGGAGAAAACAACATTCCACTCCAGAGACTCCATCCCAGGCAAGGTCAGAAACAACAGGATACAGAGGGAACAGAGGAGTAGGATGAAAAGCAAATATTAGCTATGTCTGCATTACAGTTTGATCAACAAGAGGATGCAAGTGGAAATTAAGCCAACCATGTTATATTAACCTCAATAAGTCACACTCGAATCATTCATTTCCATTCACTAAGGGTGAGGCCATCTGTACTCTGTCAACATTCCACCCTTCCTCTTTGCTTATACTTACTTGGATATTGAACCAGAGCTATGCATACCCGAATGACTGGATCAAGAATTGCTTATTCTAATCCACTGTGGGTACTAAGCTGCAATTCCTGTGATTCCAAATAAAGTGTTTCCCTCAAAAGCAAAATTTTCATTTGGAGCAACTGAATTCTATGGGCGACCCTGGACACCACACACTGAAAGTCACATGCTGTTTCCCAATCACTGTGTGATAATCAACACTGAAGCACAGGCCTCCAAATAACCTCATCATTAGGGTTAGTAGTCACTCCAGTGGCTGATGGGCTGTAGGTTTCATATGCTAATACGCAACCATATGACGAATGAAGCAGCCCCACTATCAATGCAAAAATATAACTATGGAATCCTGTGTCCACCAGTGCCTCTGCCTGGCACATTTGTGTGACCACATGAACCACGTGAAACACCAAAATTCATGTGATTATTTATAAGAATGGAGGAAAGGAGAATGGATAGGTCATTTCCCTCAAATTCTCATCACATCTTACATAGGTAGATAGACAGACAGACACATAGATACTTGTAAAAGATCACAAAAAGAAAACAATATAGAGCTCAGTCTGAAACTCTCTTGCAAATTTGAGAAACGTGCCCCAATCAAATGCAGTCTCTTCTACTGCCTCTACGGACAAAACATGAAGACATATACAGCCCAAAGACAGGCATCCTGTTCAACAGTACCTGTGTCATGTTTTAGAGCTAGGGCACTACTGTCAACTAGGATACATGCAGTCAGAAAGTAACACCACAAAAGAATACATGCCTAACCAGTCATACCTATTTTCACTATTCCGGGAGAGCTGTCCCACCTGAGAAATTTCTCCTCAGATATGCAGGTTCGGTATAATATTATTCTTCTATCCAACACTGATAATGTGCCTTCAGGACTACCTTATAATGGGAAATCTTTCACATAAACCCCCATCCATCAGATAGAATCCGATATTTTTTAAGAGCTATTTAAAGGGCTCTTGGCCTTGGGCTTTGAGTAATACTATAAAACTTTACTGCTGTGCTTTCTTCTCACAACACTGATAAACATTTATTCATTCTTAAACTGACAGAGTTTCATAGTAGTAAAATGTCCACCACCTTGTTGACCACACAGGCCAGATATTGGACCCCTTATGCCTTTCAGTACTACTGGTGGTAAAAGAAAAATATCTCTTCAATGACTTAAAAACAATTCTATGCAGTTCCTTGGGCTAAAATATCCTATGGAAAGAGTAATCATTGCAGAAAAAGAGTGAAACAAGGTCAGGAGAGATAATGATTTTTAAGAACTAAGGGAACCCTGCTCAGAGATGTTATCAGAACAGTGGGTAACATCACTTCACGGTGTACATATCACAGGGTAGAATACAGTTGAAGCTACTGAATAACAAGCAGCACCAATTCACTCAGGTAACAAATGATTGATGATGCTGGACAGCATTTATGTCCAGCTGTAGGGGCTATCAGAATCCATTGCAAACAAGAAACTGTTCCTAGGAAAGAATTTTCAAGAAAGATGGGAAATTAAGGAGAAAGAGAAAAGTGGAAAGACTCAAGATTCAAGGAACCTGACAGTGGGGATTTATACATGACAAGGTAGAGAAGAATAAAAGAACAAATAATGTGCAGAGAAAGACTCAATAACTAAAGAGAAAGCTTGGACACTGTAAGTAAGAGAGTTATCTAAACAACTATAACCACATTGATTCAGAGGGAAGTAGCACTTGTACGTGAGGTGTAATCAGGATTTCAGGGGCCTTTGAAATCTGACAGCTTTGAGGGCGAAATTACCAGAGTCATCTAAAGCCATGAAAAAAATCTGAAGATCTCTCACTTTCCCAAGGATAACAACACCTTAACAGTACCTTCATTGCTACAGGAAACAGATCTTTACTGTATATGAAGAAATCTGCACACAGACTTATGTACACTCAGGACATAATTCCTAAGTGTTTATCCTTTGCTGAACCCATACCCATGGCAGGGAATTTCCAGAAACCTGGGTAAGGCTCCTTGGTCCCAAAAAACCCTCCACAAAGATGCACAGTGGGGCTCTTACCTCTACTTGACTATCCCAGTCTAGAGAGGGATCAACAACAACATCAGGGAAATCAGGCCAAACCTGTGGAGAAACAAACATTCAACAGCAATGCACCATACAGTATTTCCCAAGAAAATTGAAACTATGCTTTAACGGTCACTAATGCATCAATTAGCATGTATGTCTAATCTAGAGGGACTGAAGACCTGGTCAAGATGCCCAACTGCCTGTATGAGGGCTATGGCAAGAGGATGAAATGAGAAACGGAGAAAATTGAGTAATGCATGGTGGGGTGCTGGGAGGCCCATGCCTCAGCAGGGGCAGGGACCAAGATACTCCAATGCAGCCACTTTCTAATGGATGCCTAAAGTATAACTAGCACAAGATTCAAGGTCTGCAGTTTCAGGAGTAAATGAATAATCCTGGAAAGACTCAAGAGTGTAGAGATGATCTTATGCTAAGAAGGATCTTGCCCTGCAGCGTTCTTTTTAATCTTAGGAATTTTACTTTAATATTAGTGGGTGGCAGATGATAGCCCATGAAAAAGAATTAATGAGAAGTCTCCAAAGGTGATACTCTAATCTCAAATCTACATTTGAAACTTAGGGAACTGTGCAAAATGAGCCACTGTGAATTTGTGGTCTCCAACATAGAGTCAGGTAGATTCTACAAAATTCTCGCCTGTACCAACTAACCTTGATTGAAAAATTAAAAGTATGGACCTCAGATCCCAAATGCAAAGGACCAAGAAACAATTCTGACAAACATTCTACCACCTCTAAGATACTGCCCTAGCCTGGGATTGGTGGATCATCCATCCCTTAGGTCATACCTTTCCCCAGACAATGCCTCCATCATTTGGGTACTTGATGAAGACATCATCTTCCACACCCCGAGTGAAGGCAGGGTAGGGCTGCGTCTCATTGCCAGAAATGGCTGGGTCCTGAAAGCAAAGCACAAGTCAGGAGGGGAAACCACAGCCAGGGAACGACAAAGGGGCAGGAGACAGGGGAATTGTTGACACAGGTGTCTCTGGCTTCCATCTGAACTTTAATACATCCATCAACCCTAGAATATCAAATTCTCGTTGTGCTTCAATTTCTCTTCTTGCAGCACAAAAGAAAATACAGCCTAATGCATTCTCCATCGAGGGCAGCCACTGCCCATACTAGTCACATTCACACAGGACTAACCAAGATGAGGATGACCCGCATCCCATCGGCCTTCAGGCGATCAATCAGAGCCGGTAACCCAGCAAACTTGGGGCTGAGAGTGAAGTCCAGCTGCCGCTCCATGTAGTCGATGTCTGAGTACTGCACGTCCTGTGGGAGGACACAGGGAAACACAGGGGCTCAGGTGGTACAATCCAATTTTGAAAGGCTGCAATCATCCAACTGGTGGGGAAGTTGAAAGGTTTCTCGCAGGCTCTTTCAAATCATGACTCTGGAATTTTTTGATATACGTACAGAAACTTTATCTCATTTTTCAAATTTTTAAAAATAAACTGGTATGATTTCTGATTGTTCCCCTAAATCCTCATATGCTCATTGGTGGAACTCTTCAGAGATGGCTGCTTCTAAGGTATGAGTTACTGGGTTTGAGGGTAACAGTCATCTGAATTAGTCTACTAAGTGATTTTTCATAGTTGTATTTGTGCATTGTTGAAAGGCCCAACCTGGGTAAGTGGCACCACCCCAAAGGTTCATAGCGTGGATAGGATAAAAAGGAAAAGGAGGTTTGCTTTGCTATTGTTTCTGCTCTTTCTGCTGCTTTTGATGCTTGCTGCTGCTGTCTCATGCCTCACACTCTGTGAACTGTTTCCTCTCTCTGACGCTCGGCTGCCATGCCACCCTGCTTTGGAGCCACTTGACTATGCACAGAAACCTCTACAAACAGGCCAAAATAAATCTTTCCTCCTTTGGCTGTTGAATATTTTGTCCCAGCAAGGAGAAAAGTAACTAAGACTAAAAGTCTTAGTTACTTTTCTACTTTACTAGAAAGAGAAGTATTGTTGTGTGCTTGCTTTCTTTATCTATAAATTGGAGGCAATTTTAAACTTAAAAAAAGTA
Source organism: Cavia porcellus (assembly GCF_034190915.1). NCBI lineage: Eukaryota > Metazoa > Chordata > Mammalia > Rodentia > Caviidae > Cavia > Cavia porcellus. The sequence continues at coordinate 49,009,637 of NW_026947489.1, read as the reverse complement.
TTGTTGTGTGCTTTCTTTCTTTATCTATAAATTGGAGGCAATTTTTAAACTTAAAAATCTCTAAGTGAGGGGCTTGGGATTTAGCTCAGCGGCATAAGTGCCCGCCTTGCAAGCAGGCAGTCGTGAGTTCAATCCCCGGTACCAATAAAAAAGAAAAAGACAAAAAAAAAGAAAAATCTCTAAGTGAGCAAAAGGATAAAAGATGGTAATGTGTATGTGCAAGGGCTTTTACAGTGAAAAATAAAACACATTCGGAGAAAGTGCTTTGATTTGCCAATATTAAAGACTGGTTATGGTTACCTCTCCCAGAATGCCATCTGTAGTATTAATGACCTTTGTTCACTAAAAGTAATGAGAACGGTGCAATCATAACACAGTATGAATCATAAAACCATATGGACACAAAATCTACTATAAAACAAAAAACTCCACAAAGCTGTGTATAAATATTTCATCCAATCTTGTAGGTAATCAGACACAACTCTCTTAAGAAGACCATATACTTTGTGATGTCATTTCTTTTCATTGTACATTAAGGAGAATAAATTTAAACATAAAAGTGGCCCATGGGGTCAGTTTGGATTATTGTGCCCCTCTTGGCCTCTGGTTTGTTTGCATATGCACTTGCTCTGGAAAACCACGCCAAGATCCCCATGGTCAGCCTGTGATTGACCCAAAGTGAGTAGAAACACTGTGCTGCAGTCACCAGGCACTCGAACAGAAGACACATCGCCACATACAATAGCCTCATGCATTTTAATTCCTTTTTGATAAGCAAAACTATTGTTTAAGGGACATTTATTCTTACAGGACCAAAGGATTTTACACTAAACGCTTTGAAGTCATGGAAAGGAAATGGAAAAGAGCACGACACAGTAGAAAAAGCCTACATCAGCTTTATGTCATTGCTGTGAGCCTTCAGTCCTCTAGGACCTAGGTGGGAGCCAAGGTTCCCATGTGTATAACTGTGTTGGGCTGATACTCATTGTGACATAATGTGAGAAAACTCTTTGTCTTCCTCCAGAAAATAATAAAACTCTACACCTAATCCAGACAGTAAGATATGTGAGCTAGCTACAAGATCTCAGAGCTAATGCACAGGTCCTTTACGTACATAGGGGATCTGGGCAGCCACCATGTCATCATACAGGCTGGCAATCTCAGAGTCATTCTCATATCCATAGCGACATAGCTGGAACCCCAGGGACCAGTAAGGCACCATCACAGGCCGACCAATAACCTAGAAAATAGACAAAAAATAATAGTCCTTATAAAGAAAAGGCCAGAATAATGTTATACATCAATTCTCCAATTAGGCAGTCAATAAATTCAAATCCAGAGATTAACTGAAAGGATGCAGAACCGTGGCAATACAAGAAGTAATTATTTCTGCTATACTGAATCTCCTATAAGAATTCTGGAAAATCTGGGCTTGCTCTAATTCTTAGATTTGGTCTAATTTATATGGTGGGAAACCATAAGCCAAAGGAAAAATGCCTGGGTGGCTCTCCTGTGAACATTAAGGAAAGAGAAGTATTGTTGTGTGCTTGCTTTCTTTATCTATAAATTGGAGGCAATAGTAACATCTGTCTAGGGCTTTTAGGATGAGAAAACATGTATTAAATTCTTTGATATGCAGTAAATAATAGATGTAATTATTATACAAGTTCCTGTCATTGCTGCCACAAGCACCAACACTCCTCACAACAACCACATTATCAACACCCTTCAAATCAGTGTCACATTTCCCAACCTCACCACCACCACCAGCACGTCACCACCACTACAACTTCACTGCTATTCCATCACCAAAACTAACATCATTCCCTCCAACCCACAGCCACTAGGATCAACTCTACCGTCCTTATCATCGCCATGGCTCTACCCAGAATAAAGCACACTCCACTACAACTAGCCTTGTCACCATCAATGTTAGCATGGCCACTTCTACTACTCTACAATAAGTTTAATTTAACAGTTATTTAACATATGTGCTTCCCTATAAAACGTATACACCTCTGAAAAACAATGATTCCATTTATCATGTGACATTTATATAAATGGATATAGCCTGTAGAATACAGAAGGTCTAAATAAATACCTGATAAGCAAAAAATATTCTCCTACCTCAGTGTACTGCTGGGTAACAAGCTCTGGAGTTGGGCCCAAGAACACATAAAAGTCCAGAATTCCCCCCGTGGTTCGGTATGTCAGGGCAGGCAAGGGCTGGAACGTCACATCTGAAAAGATAGGAAAATGTTAACCAACTTGGAAAACTTCATGATGAAGAATTAGCTCTGGCATCCATATATCTCTTTATAGAATATGAGAGCAAATATTCTTCGCTTCACTAACAAGAATTAAACAAGCTGAGTAAGAATTTACAGATCTCATACTTCAATGTTTCTTTTATGGTGTTCCATATTACGATGTTATATGTTTTCCAGTTTTGCTCTTAAAAATCATTTCAACTTGTGTTTTACAGTAGATTGCAATTTACAAAAGGTTAAATAAATATAACTGAGGGTTCACATGTTTACAAGGCTCAGGCTAGCTCTAGCATCTTATTCAGTAACCATGTGCTGTCAAACAGGAGGCTGACAATGACGAAATATTGCTACCTCATCCATGGCGTATATAGGGAGGAATCACTTTCTCCCTACATCCTGATTTTCCATTGGTTTCTTAAATACCACACAAATATTCTATGTACCATCCCAAAATTAAGTGCACTGATTCATAGATTACAAATCATTCAAGTTAGATAGTTGTTCCCACTAGCTGAACTGTAGGATATTTGGAAGTAACTTGGTTTTGTTTTCCCTTCCTATGTGATTTCTGTCAAAAAAAAAAGGAGTAATCTTATTATTACTTGTCACTGGAATGAAATAAACAGAATGCTACACAGAATAACAACAAAATCCACAAGATAGGAATTATGACTTCGGGGCAGCCAGGTCACTCAAATTCTAACATTACTTAGGAGTAAGTAGTATTCCAAAAAATAAAGGAGCATCGGCATCACCTACCCATGGCATTGCTGTTCAGCAGCAGCACACTGTGGGCATTGCCGTCCTCCTCGAGTCCCATGTAGTAAGGGTGGACACCATAGGTATTCAGCTTGTACTAACATCAGGGGGGAGAAGGGACACAGGGTTAGCACACACTGTGACACATTAGGAAATTCAGCCCATATGTTTATTAAGACGGGTCTTGCCTTTCCTGAGAAGTAAGTTAAACACAGGCAAACAAAGCTGACCAGGTATGGGCCCACTTGTCTCAGAGCACAGTGTGACAAGCCCCACCCAGCCAGGGAAGACTAAGCACAAAGCACACACGCTGAAGGCAGACAGAAGCAGAGACGCATGCTCACCCCTGGGGGCTGGTCTCGGGAAAACATGCCCCACGTGTGCCAGTTCAGGTCTCTCCGAAAGGCCGTGTGCTCCGTTTCACCAAAGCCATAGATGTAAGAGGAGGGCAGGCGGGTGGAGATGCGGAGGAACATGTCATTGAAGGTGAAGCCCAGGACCTGCGAGTCCCAGCTGAGAAGTGCACAGGTAGGTTATAAAGGACCTCAGCTTTCCTTACTGAGTTGGAGCAGCTGACTTTCCAAGGGCAGCAGAACTGCTAATTGTCTCCTGCCAACAGAGCCTGCTCATCTCCTAGTACAGCGCAGTTCACATGGATAAAACTATCACTGATGCCCTTGTTGAAAGATAGAAGGCAGCCTCCCCTTCTCTGCTTTCTCTGTCACTGTGCCCTTTCACTGCTCCCCCACCACACTAAAGTGAATACTTCCCACCATCTCATCTGCCACCCTCCGTACCAGCCCCGCCTTCTGCTCTTGCTCCAGGATGCTCCATTCCTTTCATGAAGACTTACTGATGTTTCTAAAGGAACCTCATATCATGCGTTTCCTCTGTTGCATTCTTCAGTGGCTTTTAATACAAACACCATACACACTCCCTAAAGCTGCCCCTTATCTGAACCCACTTAACATCCCGGCTTCATCCCCACCTCTTATTTCCCCAAGTATTACTTTAGACCTTTATATTGCTAGACATGCCAAGTCTTCTCTTTTTTGTGGTCTGTATATTTACTATTCCCTTTATCTAAACTATTCTTTCCCTTCCCAAGGCTCATGTGGACATGTCCTTCCCCATACCCAAGTATTACTTCATCTCCTCTTTAGAGACCACAGATGATTACAGTATGGAAAACAGAAATCTCTGACAACTCTCATTTGATCTTCTATTCTTCCTATAAGGTAGCTATCACTATCTAACTTTTTTCTTTTTAATTTATAATTACACTATCTTTTGTATCATGAGAAGAAAGACTCCTTCAGTCCTAACTACAACATAAAACAGTATGTGGCACAGAGAAGGTACCCTATAAACGTCTATTAGTTGAATGAATTCCCAGGAATTGCCTCAGCAATTATTCTTGGGCTCCTAGTAAAAGGCCTGAAGGAAATAATATATTCATGGATCTAGAAGTGAACAGTGTTTTAATTTGAACCATAATATATCCAAGGACAAAACACTGACAAGGAAAATGTAAGTGACCAGAAATTCAGAGTAAGAGCCACTTACATTACAGTGCCTGTGCTTTTCCTGCGAATCTCAATTCCAAATGGATTTTCCTTAATGAGGACATCATAGAGTCGACTCTGAGAGGTGCTGGATGGAACTGTGGGTATGTTCAGTGGAACTGGAACTTCATAGCGATTGTTGTTGGGGTCATAAATCTAGGGAAAAGAAATCAAATTTTTATAAGATGTATATGGGGGAATATCTGCTGTTTCATTATACAGCAAGTGTTTACAGTTAATGATATTTCTTCATAGAATTCAAAATAATTATAAGTGAAGATTTTAATGTTCTTAATTTAAAGGGATGAGAGACATATGAAATTATGAATGATTATCCTGAGTTGATCAGTTTGTTATATATAAAAGAATCAAAACATCACAATATACAGATGTACAACCATTACTGTCAATTTTTTAGAAACTCTTTTGCTCAGTGATCGTACTTTTGAAATCTGTATCTTAGAAGAATGTTGACATTTTTGACAGGGGTATGGATGCTATTTCTTATTGTTATTTTCTCTGATATCCCAATTTAATAGGAATATCAAAGGACAATATTAGATTTTAACATTTTGAACTGCATGTGTTGTATCTAACAACACTCACTTTGATATAGATGGTACTTAAAATATACTCATAAGTCAGTGCGGTAATTATCAATATATTCATTTTTGTGTGTGGGTATATGAGTATGTGAACGCTTAAAAACCATTTGGAAGTGGGAAATACTCCTCAAAAAAAGCATGAACTACTGGCAAGCATAAGATCATGAGAGTTCAATTACCAGTACAAAAAAAAAAAGCAAGAATTACTTGGATTAATGTCCTTGCTGAAAAATGTATATAAATTGATTTATTGAGTATGTACTACATAGCTGCTTGATACTGTGCTGGACACCAGGGATTTAAACTGATTAAGCCAAAATTATTATTTTGAAAATTTCATATTTTAACTTGATGTGAAAGAGAGCCAGTCACAGCACTTCAGTGATAAGGGTTAATGCAAAACTATGTAGAAGTGCTGTGAGACTATTGGGAAGAAAATACCTAACACCTTTTCTGGGATGCTGACACTCTGAAAAAAACATATACTGAGTCTTAAAGTTTTGTAGCCATTAACTAAATACAAAATGAGACTATGTCTTTCTGGAAAAGAAATAAGAAAGACAAAGGCATGGAGCATAAAAGTGGGCTCAGAAAGGCACAGATCTGGAAGGCAGCTACTGCTCTATGAAAAGGCAGAGTAAGCAGGAGTTAAGGATAGACCAAGCAAATTCACTCATTTCAAATCCATAGCCACCTCTGGTAGGGATGGAAACATAAAAAGCATCAATCGCTCACCTGCCCCACCCGAAAGGAAGGCTCCTAACTGTTCTCTCCATTTCTCACTCTCCTAGCTGTTTTCCTGAGTAGCCACCACAATTACCTAAATGCAAATTAGGATACATCACACTGTTCTGTTAACCATTTGTTGCTGTTCTTTGGATTAGGATTATGATCTAGTTTATTACATCACTGAATTTAAAAGAGTAAACTGACTGGTGTGGATACAAATGCCTATAATTTCAGCATTCCTGGAGTCTGAGGCAAGAGGATCAAAAATTTGAGCTCATTTTAGCTTCAGTTTAGTCAAGCTCAACTGAATGATTTTACATGACCCCGTCTTAAAATTAAAACATAAAAAACAGAATATAGATGTAGGTGAATGCAAAGGCCCTGGGTTTAATCCTCAGTACTGAAAAAAAAAAAAATAGCAGGACCAAAAAAGGTTGTGTCAGTACCTGACACATATCCAGTGTTTACCTTAAACTGCAGCATTTCATCCTTATGGTAGGTCACCTGCAGGCGCAGGGGGCTCACAGGGGTGGAGGGGAAGGCGTTGGCGTAAGAAGAAGACTTTAAGGAGATGTCAGCGCTCGCGCCCTGTGAGTCATACTGCACATTGCTGACAGAGTACAGATCGGTGACAAAATAGCAAAATGGGACCCCTGTGGTACTGGATTCCTGAAATAACAAGTCAATTTCACAGATCAGCATAGGGTTCCATCCTTACCGAATACTGATAGAAAAGGCAATTTATGTGAAGACAATATCACCATCTTACTTGTTTACTTAGGTATCATATATTAGTGGCAAAAATTTAAATTACTAATCTCTAAAGGAAACACTTATTAAAGACACTGATAACTAGCCTCACACCAGGATCAGATTCCTTTGGAAGTCTTCTTTCTCTGGATTGAAACTGCAGATTAGGAGTAGAGAATTTCAGGGAGCACAAACGCCATCAGCAAGCTTACCTCCCAGACACAGCCACGGGCAATGCAGTTTGCTTCAGTGACACCATGCGCATCGGGGTAACAGTCTATTTTTATTTCATCCCTTGTGGTTGTGCTCCACTCCACCGTGTATGCCTCTCCCAGGACAAGATTAATTTCTGTGATAATGGCAACCTGTAGGGATTGCAGAAGTCACAGGAAATTCAGCCTCAGGATGAAGGCCTTGCAAATCTTAAAGTTTTTTTTAATGAAATAAGTAGAAATGATACTAGACTGTCACCAATCCAATTAACATATCACTATAACTTGTATGAACAGAGCTGTGTGTATGACAGAGGGACTGGTCAGTAACAACACAGCAAATGTCACTACTTTGTCAAAACTTGTATGTTATATTGTAACAAGAAGTGAGCTAAATAAAAGCTATTGTGATCACCCCCTTTCTTTCTTTTCTGTTTTTTTCTGCCTCCCCTTACCCTTCTTTATTTAGTCAGCTCCTCCCAAATTGAGCTTACCTTCTTTCCCTTCACTCCCAAACCAATGTCTCCATTGGTCTGCTTTGGAGGAACAACATGACTGTAGTCTAATTCCTATTTTGGTATGGAATCTTAGATGAACGGTTTAAATTCATTGGGCTTGTTTTATCAACTGAAAAACTGGCAAGTTATATAAATGATAACATTTCCTTTGATTTCTAAATTTCTCGCTTCTTCATTTCTCAAAGCCCAAACATTAAAAATTGGGGATCTTTCCTGACTCCTCCTCTCCGGATCAAATACTTCATATTTTTTGCATTTATAGTATTGATCTTCATATTTTTGCAGTATAGTATTTTCTAAATAGCCCTTTTCTTTGGTTAATGTTCTCATTTGTCAAAACCACTATGAACACATGTGGAGAATTAGTATCCTTCTCCCAGTCTCCTAGTATAAATTACCTTGCACTTCCCTGTACTACTAAACCCATTCTCTACCTCTACTTCCTACAAAAGTCTTACCTCACAGAATATATAAAATATGTTCTTACAGCACAGTGCCCAGCTAGGGGTTTTTGCTTGTTTGTTTTATTGACAGATGGTCATGTTACGTAGTTGAGGCTGGCCTTGAACTCCCTATGTAGTCCAAGTTGGCCTCCAGCTGACAGCAGTTTTCCTGCCTCAGCCTTCAGAGTGCTGATATTGGCTTGTTCCACTACACCCAGTTTAAATGTGTAAATTTTTAATGAACATATCAGAACTAAAATCATGTAAAAATAAATTCAAGTTCATTGGGAATTTCTTCCCCCCACCCATGGAAATTTCTGACCCAACAATCCTTCTTAATTTGAAGGCTTATTTCATCACCTTTACCAATTTTTTTCTTTTTTTTTTTTTCTTTTCAATTCATCCTACATCAAGATTGTGATAATGAAACTGAGCAGTCATTTTCAACAAGAAGAAGAAAAGACTTCAATCTTGAAAACTTTGAAGCACTGAATCAATGACAGCAACTCTCTGTTTTCTAGTCTTCTAATTGTAGACTAAAAACCAAATCCTAATTTGTTACCATTTAGCATTCCCAGCCACTTGCTACCAAAACATTCCCAAAACCAATTCATTATTCCATCTTTCAAGGCCAGCTCTACCCTTGCCCAATCTGAGAGGCTTGATCCCATTGAACTTTGAATATCAAATAATACAGGTACTAACATTTCCTCTATATTCATTTTGATTTCCTGCCACCTTGCAATATTTTCATTTAGGCAAATTATGACTCCCTTCCACCCAAATTCAAACAATGTAAGAGTTAATTTTGTCCTATGTTAATTAATTTATCTGACTAAAAAGGATTCAATTTGTTTTCACATATACATATTTAAAATGTCTTGAACTTTGAAGTACTCAAAGTTATGTAACAAAACACACAACTTTACCACTAACTTTACAATATGTGTACTCTCAATTTAACTTTAAAGTGAAATCCTTCCCACTTAGATTTCTCATGTTTAGAAGAACACTTGCAAGTCATGCAGAGCTAGCAGCTCTGATACCAAGATCCCTTGAGTATTTATGATCAGAACTATTTGGAGAAAAAAAGTCTTCAAAATGTTAAGGTATCAGGTAAGCAGATTATAAGATTGTTCAATGGGTAAGATCTCAGCACATGTGTTGAAAATTTATTTCACTATTATCATCTCATCAAATAAGCATTCATTAGGTAAGATTACCAAGTTCTTTGCCTTAATGCATCTCCTTTAAGTGCCCAGATCCCTTTTCCTCAGGCCATTCCCCACTTTTCTCACTCTGCTCTTCTTGTGTCCACTCGTCATAACTCTTTCCTGGAAGGAAAGTCAGTGAAGAGAGAAGTACACCCAGGTGCAGGTGCAGAGAAGACAACAAGGACGGGAAGAGCATTGTACCGCAGCCGGTTCCTCGGCAGCTCCCTGTCTCAGTCTAGCTCTGGCCATCTCCTCATTCTCATTTTCTTTCCCAACCCTCGGACTTACCCATCACAGAGCTCACAATGATTTGGTACTTTAGAAACTCATTCAGCCTTTGCATAAAGACACACCAGGATGTTAGGAAAAATACAAAATGAAATAAAGAAGTTCAACAAAATGACCTTTTACCTTCAGACTAGAATCATAAGTGACTTTAGACGAAGTCTGAGTGAGGACACCATTGTGTTTCACTGTAACGTTGGTAGGTTCCTGTGTGCCAAGTATTTTAATCTCCTGAAATGCTAAGTTATTAGGGTCCTGGTAGGTTGACTGAGAAATCGTCACATCTAACTTGTTCTGCAAAACAATTAAAAACAAAGGTTTGCCAATAATGCACAGATTCTCTAATCACCCAAATGCTACAGACGACCCCAGATCCTCCCCATTGCTCTCAGTGCCTCCGCTTCTGTACTAAGTGTGATCAAGGACTGAAAGTTTACTTTTAAAATTCTCTAAGAAAAATATTAGAGACAAACATACATAAGGAGAAATTTTAGAAAATTATATTTGAAACATTGGTTGTTTTTATCAATATTATTGCCACTTTCTGATAACACAGATGATGAAATTATTGGGAGTTGTTAAGTCATAATTTGAAATGTTTCCTTAATACAAATGAAGTTACAAATATAATCACACACACAATTCATGTATGGTAATGGTCAATTGCCCACTGCCAAGACTCATAAAAACAAGCTACTTACTTCAGTGACAGAAAACTCACATAACAGGTAAACTTTATTGAGCACAGTATCTGAAAGCAGAAGAAAGACAAGTCAGATTGGCCTATCCATCACAGAATAAATCTCAGCTGCCTCCTCTTAAAGACACTCTTGATGTCACAAATGAAAAGATTTCCTTCTTTATGTGAATGAATGATATTTATTTGTACATAGGCACCACAACTTCTCTATTCATACATCTATGAGTGGGTTCTTAGGTCGCTTCCATATCTCAGCTTTTGAGACTAGGGCTGCAATGTACATAGGAGCACACATATCTCTATGACATACTGATTTCAATTCTTTTAAATATAAACTCAGAAATGGGATTATTAAATATATGGTAGTTCCATTTTTAATATTTCAAGGATCCTCAAAATATGATATCATTTTGTATAATGGCTTCACCAATTTATATTTCCACCAATAGCATCCAAGGTTCATCTTATTTTCTCAGCATTCTTGTCCACACTTGCAAGTTCTTATCTTTTTCATTGCAACCCTAACAGGTGGGAGGTGATAGCTCATTGTAAATTGTCATTTGATTTCTCTGCTGTTTGGCGATGTTCAATGCCTTTTTATATACCTATTGGTCAGCGGTATGTATTCACTGGAAAAACATATATTCTAGTTCTTTGCTCATTTTAAAATCAAATGATTTATTTCCTCATTATTGAGTTTTAAGAATTCCTTTTATATGTTTTGTGTTAAACCTCCAGCAGATAAGTGGTTTGCATATATTTTTCCAGTATTGTATCATCCTTTTTGATTTTGTTGACTCTGGTTATGCAGAAGCTTTTTAGTTCATAGTAATGTCATTTGTTATGTTTTGTTTTTCTTTCCTCTGCATTTGATATAATAGTCAAAAACATGCCTAATATTAAAGAGTTTCTTTCCTAAGTTTCTCCTAGAATTTTTCAGTTTCAGCCAAGTTGCCAAAATATGGAAACAACCTAGACAAACAACTGCAGATATATGTGTGTGTGTGTGTGTGTGTGTGTGTGTGTAAAACATATATATGTATATATGATACATACTTATATTTAAATGGAGATATATATTTTTATATATATGGGGAAGTATATATAATGCAATACTACACAGTGATTTCAAGGGAAGTAATTTTTGATAATTGTGACAATATGAATGAATCTGGACCACATTATACTAAGTGAAATAGAACAGACATAGGAGATGTTGTCACATAACTGCCATTATATGTAAAATATAAGAAAAGATCATTTCATAAAAGCAGAAGTTAGGTCAGTTAAATCAGTTAGGGACAGAGGAATGCAAAAAATGGTCAAAGGTTATAAATGTTCAGCTATGCAAGAAACAAGTTCAAGGGTGCTCATGTACAACACTGGTAGAGATTAATGTGTTAGTTAATTAGATTGTGGTAATTATTATACAAGATAGATAGACTTCATTAAACAAGATATATATGTATATATGTTGTTCATCCAAATGTATTCACTCTTTATTTGATGACTAGATAAATGAGAAGCTTTTTTAAAGCTATTGATTGGGAATGATAAGATTATACCAGAGTCTCCTTGGCTAAGCTCCTGTTTTTCCCTGTTTCCTGTAACCTAGAAAATATTCTCTTCCAAGTGCTAAACTGCAACCACAAAAATTATTAGCATACGTAATCTTGAAAACTGCTGACAGGCCTGGCTAGATGTGTGTGCACTAGAGAAGGATATTCTTCTTGCCTTATTTTGGGTGAAGATATTCATATAACAGATGAATGAATTACAGTCTTGGAAAATGTGTGTTCCAAGTACTACTGACAATAAAGTAAGAGCTTGTTATAGATCCCTGGCCAAAAAGAGAAATTTGTAAGCAAAAATGAGTTTTCCTTCCAACTGTGGTTCATCTATCACTGCTCCTCAATGCAGCAAACAGGACCAAGTTGATTTTTGCTACTATGCGGGGGGAGACTTCTCACACTGCCAAATGGCCAGCAGAAGTGAAGGGCCATAAGCCAAAGATGCAGGCTGGGAACAGCATCCTTCTCATTACAATACTCACCCTTTGATTCGCCATCATCCCAAAAAAGCTCCCCTTTTGCTTCTTTGTTCTCATCCAAAGCAATGATGAGACCTAGAGGATTCTGCCGACTACGGAAAACAAGATTCATTTAAGTGATGAAAAGGACCCAAAAAGTGTTACCTCATGTTTCTGTCAAATTTCAAATGGGAAAAGCAAGTAGCATCAAGTGGCTGTGCTTTCTTTCAGGCACAAAGCAAGTAATGGCAGGAACTTATTTTTCTTCTATCAGTAATGTCACCAAATCCAGAAATACCCCAAATGTTACAATAAACATTTGCTTAGGAGACAATATTGTAAGCACTGAAATCACTGCTACTACAGTAAACTGGAGTTGCAACTATTATTTAGAAGACAGGTGACTGGAAAAAAAGAAATCCTACGCAATAATGGATCTGTAAGGAGAAGGTACGGATGCTACTTGCAGAAACAACAGTATTAGCCATAAGGAGGAGCCACTTTACCTTTCTAAGGACCACATATTCTCAGGAAGCAAAGCATACAATGAGGTTGGTCTATTTACTGGCAACTTTTCTTATTTTATTTTTTCATTTTATTAAGAGGAAAAAAAGGAATTTTAATTATCTGATTTAAAATTTAAAACAGGAAACGGAAAACACTATTCAAAGAGAGGAAGAAATAGATGAATGTAGGGGAGGAGTGAGAAGGAAAGCAATTTAACCTGAGATTTCACTTCATCACTCCTTTGGAATACGCTCAAATTCCCTGCTCCCTCTGTGAACTTCTCTGGCCTCACATTCCCTATTGTGTTCTTGTGCCACTCAGCTTCCATTATGAAAGTCATATTCCTATCAGCACAATCACCTCCTTTCATTTACAGCTCATGCATTGAGCTGTCATTGCTAAGAAGTCTAGAAAATACAAAGATAAATGCATCATAACCTTAGTTCTCTTCAGGCCTCAATGTTTTAAGATTAGACACATTCACCAAATAATCAAGGTAAAAAACAAAAGCCAGCACAAAAGTTAAGATACTCTAGGAGTCCGAGATGACAATTCTAGAGTATAGCAGAATTGATATTCTAAAGCACCTATCAACTAAAGTTCTTCTTAATCCTAAATAAATTTCAACACATATCCTAATTAAAAATGCTGAACTTGCAAGAAAAATATAACATATAGCCATAAATAAAAGAAAATAAAACATGAGTTCAAAGCATAAAGAAAACCAGTAAATAAAAACTGAAATTTATCTAGAGCAAAAGTCTGTAATAGATATGTGAGCCACTAAACCTGGAAACTCAAGGTACAGTACCTGAACCTCCAAATCCCTGTGAAGCCAGAGTCTTAGAAGGAAAACATATGATACTAAGTAGGAAGAAGCCACTGATTTGCAACCAAAAGGAAAGTAAATCATCTCTGGAGACCATATATGTGTCCTTAAAATCACCACATTTGAAAAACAAAATATCATTAAATGCACAATGTGAGAAGTTAGCATCAACAAAAGTTAGAAGTAACTATAGATTAAGTTCTCCTAAAAGCTTCAAATAATAGAATATTGCAACACAAAGCATGAATATAACCAACAGTGGTATATTTAACAATATTAAAAAGAACATAAAACTCTGCTAAGGAGCAAATATATATTTTTAAATGACCAAACGCTGGAAGCAGTAACACTCCCTCTGCTGGAAGAATATAAGAAAATGCTTTGCAGATAAATCCCAGCTGCACTTGTAGCATAGAGTAAGCACAGTCATTCAGTGTAGCTTGTGGTAAAATGCCTTCCTAGCATGGTGGAGGCTTAACTCTTTTGGAAAGCGTAACAGGTAAGAGATTCAAATGCAGGAAAATCAATGGGCCTGTTTGGGGAATAGGCTATTTTGCATCGCTGATCTGTGTGCTTACTAATGTATTGCAAGAGATATAGTTGTTAAGGTCATCTTGGAATCTGATTGTGCTTGGCCTTGAACACCCCAATATTAAAACAGTCCACACGTCAAGCAGGAAAATGATAAGTTAAGATTTTTCATTTTAGAAAGATAATTTTGATGTTACTATGCAGAAAACTGAAGCTGAACAATGGAGTAAAAGAACCCAATTTGTATTGGATTTAGGCACATTATTGTAAAAAAAAAAAAAGGTCTATAATTTAAAAACATAAGACAGTAAACAAGGTTCAAAAGAAAAAACTGGTTTCTAGCCTCACAGGAATCTGAAGTCTATTAAAATCAAATGAGCTAATATTTCCAGGGACATAGAAATATAAAATTGCATCGCCTTAGTACGATAGGGTCTACAATTTTTGCAATCGGATAAAAATAAAAATCAGTGACATGAGGGAGGTTTGAAGATACAGTTTTTTAACCTGGCTTTGAATCACAAATGTCACAAATGAATGGTAAATGTTGAGGTTACAGAAGGCTCAACTCTAGAAATGAGAATGTCTGAGGTAAGAATGGAGACCCCTGAGTGGATGGTCTAGCCAAGGCATGTAAAGAGACTGAGTAACGTCTGTGGCCAAAATTGAGGGGTTTTCCAAGATTGGAGCATTTCAGTGCTAAAATGGTAACAGTACCAGGCAAACTAGCAAGGCCTACCGTCTTGGCTGTCTGTGAATTTTGAGAAATCTGGAGAGTTCGTGGAAAGCCAGGAATTAAAGTCTCTCAAAATCTACCTAGGTGGAGCACTAGACCAACAGCTTCTTGAGAAGAGACAGGAAAATCCAAGGAGTTTGATGACCATCTGCCAGCACAGACACACATTCAGACACACAGACACACAGACACACAGACACACACACACACACACACACACACAGACACACATACACACGTCAGCAAACTCAAGTTGCTCTGCATGATCGTTCAGCACCCTCTGGTCAATAGAAATACAAGAATGACAGTTTTTCACCCTTACCCTTGAAAAACATCCCTAGCCATGCCGTACCTGGCCACAGTGGTTGTACTTGGCTGCTGTATGGGGAAGATATAGCCTCCTCGTAGATGAAGCCCAATCTTGTCTCCAGGAAGTTCCATCTCGATGTTTTGCTTTCTCCATCCCAATTGGCCCCCCTGATGCAGGCAGATAAATCAAATATAATGGCCTGACAGTACATGTGCCTGCTCTGGTCACTCACATGCTGAGTTAATCTCTGGCCTTTCCTTTTCCACTTGACTGCATTACTATCTACCCAGGCAATCAAATAAGAAAAAATTTCAGAACATGTGTTGTGGCAAGATGACATTTTGTGAGAATGTGTATCCTATGCTGAGGCTGTTTGATATTGTTATGGTTTAGATCTACAATGTCTCGAACAGTCTCGTGTATTTAGAAGGTGACTGGATCATGAGGTACTGTCCTCATCAGTAGATTCATCCATTGAGGAGTTAATTACCTGAATGTCGAAGTGCTATTAGGAGCAGGGACCTAGTTAGAGACAGCTCACTGGGTGTGACCTGCAGGATTCTTGCCCCTGGTTTCTCCCTTCTCTCTCTCTTCTACCTAGAAACCAGGGTGAAGAAGTGTCCTGCACCATGGCTCTCTACCATGCAGTTTCTGTCTTGGAGCCAGCTCAGCATGGGCAGAAGCTATAAGCCAAAATAAATCTCTTTTCCTTTAACTTGCGGATGTCTAGTATTTTGTTCCATTGTCAGGAGAGCAAGTAATACAGATTATATGAACTAATGTTTCTGAATAATCTAAATTCCAACTGATCTCAAATTGCCCATGGGTCCTTGAATATTTGCTCATATCATTTGTCTTTATCTAATTGCTGAATAAAATATAAATATGTTATCATTCTGACTAATATTAGGCTCATTTTATGCAGTTCTTCTGTGAATGCAGGACACAACTGTCTATGAACTGTAGCTGTGGTCTAAAGGAGTTGTAGCAGAGTCCACACTACTTACAGTCTCATAGTCGTACCAGATTGCATCAGGTACATATGCTGTCACTTTCTCTTCACCCTAAAATTAGAACAAAATATTGTCCTTCATGACTCAATCTCTGAGTGAAAGAAGTGGATTTCCTAATGTCTCTTAGGGAAATTCTTAACCGTATTTAGAGAGGACAGACATGGTTTTCTTTTCTCTATTATTGAATCATTACTTTCTTCTGCCTTTCCTCTAGTATAGATAATAGAAACCATAACTTACCATTTCAGGAAAAATCCCAAATGAGACAACATTAGGAATAGTAATAATAATGAAACATTCAGTGTGGGGAGCATTCCACTTGCCATTTATTATCTCACTTAATCTACCTTACAGCTCCAAATGGATGGTGTTATTATTCCATGGTTACAGATGAGAAATCAGCACAATATCTTGCCCCAGATCACACAGGTCATTAAGTGGTAGAAAAAATAATCATGCCCTGATCAGTTTGACTTTAGAGTAAGTGCTGGTCACTGCTGCATTCTGCTGCTACATCACAGAGTAAGCAATGATTGCTATGACAATCTGACAACACATCAGACCAATCTTTAATCTATAGCTGCCAGTAGATTCTTCTACATTGCCTGAAAATTTGGTCCAGGAAAAATCCTTTTAGAGAGGACAATATATAACAGATATGCCAGTTTCCAAAACCCCAGCACATTCCCTTCAAGGCTGATTTGGCCACAGATCTTGGAAACGGGTGTGGAATAAAGAGAAAAGATCAAGGTTTGGGGTGAAAAGAGAATAGGAACAAAACCAGAGACCATTGGTCTCTCTAAGAACACTTGCCTCTTCCAGAACTGGAGTGATGAGAAGGCCTGGCCCCCATAAAAACTGTCGGTATATATCCCAAGTGTTGTTGTCTCCATAGAACCTAGAACCAAAGAGATAGGTCACTGAAACATGGACCAGTACTACTGGAAGCTCTTCCCTCAGTCTGTCCAAAGCCTGCAGGATGCCTGGGAAAGCACCCACGTTTACTCTGTGACACTTCTCCCTCTCACCTCGCCCAACCCCAGAAAATCCAGTCTTCCAAGTTCCTGTACCCTCTTATTCTTCCCTCGGTTGGACAGAAAGTTCCTAGGTATGTGTTGTACTTTGGTCACGAGAAGTAATTCTAGACATATTCCTCTTTTAAAAATAAGATAACCAGTATATTCTACAACTTCAGCTGACTATCAAGCGGGGTGTTATTATGAAAAATAATGAAGAATGCAATTTTAAGCTATCCTTTTTTAAACAGGAAATTTCAGGAGGTGATAAAAACTTATCCCTAAAATGAATATGTAGTAGTGCTCCTGAGGACTGTGTCTATCACACACTTGATGGAATCAGCTGTATCTTAACAAAACAGAATGAAATCCAAGATGCTCACTGGCTGGCATAAAAGAATTATGGAACTCTAGAGATCTTGTATAATATTGCTTTTAAATTATAGATTCATCCCTATATGAGTACTAGCATCATAGTGCATTATGAGGGAGACCAGCAGAATCAAACAATCTCCCTTGACTAAAAAGGATTGGAGTGTAACTTAGTTATAAACACTTATCTAGCATGTACAAGGCACTGAGTTCCATCCCCAGAACCACAAGAAAAAAATACTAACAAAACTCACGATGAAAGAGCTTATATGAATTTTCCAAGACATAGAATTAGTTGGTGGCAGAACAAATGAAAGCTCCTGAATCCCCAACTTTTAAGTCTAGTTTTCTTCCCAAAATGAGACAGGTTATAGTGTTTAAATATACTCCCTTCAATAAAACCTAGGTAGCAACAGATTTATAAATACCAACTTGGTTTTGCAGTTACACACACACTTGCTTGAATTGTTCTAATTTTCACTTTGACCTTTCTATGATAATACAGTCAATGTCACTGAAGTCACATTAACACAGTTCCTTGTGTGTGGAGAACTTACTCATGCAGGAGGGGCCTGGCCACCGTATCCCCCCGGCTGTGAGCGTGGTAGAAGAGTGTGTAGAGGTAAGGCAACAGAGTATAGCGGATGTTAAGGTAGTGCCTGGAGGAATTCAGCAGTAAGGAGTCAGGTCCGAAGGAGGCAGGATCCTGGTCCTTGGAGGAAATAAAAGTTTTCAACTGTGAGTTGGCTATCAGAGATACTCAGGGACTTACATCCATCACAACCAAGAATTTTCTCCCTAAATGGGCTGTAACTGAGGTTACAAGTTTTGCCTCTGAGCAGCACAACTGAGCAAAGGAAGGCTACATGGTCATTACAACCTGCAACTCATTCTGTCTCATTCACTCTTCAGAACTGCTCTGTTAGAGGAGACTTCCAAGTAAATAATTTTGAAATGTTTCTCCATTTGCCACTCATTATAAAGTGAGTGATGTAGAAAAAGTGTACAAATAGGTAACTTTCACAGACTTGCCATTTTCTGAAGAGCAGTGTGACAGCAAGGTATTTTATGAAATTACAAGGTCCTGGGTAATTGCAAATGATGAGGCAAATTAGTGTAAGTGAAGCATAGTGCAAATGGTTGACTAGACTTCTTGGTGAGGATACAGTAGCTCCATCTTAACCTGTGCCCAGATTCACTCTGATTATCTTCTCTGGGAGCTTTACCTTGAAGCCTTGGCCATTGTGATTTCTGGAAAATGGGTAAAATGCTCCTAGCTGCATCCACCGCCTGCAGAGCTCCTCAGAGGTATCTGAGGTGAAACCACAGATGTCTGCACCCACCTGGAAAGACATATAGACGGCATGTACACCTAACTTCCACCATGCTCCTTCATTTTCCCCCAAGGACCTCTCAGCTAACACCTCTTCTGCAGAAGTCTCATGTAGTGCAATCAGAACTGGGTAATACCCTACGCCCATGCTTTACTGCTAGACACGTGAGTTATTTAACCTCTCTGTGCCTGTTTCCTCCTTTCGTGAAAATGAGTACAACAGCTTTCTGATGAACAGTAACTAAAAGTCGCTGATGTCATTATTTTACCACACCAATATCAGAGTTACTTTCCAAAGCTGAATTCTTATTATATTATTCTATATAAATCTCTCCAGAGCCTTCTTACTACTTATCCTATTAACTCTTCAAATCCTGCTTCCAACCTACCCTTTCAGCATCATTCCCACTACAGTGTCACATGCTGGTTCTCCCAGACATACCAAGTACTCCGCCTCATATTGTTTTTGCTGACATTTCTTCTTTCTTTCTTTCTTTCTTTCTTTCTTTCTTTCTTTCTTTCTTTTTTGGTCTATTTGAGACAGGGTCTTACTATGCTGGCCTTAGGCTCACTTTGTTTGATGATCTCAAACTTACAGTTATCCTCCTGCCTCAGCCTCCCAAGTACTGGGATTACAGGAGTGTACCACAACACCTGGCTTGGCATTTCTTTCTTAATCTGAAAATAAGCTTCTCCCCACATCAGTCACTTTTTAATTTAAACTCAAGCAGCTTCTTTCCTATGAATTTTCTCCTGATTCCCTCTGGCCCTCATAATCTTATCAGAGTTAATCTCTTTCTCAGGATCTCCCCTAAAAGTTCCCCAAACAGTTAGTGCATATGTTTCTCCTGGCCATTTTAATACAGCTCATCATGAGCATTTGTTGACATATATGTCTCCTTTCACTAAATTGTAAATCCTTCTGGGAAACTAAGGTGTGTCTGTTTACATATTTACATGTTTCACTATGCTAGCAGTACTTCCTTAGATCAGCACCTTGAACACAGTAGGAGCTCAATAAACATATATGTTGAATTTAACTAAAAGATGCTAAAACCTCTCAAGTGCTGGCTTTGCTACCTTTCTTTACATATGGGCTAGATTCACAGGTGTTGTCAGTGTATAACATTCATCTGCTATAGATAAAGGATCTGTGTGCTTTTCTGTATGCTTTTATACTTTAATAGAAAGAAATATTACAGGGGTACAAATATTTCTTTTTATATCTTCACAAGAACCTCACTGATATTGAAGTACATGTTCTCTAAATAGTAAATCTCAACTTGCCCAAACAAGGCTCTCTAGGGATTCAGACTCCTAAGAGGTCAAGATAGGCACTCACCATTGGGATACCAAAAAGGTTGAACTCAAGCATGCCAGGAATGGACCACTGAAGGTCATTCCAGGTGGCTGCATTGTCTCCTAACCAATGGGCTGCAAACTTGCCAGATCCCGCGAAGGTAGAACGGGTTAGGATGAAACTTCTCTTGCTTGGAAACAATGTCTTGACGGCTCTAGAAAGGGAGAGAGATTTAGGAGGTCAAAGTGTGATCTTAGCTGATCTCAGCTCAAAGGACACAACAACAATACCAACAATATTAAAAACAAATGAATGCCCCATTCCCATCTCATTCTCTCCCACACGGGTGAGAGTGACTGCTGCACCCTTAAGTACATTCATATTTTGCTTTGTTTCAAGCACATTGTTAACCTCATAATTTTCAAGAAGTTCAAAAACATTCTTTAAAATGTTAGTAACTGAAGGTATACAATTTTTCTAGAACTAAAGTGAAATTTAACTTCACAGATGTATTTAATTAATCTTTCACATCATAAAACTTCAGACATACACATAAATGGATGTATAAACCATCTTTTGAAAGACAAATTCTTGCTAACATTGATAACAATCTTACAATAAGAAAATATATCTCAAAAGTACATATGCATGGAAGTACTTTATATAAGTACATATTACTTATAGTTTTAAGCTACAAGTCTATTTGTGTATATATAAGTAAAAACTTTTATAGGGCTGTGGGTGTAGCCAGTGGCAGATATTTTTCCCCCACTATAGCATTTAAATTCCACACACAAGTAAAAGAATACTCTAAAAAAAATGCTGAGCCAAAATGTAAAACCCTGAATCACACAGAGATCTCAGAGTTAGTTAACCCTTTATACTGTTTTCTACCCATGTACAAAAATGGTTTAGACTCATAGAAAAAAAGGGGCTAAATTTTGCTTTTGCCAATTATTTGTTATTCGACCTTAGATAAGTTTCTTAGCTTATCTTGACTTCTTCCAACTCTCCACTCATTTGTGTCATTTGTTCTTTTTTTACATGTTCTACACATATATATTGGATCCCTTCTTCCCTGTTCCAAAGAGTTTCTTCATTCACTCACTAACAACCATATTTGTGTGACTTTTAACAAATACTGTATATGATCCACTCATCTAGCAATCCCACAACTTGATCATGAATAAGCCCATAGAAACAGTGGTCTCACTCTGCTGTGGCGATGGCCATGGAGTAGCCATAAAGGTTGTGGACATCATACTGCTGGCCCCAGTGCTGCACTGCATCCATGCAAAGACTCTTGCAGAACAGGTACCCATCTAGGACTCCTGCAGCAAAAGGACAATCAGCGAAAGTGAACACTAGATGTGCATTTCCTACTCCTTGACTGTCACAGAACCTGAAAAGGTGGCTCCCAAGACAGGTACTTACTGTGGTCATCCTGTGGGCAATCATTTTGCTTTCTCACTATCAGGACACTTCATTTAAAACAGTTTCTCCAACATATAAATAAATTGTGCAGACCCCTACACACCCTCCCACCTGGGCTCTGACTGGAGGCAGGCATCCAGAAGCAAGGAATTCAGTTAGTCTAGAGGCCCAATCTGAATTCTTTAAGCCAAGTTAAATCTTCCAAGAATAGAAGCATTGGATGAAAGTGTAAATTAATTTCTGACTCCTTCTTTCCCCTGACCATGTACTATAAAAAAATAATTTCCAATCTTGCTTTCACCTATCTAATCTCTGCTCCCACTGCACCACTCTGGTTCAGATCCAAATTGCCTTTGGGTCTTGGTTACTGCCACAGCTTCTTAGTGACTTGTTTATTTCGGATCTACCTTATCTTCTAATTCACACTGCATATTGTCAGATAAATATTCTTAATACCACTTAACTATTGTGCTTTCTCTAACTAAAACATAAATAGTTTCTGAAAAAAATGAACTGTAAACTCTTTAGCCTCCACTCAGGCCCCTCAGTATTTGATTCTGACCTACCCTTCCCCAGTTTCTTAGCTTCCCACTGTATTTAAGTCACCATAAGATATTACAATTCTGGTAGATTTTTTACTTTCTCAATTGAGATACAATTTGTTCTTTTTTCCCTTCCTTTATTTTTGAGACAAGGTCTCACTGTGTAGTGCAGGCTGACCTAGAACTCACTGATGAAGCCCAGGCTAGCCTCACATTCATCATGATCCTCCTGCCTCAGCCTTCCAAAGTGCTGGGATTACAGGTATGTATCACAATACCTGGAATAGTTTGTTCTTGAGCCTATTAAGATCACACTCTGAGAGATACTGTTGTTCAAAGTTCAGTCAAATCTTAGGAGCAACACATTACCTGACCTCCCAGGCCATAGATTCTGGCTTTAACTGCATGGTCCATGTCTGCCCTTTAAACTGTGGACATCATCAGACTTTGCCCTCACCCGAACACCAATGTCTTGTTGTGCACACTTAGGAGTGGCACAAAATAACCATTGGAACTGGCTTCTGCCCCATGTCCCCTATAGATATTACAGCAGAAATACTTTGTACTGCAGGCAAAAAAAACTAGATTGACCATTTTGAATCAATGCCTCTTTAGGGTGTTTCCACTTTCTTTCCTATTTTTTTATATGTTGCTCACATTTCTCTTTCTTATAAATGCTCATATATATAAACTTCCTTGACAGATTGTTCAGATCTATCCTTATGAATTTATGATACCAAATATGCATTAGTGCTGCAGTAAAGCTGACCAGGACGACTTACGGGGAGTGAATGGTGGATAATTGAGATTGTTTGTGGAACAGCCTGAGACTGAACCGTCAACAAAGTTGGAGACTTCATTCATATCCTACAGGACAAAGAGCAAAAATGATTAGGAAAAAAAGTTCCATGATGCTATACTGATCATTTCCTTTTTTATAGGAATCAGAGAAATTATTTCAGATATTTATTTCTTTAAAAGGATACTTCTGTACATGAAACAAAATAGACATTATCATCCTCTCTACCCACTGAAGACCTCAAGGAAAAGTTCTCAGAATCCTTTCAAATTTATATGTAATACACTTTATATTTCATACAAATAAATTAAATATAACATATAATTTAGTTATATAATATGAAATATACTATATATAAATTTGAAGAAACTCTAAAACCTTTATATATTTATTTCACTTATATACAAAAATATGAAACACAAACAGCTTCAAAATATATTAGGCAAAAAATTCAGTGTATATGATGTCTATGTTTGTCAGCTAATAATCAAAGTGTTAAGAACTCACAATCCAGATCCCATCAAACTCCACTTGATTGTAAAAAAGCTCAAATTCCCTTGTCCACCAAACAGCACAGTTGGGATTTGTGTAATCAGGAAACACAGTTCTTCCAGGCCACACCTGTGGAAGAATAAAGGAAAATAACAGTAAGGATAAATTAAACGAATAGGAAGTAAAATAAAGAACTATGTACAGAAATCACTCATTCATTCATAGAGACAGAGGTGGCCAGGCTCAGGTCCTGGTAAATTAGGAAGGTAAATCACTCAGGATAGGGAATACTGAAAATAAATATGAGGATTTATCAAAAAGACACTTAAAGAACATGTTTTTGTTTTGCTGCTGCTGCTGTTGTTGTCTTTGTTGTTGTTTTGGTATGGGGACCCAAACTAAAGACCTCGTGCTTGCAAGCAGGCACTGTGCTGCTGAGCTATATTCCCAACTCTTGTTTTATTTTTTGCTACACCCTCAGTCACCACTACCAACACCACCACCAGATTTTATTAATTTTGAGACAGTCTTGCTAAGTTGCTCAGTGGCCCAGGCTGTGCTTGAATTTGCTAGTCTTTTGCTTCAGTCTGCCAGAGTACTGAGATTACAGACATGCACCACCATACCGACATGAAAACATTATTTATTTACTTAGGTACCAGGGATCGAACTCATGACCTCACACTTGCCAGGCAGGCACTTATGCCACTGAGCTAAATCCCCAGCCCTAAAAAACTTTAAAAAAAATAAAAGCTAAATCCTTATTAAATAAACCCATGGATAAAAGCCTTTATCTGGTTTACTGATCTCTGAATCTACTTCATTCTCTTTATTACTTTCGCTAGTCTTAATTCTAGAAATAGGGAGGAAGAACTCCATAGATTTCATTGGGCCCATTAAAAATCCATGAATTCTAGTATCATTTGCTTTTCTCTATTCTTTCTCTATCCAACTTCCTTCAGACACCAATTCCAAAAGAGTTATCAGAGACACCAGAAATGAACCAACAAGGTCAAATAAGACTTGAGAAAAAAGTGATCAAACTTACTAAATTACTGCAGAAAGCTGAGTAAAAAAGAGGTGTGAAACATTTCTGCTGGATTTACCAAGTGAAGTTACAGAAAAGAAAGGTGATGCGGTCAACTGAAGACAAGACAGAACATGTGGAAGTGCATGCTCCAAGTGATGGCTCTGGTTTAATGGAAACTGGCTGTGAAAGGCATGAGTGCAGATGTAAAGGATGCATGTGAAGAATGGCTGCTAGACATTTGAGGATGAAATAACAAAGCAAAAATTTATCCTTAGCATACACAATGCATCTGAAAATGGACAGGACAATCACACACACACACACACACACACACACACACACACACACACACACAAAGAGTCACAGCCCCTCCACAGGTCCTAGCTTTCCAATTAAGTTACCTCCCCAATGAGTGGATTCACTCCATCTGAACTATTCACCCATATGTTCATTGCTGAACCCCGGTCAAATGGGCCATAGCGATTACTTGAGGAAGAGTCATTGGAGATGGCTGGGTCCTAAAAAGGGAAAAAGCACAGAAGAAACTAGCTTTAAATTGAGAGCATTGAAAAGAGACTAGGAATCTCAGGACACAGAGATGAGAGTAGGTGCTGTGATTTAAAAAAAAACAGTAAATACTTGATTTGAAAGAAAAAGAGGTTAACTAACACATACCACAATGATGACGAGTTTCTGTCCATTATTGTGCAACTCCTTAGCAAAATCAGGGAAGCCTCTATAGCTCACTGGATCATAAGTGAAGTCCTTCCTTTCATCCATGTAATCAATATCAGCATGCTGAACATCCTGGAGTAATATACAACACCAATTTAACACCTTGAGTTTGCCTGCTAAAACAAGCCAGCCTAATTATCAGTAATTATTGAAAATATACTAAACTCAGGGATATGATCAAGCAGAATTCTTAACCAGCCCCTGGTATCTAAATTTCAGGAAAATTTCAAAAGCAAATAACCCATTGTTTCTCTAAGGTCTGTACTTGCAGTCAACTTAACTGGATCATTTATGACAATCACTAAAGTTACCAAGTAAATTTCACACTATCTACAAGATAAAGGAAGGTGTGTTCTCTCTCTAGGTGTGCCATTTCTCTCTTATTTTATTATTCCACAATTTGTTTTGCTGTCTCTTCTACTTCAAGTCTTTGGTGTTATCCTTTCCTAATTTTATCTATGGAGCCAGAATGAAACTTACTCTAATGCCCAGGTGTCTACCTCTAAGGGAATGGGTTGGGAAAGAAGGTTAATTCAGAAATTTTATCCTTTGCATCTCTTCTAACACCTGACTATCCATCAGCATTCCCGCTATAATAGGCACATTCAAATTTTGCCACTTGAAGCGTAGAAATGTGGTCTAAAAATCTGGTGATTGTGTAAGTTTTTAAAAATTATTATAATATAAGATACAATGCCATTGATTCCTCTCAAAATAGCTCCTCCTCACATCAAACAGAACACATTTAGCCCTTTGTTCTTGCCACTTCCTGACAAGTTCTGGAAGTTCTTTATCATGAGTCTTTTGCTGAGTATTGGGCTGTCCTGGCTGCTTTGATGTCCTGAATCAATTCAAAACGTCTACCTTTCATGATCACTGTGAATTTGGGGAAGAGCCAGAAGTCACATGGTTCCAGCACTGGTGAATAAAGTGAAGGAGGACACAAGGTAATGTTTTTATAAGCTTGTCTTTATGTTGGATGGTGTTCAGCAGCAGCATTCTCCATTGTTTTGATCGAGCCTTGTACAGGCACTCAGGAAGAAGGACTTCCAGAACTTTCCCAGAAAATGGGAAGAATGATGGTGTAGGTGTGTTAGAAGGGGAGTATTTGGAGGGAGATTAATGGCAATATGTCCCTTACTGTAATACATTTTTTAATTTATTTACTGTATTTTTATTATCCTTCATCTTATAATTGCATTTATGTACTTCTGTTCATGTAATGTTGGCAGAATTTAACACTTTTACTCAGTTAATAGTTTTCAATTCACTGGGCTCAATGCTCCCTCTCACATCTTACTCCTTTGCACACCCAAAAAATCCAACTCTTTGATTCCCTAGATCATTTAAGAAGTAAATGGTAGTTGATAGGTAAGAAGAATGACATAAAAAGTAGAGAGCCACTGTGATGCTAGAGATCACTTTAAAAACAGTGCTTTGGTTTTCTAACATTAAATATGATTCATAATCTTAAAGGGGGTTCTGATATTAGAATGGAATTGTGACATAGTTAACAACAGCACTGACGTCACACATGCACAGTGTTCACCATTGGTATGGCAGTTGTGTTTATTTCCTTTATCTCAATCCCTCCTCTTCCATCATGTTTCACCCTCTCCTCCCCCACTGCCATGCCCACTCCCAAATATATAAAGTTGCTAAAGGCTGGTGTGGACAGCAGAATGTGCCCTACTGAGTGATTCCATTTTATAATTCAGTAGTTGGTCCGGAGTTACTCCATGTTGAGTGAAAGTGCTAAGGCAAAAATGTCTTGTTAACATCTCTGTGCAAACAAATAACCAGCAGATACTGGATATAGCAAATTTATCGAAAAGAATAGGGCCTGGGGTTTAGCTCAGTGGCCTAAATGCCTGCCTGGGAAGCACAAAGTCATGAGTTCAATCCCCAGTACCAAAAAAACAACAACAAAAAATCAGTACCATTCCTGTACAAAAATAACAAACTCAACAAGAGGGAAATTAGGGAAAAGAACAACCCCTAGCTGCTCAGCACAGTCGTAAGTCATAAACTGATAGATAAGTTAATCATGCTAATGAAAAATTATCATCTGTGCATTTATTGAATTAAATCAGGAGTGCCTATGTATCAAAACCATATTAAATAAAACTAGACCCCTGAGCTTCTTGGATACACCAGACCAGTGAACGTGCAACCTTTCATTTGTGTCATATAAAAGGAATGGCACACAACATAGGAGTTTGGACACATACAGCAGGACCTGTCATCTTATCTAACCACTAAATGAATACAACAGTGCCAAATCTCAGCTCTCTGTCCCCTAGCTTCAGCTCAGTTCCATCTCCCTGCTAAGACCTGGCCTATTGCAAACTGCCTGCTGCCAGACTTGGGCTCTGAACAAAGTTCTGTGCTGCTAATGGCTCAGCAGACCCTTGAACATGCTCAGCCAGACTTTGCATCTTATTTGGACACCTGCCTTTACTTTCAGGTCTGCCTCTTTGAAGGTTGTGGCTGTTGCAATCCTTATTTAGCCTTTCCAAAACCTATATTTTAATGGATGAACTGTGATATATGACTTGAGTGCCATAGGCACTAGTAATTAACATTGGAATGCAATAAAAGAACTTGTGATTGCCATTGCTATCAAGAAAAATCTAGGTGCTCAGGTAATTAAAACTGACAAAATCGTTAATGAATTTATGCTTATGAAATTAGCTTGTGAATGTATTGTGATCCAATAAACTGAAACCATGTAAAGATACAAAAATGCTCAGTCTATGCTGATGGTATATCCCGCTCACAACAGCTGCAGAATAAAGAGTAGTAGGACTTGTGGCCAAAATGGAGAGAAAGTCACCCAGCCAGATGACATTAGCTTCATTTTCTGCTTTCCTCTGGTGGTCTTAAGCATTGCAAATCAAAAGTCTGTGATGCACTTTCATTCATACTTCATGTTTATGGACTTTCTAAATCCAATTTTAAAGTATCTACTGAGGTTATATCTCAAGTACAAATAGCCACACTATACAGAAAATCAAACTTTGTTTACTCTTAATTCAATAACAATCAAAATATCCATGCAAAAACAGATGGTACTAAAACATGTTACAAGTCTTTTTTTTGTGTGTGTGTTTTTTTTGTCTTTTTCATTTTTATCGGTACCAGGGATCGAACTCATGACCGCCTGCTTGCAAGGCAGGTGCTTATGCCACTGAGCTAAATCCCCAGCCCCTAAAACATGTTACAAGTCTTTCAATCCATTTAATTATGTAGTGTAAGTTCGGCCACCAGTTACTACCACACAGTCTCAGTCAAGGTAGTTTCCCTAACTTAGTTTCTTTCTTATTTGTACAAAACGTATTGGTTGCGAATTGAGGATTGTATCCAGCAATTCTGACCTAAATCCTTGGGGCCTAGCATTACTTCCCAAATATAGATTAATGCATAGTAACTGGCAAGGGGTATAAGAATCAGTAATCTACATCATTTATTACCAGAGATGAAATATAAAAATTAAGTTTATCCCAGAACTTTGGAGGAATTCTAAAGATATAATATCACATTTCTGGTCAGTGCTTGCCATGATGCTTTTGAGTCAAAACAATCAACCAAGAATATCAATGGTGAGAAGTATCTACATTGATAAATATTAAAATACTATAATCCAGGCTGGAGAAAATACTAAGTACTAAAATAAAAGCACATTATGTAAAATTTAGTCAATACAATAAGCATAAAAAACTTTACAATTAAAACATATGATGAAATCTGGGAGTGGTGGGGCATGCCTGTGATCCCAGCATTCAGAAGGCCGAGGCAGAGGATTGTTGGGAGATCAAGGTCAGCCTGGACTACAAAATGAGCTCAAGGCCAGCCTGAACTGCATAGAAGACTTTATCTCAAAAGAGATGAAAGTAAATTAATATAAAAATTAAAAAATAAAACATATGAGAAAAATAAAGATAAAAATAGGTTGTATCTCACTTGTAGTCGTAGTCTCTATCACTTTCCCACTAGAAAGAACTAGGGTT
Source organism: Cavia porcellus (assembly GCF_034190915.1). Lineage (NCBI taxonomy): Eukaryota > Metazoa > Chordata > Mammalia > Rodentia > Caviidae > Cavia > Cavia porcellus. The sequence continues at coordinate 48,980,569 of NW_026947489.1, read as the reverse complement.
CCTTGAAAACATGGTTGGTCCATAAGTACAACTGATCATCTGAATACATAAAAATTTTTTTACTACATAAAAAGACAAAGTATGAACAACTGCTTTTCTTTCTTTCTTCCTTTCTTTCTTTCTTTCTTTCTTTCTTTCTTTCTTTCTTTCTTTCTTTCTTTCTTTCTTTGAGAACCATTTAAAGCCTTACTAACATAAGGGAGTTGTGCTGCCCGGTTTCTGTCCACGACTTCTTTCATCTTGTCCAATGTTCCGTAATCATACCGACTGAGGTGAAATCCTAGTGACCAGTATGAAGGCAGGGATGGCCGTCCAATGAGCTAAATGAAATATGTGAAAAGAGAGTTAGCAGTGTGTTTTTGTTTTGTTTTGTTTTTTACTTTTTCTAAGCATTGGGGTGAGGCGTAAGAGATATCTTATCTGCCAGTGTTCCGATTCATTAAGGTCACAAAGTATATTTTCCAGCCCCTTTTTAAATCTTCAAGGTTAGGAATGTATTTAGGACAACTTATATTCTTGCACTTCTTTTTAACACAAAAATGATATAAGGCAAGTTTCTACTGTATACACGAAATTCACATTTTAGCAAGTTGTAATAAGAGAGTTTTGTGGTTTACACCTTCACATTATATTTACTTTTCTTAAATACTTGTTATGTAGGATTTCTTTAGTCATAATCATGAAATCATAAATTTACCTCTAGATATTCTTGAACAACTTGCTCTGGAGTGTTTCCCAAGAACACATAGAAGTCAAGAATTCCCCCAATGGTGCGATAAGTGATTGCTGGGGTTGGCTGGAGGGCAACCTCTTAAAAGATTAAAAAGCAACAAAAAGCAAAACACATTAAAATTTATTCTAAAGTAACGGCTACAAAGTTCTAGACCAGAAGGTCATTAACTATATGAAAATGAATAATATGATCCTAATGTTTCACATTTTATATACAAAAGGACAAATTCTGATTTTGTTCCCTTATTGCACATGGAAACCAAAGCATTTGGTGACCAAGTTCAATGGCAGGTGACTGGAAGGTTTTAATTCCTTATGCCAGGACCTTGGCTCTGATGAAAACTTCTGGCCTACACAGGCATCCAGAATAAACTGCCTAAAGATAAAGCCTCCCAAAAGAACTCAAGGTACATAAATTTCTTCTCTTGAAGCAAGTCTGACATCCTCTGAGCCAAAAAGCACCAACAGACATTGGCATAAATCATCACATCTCTCTTAAGGACCTATTTATCTTCCCCAAAAGTTATTTGTTTCACCATTTTTCTCCCCAACCCTTTCTGAGATTAAGGTAGTAATATTGCTTTGAATCAAAACAACCCCACCTAGAATATCAGTAGTGAGAAATACTTGGTAACTAGTAAGATGCTATAGTACATAAGCTCCACACTAACCATTCCTGCCAGCCGCTAATCACTGAGCATTGCTTATATACATATACACAGCACAGGTAAGTAAACTGTATTTTCCTTGCTGATCTTTCTTTCTGCCAACTTAATTTTGAGGCCCAAAGAATTAAATCTAAGAAGGTAGAATGAAAAGATTCCTCTCTCACTTTTACAACCACAGAACATGCTACCCTTACCCCCATACCCTACCGTTACTGAAAGGACATCACCCACAATGAGGGCTAACTTCAGTGACTCTCACATCAAGCAAGAGGCACACTAAAAACATCAAAGTTTGTTTCATAAATTCAAAATCCTTTAAACTCCAGGCATCATGCTCACAAGTTGCCTTTTAGGTTTGGTTTCCATTTAGGAATAAAAAGAATGAATCTCTTTAAATAATTGACCCATTCACTTAAGGTTTAAAGTAACCCTTCCCTGTCATCTACACTGAGATAGTTTCTACCAGTTGGGAAGGCCTAAATATCTTAATTCTGTAATAGAAAATACTCAAAGGAGGCAGCCTGATTCAGGAAAATGAGAAGTCAAGAAAAAAATCCCTGCATGGGTCAACAGGTAGAGTGAAGTATGAATGGAACAAAGAGAGAACATACAAGACCCTAAGTGATGGCTCAATCATTCTTAAAGAGATGCATTCCTGGCCCTGGGGGTTTAGCTCAGCGGTGTACAGCTCCTGCCTGGCAAGTACAAGGTTGTGAGTTCAATCCCCAGTACCAAAAAAAAAAATGCATTCCTTTTATCATCTTATTGTAAGAAAAGGACCGAAACATTGCTATTATGCTTGTCTCTTGCATGAATATTTCTTTTGTTCTTTACCCATGGCATTGCTGTTCATCAGGAACACCCCAAAAGATAATCCGCTAGCATCTTCAAGGCACAAGAAGAATGGCTGAGCACCATACAAGTTGGTTCCATCCTGCAGAAAGAAAATTAAAAAACAGAAATGTACAACCAAGTCTATAAAAATAATTTAACAATAAAATGTTGTAACAAAGTAGTTTAAACATTAAATTGCAGGACTAGTTTAGGAAATAGTCTTAGTTATATGAAGAATTTCATAGTCCATGAAGAAGCTAACAAACTTTAAAAGATGCGACCTCTCTGGTTGATATAAATCAAGTGAATAGTGTTTGCTCATACAGCGAATCTGCTATAACCGTTTCTGTGATAAGAATGTGAAGGTTATGGTATTTGTTAGAATGTGGGGAGATGAGTATTGGAGACATAACTATAAAAGATCTTCTCTCCAAGAGGCCTGCCTTAATCTGACTTAACCTCATTCATTCTATCAAGTACTGATTTGAGTCAGGAACCAAATAGAGTTCTTGTTGAGACTTCTAGACTACAGAACAGGAGTTCTCCACCCTGATGAGACTCCAGATCAATTAAATCAGAATCTCTAGGGATAGAAACAAACAGTGTTTTTTTCTTTTAATTTCACCAGATCATTCCAATGTTTAGTCACAATTTGATAACTGCTGCTCTAGAACACAGTTTCTTGGGGTTTGGTGTATATAAAACTTACGCAGTCTTCTTAGTTAAATGTGGATTCTAAATCAATGGATGGTGGGAGTACTGAAAGCCCACACCTCCCCCAGAGCAGTTATCAGCACACACACTTCAAGTGGCAGGGGTCTGATGATCTGTAACTCAGTGATCAGCAGCTGTTCCTGGACAAGGTGCTCTGACTCAATGCCTTCTCTGCTCTTCTGATAGCATTTATATGGTAGAGAGCCAGGACTTTTTTTAGGTGAGACAGAGTAGAGATCAGATCTTTTCTCACTTATGTAGAAACTATTCTGTCTTGGGCTATTAATTTGGCCTCTCGGAGCCTCAGTTTTGTCTGTTAAATGAGTAACTTATTCTTACTCTTTCTGGTATGTTTTACTAAATTGAAAAAATTTATAAAGAGAGTTGCTTAATAAATTATTGCTGTGATCTCATTTATTTCATTAGCTGTTACTCAGAAAAGCTCCTGAACCTAGAATATTGCTAAGGAATTAAGAAAACAACAGTCTCAAGTTTTGTCAGTCAGTATAACAAACAAAGATACAAACAAACAAAATAGCAACAACAACAAAACTCTGTCTCTTCTTTCAGTACACCAATCATTCATTACACAAAAATGCCTAACAGGTTGCTTTAGCTGGGACTTAATCCTTTGTTGCTGACAAACCTAGTAAATCAGTGATTTTTAAAGGCCAATATAAAAATAAGATCATAATCAACTACATCATTCAAGTACAATTACTGATAACATTTTCTCCACAACAGGTAAGCTCAAAGAGAAAAAGCAATATAAAGGAGTTGGCATTTTTTGAGAAATTTCTGTGTGGTAGACATTCTCGTAGATACTTTTATATGTATTAGTTTATTAAATCCTCAATCACAATTCCATGAGATAAGTATATTACCCCAATTTTATAGATGAGGTAAACACCGAGAAGAAAGTAACTGGCTCACAGCCACATATCTGAGAGTATCAGAGACAAAATTCAAATTCAAACAATCTGACTGTAGTCTTACTCATAACTACTAAATTGTGCTGCTAGTAGTGACCTCAAGAATGAGCCTTTGGCACTCAGTGGAAAGGGGCCACCCTGAAGCTCACCGCATTAGGAATTGTATCCCTGGTAAATATGGGCCAAGTCCTCCAATTCATGTCATGCCTGTATTGTTGATGCACATGCTCCCCCAGACCATACACATTAGCACTCGGCAGGCGGATGGAAAGCTGCAGGAACTGATCTGCAAACAGCAGGGGCCCAATGCTTGAGTCAAACCTAGACACGCGTGAAAAACAAAGGAATGAGTGAGTACAGGAGATGGAAAGACATAAGTGCTTAGAAAAGTAACCTTTAGTTCTCCATGACTTAATCCCATTTGCTCTCCTGTACACATTTTCCAGTGACTACCAAGAGATAGGTATCTATACAACAAATGCCATATATCTCTTATATTTGTCCTTCAGACACTTTCCCACATGACCAGAGCACTATATTTATATGATCACAGATTTTCCAGTAAGTATTTACTGGTGGGCAAGTAATACCATAGATAGAGGAAAGAAAGGGGAAATGAAGAGAAAATGTGACTGTGCAAACAGAACCAGGGGGAAGGTAGGCAAAAATATATATACATTTGAAAAGAGAGAGGCTGGGCAGCAATAGTGGTCTACTGCTGAAATGCAGAACTGAAATGCACCCTTCCTCTAGCTTCTAGACTTCCTTTCGTCATGATCTTCCTAAGTCTCACAACCCAGACAGCATTCAGAAGCTTACAGAACACGACTGTTGCTTCTTCTCATCACTTTGATGCTAAATGGTTGTTTGGAGACCTCCACTTGATAGTTCAAAGAAGTAGCAGCATTTCCATTGAAAGACTGTACATGTTCATGTGGTACTTCATATCTGTTTTTGGTTTGGTCAGTCAACTAGACAGAATAGAAAGAAAGCCAAAATGATAACTTTTCTTTTTAAAATATCAGTGTTCCTTGGTATCTGGACTGATTGTGCTAGAAATCAGACACTGGTTGAACTGGCATTACATCTAAGGAAATTACTCACCATGTTACCTACTTCAAATGTTTTGCAGTTGTGCTTAAATTAACTTGTAGGGAAAGATATATACTACAAGTCTGCAGAGATAGATTATCTCTAGAAAATTCAAAGCTCTGATAGTTGTGTTTTTCTCCTCTCTATACATTTTACATGCTATCTAGGACAAATAAATGAAAACAAAATCCTTACCAGTTAACTCTTTAATATATATCTAAGAAGTCATCATAAAAGGAAGTCTGTAAAAGACTTCAATATACAAAAGCTAATAATAAGGGCAATAGATAAAAATATCTCCATTAACAAAATATTTTACTTGGTAGCAACTGCATCAGGTAGGAGACAACAACCTCTGAAAAAGATATTTTAAAAGCAAACAAACTACAAACCTTAAAATGAAAGCGGTTAGATGTCTGGTATTCTGCTGTGAGAAGCACATTGTCAACATCATTTCCAAACAAGGATGCAGAAGGCAGAGCTTTCAGTTGGGCTGTGAATCCTAACATGAAGAGGAGAAAAGGTTTGCAAAGCTGTATCTGTAAATTCCTACAAAAAATTAAACTTCAGGTTGGTTCTGTGTCCCCCAGAGGAGACACGTGGCAGCATATAAGGGACTGCTTTGCAGCACCACACCACTGTGTCTGACAAAAGGTGGGCCAACTTCCAGGTCTGTAGCTCCTACCTCCTGGCAGAGTCTGACTCACCTGCATTTGTGTTTACAAGATTTCCCTCCATTTGGTAGCCATGATTCTTGGAATAGTAGCACCAAGGAATACTTATGGCTCCCTGAGGTTTCCAGCAGCAGCCACGTTGGTCACATGTAGCCTGAACCAAGACATTAGACAAAGCAGTTCCATTGAGTTCTTTATCTCTTATAAAGTATGAATCGTCCAATTTGATATTGTGGTATGAATAACTTCATGTTACAAATAAAGGAGCTGACCATTAAGGAATTGTGCTATATCCCAAACAGTGGCAGAGCTCAATTTTCTGACCAGTGTACCTCCATCCAGGAAGCAAAATGCACTCCATGTCTTTTGCCATAACAAAGTTGATAACTGTATTTAATTATTCCAAGCCAGGCAAGGTGGTGCACACTCATAGTTCCAGCACTTGAGAAGCTGAGGCAGGAGGATTATTGTGAATTCAAGGCCAGCCTGGGCCACATAATGAGTTCAAGGCCAGCCTGAACTATATACCAAGACCCTGTCTCAAAATATATATATACATATATATACACCAAACTCTAACATTTGTATGTGCATTAATGCAAAATTCCATTTTCAATTATATTAGCTTTGATTCTTAAAAAGAAACAAAAAGATTTTTCAATCAACTTTATTCAAAAGTTTTCAAATCAAACTGATTTTTCTTTGACTTTTAAATACATATATATGCATATTATATGTGTGAATTACACGTGTGATATATATACAGTCTATCAGCTCCTCACAAGGCAAAAAGTAATCTTTCCTTAGAATTTAAATAGATTCTAATTCTCACTTAAGAGGTGTTCACAAATACACATTCTTTAATTCCATTTCTCAAGATTAGGAATTAAATTGGAAATTCTGCTGTAAACCCAGGGAATAGATATCTTTGAAAGCTATTCACATGATTTTCAGGTGCAGCCAAGGCTCAAACTCACTGTCCTAGAAAATCACTACCCTGACATACACAATTTCCACTAAGAATGGCAGAAAAAAAAGAAGCAGCTGAGAAATGGGCAAATGAAAATACAGCCTACCTACTGAATAATCCCTGATTGGTTCTGTTATAGGAAAAAAATAAATAAAAGAAGGTCCCAGGTCTCTGTTGTGATGATCAGTGTAGTGGGTATTGAGGAAAATACTGAAAGACTATAAAAGGATCGTTCAGTCACATGCCTTTTCTAACACGTTTTTCTGTAGTATTTGTACTTTTTAGTTTAAAAAACTCTTTTTAAACATTTTAATATAAAAGGATGCACTGAGACTGTACATAACCAAAGCATATGCTAAAAGTGAACTCAGTTATCAACAAGAAAGGTATATCTTTCCATGAGTTACAAATAACTCACTGACAAAATTACTGATGTCATGGAATGCATAAATCTTTTGGTTGATAGGAAGCAATAAATCTAAGAATTTTAAAAAATCAAGTCCACAGCAGCTGCGACATTTAAAAAGAAAAAACACAAAGTGCAATGATGGATGTAAACTACTTAAAGGGGGGTGATCCCAGGCCCAGGGAAAGTCAGCCGAGTGAGTTCACAGCATCACCTGTATCATTCCATGGCAGGCACTGGAATCTGCACTAGACAGGAGCTAATCTACCCTGCCTCCCACTCTCAGCTGGTGCTTACTGATTCCTCTACCTCTTGTAGATCAATTTAAACTTAGAAATTGTAAAAGTAAAAAAATTTATTTGAAGTTTTAAGAATTATAATTTGGGAAATATAGGTCCAGATACCTCACAATCCACTGAAAGGCAGGAAAAGTAGGCTTTTGTATGACCAGACAGTATTTCTTAATACAAAGTAGTAAAAATTCTTTTGGGGGTAAAAGTTCTGTTGGCATTGAGAACAAGGACTGTGGGCCAAGAGCTATATGTGATAGATGACTAAGAAAAGAATACACACTATCTCATTCGTTGATAAGAATTTGATAGTACACAAGAAATGTGACAGTACTCAAATTAGAGTTTTTCAGAAGCAAAGCCAAGATGCCAACCCAGTGTCTTAGGTCCCCTACCATGTTCTTACCCAATGCCTATGCTAGCAATTCAAAATGCAACACAAAAATTTAAATCTATTTATAGAGAGACTTTATAGCTCACTATTTTTCCTAGCACCATGCAATGGCTCTTAACCAAAGATGTGTCAACATAGAGTAACTTTAAGGGCAGAGATTCATAATGATCATAACAAAATGCAATACTCTTATTGGTATATTGTAAATTCCTTAAATATATTGATAAGAAACTGGAATTTGAAAAGATGTCATGCATCCAATAAATAATCGTAAGATGATGGGAAAATGTGTTTGCCATAAAAGATAACACTTCTGAATAAAAATTATTAATCTCTCAAATGTCATCATAATGACTACTATCACTGTCTCCAAAAGCACCTAATTCTAAATTTCTCTCTTCCTAACCATTCTGCAATGGTTACTTAGGGCACATAAGTTTATTTTAAGCATTCCCATATTTTCATAATATACCCTAACCATAAAAATATCAACGTGTTTAAAATTATGGCCTCCCCTCACTTTACTGAGCTGAATATCTGGAAATCAGCTAAATATTTCTCTGTCCTTCTATGGGTGGAATTTTCCAACTATAAATTCCAAAGCTAGGATAAAAATTATTAAGGACAAAGAAAGTTATAGGGCATGATCAAAAAATATGATCATTAAATAAAAAAAAAGTATTACAGTAAAAGATGCCTATAATCCCAACAGTTGGGAGGCTGAGGCCAGGAAGATTGCTGTGAGTTTGAGGCCAACCTGGGCTACAAAATGAGTTCAAGGCCAGCCTGAACTGCACAGTTAAATCTTGTGTCAAAAAAAAAAGATACTTTCCCATTAATCCCCTTTCAAATACTTCTCTTCACTGAAAACACACTTATCCCAACACTTTCAGCAGTTTTGGAAGAAGTTCTGGAAGCCATCTCTCATGTTTTTAGTTGCACTCTTATGGTTGCCTCAGTGGTCTGAATTAATTCAAAACCTTTCAGTCATTTTGACTGAAGGAAGAGCCAGAAGTCACACAGTGCCAGAATCAATGAATAATTGAATCAATTATTCATTGATTCTGGGACATGAGAACACACCATAAGGTTTTCATGAGCCTGCATTTCCATTGGATGACAGGGCAGCAGCATTCACTGTATTTTTTACCACTCTTCATAAAGACATTCTTGAAAGAGAACTTCCACAATCTCTGTATAAAGTGGCCAGAGCAACAGGATAAATGTGTTTGCAGGAAGAGGGAGTATTTTGAGGGGGATTAAAGGCACTGTATCTTTTACTGTGTTTTAATTATGAAACTATTTTTAAAACACACTGAATTTATTTAATCAGAACTTGTATAGACTCTTTCAGAACTGAGAGATTTAAAATCAATGTAGAGACCTGTCTCTAAAATTTTCATGGGAGTATGATCTACACAAACCCATTGAGGCACAAAGTTAAACAGGGACTTTAGACAACAGAACAAAGTATTTGAACTTAACCCAAAATACAGAATGAACCACTAAGTTTAATACTTGAGTTGGGTAGAAATATAATCAAAATAGGATGTTTAAAAGAGCAGTATTAATTATACATGTAGTACTGCTAATTCTTTTATATGTAACCCTAAGGGAGAGGAGTTAGGGATGATTAAGTTATGCAACAATGTCTTTAGCACAAAACATTCTGCCTAGCTGGCCTTGAGGTGCATAATTCCTACTATCCTCCAGCTGTGCACTTCCATTTAACATCACATCACATAAATATATCACTACCCATAAACTCAGCCTCAGAGCAATAGTCTAGATCAGCATACAGTATCCAGGACACACAGCAAATACAATAAATAAATTGCCTAAGATATGACTTCAGTGGGAAAATAGATCACTGAAAGTGGCAGTATTCTCTCTGAGCAAAACAGGAACATGCCAATGAATGAGCACTAAGGTCAAACTTCCCTGGGTACACCATGTAGAAATAGCCAAACAGCATTTATTAAACTATGTGTTTATTAAAAGTCTTACAATAAAACAGCAAAAAACATTGCAGTGGCAATAACGAATCTTAAATTCACCAATATCCAGTAACAAGAAGAGGCATGGCACGACTGACATATGTAGGATGTGATAGGCTTCTATGTGGGCTTCTGAAAAACTGTCTTCCTAGCACAATGTAATAGGGGCAAGCTAATCTGTGCATCAAACTTCTGCATACCTAACATCCTGGTATGCCTAATATCCTGTTTAGGTATAAGATAATTAGGTCACAGCTTCCTGCTCCTATTGACGAAGCAGCACTTTAACATCAAGCCTCAACCTATTCTACAGTCTAAACCTTGTCTTTCCTTTGGCATTCACACTATATGTGACCATTCAATAGGTCATGCATGTGTCCAGTAATTTCCCTTTCTGCAACTCTGTTGATATCTTCTGTCTTAAATTTACTCTCCATTTCTTTCATTTCTGTCCATTAAAATGCTATTTACCTTTCATTTTGGCCCCAAACTCAAGTGCTTTCCTTCCTTTCTCCTTTCTCTGTTCCTCTGCATTTATTTCTCTAAGTCTTTTATTCAATCCTTTCTCTTCTCCTGCATTTATGTGGCTCTATTCCACCTTAGATGGCTGTTCTAGGCTACTGTGTATTACACCCAAATCAAAAGCCTTTTGGGATTTCCAGAGCCTCGCCACCTCATTGCCAACCCTAGTCTCCTTTCACATTATTCCAGTCATGCTGAGGTCTTTGCTGTCTCATAAATATATTCCAGGGACATTCTTGCCTTCTTGATCTAACCACAGTGCTCATGGGAAGGGAGAAGTTAAATCAATTACCAGATGCTTCAAAACATTGAAGATCTTGATATTTGAGAACATCATGTGTTCTGACTGAGTTTCCCTTCATCACTCAATTGTCTGTCTTATTTACCTTTGTCTGGCAGAAATAACCAAAATTATGATTCTAGTATCTCTTCATCCCATATCACACCTACCTCCACCTCACCTCTTTCCCCAAGAAGAAGCAGAATTTGAGCAGAATTTGTCTTCTAACAGGAAATAAAATGTAGCTGGGTATATAGGCTAAATAGAAACTCTTGTGAACATCACAGATTAGTACAGCCTACTAAGAGTAGGATGACTATGAAGATGGATGTGGGAGTACCACATGTCCAAGTAATAGATACATGAAGCACCTGTTCTGCACCTGATGCAGATCTGCCATTGTGTGCCAGTGGACTTCATTCAGAAGACTGCACTCAGTTTTCATTTAGTTATCATGTTTGTGCTCAAAGTAGAGTGACTGATAAGGAGTGTACAATAACTTTACTATCATAATCAGCTGCACTTCAGCCAGTGCTCAAGATATGGTGGAATCAAGTAAATGTCCAGATGCCTGAGTTATCTTTACACTGATGTTTTTACTACCCTTTTCCTCCCAAGCCATAACTCTTGAAACTTTGTCCTTTTTTAAATCATGCATCATGCACATTTATGATTTTTTTATTTTAGATTCCAGATAACCTTTTGAAATGCTGAAATGAAGAAAAGCAATAGAGGGAAAGAACAGAGGTAGTGACAGAGTCAGGGAAAACTAGGAATCAAATTGCACTGCCAGAAGAAAGATAAATGCATTTTTTGTAAGTACAAATCTTACATAGGACATATTTAAACTAAAAACATATTCATGGTTTCTCTAAAATTAAAATTTCACTGAGAACTCTGCACTTTTATTTGTGAAATCTGATAATCAAAGGGAATTTTCCTGATCTTCTTTTCTCAAAGATGCTCTTCTTTTCTCAAACCATCACATGAGCAAGAACACAGAATCTGAGCACTAACAGCTGCACTATACAGCTCTTTGTGAGTCACAAACAATTAAAAATAATAATGGAAGAGAAAACTACATAGCAGAATAAGCTCCTAAATGAAAACAAGGTCTGTAATGCAAACCTTTGTGGGTGGCTGGTCAGGGATGCAATTTATCCGTTCCAGTTCATCTACTACTGGGCACGCAGCAGAATCAGGAGTGGTACTTGTTGTCCCAGAATCAGAGGTGGTACTTGTTGTCCCAGAATCAGGGGTGGTACTTCTTGTCCCAGAAGCAGGGGCATCCGTGGTGTTAGGAACTGGGGTACCAGTTGTCTCAGGATCTGGGGATATCCCAAAAGCAAATATTAACTTCTACAGGCACTCAATAACCCCATAGTTTCAATACTTTCAATAAATTAACTCCATTATTGACTGGGCTTCACTCTGATATTCCCGTTTATGTACCGTCACTTCCTAAAACTTCATTTCATCTTGCTGATTGTTTTTATCTCTATGTAAACCAATACTCTCTCCCTCTACTTCCAAATTCATACTGGCTCACTAAGAGACAGTATGTACATGAGAAACAAACTTGATCATTAGATTAAAAGGTGATGAAAATAAGAAACATTTTGCTTTTAGTCTAAAGTCAGCAAACTATGGCCTTCAAAAAAAAAATAATGTCAGAGCCTATTTTTTTAAATGAAGTATTTCTGGAATTCAGACACATTCATTTGCTTATAGTTGCTTTTATACTATAAAGACAACATTAAGCAGTGATGACAGAAACATATGGCCCATACATATTTACCACCTGCTCTTTTAGACAAAAGTCTGCAGATGTCTGCGTTTGCCCTTGACTTTTATCCCAGCCCCTGACACACACAAAGCGTGTACAATAAGAGACATCCTAAGCTCTATACATCAGTTCTGCTGGCTTGTTAACAGCCAGCTCACCAGAAAAGCACATTTCTGAGCAATGGCACTCTTCTGTAACTATAAAGTCTCTAATGACAAAAAGTGCAAAGGGAACCTATTATCTAGAAATGAGAAGCTAGAGCCTAACTCAGAGCTAGAGAATTTTGATTTACGGATCAGTAAAACAATACAAAACAAATTGTATTGTACCATGAGAAAGTGGGGTTTTTTTAAGGCTTTCTGCAATACTATAGTTAATAATGACATTAAGAGAAAACAGAGGCTTTTAAATATTTTCTTTTCACTGAATGCTGGATTAAACAAACTGTATTTGTACCAGTTTCTGCATAAGGGCTTTAACACAATCTTTAGGATCACAGAATTTGTAAGAATTGAATGACCATTAAGATTACCTAATCTAACTTCCTATGAAAAAGTAGAAAACTTTGCAACTGGGAATGGGGCAGAGAGGGCAAAAAAGGCTTTCCTGTAGGCATGACTTGGCCATGACCTGATTACCCTAAGATGTTGCTGCTGGATTAATCAGGTAGGAAATCCTGGATAATTCAGCACAATCCAGCCCATCTTTGGGGATATAATAGTTCAATAAATTTTTAATATAATAACTTAGTTGTTTTTCTTTCCTGAAGAACTAAACTTAGTCCTAAAATACTTTAATTATATACTTATTTATCCTCTTTTTATACAAGTATACTGTTCATCATTATTAATAGAATTAGAATTATTCAATAAAATTTCAAGACAATTTTGGAATTTAATCTAGAGCACTAATTAATTCAGAATATGAAAGCATCAGAATTTAAACCTACAAGGACTATACTTTTAAGCTGCTATAGTTTTAGTTAAATGTTTCCCCAGTCATGTACACATCACTCTCTCTCTCTCTCTCTCTCTCTCTCACACACACACACACATACACACACACACACACACACACACACACACACACACACACACACACCAATGAACATGAAAGCAGTGCTTCTTATCATTGATGAGGGTTTTATCCTGACAAGAGCAATATATGGAGGGAGAGCCCCTGTTACCTTTTGTAGCTAAAAGCACAATTAGAACCACAGCAATGATGAACACTATAAGCAAAATAATGCTGAGCGCAATCTCTAGTGGAGTAAATTTTTTCAACTTCTTTCTTGCCATCTATAAAAAAGAAAAAAAGTTTTAGATTTGAATTTTATTGAGCACTTAATTATAAAATTTTAAGAATTTAATGGAAACCATAAATGTATGAAGTGAAGAGTATAGTAAATTTCCATGTACTCATAATCTTGATTTAAAAAATTAACTCATGGACAATCTCATCTTGTCTTTGTTCCTACTTATTTGTATCTCTAATCCTGAATTTTTTAAAGAAACTCTTACATTTCATATATTGTAATCTAAAAATGTTTAAGTATATTTTTAAAAGTAAGAAGTTTTATAAAAGGCAAAATATTATACCTAAAATATTTTTACAACAATACCTTATTGTCATCAAACCGCTAGCCAATTTTGAAATTCACCTTATCCAATAAATTGTTTGTTCTATTTTCTTAAGGATTCAAGTATGATTTATATATTGTAATTTGTTTCTATTTTTTAATCTATATAAATTATTTTATGGATTTTTTCCCACAATATAGGTTTTGTTAATTGTATTCACATACATGCTAATATGTTTCGCTACTCTTATAAATTAATTGCTGGATCTATAGTTTTAATCCAATTTAAGTTTATTTGTTTCCAGCAAGAGGCATAAAATCAATCTGATTCTCTTTTTTATATTAATTACCGGTATTTCCTAGATTGATTATTTAATTGGGAATTATGAATCAGTGATGTTGTGATTTTTTTCATTTTTGTTTGATGAAATAGTTCCACAGAAATAATTTCCCCTTATCTATTATTTGTCTCACAAAGACCTAATTTATGAAGGAATAATGGGGTAAATGTTTAAGTCTTTATTTACAAATTTTCAAAATGAGTTTTTCCCTAGCATCTTTTAAAGAGGAAAAAATGTTGTTATTGCTTTAGGCATTTTTATGAAATCATAAATTAAATGCATGTGATCAATCTTAATCCAGTGATAACATGAATTCTCATATCTTCTCATCTTTGTCAAGCAGGAACCTCTTCGAGTTGGTCCTCAGTCTTGTTGCTATAACTCAAAGATACTTTGATAGTCTTCCTGCTTTCTGGCATAACACAAATTCTAGGCTTGCACATTGTCTGCCTCAAGGTACAATTATAAACTGTAAGTAAGGTACCCCTGTTCATTTAAATGGGAGTAGTATTTACACACCATAATGTAGATTAGAACTGATAAAATTTAACTGAAGGTATCTTGTGTCTCATCTCTATCAGTAGTTTCCCTTCAAGGTTCCCCAAGGAGTCGTTGAGGATTTGCAATTTCAAAGAAAATACTGAAATTGCATACTTACCTGTTACTGCAATTTGAGTATATGTGCCCCCCTACATATTCATATGTTGGGATCTAATACCCACATGATAAAATTGATAGGGGAAACATTTGGAGAAGTTGTTATGGGGTGTTGCCCTTATACCCCTCAGTCTTTTGATGGAGTACTAATATATAGTTAATGATTGTCATTGATTTGTTCTGATACAACCTCGTTATCTGTTAAGTGCTTTATGACCCCACATGTCAGGTGGCATATTTATTATCTGAGACCCAGGTATAGAAAGCAGGGAAGAAGATCCATGGCAGCAGCCTTGTTCATTCAAAGTCCATTTTCTTCCGTGATCCACTCCATTCCTTCACAGGCTGCCTTGAAAGTCACACTCTAGTGTTTAATCAAAAAGAACATGCCCTTCCTACTTCCCTCCGCCTTAATTCATCACTCCATGCTCTTAAAAATTGTGTCTTTCCTTGTGTTCTTGGTCTCCATCCCATCAGTTTGTCTTCACATACCAATCTCAGTCCAAAAAAAACCTTCGTCAAGTTTTTGTCCAAGGATTAGATGGAAAAAAAAAAAAAAGGCTTTTCATGGATTGATAAAGAGAATTGTTGTTCATTGCTCAAATTCATTCCTAATATGCAAAATGAAATGGAGCTGAGGGCTACTTTTTTCTATTAAAAAAACTGCTATTCTTTCTAGAATAAATTATCCCAACTCTAGTCTTTCTTACGCAGATTAGCTCTATTATTTCACACTCTTGTAAGAAATTCCATAATATTAATCTCACCTATAAAATACCACAGTGATTCATAATCTTCCATACTTGATAAAGTTAAACTTGCTAATAAGGCAAAGAATTGATCTTATGTTCACTGACAAGAAGAGAATGCCACATCTCTTTACCTTTGGTTATCGCTATTGTGAGATGGGAGAGTGTTCTTTAAACTAATGTTTTAAACTTTTCCATGTGTTTATTAACACAGTATGTTACACACTGTGAAGAAATTTCTACACATTTCTGATCACATTTTAGACATCTTGTGTATTATTAAGTCTTGACAACAACCAATATTATTGCACCCATAACCCAAAAATTCCATTTGAAGTAATTTACTCCATAAATGCACTGATACTTTTGAAGATCAGTGTATATAGAGATAAAGGTTCTTCATAGATTGAACCAATAAAAATTAAGAACAGTATATGTAGCCTTAGGGAAAGTACCAAGCAAATTCATTATTTAAAATCATGATATGCTGACCTTTTTCTCAAAGTCAAAAATTCTATGATACTTGAAATTGCTGTTTGGCAATTTGTCATAGATACTGAAATACTTTTTTGTTTGACAAAAATTTTAATAATTATAGTTGATAATGATTGAGCAAATTATTATAAAATTATTAAATTTTCCCTAATATGTCACATGCCATCCTCATAACAACCCCAAGTAAGTTACTCTAAATATCCCTAGGTTTCGATGAGGAAATGAAAGTTCACTCCGGTCCTTTAGACTGCCTGATGTCATATAGAGCTGGGCAGGCGCAAAGCCACTATTTAAATACCTGCCCTTTGGACTTTACAGCCAAGGCTTTTATCCAAACCAGGCAGTCTAAATCCAAACTCATTGCTCTAAAGTCTGATGTTCTACCACCCCCTACCAGGTGACACAAATACAAAAAAAAAAAAGTATATACCATAAATGATAACCTGCTAACGTAAGGAAGGTAAGACAACCATTAGGCTAGAAGATTTATGGAAACAAAAGGAAACAATAATTCTGCAACATTTCTGTTCTCACAGATCATGAGGACTGAGAGCATTCTGGAGTACATTTGGCATTAATTCACGTTAAGTTTATGGTCTTCAGCACGGTTTTAAATTCTCTGTGACATCAAGGTGGACAAGGTGCTGATATGTCTCATTTCTCAGTTTTATTTGTCATCAGGTTATTGAAGGGTAGAAAGAAAATCTGTTTGCACTTTGTTCATCAACAGTTTTATTAAGCTTCTACAATGCACCAAGCATTCTTCTGGGAGCTGGTTATGTAACCATGAACAAAACAGATAAAAATTCTTGCCCTAGTGGAACTTACATCATTATGGATAAAAAACAGAGTAACTGTAAATAAAATATAACAGGTTAAACAATATAAGGGCTGTGGAGAAAAAAGAAACATAAGAAAAAGATGAAGAATGTGGGAGTGAAGGTTGGAATTTTTAAAGTTTAGTCAGGAAAAATATCACCAAAAAAAGTGACAATTATTACATGTAAGTGACACAGACTCCATATTATTTTCTTCTTGAATTACATAGTTGTATGAATAACTTTCAAAGCATCAGGATTCAAATAACTAAAATGGCTGTACAAATTAATTTTAAAAATTAGATAGATATCTATTTTCAGAATTATAGCCATTATCAAATTTGAATATGAAGAGCTCAGCTAAAATACTGTAAGTAACATAAGCTAGGAAATCTAGTTGAAAAGAGAAGGTTAGTTTTAGGCAGGCCAGGAATAACTTGCAAAGAAAACCTTAGCAGATATTGCTATTCCTCAAAAATACTGGGCAATATTTCATAGATGGTCCCATTGTCTCCAGACTAGCTAGAGATGAGAAAGAAAATAATTACTAACAGTTTTATGTTTGTTTTTGCAAGTCTGGTCACATACAAAGTACAGAGATCCAAGAGTAAACTCTGACTGTGTGACTGGGCTGTGTGACTTAAGAAGGAAAGCACACACACCCGCACATACACACACACACACACACACACACACACACACACACACACACACACACACATTTATCCATTCCCCTTAAGAATCACAAAAAAGGTGATCTCTAAAAGATAACTATATCCTTTTGTGGGCCCTCGCCCAGAGCATACAAGAATTTACCTTTCTTATCATCCTCTATGGCTACTCTCTGAACCAAACAGAGTAGGGGTAGGGGGTTATTTGGTGGTACAGGGAAATAGACCCAGAACCTTCACACTAAAGTACATCTCCAGTCTATTTATACATCTATAAGCAAGGTCTTGCTATGTTGGTAAGATGCCCAAGCTGGGCTCCTCCTACCTCTGCCTCTCAGAGTTCTGCAATTACTATGTGCATCACCACACGCAACTTGAACCAATGAAAAATTTCTTCCTCTAGGGCCAGTTATTCAGTATTTCATACTGCTGATGAAGCTGTTTGCAAAGCCATTTTATCAGTTCATTGAAATTCATCTGTAAGCAAATTCTAATAAAATCATTGGCAGTGTATGAAAGTGAAAGTAAGCTTAGATTTAGAATACAAAACAGAACATCATCCCTCTTCCTTTGGTCCCTTGTAGCACAAAAACCTACCCCACACAGCAAACCAAGACCTCTCCCTTTCACCTTGTCACTCACTATTCACCTCCACAGACTCACTCACTTGTGTCACACACCTGACACAAGACCAGCAGAAATGCTGGAGATAGGGTAGTCCTCAGACAGCATTAAAGTGACAATTCAGACCCTGTCTCATGAACCTACTTGGGATCTCTTCCAACATGATCCTTGGAGCTGATCTTGGCCTCTCTCCTTTCCCCAGTAGGAACTCACCCTTCCCCATCAGTTGCCAGTCAGAAAAGAGATGCCCACAGGAGTCCTGCTAGACTCTATTACCTAGTAATACTCAATTATTTCTTAAGTTTTACCAGGAAGGTTCCAATAATGACCCATTGTCCAATAATGACCCTCCAGAAACACCCATTCCATTTCACACATAACTGCCAACCCAGGCACCACATCTTTCCTTCATGAACCCCTCCTAAATTCCATGAAATTTTTCCTGACTCTCACCACACGTTGACTCATACATGCCTCCCAATACTATATACACACACACACACACACACATAAAACTCAGATTCTTCCCTAAAATAATTCTATATTTGGTCAACAAAAGTATCAAACCCCTAAAGATAGTAACAGATTTCACAATTTTCTGACTACCACTGATTCTGTAATTATCATCATTTCTCAAAGTTCCACAAATTTTTAGAAGGAATGTCCCAAAATGTTCAAGTCTTCTACAAAATTTTAACTCCTTTCCTGCACAACCCTCACAACATTTTTAGAATATCTACCTGCAACCTCACCTTGCATATTAAATAACACCTCACATTTCGCCAGGGACACATACACCTGAACACACAGATTTAGCTACAATCAAGCTTATAGATCTGTCTAGGACCAGAGAATATACACATAATCACACAGACACATGCAAACACACACACACACACACACACACACACACACACGCAAAAGATAAGCTGAATTTTTTCCTATGTGCGTTGTAGTAATTTTTTGGATTTTTGTTATTTACTTTTGTCTGTAACAGATTAACAAGGGCATTGTGACCAAAGAAAGACCAGCACACATACATGTACAGCCATAAGTAAATATGCAGTTCACAAACATACCTCATTGTTTCTTGCAGCTGCCCTGCTCCCCCAAGTACTGATTCACAACAGAGCAGAGAAAAACAATCCACAGAAAGCAACCCTTCCCTGTTATAAACTGCTCTGTAGCCTATCGAGAAAATGTTAATGATTTCAAAGCAAATCACTGCCCAGTTTTCCCTTTCAGGATCAAAATTGTTAGTTAATTAGTAATCACAATCTTCCTCTGAAGAAGACATCCCAAGACCTTATAGCAAGAAGTCACTGTTCCAACCCACTCCAACTCCTCAGGTCACTGGAATGTTTATTGGATGATAACACTCAAGGTGTTTGGTGAGAGAAAACAAGACTAAGTTTGAAGAAAGATCAAAAAACACATTAGCTGCTATCCCAAAACTCCGGTCTTTGCTAGAGAGCCCTAGTCTCCTAAGAACCCTTAATTTAAGCTTGACTAAACTGTGGAGACCCTTTGGCAGTCTAATGTCTGCTATGGGATACACTTAGATTTACATTTTTAAGTGCATGAGATAAAATAAATAAGGACACAAAAAGAATTCGTTATACTAAAATAGTTACTAGTCTATTTTTTAATTGCAGTATGTGCTTCTTTGTATGCTAACAATATAACAGATATAATTGCTATTGCAATTTCTAAATAGTTTTAGAATAAACAGTCTTTCAATGATATTTTAAATGTAAGATATGAAAGTAATATAATCTCTCTTGGAACCAAAGTCATAGGTAAAGCTAACACTACTTTGGTCTGTAACCTACCTTTACACTAAAAAGAAATGTTAAGTTTCAACTAGAAGTTATGCAAGAAATATATTGCCCTCTCCACTTCACCAGGCTGCCTTAATTCCATCCAGGAGCTCCTTGTTAAGAACCTTGTTGTCTCTAAATGGACCTTCCTCAACGTAAAGTCCTCACTATATGTGATCCATGAACTATGGTTGCCAGTCCCCAAAGAAAAATGAACAGACATTCAAGTGCTGAAATGTTTCTGTTACATGTCAGAGAAAATTGACACTCATCAACCCTAATGATTTTCAAACAAAGCTTGCATTCACATATCCTTGTTTTTAATTTTGTTTCTTTAGTAATTTAATTTTAATTTTACCAAAGTCACAGTCTGAAACACATTGACAAATTTTTAAAAATGGATCTCATACTGCACATAGTTTTAAAATCCCTGCCTAACTTGCTATTACTGGGCTTTGCTTTTATGGACTATGAAAACTCAGCAAATATTGAGCCAAAGGATATGAATTTATGAAGTGATTGTCACCTGGAAAACCTAAGTCACCAAATCTTATCCTGGTCATGTCATAGTGGACACAGACTTGTACAACCTAAATGGAATCAATTCATCTTTTCCAAAAGCTCAGTTCTTTATGTTTCTCATTTCACCTGTCACTAGTGAAAATGTCAGAAATCAGCAAAGTCTGACCCTCAGGCTTTGGAAAAACTGGATGCATTTGTCATCATGAAACAAAGAATTTGTATGCAAAAGTGGAAGGAAAGGACATTGACTTGCAGCACCAAGACATCTGCCTGGGTTACCTCGGTAGTAATCGTGATTGCCCCAACCAGCTCCAGAATTTCTGTGGGTTGGAACACTCGATTTGACCCCTAATGTACTTTAAAGATCACCAAGGATAGTTGTCTAATTTTAAAAATAAATAAATTGAGGCCTAGAAATGGTGCAAGTCTTGTGTAGGTGTTAAAAAGATCCAGATCTGTATTCAAAGCCCATGTCTACTTCTTTCCCTTAAGCAAGTAGGGCTCTGTTTTCCTTAATTTAAATGAAGATACAAATGGAACCCATCCAATAAAATAAATAAAATAATGCAAGTAAAATCCTTGATGTTACGTTAATATAAGTTACAGTTAGGATCATGATGAACTACCACAAACCTTGAACTCCAATCAGAACTTCCTACAATTATGCTACACTAGATCAGGATTCTGAACACTGTAGGTAGTTACTACTATGTTAAAAAAAACTTTCAAGCACCTACTTTGCACAAGACCCCACACTACATGTTGACATCTATGATATTGCTAGATGTCAGGAATTTAGAGGTTTATCTTCAAGCCCTTGGACTCAAAAAGCTGATTTAGATCAAACCAAAGTACAAACACTATGTTGTCTACAGTGGCTTGCTGCTTGGGGACAGGGATTTCTCCAACCTTGGGAAAGATATGGAAACTGTATACTTTGGAACAATAAAGGCCATGTAAGTATGAAAACAAGCAAGTTGATAACAATGACTCCATCTCCCCATTCTCCCTACCTTCACCCTTAGGAGACCTTCAGAACCCAAATGTGGATCATTAGCCCCAAGCTGTCTCCTGCTTATAAAATAACCCTTTACTGATATAACTCAATTCAACATTTAGTTTTCATACAGTACTACCGACAAGACACTGTCAGAATAACAACATTGATGGCGTACTTACTCTGGCATATGCATTGTGCTAACTGATCCACAATTCACATGTATTCTTTCATTTCCTCCTCTTAACCATACTAAGTACTATTATTAACTCTCAAGATGAGAAACACCAAGCACAAACAATAACTTTCTTAAGTTTATAGAAATGGTAAAATACCAAGCCAGGTATTCTGTTCAAACCTACACTTGCATGAAATACGATTAGTTCCTCCATGACCCCATAGCACAGAGAGTGTAAGAAATGATCAGATGTTATACAAAAAGAGATGAAAGCATCACCCAATGCCATGGGACGAACACACATCAAGAGAGTAATAGAGGACAAATCAAAAGCAGGAGTGGGAAAGGAAGGAGAAAAGGAAAGACATTTTGGACAAAGGAGTAGTGTCAAGATTGCTTTGGAGACTTCACCTGATAGATACAGACTGGGAAAGAGATGTAGGATGATCAGGCACACTGCTGGAAAATTATGCTGGAGCCATGGTGTGGAAGTTCCAGTACCTTGGGAAGAAAATTCCTTTAAACAACAGGGAACCACTGCATGTCAGAAATTGCCCAGAACTGTCATAAGCATGAGCTAAGTTTCTGACCTTTTTGCCTAAGACTCAAAATGTTGGCTCATCTGCCACATTCAGTATTTAGTCCAAAAGAATATTACTTTCTCCAATACTTTCAAGAAGACTAGTAGTATAAGCACAAGGGACACTGGAAGCAGCATAAGATTTATGTCCATTGGAGTGATGGTGTGCAGTTATGAGGAAGAAAGGAAAAAAATTCATATAAATCTTTAGCATAATACATAGTCCATAGTAAGCAGTCCACAGATGTTATTGTTGTTATTAACATCTCCCCTCTCACAGAATATTAATGCAATAGTACGCTCAAGAACACATTGTTTTATTCTATGGTTGTACATTTTCTTAAGTGCTAAGAAGAGTCTTAGCCATCCATCAGGTCCACGTTCACTGAGTTTTCTCAAATGTTCCATCAAAGCCAAACTCCCAGACTTGCCAGAGGAACCTATTCTGACCACTGAGCTCAAAGTACATGAATTCCATTGTGTATTCTTCAGCTTCTTTGCACTGGTTATGACTTCATGGATTCTTCTTTCCTGGAATAAAATCCTTTTAGAAAGCAATAGTCTAATCAGTCTGAATTTTGCCAGAAGTAGACTGTGATTAGGTTAGCTGTCCCTGAATGTATCCTTCTAATCTGAAATTGCTTGGAGAGTATTTCTATGTTACATAAATAAGGGTGCCCAGCCATCAATATGGTATCATAAAAAAGCAAAGGTCTTGAAACTAGCCTGGACTTGTGTATTAAATTCTCTACTTTTACTAGCTTCACACCTTTGGCAATAAAATTTTCCAAAGCTTCGTTATCTTATCTGCAAATTCAGGATTATAATATGTACTCATAATTTTATTTTGAACCTAAACAGATATAATAAATATTAGTACATAATACGAGGTTCTCTGCCCCTTCCTAACTGATCATTTCTGAAAGTAAAATCTTATCAACAATAAGTATTATTAGCTTAAATCCTTATTAAGAAATGGTCCTTAAACATAAGTACAAACTTGTTGGATTAAGGCAGAAGAAAGTGATCTCTTCCTTCAGGGACCACTGGTGCAGACAAGTGGTGAGCAGTTAGTAACCACTCCACCTGTGAACTGCTTCTGTGGATCAGTGGAGGAAAATCAAATCTATACTTTGTTCACACACACACACATACATTACAACCATACTCAACATCACAACACATCGTACACACTTGAGTACATGACATCTATCCCTCTACCTATCAAAATGGTGTCTCACAATCTCCATAGACCACAAACTTAAAATGTACCTCTTCCTTTTATATCAGCCAAGTGACTTTCTTATGTCCTATGTAAGACCTTTATATCCCGGGACACCACAAAAAGGAGAAAATGAATCCGTTGACTCAGGAGCAATTTCTCGTCCAAGAAATGTTCTGAGGAAGGTGAGAGTTGAAAGTACATACACAGGGCATTACAGCACTTCCTTCTTTTGTGAAATAGCTACTGCTCAGCAGTTTTGCACCATGTTTTATCCTGTCCCACCTTTAACCACACAGATAGGAGCACGTGAACAAAGACGTGAGTCCAAAGAGACAGTTATTTGGTATAAGATATTACCTAATATTCATGCACTTGCAATAAAACTTTACACATCTGCATATGATTGCTTTTTCCAGAACACTTTGATCTGTATTATCTCTTTTATAACAACAAGCCTATGAAATAGAGCAGGTGTTTTTAATTCCCTACTATACATGAGGAAACAGAAACTAAGAAAAATGCCCTTTTAATGGTCACTCAAATAGTTGCAAAGTTGGGTTCATACTAATTTAATTTAAATCTAATAATCCAGTTTTTATAGAGTTTGAAATCAGTAATTCTAGAAAATTGCTTTTTAGGCAAAATATTTGTTCATTCATTCAACAAATTCAAAATTTACTGGCCACCAAATTTTCAAAATAAATATCCTCAAATCCTGTTATGGAATTCTAGCCTCCTCACTCAGAGATGATACTTCCCTAGGGTGCGAAGTTTATACACATTCCAACCATCATTAAAGGCTCTGCTCCCACCCCCAGGTGGTACTATAAGGTCACTCCTGTACAGGCAGCTCAACATAATCCCACTCTCTGACTGAAGCTCTCTAGACCAGCCCTGAACAGAGAATCCAATCTCATCAATTGGATTCTCCCTCCCAGAAATTTGGATTTGAGACACAGAGCCTGAATTATAATGCACTGGGCACTAATCTGTGGGAACAGAGCTTTGAGAGGCAAAAATTAGAGTTTCAATGAGTATTTGTTTGCCCAAAATAAGAATGGGATAGATATCAGAGAGTAGCCTGCCTGGCAAGTATGAGGTCATGAGTTCGATCCCCAGTACCAAAAAAAAAAAAGAGAGAGAGAGAGAGAGACAGAGATACAGAGAGCAAAAATAACAGGCCTCTCAAACTTGCTATGAAACCCTCCTGCAAAAGGGTTCATGTGTTGGACACTTGGCCCCCGGTGTGTGGTACTGGGAAGCTATGCTTTAAGAGACCTTTAAGAGATAGATCCTAGTGTGGTAAATTGATCACTAGAGGCTTTGCCTTTGAAAGGAATTGATGCAGCTTTTGTAGGACCCTGTGAGAGGACTGTTTATAGAAGAGTAAAACCAGTCCTTCAGTCTTTGGCTTTCTGTGCCCCATGTGATTTCCCCCTCTTCTCTATGTTCCACCATAATGCTATCTGCCATGATGTGACACAACAAGTGAGCCCCCATCAGAACCAGGACCATGTTGATTGGGCTTTCAGCCTTCAAAATAGAACTATTCTCTTTACAGTTAACCTGCCTCCATTATTTCATTATACCAACTCAAAACAGATTACTAGAGGCTGCAGGTTTAGCTCAGCAGGGTAAGTGCCTGCTTGGCAAACACGAGGTCGTGAGTTTGATCCCGGCACCCAAAAAAAAAAAAAAAAAAAAACTACCACAAAACCCAAAGGAGGATAAACAGAGAGACTAATTGCCAGAATTTTTCCAATTTCCATGAAGGCTAAAATGTAACAGTTTCACATGATTTTTCTGTCTTTTCATCAGAAGGCTACCTTTACTATTAGAACCACAATCACCACTATCACCACCATCACCACCATTCCTTACTTCTTGCCAGTTTTTGTGCCATATAAATTATCGCAGCTGCTAGGCTGGCTCCCTTTGTCCAACATAAATATCTCAAAGTGTAAATTTCTATAAATCTAGTTTTCCTATAAGCAACAAATTATCACTGACAATTGTGAGACCTCCTTATCTCCACAAAGTTCCTCTAAATCATTATAATCCTCCAAGGATTATAATTTATACACCAGGAGACATATATTCTAGGACATATGTTGTGATACACTAGGAAGTAGAGAATGAAATTTCTGAGAAATTCAATTTTAGCTCAAGTCCCTGGGAGAAAACTAAGTAATTTCAATCAATATTTTGAATTGTGAAAAATTGTGGCACATAGAATGTATGGAAATTCGTGTTATTTTTCAACATAAAACACTAAATTCTACAGAAATGTTTCCCTATAATCAGCTTCTATATGTATGCTTGTTCCTGGTCTCACATGCCTGGAGAAAAACATTGAAACATAAAGCCTTGAATTTACTGGCAATGTCACATAGCAATACATGGATTGTACTATTTTTTCCCTTTTCTCTGGTTTGGCTCTCTGAGTTCCCTCACATACCTCTCCTTCCTGTTTTGCTGAGAATGACCACATCCAATACTGTCTCCATCAGAGCCCAGCGTCCACTTCTGTGGCAAAATGCTCAAAGAGCCAGTGCCACTTACCTATTTATGTTACACTCTGCTAGAGACAAAGAGAGCTTGCTTACCATTCGAGGTCTCACAGCTATCACTTTAAAAATATCCTCTCCTTTGGCTCATGTTTGTGGACAAGATGAAATTTCTAAAGGAGTGCAGAATTGCTTCTGAAGGAATCTCTACCCATAGGCCCTACTAAGGAAAATTATCTTATTTATGCTCCTAATCACAAGCTTCCATGCTGATGTCAAAATTCACTAGACTAGGGATGGACACCTAACCCAAACACAGCCAATCCCTAAATGGATCAGCAACTTATGAAGCATCTTGTTTGTGACAACTTGGCCATGACACTATTTAAGTGTAAAACATAAAGATGGTTACTAGAGATTAGTTTTAAGAACAAAATTTTTAATAAGAAATAGGTGAAAGAATCACTAGTACTACTCTGCCCACGTCTCCTTGATAACTACGTGTGAACAAAACCACTATGAATTCAACCACAGGAAATAGAGACATCCTTTGTTGTGCTTCCCCTCTTGTACTTCCTGTTTTCTGTCTCACTGTAACAAACAAGCTTGGATAGGAAGCAGGCCAACCTTCTCTTGAATTCACTTCTTGGTCTCACATGCTTGGACAGGCAATTTAGATGCTGAGGTTTTCTTGCAGACCAGTTATCTCTTCTTTCCTCCTCTTCCAAATGTCTAGGTGAGTAAGATCTCTCTCGTCCCTCTTCTTCTCCCTCTCCTGTTTTCCACTCTTGAAAATTCTAGGTCCAAGGTACAGGTTTTATAATAGATCAGTTATCAATTATGTTCAGCTTCAGTAACAGTGAGCACTGTAGCCCAGTGACATGCAGTTTCCCTTCATCACATAGTGAGAAACCTGAAGGAGAGTTGCTATTCACATGGGTTCAGCTGGTTAGCAATTTCAGAATGATAGCTTTGACATTTTCTTGGCTTTTCCCTCCTGATTGGAATTCAACCATGATAAGAAAATTCAGGTGAGAGCAGAGCAAAGATGGCAGATAGATAACAGCTGGTTACAGAGGCTCCCTGAGATGCTCAATTTAGAATTCAACATAATACAGCTTGGGGAGCCCTGAACAGAGGGAGAGGAATTCTCTCATCCCAAGAAGAAACTAAGATGAGAAAAACCAATCAAGCATACAGTACCCACCGGCCACGCCACCATGCAGCCCTAAGTGCCTGCGGGCCGCCTGCAAGACAGGCCATCCCTGAGCCCCCAGTGCTCCAGCCGCTGCCTCTAACTCTGTTGCCACGGGTCCACCGGAGGCTGGAGAAGTGGAGAGACTTGGCACTCACCAGCTGCCCCTGCCCCTACCGCCACCACCACCACAGCCACCTCCGCCGCCTCCCTGGATCCAGGCAGTCCCAGAGGGAGCAAGGAGGAGTGCAGATTGCAACATTATGGGCACAGGACCAGACCTACTGGGACACATCACTGCCTTTGCCCTCGCTGCTTGCATGAGGACTCAAGCCCGTGGCGCCAGCGCTAAGCGGCCCAACTGCCAGAGTGCTCCTAAGGTCCCCGGGCGGCAAGTGTGTCTTCGCTGCCACCAGGCCCATGTGGCCAGAGCTCCACGGAGCCACCACCCATGAATGGAGCCCAGAGAATCGGCTTCTGAAAACACCTCTTCAGACAATAATCAAAAATACAGAATCAGAACTTTCCAGTTTCCTGCTGTGCTCAACCAACTTCAGGGAATTGGACCTGCCTGCCTGCACCTTGAACTCTGGACTGGGCAGTCTGGGGCGAGTATCCCAGTGCCATCTAAGCCCCTGGGAGGGAGTTTAAGATACCTAGGTAACAGCAAATTGGGGAGAGCAGCAAACCCCCAGTCAGCAGGCTTCGGAAAGACCCTAAACAATTCGGAGAGGGCCAGAGACCCCTTGGACACACCTGTCTGTAAGAAACCAGAAACATGACAAGAGACAGAAATTTAAAAACCCTCCAGCCACTGACCCTGGAAAAATAAGCCCAGGAGAGTTAAATACAGAAAAGAACCAGTGCAGTAATCATGCAATATTAGATACAGCATCAGCAAACATAAAGAAATACCTTCATGACCTCATAGATGAATTTAAAACTGTACTTCTGATCCAAGTGAGGCAAGATATAAAAAGATTAATTAAATAAATGATAACCCCCCAAGAAAACACAGATGGAAAAACAGAGGAATTCAGAAAAGGAAGAGAAACCTTTGATGAAGAATATAAACAAAATCCAGAATACATGAAACAGATCCAAAGAGATTACCAGGAAACTAAAAACTCCATTGAAAGCTGGCAAAATGCCTTGATAGAAACTAAAGTCAGCCTTTTGAAACGTGAAGAGAGATTTAGAGTGTGTTTGTGAAAGAAAAGATCTCTTAAAAATAACAAGGAACCAAGAAGAAACAATTCAAAAGGCTAGAAGATGACAAGAAGATTTATAACTTAAGAATAAAAAACGTGAGTGAAGAAGCAGGAGCAACTACAAATGAACTACAAAGACTATTCACAGATATGATCAAGGAAAACTTCCCAAGCATAGGAAAAAAAAGGATATCCAGATAAAAGATGCATACAGAACTCCAGCCACCTACAACCAAAACAGATCTACACCCAGACATATAATATTCAAGATCCCAGAAATCCACCACAAGAACAGAATATTAAAAGCAGCCAAAGAAAAGAAGCAGATTACCTACAACTGAAAAATTATCAAAATAACGACAGGCTTATCAACACAAACACTCAAATTGAGAAGAGCCTCATCATCATTGGTCATTAGAGAAATGCAAACTAAAACCACACTGAGATACCATCTCACTCCTGAAAGAATGGCCAGGATCAAGAAAACCAACAACAACAAATGCTGGAGAGGCTGTGGGGAAAAAGGAACTCTCCTGCACTGTTGGTGGGAGTGTAGACTGGTAAAGCCTTTGTGGAGGTCTGTCTGGAGATTTCTCAAAAAGTTGGGATTGGAAATCCCATTTATTCCAGCTATTCCACTTCTAGGCATATTCCCAGAAGAACTGAAAGCATCATACCACAGTGATACATGTGCACCTATGTTTATAGCAGCACAATTTGTAATCGCCAGATCTTGGAAACAACCCAAGTGCCCATCAACTGAGGAATGGATAAAAAAGTTGTGGTATTTCTATACAATGGAGTATTATTCAGCTATAAAGAAGGATCACATTGAGATATTTATCAACAAATGGGCGCAGCTCGAGACCATACTCATAAGTGAAATAAATCAATCTCGCATGTGTGAATACCGAATAGTTTCCCTAATGTAAGTAATGATTCAAATATATAAAAATATGTGGTAATCATGATTCCCCATTATGTGGCCTTGAAGCCTTATAAAGTTTTCACTCATTAATTAGAAAGGCTTTATTCTGGGCTTCTTGATATGGAAATATTTGAAGCTATAGTATATGAATTTTTATCCAAATATTTCAAGGAAAAAGACAGACACTATGGTAACTACTATTAAATCGGGTTATACGGTGGTGAAGTACTAGGTTGCTGAAACAGTCATGCTTTGACCTCTATTGTTATATTGTTATGTCCTGTTTTATCTCAATCTCCCCCTTATTCTTTAAAAAAATTATTTAGTTATTTCTTATGTTTGTCTTAATTAAGGGGAAAAATTTTAAAAATTAGGATATATAATAGTAACTCTTTTTGGATTTCCTATTAACTTGTTTTGAAGTCCTATAATACTCCCACGATCTTGTTTTGACTGGTTAGACTCTGTTCTATTCTGCATGATAGTACCAAGTTTGAGGGTATAGGCAACTACTTTGAAAGCAATAAGATTCACTAAGATGCCCATTCTGGTTTGACTATTGTCTCCTTTGGAAGTCCTGTAAGGTTTACAATGCCTAAGTTTTATTGGTCTTGTTCTCTACTATTTTGTCCAACTTTATAATGATAGACAATTCTTTTTAAGGAAACAAGAGACAACGTTGATAACCATTGTTGATAACCTTGTACTCTGTTCTACACCATGTGCTATGTCTATCCTTGGTTTTGACTGACAGCTTTGTTTTGCCATATTTGACTGAATTCTCTCCCCCCAAAAAAAGTGATAAGAACTAAGGAGTAATAAAATCCAAAATGTGTAAATTTTGTTGTAAAAAAGAGAGGGGGAAAAAAAGAGCTCTAACAGATATAACAGCAAGTGTGTTTAGGGGTGTTAAATAGCTGACTATATCAATGTTTTTGGATCATTGAACACAGCTGTTTGCAGTCTCCCTGTTTGAATGTCCACTTTGTATTCTTTGATACTGTGATTTGAGCAACTATTTTCAAGATGATAATATGTAATCTATTAACAGGTGATTTCTTACTGTTATGTTTTTTTTTTGTAGTTCTGTATTACGTGTACCCTTACACTGCTTTGTTTTGTTTTGTGTTTTTCTCTTTTTCCTCTTAAATAAAATAAAATAAAATAAAATAAATTTGAGAAGAGCCTGGGGGGGAATAGTCCAAGCCCTGAAAGAAAATAACATCCAACCAAGAGTGATATACTCAGAAAAACTCTCTCTCAAAATTAATGGAGAAACAAGATACTTCCAAGACAAAGAGGAACTGTAGGAGTTCATGGCCACCAACACAACCCTACAAAAAATACTAAAGGACATTCCAGAGAGAGAGGAAAAAATACCAGGATTCCAGCAACAGTGACAGAGAGGCCTCGGTGAACAGGGCAGACAGTGGACTGAAGGAGTAAAGTGGACAAATAATAGCAGAAGAATAAAATAGAAATGAGGCAGAGTCAGTAAGATATAATCTTTAATATAGATAGCCCTGATACACTAACAAAAAAAGAAACACAGGCAGAGTAGATTAGGAAGCAGGATTCATCGAGATGCTCTGAATAGGAAATACACTCAACCTGAAAGAGGGTTAATAAACTGAGAGTCAAAAATGAGAAAACAATGCTATATGTGATAGGAAACCAGAGAGAAATAGGAACAACTTGTCCAGCAGCCACAGATAGATTGGAAAGCTATGACACTTTTGGGCAGTGTAGAACTACACATCTGGAAGGAAGGAAAACCTGTGACTTTAGTAAGTAAAGGAGTACAGCTCAAGATCAAGCTCAGAGGTAAAAAGGTCTAGCAACACTCAGATAGATAATAGGTGGCCCCCTAATCTAAAAACTAAAAGAGCTAGTGGGACCCAAAATATACAAAGCACCCTGAGAAAGGGAAAAGGGAGGAACTGTCTAAAAAAGGAAGGCAGAGGACATTGTTAATAGTGTACCAGGATTTAAAAGTCACCGTAGTCTTATCGCTCTGTTTAGTTTGATTATATTTTGTTCTGGTCTGTCTATTCATATTAGATTTGAGGGCACTAACCCAAAAATAGCAGGTTATACCACGGTAACTATCCTTAATTTCCTATTAACTTACACTGAAACCCTGTATTACTTACATCGTCTTGCTATGACTGATCTTATTAGAAGCTGATTTGTTAGAGCGCTGTTTAGCCTCGACTGATTTTATTCAAATTTGGTATGCTTGATAGTATCAAGTCTAAGAGTAGAGGCAACTACTCTGAAGATGACAAGATGTAAAAGATAGCCATTCTGGTTTTGATTATTAACTGCTTTCAAGTCCTACAATGTCTTCAAAGTTGTGTTATGCTTATGCTATGCTTAACTATATATGCCTGAGGATGTGGACAATTCTATTGAAAATAACAAGAGAAAGCATAGTAACTACTGTAGATCACCAAATATTGTGGTCCCATGTGTTTTTTTTTTTCATTTCATGTTTTTCTAGGAATTTATTATCTTGTTTTGATCTGTTTTTCCCTATAATACAGAAAGGATAGATATACATGTGGGGATTCACACATGGGAAGAATTTCTAAACTATTTATAGAAACAGATTATATAATACATGATGTAATGAACAGATACTCTGAAGAAGAGACACTAAGAAACCCAATGCTAATTCTGTAGCATTATCATATAAAATCTAGCAATACTATCATTCACTGTTAAGAGTGATTTAGTCTAGTCTCTTAATTTCAGCATACGTAAAGATAAAGACAGCTACTATGAAGAGACTGAGAAATACTATGATAGTCATTATGACTTCCCCAAAATCAGGTCTTGAAGATCTAAAAAGCCTTCATCATCCTGTAATGATTTGATTAGTTCTATAATGTTCAGTATATATTCAATGTGTGTGAAGATGGGGACAACTATTTGGAAGAAAACCAGAGACAATAAGATAGACAGTGACGATCTCCAGTGGACTTGCTTTGAAATCTGTGTTTCTTTAAATTGTTTCCTTATAAACTGTTTTGTCCTGTTTTGTTATGTGTAATCTTACCCTCTTTAAGATAAAAAAACAAGTGTGTAGGACTGATAACTATATTACTAAGTTCTTGTTGGATCATTGAGCAGAAATGTTTGCAGTATCATTATTTGGATATCACTTTGTATACTTTAATTTTGTAACTCGAGCAACTCGAGCAATTTCTAAGATGACTATATGTAACTTATCGACTGGTGATTTCTTACTGTTTATTTTTTTGAAATTTTGTATTGTTTCTAATCTTTTTCTCTGGTTTTTTTTTCCTTTCTTTTTAAATAAGAAAAAAGAACATTCAGCACAGGAAGAAAGGCAGAAGGGCTATCTAAGAAATCTCACCCAATTCCATCTCCTTGTCTCTCAGAGATTAGTCCTATCTGAAAAAAAGATGCTAAATGTTTATTTTTAGATAGTAATACTGACATACCAACTAACGTGGAGATTGTTGGAATGAGGAGGACAAAACTAGTATTTCACAAACAGTTGGCAGAGTCACCAGCAAATAGAACAACAAGTTGGGAGTATGAACTCTGCTGCCTAGGTCTCTGCACACTCCTACCCAACTTGCTGCAGAGCTCTGCTTTGGAAGCCTGTGGGCACTGCTTTTGACTCTAGGAAAGAAATACTCACATCACACACACTTCCCTTTTACTGTTGTCCTAATATTACAAATAATTGACAGAGCTGGATTTGGGGATTTCTGGGACTCTGGGGTACATACCATGTAAAAGCAGCAAAATCCTTCAATTCCTAATAAAAGTCTGAATTTTTTTTTGGCAGAGCATTCAGGTGAATGGCAAGTAACTCCCATTAAGAAGGCAGCAGAGATTCTAAAGAAAATACCAGTGCACAAGGGAGGTTCCAAAAGTTTCTATTAGATGAAATGTGATGATTGACAAGATTATGGAAAATCTTGTTTCTTCCTATCTCAGTCATTTTCCAATATGAATGTGCATTAGGATCACCTGAATAATTTGCTAAAACACAGATTGTATGTCTCTATCTTCACAGTTTTTGATTTAGTAAGTTGAAATAGATCCAAGAATTTGTTTTTCTTGTAACTTCCCTGGTGAATCTGATCACCCTGAAATGGGGCACAGTGAGCTTTGGCAACTACTGGTATTATATAGAAATAAAAAATAATGTTGCTGGATACCACCTGAATTAGTCTGTCTTCCTTGAAGCCAAAGGAGTCTGCCATCTGCCAAGTGCACCAGAAATTGCCTGCACTTTGGTGGCTCCATTTTTGTTATCAAATCCAGGTTCACTGCTGAATTCTGTCTTCTCTTAGAGTGAGTACTCTCCTGAAGGCTTTACAATAGGTTATGAAACATGCTCAGCCTTCAATCTTCAGTACAGAAAACGTGCTTGAATCCTAGAAGTGAATTTGCCTAAAGTCAAGCAGAATCTATGTTCCATATCCATATCCATATCCATATCCATATCCATATGCATAAGACAACAAAGTTGGTCAAATCATTCCCTTGTATTTATATTGAATGGCAAATAAAGGGAAAAATTTAGTTATGTGTCATTTACAATGAGTAGCAAAGAGAGAATAATACATACTCCCAACTCTTAAAAAACTCAATAAAATTAAGGATATACATATGTAAATAATGCCTATTTTAATAAAAATGGTAAGAGCTACAAGGGGAATGGTACCACTCATTATTAGCCCTAGTGGTCATCCAGCAAAACTTTTGCTTTCTGTTCTCACAACCTTATACTCTGCTAGCATAGAAGTCTTAGTGGGGGGAGGAGGGTCCTACCAGGAGACACAATAATGATTTCATTGAACTGGAAGTTAGAGACATCACCCTGGCCACTTTGGGCTCCCCATGTCCCTCAGTCAACAGGGAATTATGGTATTGACAAGAGTGATCGATCCAGTTTACAGTAATTTAACTCAGGCAGGATGATAAATGTAAAGGACTCTTCAGAAGTCAAAAAGTAGATCACCTCCCCAAGTAAAGAACCAAGAAGCTGAAAACCTCAGAACAACAGAAACCAAGGATGCAGTACCAGTCAGAAGCTTGAAGGCTCAGAAACTTCCCAGAGAGTCATTTGTGTGAATCTATATTGGAAAGCTGAAGGATTTAGAGTCTGATGTCCACAGACAATTGCAGCAGCAAAAGATGAACGAAACTGAAGCATTATTAAATTTTTTAAGTGCAGGTGAACTTCCTCCTCTTTTCCCTCTTCATTGCATCTGGACTGCAAATCTACTGAATAGTACCACCCACAATCAGGGCAGCTCTTGCCCTGTCAGGTTACTAGCTTGCATGCCAGTCATCTCTGGAAACATGTGCCATAGACACACTCAGAAATGTGCTTTACTAGCTCAAGTTGATAATCAGGATTAACTATCACATGATACAACAGTAGTATAAACCAAGTATGACAGAGGCAAAGGTGTAAGAAGCCTATAGAGAGGAATCAAAGAAGATCTCATCCCAGATCTTCCTGAAGAAATTCTAAGGAACTTCCCTTGATTCCGCAGGGTCCTCATTTACTAATAATTGTTAGCATGCTAGGTGGACAGACATGTTCTTCCAGTAAGCCTAACAAGAATTTCTCCTTCTATTCTGTGACCAGAATGTTGACTGATCAGGCCAGCAACCTCCAAACAAGTGGACAGCGAAGGTATAAATAAAAGAGACAAGTGGTATGATTTTAGGGCCCCAGGAGGATTCAAGATTCTCTGGGGGCTGAGATAACAGATTTCTCTGGGCAGTCCATATTTATTTGGTTATCAAACAAGTGAAAGGGTTAGAGTAGAAAGTGTGGGGAAACTGAGCAGGATGTTGGGAGACAGCCCAAGGATTCTCCAAGTAATAAATTATGTTAATTTAGGAGAACTATCTTATCTCTTGGTTGACCACCTCATGAGTTAGATGCCTGCAGCTACAATCTTTAATTAACTAGGGTTAAAGCCAGGCATCCTCAGCTTTGGTCTTATCTTGTCCTCTTGTCAAAGTATCACAGGCCACTATAGGCCTCAGCCAGGACCAGTGATTCATAGAGACTCACTTACTGTGAATCTGCTGCCCATTTCCAAACAAGGGGCTTAGCCTTGGATAAACTCACAAGTAAACATAGAAAGCCAATTGGTTAATTTAAGTCCTACTCCGAACCACTTGGCAATGGTCCCCATCAGAATAATTATAAACTTAGCTGGACCCCATTTTTCTACCACTTCTAAGAATGAGATGAACTATCACCCTCTCCCCCCCACAACACTAAGGTAATCCACAAGAGCTCACGGCCACCTTCAAACACCTAAAGTATTTTCAAATAGGCCAAAAATTTGGAAGAATATCACCAGGCATATTACCAAAGCAAAAGCATGCTTTCCACCTTACACCCCAGATTGACTGTCAGGCTTAGAAGGAAGAGCATCAAAGGTGAAATCAGACTAATCTAGACTTAGCTCCTCACTTAGTAGTTTAGTAACTTTGGATGAAATATTTAACTATTTAACTTTCCTTCAACTCCACTTTCTTATTAATAAGATGCACATATTATTACATTTTTCACAGAGCCATAAAATTAAAGGGCATTTAGCCTACCATAATGCATTAAATGGAATCTAAAATTTTTGTTATATAAAATTCAGGACCAAATTTCTTCTGGATTAAATAAAATGACTAAAGTGAGACTCCACCAAGAGCAGGCCAGGAATTCTTGATCTCACCATGGACAGGTGCCATCTAGTAAAAGCTTAATAATGATAAAAGGACTCCCCTTATCTGGGGAGATTGGAGAGACATGGATTTATCCTTGATCTTCAGGCTTCCTGCATGTTGCCAGACCTTTCCCATAGGTCATGCACACCCTTCTATATAGCTGTCTGCCTAACTCTAAGATAAAAGCTGAAGCCAGCTCCCATGTAGGAACACAGGCAAGTGCAAGTCAGGAGGGAGTCAGTCACAATCACTTTAAATTGTATTTCACACCAAAGCTAATGGCACTCTCATGGCCACAAGCACATCCTGAGCTGGTCACTTTGGTCTCATCTCCTGCTGGAAGCCACCCTGGTCTCCTCGTTATTCCTGAAAACCAGGCTCCTGGTTGCCCCATCTCTTTCTGAGGTGCTTTTATTTTTTCCTGTGTTTTCTTCTGCAATAGAGCCATGCCCCATTTTCTTTAGGAGTAACATCACCCCTATTTGTCTGTTCCCTTTGAGGTTTGTATCGTACAAACATTAAGTTGTTTTTCTCAAATAACTCTGCTGTCTGACATCACTCAGTTGTGTCTTCCCTCTAGAGTCGAATGGCTCTTTCTCTAAGGAGTAAATTTCTTCACACTGCCATTTCCTCACTGTGCAGATTGGCTTCTCTTATGCCCTCTAGGATTGCCCTGTTGTCTCTCCCATTCTGCCCTTTTGCTTTATATAAATACTTAGATAAGGGGTAAACTGTACACAGCAAAGATTTGGGAGACCCAGCTCAATTATATTCAAACCTGAACCTCAATTTGTCTTCAAGGGTGCACATGTTTTCTTGACATTGAACACAATCTGCCTATAGCAAATTAGATTCAACACAATCAGATTCAAAGTCAGTGTGTTGAATGACTCAATACAGGAAATGAGGTATCTGCAACTATTATGTTTATAATCTTGATTGCATGATTTTCTTTCCTTAGGGCCTGTGCCTCTCTAGTTCTCCGGACCTGGTTCTCACATCCTAGCAGGAAGAGAGAAGGGGAGGCAGGAGGTCACGTAAGTGGGATTCTGTCTGGTTATCTACCATGATCACTCTTTGCCAACCCTGCTGCTGGCATTTCATCAACCAGTGGGTTGCACACCACTACCACGTACATCAGTGAGGCTTAGACTAACACTGGTGAATTCACCTGGTAAGGTGGTGGCATGGGATATGGTGTTCAAGATGTTTTTGGCTGTTTGTGTTTTGGCAATATTCATTTATACATTGCCCTAATCATCTTAACGGATCATTTCCTCTTCCAGAGGTTACTGCATCTTCTTTCAGTCTCCACAATATAGTTTTTAACCACTACTGGGGCTTTCCCAACCACTACTGGGGATGATGGCAACAATCTCTAATGACTCACATCACATGAAAAGAAAGCAGACTCATGACACAAGGAGAAGACTGACAACCACTCTGTTTATTAAAGGAGCACACTGCCTTAAATACATAATGAGAACAATAGCATTTTAAACTGAAAAGGAACAAAAGACATTTTAGGAGAAAGGAGTTCAAAAGATAGTTTAAGAAAAGCATGTGTTTTATTTGAACTGATTGCATTGGGAACAGCTGAACTGACAGTATTGGGGACATCTTGGAAAACAGAACAGAAAGTGTCTCCCACATCCTGCAGCTGCGAAGCCATGGCTTCCCTCCAAGTTTAGAGTCTTGTTAGTAACTAGCCTTTTAGGGGTCCCCAAACGATGTTATAGCTTAAAAGCAAAGCGCTTTACATACACATTTGCATTACTGACTCCCACAGACAGACTGTGCGTATCCCACACCTTTACCAACTTAACAGACCAAGACAGTCCAGAAGAGTTGTGCATTTCAAGGAGCATCTCACGATGTCCCAGACATGTGAGTGGGTCTGCCTCCTTTCCTAACTCCTAGGGCAGCAGTGCTCTGGCCCTCACTTTCTATACTAACAGTGTGGTCCTGTTGGCCAACTCAAGGCACTTCAGCAGCCCTACTGCCCTCAGACTCCCCACCTCTGTTCAAACATACCTCCAAATTTCAGGAATTCTAAATAGAGCACATTCCTATTTCCTGGAAAGGACACCATAGAAGGATAGTGATGTTCTACTCTCTTAACTCTCAGGCTCACTGAATCATCTAAAAAAAAAAATGTGTGTGTGTGTGTCTGTGTCTGTGTGTATGTGTGTAATTTTATGAGTGTAAAAACATTGCTGTTTCCCCAACTTTGTGGTGAATTGAAAGGTAACCTTTGTGTACTTTGAGGTGTAGGGAAAAAGGCAATCAAGATTTCTATCTATCTGTAATGACTTATAATCAGTCACATATCACTAATTTTTTATAGATTGTGGTCCCAAAATATTATTTACACCCAAACTCATCATTTTAATAGCTTATTTATCAAAATGCACAAATCATGCTCCCATATTTGTATGATTGCAACAAATCTTGTTATTTGCATCCTGGTACTTGTTACTTTTGTTAGACTACATTGTTTCTTATCTTGTCTAAATTTTAGAGCTACTAGGACTTCCTGTCTCCATTTATTGTGCAATACATAGTCTGTTACTGATGCTTGAATTCTCAATCCCAGTATCACTTCAACAGAGCTTCTCTAGAAAATTTCCTTTCCATCTCCACCTTGAATAGTATGACTTCTGTGTTCTTTCAGTTACCTAATGTTTGTTTGTTTGGTACTGTGTCTTCAGTACCATTACAACATTCAGAATGCATTTTATTCTTAATATATTTACCTATCCAGTCACCGAACACAGTAAGCAAGGTACACTGAGGGAATGAGGTGTGATATTACTTATAATCATATCCTTCTGTCAAGCTAATAACAACTTTAAAAAGATATCAATCCAAAGACTCCAGTTCTCACATACGAAAGTGGAGCAAAAGTCTAAAAATCTAAACACAAATTTATGCAAATTATAGAATTCTCAACATTTACTTACTTGTAGAATTAAAGTGACTGAAATTTTGCATTATATCTGATGAACTAGTTTTTGTTCCCGCCACTCTTACCAACATTCCAACTCTCCGTAGACTTTGAATGAAACAACTTCCCCCAAAAAACGGCCAACTTCTAAAAATTAACCACACAAGAGATTGTTTATGTTAGAGTTTTCTGGTGTAATAAAGGAGCAGAATTTAAGAAAAAGTAAAAATGACCTTTTACTCAAAGGACATGGAGAGGAGCCCACAACCAACAGGGGTCTGGCTTTTTCTTTCTTTGACCAGATGTGGTGCTTAGGGTGGGCACTGATGACTCAGGGAAGCTAATCAGAATTTGTTTTGTGTACACTGGGAAAGGAAAAAGGAAGTTGTAATAGGGGAAGGAGGAAGTGACTGCCAGGATAAACATTCCTGATTTGGCCTTCCACTGCCATAATGTCCTGTAATTTATTCTAGGGCAAAACTCTTTCAGTTTATACAATACCAAACACTGTGTAAACAAAACTCAAATAAAATGTGATATCATTATATGTCTGTGTCTCTGAAAAAGCCCCATGATTACTGAAAGAATGTAGTAAAATTTGATGCTCAAAAATCAGTATACATCAAGGATCTCACTGATTCTTGATACAAAAGGTTCAAATTTTGATTTGAATTGTTGCAACTCAACATGTGCAGTGGAGACTACCTCTACACTTGCAGTTGTCGCTGCTTATCTCCACACCTATAGTGGAGTAGTGGTTTCCATCTGGAACCTTGAAGGAAGGAAATGTCTTTCCTACATGTATTTGGTACAATATTGCCACCTGGTGTAAAGAAGAAAAAGGAACCATTAGCTTCAACTGAAAAGCATAGGATGTAGTGTCTCAGTGATTGGCATTCTATAGGGATGCATGACTCAAATGAGAGCGTTGCAGTGAATTAAATACACCTGCATTGCTCTATGACTATGTATGATGAAAAGCTCTATGAATATCTACATTTACAGTTCAGAATAAAACAGAAGTGAACATTTTTAGTAATCGCTAACTTATGTCTTTACTAATAAGTAAAATAAAGAGGTCTAGT
This sequence comes from Cavia porcellus, assembly GCF_034190915.1. Lineage (NCBI taxonomy): Eukaryota > Metazoa > Chordata > Mammalia > Rodentia > Caviidae > Cavia > Cavia porcellus. The sequence continues at coordinate 48,940,417 of NW_026947489.1, read as the reverse complement.
TGAAAAGAAACATGAAAAAGACAAAGTATACACAGGAAAAAATAGCACATCACAGATAACTCCTGCATTATGGAAAATTTAAATGAATGTGCAAGACAGTATAAAAAGATAAAGACAAAGGGCAAACACTAGAGAACAATGGTAATGATAACTAGTATTTATTGGCCAGACATCACACCTTATCACCATCCCAAGTGTTGCATGTGGGTCATTTCAGGTAAAACTTGCAACACTCTTGGGCGTCACTTTCATCAACTCCATTTCATAGGAAATAATGAAAGAGAACAATTGTTTCCAGACATGAGAAAGAAAAAAAATGGCAGAAACAAGCCTTAGCTCAAGGGTGCCTGGTCAACAGCCCACACTGTCAACACAGAGTCTCACAGAAGCTCCAAAGGGAGGCTATGAAGAGTTACTAGGATGGGGCAGCAAGGCATGGGCCTGAGAAAATGGATAAACAAGGGCTGTAAATGGATAGGAAATTTCTCAGACAACAGACAGACCACCAGCAGAGCCACTCAACTTCTTTTCTTTCATTTTCGTTCATCCATGAAGTGAATGGGTCAGTGAAGGGTAAAGGGCATTTGTAAAAGATGCAGAGGGACTAAAGCTTTTCTAGGGTGGAAAAGAAGCATCAAAAATTAGGAAACTTTAGAAAATAATATCTGGTCTCCAAATACCAGCTTTCTCATTTCTACTGAGTAACTAGCCTGAATTTTTACAGAGTTTGCAGGTGTATTCATGAAACATATCCATATTTTAGAAATCAAGAATTACAAATGCTGAAAAAACATAGGTTAATAAATATCTGAAAATGTGTAAATGAGAAGACACATAGACTTCAAAAACTATAACCATATCATTTGAGAAATGCAAATTAAAACAACACTGAAATTCCATCTGACTCCAGAAAGAAGGACTATCACTAAGAAATCAAACAATAGTCTCCCCCTCAACCCATAGATCTAGGAGGATAGCAGGAGGATCAGTCTCCCTTCCCCTCCCCTACCCTCTCCTCTTCTCCCACAAATCCAGGAGGACAGTGCAAGCATGATCTCCCTTCCTCCTTGCCCCACAGACTTTGGGGGCTGGTGAAATCATTGTTCTCCCTTCCTCATCCCTCCCTCACCCCAACTTACCCCTCCCCTTGGAGGCTGGAAGGATAGTTGGTCACCCTCACCCCCACCCAAAAAACTGCAGCAGCCTGCAGACAATCAGTGACCCCTTTTATCACCTGCAGAACCTTGGTGTGCTTGTGGGAGTCTCAGCAACCCTTCACCCACATGGAGGACCTCAGTGGGCCTGTGACAGTCTGGTGAGTTTCTCCCTCAAATAGAAGACCTCAGTGGATAAACAGGAGCAGCAGAGAATCCTTCTCCCAGCTATAGGATCCTGGCAAGCCCAGCAAAAATATGGGTGAGTCCTTCTCCCATACAGAGAACACCAAGTGGGTTAAAGAGAGTGCCAATAAGGCCTCCCCCAACTCCGAGGAACTCAAAAGGGCCTATGAGATACCAAGTGACACAGTAGGGTCCCAGCTGAGGTACACACTATAGCTAGGTAAATCTGGAGGCCTGGAACAGCCTGATGTTATGGTAACAATAGGAGCTGAGGATTGGTTTACATCAATACTCCTAGGCTAATCAGCCTAGGAACAGTATAGGACTCACCCAACAGGCCCTACAGTAAAGGGCCTGAACTCTCGCCTTCATTGAGGGACTCAGCAATTAGACAAACATCAGCTACATAGTATAACCCGAAGGCACACACAAAGACAGTTGAGACTAGTGGTATTAACACCAAAATATTAACCCAAGAGGTGAAAATGACAAAACAGAAAAGCAAAATGCAATCTCACACATCTAGTCCATTAGGAGCAAGTACAGGAGACATTGATATAGAGGATCTTACAAGTCACATACCTGAAATTTCTGAAAAGATAGCAAGTGAAATAAACAAAAGAATCCATCAGGCTATAGAGGAAATCATATTAGAAATAATCTCTCAGGTAAAGAAAGAAATAACAACCTTAATAAAGAATTGCTCAGCACAGGTAGAGAAGATATAGATTTTTAAAAGTATAGGAACATGGAAAAATGAAGGAAACCTTGAATGAATAACATAGAAAAGAAATAGAAGGTATGAAACAAATTTCCAAAAGAGATCCAGGAAATAAAAAAAAAAATCCATTGAAAGCTGGCAAAACCGTTTGAATGAAGCTGAGGATAGACTTTCAGACCTTGAAGACAGGATCACAGCTAGCAATCATGAAAGGAAAGAACTCTTAAAAATAACAAGGGAACATGAAATAACAATTCAGTAGCCTCAGGACGATGCAAAGAGAAACCAGGTAAGACTAACTGGCTTCAATGAAAATGCAGGTGACAATGCAAATGACACAAATACAGTATTAGCAGAAAAAAATAGCAGAAAATTTCCCAAACATGGGAAGAGAATTGGATATACATAAAAGTGAGCCATATAGAATTCCAAACAATCATATCCAAAATAAATCAATACCCAGACATATAATAATTAAGATCCCAGAAATCCAGCATAAAAACAGAATACTAAAAACTGTTAGAGAAAGGACTTACCTATCAAGGAAGCCCCTTAGAATCACAGCAGACTTGTCAGTAAAAATCCTCAAATCAAGATGAGCTTGGTGTGAAGTATTTCAAGTCCTGAAAGAAAACAATTTTCAACCCAGATTGATGTACCCTGTAAAACTTTCTTTGAAAATTAATGGAGAAATAAGGTGTTTCCATGATGAAGAACAACTGAAAAATTCATGTTCACCAAACCAATCCTACAAAGAATACTGAAAGACATACTAGAGACAAAAATGACTACAATGCCTAGAACAAAAATAGAAATAAACCACCAGGCATGGCAAGCATTTAAGCAAGGAGGAAAAGCAGGAAAACAATATGACAAAGTTGAGCCAGTATGTATCAGTTATATCCATCATATAAATGCCTCCAATTCACCAATTAAAAGAAATAGATTGACAGAATGTATCAAGAAATAGTATCCAACAATATTCTGTATACAAGAAATGCATATGACTCAAAAGGAAACTCATAGACTAAAAGTCAAAAAATGGAAAAAATATTCCACATGACAGAAACCTAGAAAAAATCAGGGATAGCTATTCAGTTTCTAGACAATGGGAACTTCAAAAATGATGAAAAGAGACAAAGAAGGTCACTACATACTTGTTATAGAAAAAATTCAAGAGGAAGAGCTAACAATAATAAATATGTATGCACCAAATATAAAAGCACTCAACTATACAAGACAAATACTAATAGAACAAATATACAATAACACAATTGTAACAGGGGATCTTAATAACCTTTTGTCACAAAGACATAGATCAACTAAATAAAAAGTTGGCCAAGAAATAACAGAACTGAATCAAACCTTGAACAAATGGACTTAGACATTGCAGAATGTTCCACCCCACCACATCCGAATACACATTCTTCTCAGCTGTACATGGGACATTTTCTAAAACATACCATAGAACATGCTTAAGTAAATGCAAAGGGGTTAAAGTTAACCCATGCATATTATCTGAACATAGTGCACTGAAATTTGAAATTAATGGCAAAAGAAACTGGAAAACCTACATAAACACATGGAAATTAAATAACAACCTCCTGAATAACCAATGGGTTACAGATTAAATTAAAGAAGAAATTAAATACCTACAATTCAATTAAAATGCAAATATGTGGGATGAAAGAAATCAGTCCTAAGAGAAATTTACAGCAATGAATTTTTATATCAGGAAGACAGAATGAGCACAAATAAACAACCTAATGTTACACCTCAAGCTTCTGGGGAAAAAGAAAGCAAGTCAAGGCAAAAGCTCAAAGAAGAGAAGAAATTATAAAGATCAGAGTATAAATTAATGCAATCAAGAATAAGAAAACAATACAAAGAATGAATTGAAGCATTGGTTCTTTGAAAAAATAAACAAAACTGATAAACTTTCAGCCAATCTTATCAAGAAAAAGAAAGAAAAACTCAAATTCATGTAATAAGCAATGAAAAGGGTGAAATTACTACAGATCCCATGAAAATTCAGATCATGAATGCCTACTTTGAAAGTCTTTACTCACATAGGGTGGAAACCACAGAGAAAATGGACATATTTCTAGAAACATGAATTACTAAAGCTAAATCAAGAAGATATAATAATTTTGAATAATCCAATATCAGCTACTGAAAGTGAAAATGTGATTAAAAACTTGCCAACAAAGAAAAGCCCAGACCCTGATGGATTCACAGCTGAATTTTATAAGAAGTTTAGAGAAGATTTAATACCAATAATCTTCAGTGAAATTGAAAGGGAAGTAATTCTCTCTAACTCATTCCTGGAGGCAAGTATTACTATGATACCAAAAACAGAGAAAGACTCAGCCAAAAAGGAAAATTATAGGCCAATCTTCCTACTGAACATTGATACAAAAATTCTCAATAAAATACTGGAAAATCAAATGCTTCAAATTATCAAGAAGATCATAACCCAGTGGGATTTATCCCAGGAATGCAGGGATGGTTTAACATATGTAAATCAATAAATGTAATACACCCCATTAACAGAGCCAAGGACAAAAATCACCTGATCATCTCAATACAGATAGAAAAAGCCTTTGATAAAGTCTAACACTTGTTTATGATAAAAAAAAAACCCTGCAGAAACTTGGAATACATGATATCTACCTCAATCTGATAAAGCCTTATCTGACAAACCAATAGCCAACATTATTCTAAATGAACAAAAACTGAACACTTTCACTCTAAAATGTAGGAACAAGACAAGGAGGTCCGCAATCACCACTCCTATTCAATATAGTACTGGAAACATTAGTGAGAGCAATTAGACAAGAGAGAGAAGTAAAAGGAATAAGGATAGGAAAGGAAGAAGTTAAATTATCACTATTTGCAGGTGACATGATACTTTTCATAGAAGATCCCAAAAATTCTGTCAAAAGACTACTAGAGCTAATAAGTAAATTCAGCAATGTATCTGAATACAAAGTCAACACTCAAAAATCAGTAGCATTCCTCTACACAAACAACAAACTCACTGGGAGAGAAATCATAACAGCTTTCACAATAGCATCCAAAACAAAGAAATACTTCAGAATCAATCTAACAAAGGATGTAAAAGACCTGTATGTTGAAAACTAGTAGTATTCTTTAAAAAGTGATTGAAGAGGATGTCAGAAAATGGAAAGATATCCCTTGCTCTTGGTTAGCAAGAACCAACATTGTGAAAATGGCCATGCTTCCAAATCTGTTATATAGATTTAATGTAATCCCAATCAAAATACCATAGATCGAAAGAAAATATTCCTAAAGTTCATTTGGAAACAGAAGAGACCTGAACAAAGAAGGCAACACTGGGTAACAAAGGCAAAGCAGGAGGCATCACAATCCCAGACTTGAAATTATAATACAAAGCTACAGTGATGAAATCAGCATGGTCCTGGCAACAAAACAGATCTGAATACCAATGGAACAGATTAGAAGATGCAGACACAACAACAAAGACATTTAGCCATCTTATCTTTGACAAAGGGCTAAACACATTCACTGGAATAAAGATAGCCTCTTTAATAAATGGTGCTGGAAAAATTTTCTTTCCACATGTCAATGACTGAAACTAGATCCATTTCTATCACCAGGCACTAAACTTAAGTCAAAATGGGTCAAAGATCTAAATATTAAAATAGAAACACTAAATCTACTAGAGGACAAGGTAGGTAGAAATATTGAGGACATAGAAGTAGGCAAAGAGTTTATGAACAAAATGAAAACTGCACGGGAAGTACTTCAAAGAATCAACAACTGGGATCTCTTCTTATTAAAAACATTTCAAAAGAAATTACCAACAGAGTGAAGAGAAAACCACAGGCAGGGGAAGAATTTTAACCAGTTGTCCCTCAGATAAAGGACTTATATCTAGAATATATGAAAAACTGAAAAATATCAGGATCCCCAAATTCAAAGACCCAATCCAAAAATGGGCATCTGATATGAACATGTACTTCTCAAATGAAGCAATACAAATGGAAAATAAATATATGAAGACATGTTCACCATCACTGATCATTTGAAAACTTCAAATTAAAACAACATTGTGATTCTGTCTCACTCCAGAAAGAATGGCTACTGTCAAGAAATCAACTGATAACAAATGTTGGCAGGGCTGTGGGGAAAAATGAACACTTTTCCATTGTTGGTGCAAATGTAGACTAGGGAAACCACTGTGGAAATCAATGTAGAGGTTTCTCAAAAATCTAGGAATGGAAGTCTTATTCAATCTAGTTATTCCCCTTCTGGATATTTTTACAGAAAAATGGAAAATGTCATGCCACAGTGATATATGTGCACCTGTGTTTATAACAGCACAATTTGTAATAGCTAAATCTTGTAAACAACCCAAATGCCCATCAATCACAGAATGGATAAAAAAAGATGTGGTATTTTAATACAATGGAATATTACCCAGCTATAAAAAGGATGAACCTGAGGCTTTCACAGGTAAATGAAGGCAACTTGAGGCATACTCATAAGAGAAATAAATCAAACTCACATTTATAAAATTTTATTGTCTCCATAGTATAAAAAATAATTTTAAAAAACTGAAAGACTAATAAGATCCAATTCTGTTCTTGTGTTGAATTTCTGGGATCTTGATTATTATATATCTCAGTGTAGATTTATTTTTGCTATGCCTAGCTGGAGTTCTATATTTCTCACTTATCTGAATATCACTTCCTTTTACCAAGCTTGGGAAGTTTTCTGATATTATTTCTGTAAATAGATTTTTAATGTCATTTGTGTTGACCCCTGTTTTTTTACTCACACTTATTATTCTTAAGTTATGCTTCTTTTGGTTATCTTGCAGCCACTGAATTTTTACCTCCTGGTTCCTTGTTATTTTTAAGAGATCTTTCTTTCCACAATTTCAAGTTGCAAACCTGTCTTTAAGGTTTGAAACTCTGTCTTTAGTTTCTTTCATGTGGCTTTTGCTAGCTGTCAAAGGAGTTTTTAATTTCCTGGATATCTCTTCAAATATGTTGCATGTACTCTAAATCATTTTTATATTATGCATTCAAGGTTTCCCTCATTTTCCTATGCTCCTCTATTCTTCCATCTATGTCTTCCTTTGTTTGAGGTGCTTTGCAATTCTCTTATTATGTTTTTCATCTTTTACATGAGACAGTATTTCTGTTTTAATTTCTTTTATAGCCTCATGAAGTTATTTCTTTACTTCAGTTGCTATCACTTCAGAAACTTCAGGTATATCACTCCCAATCTCTTCCATGTTTACATATCCTTGACTAGCTCTGCTTTGGTTGGAGGCCAGAGTCTGCCTTTTGCTTCTTTGTCTTTACATATTCCTGGGTTCTTCTGGACAAGTGGGTAGTGGGGTCCCAGGCACCTGCCATATTGGCTACAATTTCTCTGAAGTGAGACTTTGGTTCTTCTAGCCATTTGCTGGCTATGGGTACCTGATAGTGACCATTGGGTGCATTGATTCAGGGCTGTATGCTGCTTTTCCCAGCCTGCTTTGACTCACCAATGGCTGGTGGAGTGCATGTGGGGGCAGGACTGGCCACTGCCTCCTAGCTGGTTACCAGGGGGATCTTTGATGATGGCTGCTGGAATGAGCTCAGGTGATTGGCCTGTCTGCTGCCTCTGGACTGAGCTGGTTACCTGTAGAGAGACATCACTGCCATTGGAGTGCACACAGGGGCAGGATTGGCTGCTGCCTCCAGGCAGAGCTGGTTATCAGTGATGAACCTCAGCAATGGCTGCTGGAATGTGTGTGGGGGCAGGGCTCAGTCCAAGCAATTTCCACCATCTGCTCCCAGCTAGGAGCTCCTGGAGGATGCCAGCCACAGTTCTGGTTCTAGGCTTATCCAGTCCCACTCCAAAATGGCTTCCAGCCAACTGCTCTCTCTCTCTCTCTCTCTCTCTCTCTCTCTCTCTCTCAGGACAACTGAGCCCTCTACATTCACCATCAGCCAATGCAGTCCTCTACGTCTGCTGCTCCCCTCCACTGCTGGTCTCTTTGCAGAGGCCTCAGGGCTTACCAGCCACCATCATCACCATGACTGTGCACCTGCAGGTTCCAACGGCTCTTCTCACACAGTGGGACTGGCTCCAGGCAAAGGAGCCGCCAGCTACCACCTTCTTCTTCATATAAGTTTTTCTTTTTTTACTCTCTCTGTGGGCTTCAATTCTCACTTTAGATTCTTCCTGGTCCAGAGCACCCACTTCCTTCTCATCATCCCATGATTCTGTATTCCAGAATCTGGACTGTTTCTCTCAGAGAGGCTGTTTAATCTGCTGCTTTCTGTTCCACCATCTTCCCAGAAGTCCCATAAATTTCAATATGGTGCATTTTCATTTTGATTTGGATGTTTATCTAGTTATCTTTATACTCGTTTAGTCTGTGTGTTGTTTATAATTGTGTTACTTAGTTTTCAAAAATTGAGGACTTCACTAGATGTCTGATACTGATTTCTAATTTAATTTCACTATCATCAGAAAACATTCTGTAGTATTTCTACTTTTTGAAATGTATGTAGACTTATTCTATTGCTTAGCATAGTGTCTATATTCATGAATAATCTACGTGACCCGAAAAAAGGGTGTAGTTGTTGAGTGTGGTGCTTTATAACTAATTATAGGTTTGATAGTGTTGTTCTTATCTTCTATATTCTTACAGATATTTTGTCTCATTATCTCAAATACTAAGAGGTGTAAAAACATCACTTACTGTAACTGTGGATTTGTCTACCCCTCTCTTTAGATCTATCATTGTTTTCTTCACACTTATTGAAGATCTGATACTAGATACTTAGCATATTTATTGCCATTAAAATGTTTATTTGATGAACCAACTCTTTTATAATTTTAAAACTCTTTATTTTTATTATCTTTTTTATTTCTCATAGTGCTCAAAGACTACCTTGACTGATATTAATATACTCATTCTGTCATATGTGCTTTAAAAAAACCATTGACCAAGAATCACCTATCCAGCAAAACTGTTCCTTGGAAGTTCAAATAAATAGAAATTGACATAATTTGTTACAACTAGATTTTCCCTATGAGAAATCCTTAAATAGGAGTCCTGCAGGCTAAAATAAAAGACACTAAATAAAGAATTCAAAGTAATATGATGAAATAAAGATCTCAATAAAAGTAAATACATGGACTATTATAAACACTAATATTATTGTAACTTTTGCTTGTAATTCATATTGTTTTTTACATAATTTAAAATACAAATTAGGTAAACAATAATTACATTGTGGTTTTTTTAGTCATACAATGCATAAAGATGTAGTTTTGTGCATGAACAACTAAAAGGGAGTCAGAGCACCCGAATTTTGTGCTAGAGCAGTTTAAGTGGGTTACATTCAAATTAGAAAGTTATAACTTTGGGATATTAAGTGTAATCTCAAAAAACACATATAAAGGGCAGGCAGGTTCTTCCTGTGTCATGGCACTAAAGATTTGATCATGGGCTCCTTGCCGGGATCTGCCCCAGCTGACTTGACCATCTTACTGTATGATTCCTGTCAGCTGCGAGCTGCATGGAAAGGACCCTGGAGGACTCTGAAGCCGGGCCATGCGCCATGAAAGTTCCAGGCTTGGGAGTTCCAGGAGAACATGGAGATAGATAGCAGCAGCTTCAGAGGCTCTCGGAAAAATTGCACTTAAAATCCAGGAATGGTGCCGGGCGAGAAATCCTAAGCAAGGGGAGATATATTTTGCTGAACCAGGAACGAACTAAACTAAGAGAAACCAACTGGAAATGCAATCCTGGTGATATAACAGAAACAGATAAGGTCTCAGCATGGAAGCTAGAGCCCATGCCACTGGAAGCTGTGATTTGAATTTCCTGCAGCCACTGCACTGTCCCAATCAGTACAGCAAGGAGAGAGGCGCAAAAGCTCTGAGAATGGGAAGCAGTGAATGGAGTTGAGAGCAGGACTGACCGGGAGCCCTGCATCGACCTATGGTGAGTGAGCGGATCAGGGACCGTTCCATAGGAGGCTTCAGCAAAGGACATATTTGGGAACGGGCAGACTAGCCAGAACAGGTTGTTGTAGTGACTTCTGTCACATATTCCCCTCTCAAGCAGGATTGGGGAGTGCCTGGCCTGTGTGATGCCTCTGACTAAGACCCAGTAGGCTAGCCCAAACCAGGTCCCAGCGCCTGGAGGTGCACCCTAGCAGTGAAGCCTTTGGTAGGTTGACCTGGAGGGGCAGGCCCAGCATAGACTGCCCAGGTCTGTGTCTCCCTAGTACACTGCACTGAGCGGGAACACCTAGCTGGTGCAATTCAAACAAACTGTAACCAACAAAGAAAGAAACTGGGCCTCCTATATTCGTTGTATAAAAGGAACAAAAAATATGGGAAGAGGGAGCAACAAGAAAGGGTCCTCAGCCCCCAATCCTGAAAAACACACAATATCAGACATGGCCCCAATAGACATAAAGTGATATCTCCAGAGCCTCATAGATGAGTTCAGGAATAAAGTTATTAATGACCTGAAGCAAGATATAAGTAGAATAGTTAGAGAAATGCTAAACACCGCCCAAGAAAAAACAGATGGTGGAATGGAAAAACAGAAAAAAAGGGGAGAATTGCTTGATGGAGAAAATAGAAAAAACATAGAATACATGAAGCAGATTGAAAGAGATTACCAGGAAACTAAAAACTCTATTGAAAACTGGAATAACAGCTCAAAAGAAACTAAGGATAGATTATCTGAACTAGAGGTCAGATTTGTAATATGGGAGCATGAAATGAAAAACTTCTTTAAAATAACAAAAAAAAACAAACAGCAACAATTCAAGACTAAAAGATGATAAGAGGATCTATAACTTAAGAATTAAGAACATAAAAGAAGTACAGACACAAGATGATAAGAGGATCTATAACTTAAGAATTAAGAACATAAAAGAAGAAGTAGAGACACAAACAAATGGACTACAAAAGCTATTCACAGAAATAATCCAAGAGAATTTCCCTAATTTAGCAAATAGTAAAGATACTCAGATATATGAGGCATATAGGACCCCAGCCACCTACAACCCAAACAGAGCTACACCCAGGCATATAATAATCAAAATTCCAGAAATCCAATATAAGAACAGAATATTAAAAGCCATCAGAGACAAGAAACAGATCACTTACAAGAGAACACCCATCAGAATTACAGCAGACTTCTTGGCACAAACCATCAAATCATGAAAAGTGTGGGGGGAAATAATTCAAGCTTTGAAAGATAATAACCTCCAGCCAAGATTGATATATCCTGCACAACTATCCCTAGAAATTGATGGAAAAACAAGGCGCTTCCAAGATAAAGAGGAACTAGGGGAATTTGCAACCACCAATTCAACTCTACAGAGAATATTGCAGGATATTCTAAAAAAGGAAAATACCAAGATTCCAGAAATGGTGGCAGGGAGGCCACAATGAATGGAGCAGAAAGCTAAGTGAAGAAGACAAACTGACAACAAACGACAGAAAAAGACCTCAACAGAAATGAGGCAAAGAAGATTGGATCATAGGAATTTTGGAGAAAACAAAACATCATAATAGCTAGTGCTGATTTAGTATCATCTTGTTTTGAAGTCCCATCAAACTTGTATTCTTCTGTCTCCATCAGTCTTAAAAGGTTGTATCTTATTGGATTTTATTATATATGATAATACAAGTAAAAACTTTTATAGACAAGGAGATTATACAGAAACCATTGTTCATTTTCTGTTAATTGGTTCTAAATACCCTGTAATAATGTCATTCTCTTGAATGGTTTTATGGTGTTTTGATATGTTTGGTGCTACATTATTCAAAGTTATACTCAAAGATTTCAAGGAAAGAGACACTATGGTAACTATTTTTATGTCAGGATATCTTGTGGTAAAACACTATTTTGCTTAAATGGTTATGTTTTGACCTGCGCTGTTCTGTTGTTATGCCCTCTTTTATGTCAAGCCCCCTTTTTTAATTATTTACTTTTTTGTTTTTATCTTTTTAATTAAGGGAAAAATAAATAAAAAATAGGAAGATACATTATAGTAAGCTACTTTGATTTCCTATTAACTTGATTTGAAACCCTGTATTGCCCTCACCATCTTGTTTTGACTGATTTTCCCCTATTCTGCTTTGCTTGTTAGTACCAAGTTCAAAAGTATAGGCAAAACTGTGAAGACAATAAGATTCATTGTGATGCCCATTCTGGTTGACTATTATCTTCTTTTTTTTTATTTAAGGAGAAAAGAAAGAAAAAAAGTGAAAGGGTACAAGTTATACAGATTTACAGAAGAAAAAAATGAACAGTAGGAAATCACTAGTTAATGGATTACATATTGCCATCTTAAAAATAATTGTTCAAGTCACAAAATTAAAGCTTGTAGAGTGGACATTCCAACAATGATAGTGCAAACAGTTCTGTTCAATGATCCAATAAAACTCTGTGATATCATTTTCTATCTTATACACTTAAATATACATGCAGTTATATAGTTTAGAGCACTTTCTTTTCCTCTCTTTTGTACAATGACTATTACACATTTTGGGTTTCATTGCTCCCATGGTTCTTATTGCTTTTTAGGAAGAGAGTAAAACCAAATGAGACATAACAGGACAGAATCGGTCAAGTCAAAAGGGTGGACATAATAGATAATATAAAAACATAATACAAGGTGATCATCAATGGTTACCATAATGCCTCCCGCTATCTCTAATAGAATTGCCTATATCATTAGTTATAATACAATTGAACAAAATAGTAAAGAACGAAACCGACAAAACCAAAACATTGGAGACATTGTAGGTCTTCAAAAGTAGATAAAAGTCAACGAGAATGGGCGTTATAATGAATTTCATTATCTTCTCAGCTGATGCCTAAACTTTCGAACCTGATACTATCCATCAAAACAGAATAGGGGAACATCAGTCAAAAACAAGATGGTGAGAGTAATACAGGGCTTCAAATCAAGATAATAGAAAGTCAAAGTGGGTTACTATATTATATCCTGCTATTTTTTCCCTTTAATTAAACGGTTAAAAATAAAAGAGTAAATAATGGAGTGGAGATTGAGAAAAAAGAGGGCATAACAGCAAAACAGCGCAGATCAAAACATAACCATTTAAGCAGAATAGTATTTCACCACCAGATAATTCCGACCTAAAAGTAGTTACCATATTGACTCTTGCCTTGAAGTCCTTGAGTACAACTTCATATACTGTAGCATTAAGTATATCAAAACAATGTAAAACCATTTAAGAGAATGACAGCATTACAGAGTATTTAGAATTGACTAACAGAAAATGAACAATGGTTTCGTATAATCTCCTTGTCTTTAAAAGGTTTTTGCTTATACTATCGTACATAATAAAATCCAATAAGATACAACCTGTTTAGACCATTGGAGACAGAAGAACAAAAGCTAGATGAGACTTCAAAACAAGATGATACTAAATCAGTATTACCTATTAAGATGTCATTTTCTCTAAAATAGCTGTTCCTATCATCCAATCTTCTCTGTCTCATTTCTGTTGAGCTCTTTTTCTGTCAGTAGCTGTCAGTTTGTCTTCTTCATTTTGTTCTCTGCTCCATTCATTGTGGCCTCCCCGCCACCATTTCTGGGTTCTTTGTATTTTTCTTTTTTTAGAATATCCTGCAATACTTTCTGTAGGGTTGAATTGGTGGTTGCAAATTCCCCCAGTTCCTCTTTATCCTGAAAGCACCTTGTTTTTCCATCAATTTCCAGGGACAGTTGTGCAGGATATCTCAATCTTGGCTGGAGATTATTATCTTTCAAAGCTTGACTATTATCTTCTTTTAAAGTCCTGTAAAGTCTCCAATGTTTTGGTTTTATTCTTTACTGTTTTGTTCAATTTTATTATAACTGGAAATTCATAAAATAGCAAGAGGCAGTATGGTAAACATTGTTGATCACCTTGTATTTTGTTTTTACATTATCTATTAGGTCCATCCTTTTGATTTGACTGACTCTATTCTGATACGTCGCATTTGGTTTTACTCTCTTCAAAAAAACGTAATAAGAACTGTGGGAGTAATAAAATCCAAAATGTGTAATTGTCATTCTACAAAAGAAAAAAAAAGAAAGTGCTCTAAAGGTTATAACTGCATACATGTTTAAGTGTATAAGATAGATAAAAACCATATTACTGAGTTTTTTTGAATCATTGAACAAAACTGTTTGCACTTTCACTGTTTGAAAGTTCACTTTACATGCTTCAATTTTGTAACTTGAACAACTATTTCTAAGATGAGAATATGTAATCTATTAACTAGTGATTTCTTACTGTTTATTTTTTAAATTTTGTATTATGTGTAACCTTTTTCTGTTTTTTTCTTTTTCTCCTTAAATAAAAAAATACATATAGAATGTACACAAAAGGAAATGACTTCATTACAAAACACGAAACAACTTGTGACTAAATACAAAAGATAGTAATGTAGGTATTAAAGAGGGGAAAAGCCATAAGTCACACAGAAAGTAAAACAATAGATGTCCTTTTTATTAGTAATTGCTTTAAATTTAAACAGGTGAAACTAAGACAGACATTGGTAGAATGTATAAAAACACATAATTTATATATTATATACAAGACACTATTTTAAAGTCAAAGACATACAGATTGAAAGTGAAAGGATGGAAAAAGACACAAATATTAACAAAAGACAGCTGGAATGATTATAATAATAACAAATAAAATTGACTGCAAATTTTCAAATTATAGGAGTCAAAGACATCATATGCTAATAAAAGACGCAATAAAGAAAATATAAGCATTCATGAGCCTGATAATAGACCATCACAATATAGAAAACAAAAACAAAATTAGAGAGAATAGGTTTATATTAATAGTAGGAGAATTTAATTCCTCACACTTAACAATGAATAGAACAACCAGATAAACAATAAATAATGATAAAGGACTCACATAACACAAGAAATCAACCATATCATCAAGACATATACAAAGTATTCTACCCAACAATAGTATATATGTTATTCTCTAGTGTACATAAAGCATTTCAGAAGATATGACAAAATGTTAAGCCTTGAATTGCTTCGGTATATTTCAAAGGACAGAAAGTAAAAAAGAGATTACTAGATAAAAGGAGGATATTGGGGGAGGAAGAATGGAAGAGGAAGAGAAGAAATAAGACAATGAAAACTATCAATGTATATGGTATATTTCCCAAAGTCTTTATAACTAGTAGGTACTGAGAAAATAAATTTTTTAAACAAACATTTTTTAAAAAGCTCAGATGGAAGAAAATTACAGCTTTAAAGACATTTAAAAGCAAGAAAGGTCTAAAATCAACAACTAAATTTTACAACTGCAAAAACTAAGAAAAAACAAAATAAAAAACAAAGCTAACAGAAGGAAAATAATGAAGATTTGAGTAGAGATAAATAAACTAGAGAACAGAAAAAAGGTATAGAGAAAATTCAATGAAACCAAAAGATAATTCTTTGAAAATACAACAATATTGAGAAATTTTAGCTGATATACTAAGAAAGTAAGAAAAAATTCAAATTGCTAGCATCAGAAATAAAAATTAAAACATTCCTATTGATTCTACAGAAATAAGAATTATAAATATGAGTATATTGAATAACTAAAATGAAATGGACACAAGACTCAATATCAAAAGAGATCTGAATAGACATAACTCATAAGGAAACTGCATGAATAATCAAAAATCTCCTGCCAAAAGAAAACCCAGGATAAGAGGTTATTTCCACAAAATAGTTAAAGGTTTAACATCAGATGAAGATTCAACAAAGATTTTTATGTAGATATATACATATTAAAAAGATTGCAGCCTGCAGACTTATACTACATAAAATGTTAAATAATTTTTTTCCTGGAAGCAGGGAAATTACACCAAATAGAAGCTTTGACCTATACGAAGAATTGAAGAACACCAGAAATGATGTAGTATGGTATGTGGACACCTACAAGCAATTCTCTTGAAGTCCTGATTGAATGTCTAGGCTGACTAGACCTCAGAATGTACTTATTTTGATAATTTACCCATCTAGTAAGTCTAAAAAAGAACACAAACCCTTATACCTCTAATATCACCCAGACCCTTAATTCAATAAAGAATTGACACTGAATTCTTTAAGGAATTTGTGGCTTTGTATCCTGCGTTAACATATTCTCTATATGCTCCCTATGACAGGACAACTAGCCTTCCTGACCTAGACTTTGAATGCATTTCCCTCAGCCTGGGTCACTGCTCTAAGACTCATAGTCCACATTGAGAAAGCTATCTGGTGAAGAGCCATTCAAAACTCCTGTATTTCAAAGTAAGGATTTTTAAACTTTTCTTAATTAAAAATCCCTAATGAGTTTCTCCTTTGAGTTTTATATTGATACATATTTCTCAAAGAAAGTATTTTAAAGAATGAACAAAAGATAGCAGCAGCAGAATTGCAATTAGATAGAATTAGCAAATTCCAGTTAGGCCGTTAAGGTGATGCAGACAATAAAAAATGTTTGTTTGGTATAGAATCCTCAATTTAGTTGATGAATATTGTACATACATAGAAATATTTAAATAATAATGAAATTATATTTAATTAGGTATTTAAAATCTTATTATAAACAGAATCTGTGACCACATTCAATAGAATTCAAGTAAGTGACACAGACCAAGATTTAGAGGAATAAAATGTAGATGAAAGTCAGTTTATGGCACCAAATTTAACAGTTAAGATGTTTTTGGGGCAGGGATGTAGCTCTGCCTGACAAGCACAAGGCTCTGAGTCTGATGGCCAAGACAAAAATATATAAGTTAAAGCTTTTATTAATCTTCTTAAAATAAGGAACAGGCATGATCAGAGCAAATTTCATAAAGATTTAAGTGCTAACCTTGTGTAGATTAATTTAAAAAAGAGAAGGCAAAATGTTTGATTCATTCACACTGTAATTAGAACAAAAGGAGACTGTGTCCAGGATGGGGGTGGTGGGATTGGAGAAGTTAAAACGGATATGAGACAGCATTGGAAAAACACTAAATAGTGACATGATATAGTGGTGGATAAAGAAGGAAGAACCAAGAACAATTTCAGTGTAGAGTGGAAATATGATGCAATCACTACTGAAAATAAAGAAGTTAAGAAAGGAAGTTGGCTTTAGTTTAGGAGAAATGTTAACATAGTTAGGAACTGATTATTATTGAGTTGCAGTGTTACAGTTGGAAAACATGAGTTGAGTTTTGGAAAAGAGGAAATAAAATTCACATTGGACTTTTGGAAACTTAGAAATAGACTTGTGGTTGTGAAAAGAAAAACTAGCTTAAAAAAACTGTAAGTTTTGACTCAAGTTATAAAGGCAGAGGGAAAATGTTGGCAAGATTGGAAAGCATAGAGTTCTGAGAGAAGAAAGTGGGCAAGATGTAAAATAAGGATGGTTGGAACAGGTTTCTCAAAAATCACCTACCTTCTTTTTTTTAGTTGGCTTCATTTTTTATCAGTAAGTTTGAATTACATGATGATTACATTCCTCATGAGGAATTGATACCATGCATAGCACATCTCAATTTTTTTTAAATCTATATATGTTTGCCATACATAATGATCACATTCATTGTGTAGAATTTGTACTTATACATGGTATATTTTAATTCTTTTTTCCCATTCCCTTTCCATCCCTTCAACTCTTCCTCACCTCTCCATTCACTAAAACTTCATTTCCATTTTTCCTTCCATTCTTTTTTATCCCTTTTCCTTTTCTTACTTCCTCCTTCCCTCATTCCCCTTCCTATGTGAACAAGCTCTTCCTACTTCAATATCTATCCTCTATTTTGTTCCTCTTTATCCTTTAGGTTTTTCACCCAAGATAAAGGAATCCTTCTCTACTGTTGGTAAGAGTATAAGTTGGTACAACTACTATGGAAATCAGTATAGAGATTCTTCAGAAAACTAAAACTAGAGGTTCCATTCGCATATCTTCTAAGAACAACTACCTCCACCTAAGGTAATGGAACCTCCTTCATGCTTCAACCAAGATGTTTTCCATGATCCTATCATTTACTATATTTGATGGATTCATTCCAGCCTCATCAAAGTATATTCTAGGGACTTTTCTAACTTTAAGAAAAATGTGTAGAATGAAAACCCAGCAGTTTCTCATGCTATTTTCTCTACTATATTTCTTGCCACAGCACAAATGAGAAGAAACAAAAGTGGATCTACAAGATGTGATCAAAAAATATGGTGAATGTCCAAAATTTTTAGAATTTATTTCATTAAGACACATTGCCATTAATCCCCTCAAAATACTCCCCTTCACTACAAACATTCTTATCCCATTATTTTTGCTACTTTCTGAAACAGTTCTGAAAGTCTTCTTTTGTGTCTTTCTGTGGCTGCCTCAAATGTTTTGAGTTGATTCAAAATATTTACCTTTCACAATCATTTTGACTTTGGGAGAAGAACCAAAAGTTGCATGATATGAGATTCAGTGAATGAGGAGATATATCATACTGGTTTTATTTGATAGAAATTTCTGTAAACATTTTTAATCCATTCAGGACCTTAAGACAGCCACAAAATACCACGAAGCAGACTTCCAGAAATACCTCAGAAAGTGGCAAAAATGATGGGATTAGTGCATTCAAAGTGAGGGAGATAATTTTGAGGGTGATTAACAGCAATATGGTTTTTACTATAATGAGTTTTTTTCAATTTTTTATTTAAGCATTTACCATAGTTTTGGATCACACCTTATCGCAAAATCTGGTTTTATTCAGTTCTTGATAGACTAGAAATCTACCTATCTTCATACTCATTTTTGTTCGCAATTTTGTTGCTATTGATTGGTTTATGTTTTTCTGTGGTGCTAAGGGACAGATTCAGGGTTCTACTCATGTGAGGCAGCTGCTCTGCCACTAATCTGCAACCCCAGTGAAATCCTTACCTGCTTTGGCTCATTCTTCAGGGCTTTATCAGATACCATGAGTCAATATATCCCACTTTGACTTAAATTTGTTTGAATTAAAGTTCTGTCACATGCAAACAAAAAGGCCTATGCTATAATCAGTGCCATAAAATCACATAAACAGAACAATGAATTCCATAAACAGATTCATAGAAAAGGAATAAGTGTGAACCAAGAAAAGAACCATCATTCTTACAACTGCCCAGACTCAGTGAAAATCTAAATAGAAGTTTAATTCGTAGAAAAACAAAAAAAGGCACAAAAGATCTGGGTGGCTTATTGTTAGAAGTCTCCTGCATGGTGTGTTTTATTCTTCTTGACATATTTTGCATGAAAGGCATGTTTAACTTAATATGTCTATGATTACACTTAAATAAAGGCTTATTTAGTCCATTAACAGGGCTACTCACTTAAATACTGCCTGTAATGATGTGATTTTTAAAGCAAACTAGAGTGATGATAGTATGATATTGGAGTCAACCTTGAAATTTTCCACACAAAAGAGGCCCTAAAAATACAAAACTAGCTTTGCAATTATACTTTGCCCAAAATCATGCATCACAGATCATCTCCTTTTAATCAGGCAGCAAACATGCTGTTTATATCTGGGAAGTATCTTGCCACAAGCAGAGGCAAAGGAAACTGAAAAAGAATTGGTGGTGAAAAGATGTGTCATCTTCATGAGGTCTAGCATCTCCCAAATTGTAGAAACAATTGAGCTCTTCAGGCATCTTATAGTTTGAGCAGGAAGACAGTGAAAATCTTTGTGGAAGCATGCATATAAATGCATGTACTCCAAGGAAACAAGACGAATGTAATGGACCATCTATAATCTTTAAGGATTTTGGAGTTGTAGACATTCTGATCTCATTGCTTATTGAACTTTTTAGTAGGCTTCCTGGAGAAGGTGGTATGTGAGTGCCCCTAACAGCCTGTCTAAACATTAGATGGAAGGGAGCAATTGTATATTCATAGTTTAGTTATCCATTTGAATCTTTAAACAATGATTTTGAGTATCAAATACAGATATTTTTCTGTGCTACATTTTGCTTTAGGATGTTAACTTTTAGAGACAAATTCATGATCATTTAGTCATTGGTTGAATATGAAGGTTCTGAATTTACAGTGTCTGATAACTGCAAAGATTGTCTCAAATGCTGACTGAATTTGAAACACCAAAGTATCTATTAGTAGGTAAATGTAAATAAGTTGTAATAAAAATTGAGCATGTCTAACGTGAAAATCAAAAATCCACCAGAATCCAGTTTTGAAGATCAACATGACGCCATAAATGAAAAATTTCACATGTGACTCCATGCGATGGTCAAAATTGAAATGCAAGTACACTAAAAATATTGTATAAAATGTCTTCAGGCTATGTGTAAAATATAAATTGATTTTGCATTTTGACTTTTTGTTCCATCTGCAAGATAATTCATTAGATATCTGTAAATATTTCAAAAGCTGGAAAAAATCTGAAGTATTTCTGGTCTCAAGCATTTTGGATAAAGATGCTTAACCTGTATACTCATGCAAAGTTATGCTATCTAATAGTGAAATTGATCAAGTGGCCTCAAAAACTTATTGTTGAATGCAAAAAAAGCAAGTTTTAGGGAAATTCATACTGTCCAATACATTGTTGTACTCCGATCAAACAGAATTACATGTCACATAGGGTCACTCATGTATGTAAATATGTAAATAAGTATGAAGAAATGTGTAAGAATTACTATTAACAAATTCAAAAGCATTATTACTACTGGGGGAAGAGTAATACAGAGGGAGATTTGGTTAGAATGCTAGTTTTTGGCTTAGGAAATATATGCTTTATTACTATTATATCATCCTTCACACTTTTTTGTACATCTGAATCATTAGATGATATATTTTAAAAACTGAATTATAGAATTGGCCCATTTTGTTGAATTACATTCAAGCTAAGAACTTGAATATTTTTGATGGAGTACTCACCTACAGAGATGCAATTTTATAACTAGATTTCCAAAGAAAATATGGTTTTTGGAAAATATTTAACAATAAATAATCTAATCTTTTTCATATGCCAACATTACTCTTCAAAAATGAAGTAAGTTTCTAAGATTGAAAAATGAAAGAGTAAATTCTAACATGTACTCTGACTTCAAAATTATTGGTCAAACAGTTTATCTTTTTAGAAGTAAACATACAGAAACAACTACTTTCCATTATGAAGAGGAATGACATTAAACATTGCTTCTAGTGAAAAAATCAAGGGTTAAATTCTGTATTTCATATTACCGTGTACAATGGTAATTAACTTGAAATTATAATAGGCAAAAGAAAAAATGTTATCTTTCCAGTTCCTAATGAAAGATATATAAAATTAAGAAAGCATAATGTAATAATTGAACATAACTTAATAATATATATTTTACAATGAGTTGAATATATTATCTCTAATAACATACGTATTTTAATTATGCATTCATTTCAGTTAAAGAAGAGTCCCACATAGTTCTGGCAAGTGTGATTGATTAACTTTACCAATTATATTAATTTTTAAGAACTAATGAGTATATGAGTTGGTAAACCTCTAGTTCATAGATTACAACACTATGAATATATTTTAAAAGAAAAAAACTAAAACAATTTTTAAAAATAAATGCTTTTTTGAAAATATAAAATCAATAAACATTTAGCTAAACTAAGAAAAAGAGGACACAGTAGGAAAAATGAAAAAAAAAAGATGTAACAACTGATATCAGAGAAATACAAAGAATCAGGAGCTGGGGATTTAGCTCAGTGGCATAAGCACCTGCCTTGCAAGCAGGCGGTTGTGAGTTCAATCCCTGGTACCAATTAAAAAAAAAAGAAAAAGAAATACAAAGGATCAAAGACCACTATGAATATTTATGAATATTTATACACATACAACTTGGAAATAGCCTAAGTATTCACAAAAGAAGAATCAATAAATGAAATGTGATACATAGATAGATATATGAAGACATATATATATATACATATATATATATATATATATATATATATATATATATATCAGTCAGACATCATCATAAAGAAAATTCAAATCCTGTCCTTTGTGATAATATGGATGAAGCTGGGAAACATTATATTAAGTGACATAAGCTAGACACAAAAATTATTAGTATAATTTCACTTTTGTGTGCAATCTGACAAGCTGTTTTCATAAAGGCAGAGAGCAAAACAGTCTGGGGAAAGTTGGGGGACATGGAGAGAAATAAAGAGAGGTTGCTCAAAAAGTACAAAGTTATATAGCAGACCCCTGAAATTCATGGGGCAGTTATGTAATTCTCCTGCAGTTATGTAATTTAATTTAATAAAATACTCCAGTAATAAAGTCTTAGGAGGTGCAGGGCATTTTGCAACATCTTAGGAATCTCAGGACTCGAAGAAGAACAAAACTGAGAACAGTAGGGATAACTACATGCTGTTATAAAGTGGAAATGCTAGTATGTCTGCTGGAGATGGATTACAAGGAAGCAACCAATTAGCAGCAAAGAGAACTGAATAACCCTCTCAGATTAGCTATTTGCAAACCTCCCAGAAACACACACACAACTGCAAAGGATGTTTGTGATTTCCCTGAAATTGAGGCAGTCTTAGTGAACAATTATTAGTTATGTTCTGAGGAAAAATCCTCGAACAACTGAGGCTGCAAACTCTGAACTACAACTTTGTGGGGACATACCATAATTATAAGGAATAAGCTCTGATGTTTTGTTACACAATCAGCTGACTACAATTAGCAATAATAAAATGTATATCTCATGATAGCTAGAAGAAAGGAAAAATTTTGAATGTTAACACCACAAAAAAATATTTCAGGTGATGAATATGGTAATTACTCTGACTTGGTCACTATACAGCATTTATATTTATCAGAACAATATATTGTACCCCATATATTTGTGGGATTATTATGGGTAAGTTATAATTTTAAAGTGATTTCAAATTTTTTTAATTCTAAAAATAAAAAAGGAAAAAACTATACAGAATTTTTTAAAAATAGAAAATTAACACTAGTTAATATATTGCAAATGGTTATCTTAAAAGCAGTTGTTCGGAATACAAGATTTAGGCCTGGCAGAAAATGATCAAACAATGAAAACACAAACTGCTCATTTTGATGAATTAGCAGAGAAGTTATCTATCTTGTACATACATACATACATACATACATGTATATGTATACATATATACCTATAATGTTTCCCTTCTAGTTTAAAAAAATGAAAAGAGTAAATAAGATCCAAAATATACAATAGATATTGTGAGAATGAAAGGGGAAAAAGTGCTCAAAAAGAAAGATCAGATTTGCATTTAATACTGAAATTGCCACTTACAGATAACACTTTCTTACATATTTCTCCAAACTCTTGGGCAACTTTTTGCTAGGACACTTCAGATCTTTGTTTCTTGGGTCAATTTTGGTAAGCTATATTTGCATAGATATTTATCTATTTTATAAAGTTTAAATTTATAGTATTATTTTATTATCATATTTCACAAAAATCTAACCTGCCAGCAATTCCGAGATGCCTATTGTCTTGGTTAATTTTCTCTCATTGCTGAGACAAAATACCTGACACCCAAAGTTAAAGGAGGAAAAGTTTATTTAGCTCACAGTTTGTGAGGTTCCAGTTCATAGTCTGCCTTCTGGCTCCAAGGCAGAGTTGCATGTGGCAAAAAGCAACAGTTCATAGCAGCCAGAAGACAGCAAAAGCAACAACAGCAAAATGGAAGGAGTGCGAGAACAAGCTTCTTTCCTTCCCTTATATTGTATGCAGGCTACTCACACCAGGCTAGGTGTAGAACTCACACACATAATCTCAGCATTGGACCAAAGATCAATCAAAAATTCTAGAAGCCTGCCTCCATGACTACATAAAGCTTTGGGGGACCATCCAGACACAAACCATAACATCTATTATTTATCACTAAGAAAAAAAACTTAAACTCTGCCAATTAAAATAGTCATCTGTATCCATAAGTTTTACATTGTGGATTTAACTAATCTCCAATCAAAAACATTTGTGAAATTATATCTGTAGTAATCTAAGGATGATTGATGAAACAGACTTGTCTCAGAAAAAGTACAAATGGCCAATAAGTATATTTTAAAAGGTTCAATATTTCTGTCTATTAAAGAATTGAAAATTAAAACAACATGAAAATTCCACCTTACTCCAGGAAAAATGGCTATCATTCATCAAGGAATCAAATAATAACAAATGTGATGATGCTGCATGGAAAAAAGAATCCTTCTACATTGGTGGTAGCAATATAAACTGGTACAACTATTATGTAAATCAGTATGGAGATTCCTCAAAAAACTAAAAATAGAAATATCATTTAGTCTGGCTATTCCCCTTCTAGGTATCTTCTTGAAAGAGTTGAAGACATCATATTATAATGATACATGTATACCCATGTTCATAACAGCCAGATCATAATAGCTAAATCTTGGAAGCAATCTATACATTTTAAAACATATGAATGGAAAAAGAAAATGTGGTATGTATACACAATGGAGCAGTACACTCCCATAAAGAAAAATAAATGAGTCATTGGTAGGAAAATGGATGCACCTTGAGCCCATAATGTTAAGTGAAATAAATCAGACACATAATCTTAAATATCACATGATTTCTTTTATATGAAAAAATGAAAATATAATTAAAGAGCAAAATAAAAGATAAATAATAGGAAACAAGGAGATAGATCTTTCTGCAAAAGGGAACAGAAACCAAGAGACTAAGGGAGAAAGGAAGAAGGAGAAAGAAAAGGGATGGAAAAATGAATTAAGATATGTTATATACATGTACCAACTCCACATGAAGAATGCAATCATCATATATTGCAAACATGTATTAATAAAAATAAAAGTAAAAATTATATATTTATATATATGAATATTGCATAGATTATATGCAAATACTATGCTATTCTATATAAGGGATTTGAGAATAAATGGGTTTTGATATCTGTGGGAGAGGAGGCCCTGGAGCTAATCCCCCAAAGATATCAAGGGACAGCTGTATTACACACTACTTTTTTGTCATCAACTATAGCAGTTGTGGCAAAGCTATGGCACACATGTTACAGTGTTTATATCATTGAAAGCTCTAAAAGATTTGCCATCACTGGACTATGATACAACCTCACTTAACGTTATTAAGTGAAAATTAATGTGTCCTTCAGTCAATGAAGTATAGGACATTTTAAATATCTGCATATCTATATTCCTTTTGTTTATTCATACTTGTATGGAATACAACAGAATATCACATTGTGAATCCAATGTATTACACAAAGCAGTAGATTTTCCAGGTATTCAAGTATGTGTGGTGCATAGCATTAATTACCACATCCGTGAGTACTTGTACATTAGCACAATGTGTTTTCTGGTGACTGTTGCAATGAACAGATTTCAGTTCTTCATCATTGTGAAATGTTGCCACAGTGGTTTTAGCTTCACTAGCAAGACTGGCTTTAAGATGTGCCATCACAGAAGTCTCTCTAGTCATAGTTACTCACTTGACCTTTCTGCAGTAAAATATTGAAGCTTTCCTTAGCAAAGTACTCATATATCATGAGTAGCATAACAATTCACCAACTGTATAAAATTTTTCATAGCTAGTTATCATGAAAAATATAAACATAGCTACCTGATTGGAATTATTTATATCTTTGTAATTTTGTCTACTTTTCAATTCTTAACCATGTGCAATATTCTCAGCAGCAGTAGTTCCAGCTATAATAAATTTTCAATACTGGATTCCATTAAAGCATTGTAATGCTTCCTTTACTCTATAGACAATTTTTTGAGAAAAATTTCATCTACAAAAGGTTATGATTCCTTTTGAATAATAGCATCATCTATTTCCAGTAAATGGCAAGTCTAGTTCTTTCTTTTAGTTAATTTTTTGTCATGGATATTTTCTCTTTGGCAATTTTTCTGTAATTTGTTTCATAAAAATATTTTATCTACCTTTCTTGGAAAAGCCACATTTTGCATTTTTTCAGTAAATAAAATATTTCTAGTTTTCACAAGAAATACATTTTGAACCTTTGTTCTGAACACATATGGTGTAATTATCTTTTATTTTCCTTCTTTTGACAGAGCATGACATTAAACAACTCTTGCTCTGCTTTAAGAAAACCCAGCTCTGCAAGCACGACAATAGGCAGCATCTAGGTAGCATAACTGAAGACAGACTCCTGCTCCTGCTGATGGCTGGCCTGTGGTTACGTGTCCTCCATTGTGTGAGAACTTTCAGGGATCTGGATGTCAACTAAAACCTCCTGAATTTCAAAATGTTGATCCAAATCTTTGAAAACATTGACTAGATCACATTAAATATGGCTGCACACAGAAAGCAGTCTGTGGGTCATGTGTTGACGACCTCTGCTTCCAATTCTCAGCCTCTTTCTAATGAAATGTGATAGACTGGGCTTTCCTGTGTGAGCACTTGCTCATAAGAGATAAGGAACTAAGTCAGAACTGTGCAACAAATTCTCTCAAAAGGGCAATTTGGGTTGAATACTGTTAAATACAATAATGCATTATTTTATCCTGGTGATAATTTTTTACTTATGGAACACAGGCCAAGTACATAGTTCTGTGGAATTCTCCTGAAGAAAACTGAGTTCTCAGACTAGAAAGGGTTGGTTCTTTCCTCTTTCAGGCTGGAGAGTTAGGTCTGGAATCCAGAGGCCACAGACAGGCTCTGTGCAGTATCAACACAGAAAAAGGCAGGTACTTCTGTAAACTTCCACTTCCAACAGCCACATTTCTCAGCCCTCAGCAATTTTAAATTAAACTCTGTACTGTCTTTGTTTTTATTATTAGTTTCTGACCCATAAAGTTTCTACATCAATCTTACAGCATTTAAAATTTTTTACAAAAATATAAAACAAATCTAATATTTTATTTCCTTCATATATTTTTCTCTTCAGAGGCCACTAGAATTATTTTCTTTTATTATCTTTTTTTTTTAAAGAAAACAGTAGAATTCATCTAGGTCTATATCTCTTTTTTCTGACTTTGTTTATGTTCACTTACATTTTTTCCACCATTTCAGCTATGGTGTATATCATAGAGCTCTGCTAGAGAGACCTACTCATTGCTTTGAAGGTGGATTTTCTGTGTGCTCTATGAATTCTTGTTGCATCATCTAAGTGGCAATTTACTTTGAAATAATACAGCATTTGCCATACACATTAACTATTTACAGACTAAGGGTGTAGTTAGTTATCATTGTGAATACTATAACCACAAACCACACTTAATACCAATTATTTAAGACAAAATTTTAATCAAGGATCCACACCTATTTTATAGTCTCTCATACTTTCACAACAAAGGCTTGAATTGCAAGCCTAGAAGCCTGGTGCACGGTGCAGTGTTCCACACTCTTTGGATGTGCTGGGGTTACAGCAGTGAGAAGTTAAGCAGCCCCCGCCTTCATGGCTTCAAAGAGTCTGCAGAGCAGAGCAACAAGCACATTATCACATGATGGACATTTCCAAGGAACAAGTACATGGAAATTCAGTGCATCATGGAGTTTAAGCAATGCCTAAAGAAGAACTGACAAGAAAATTTCCAGAATAAAAGTGGCATTTACACTGAGACCTGAAATATGAGTCAGGATAACTTAGTCAAAGAGAGCATTTAGGAATCTGTGTCTGTGCAAGTGATGCTTTTAGTACTGTGTACATGTGCTTAATCAATGTATGTAAGGTGAATAAGTAAAAAGTTAAATAAAGGAGTAAGTTCAGTGCTGCTAGCAAATGATGCTAAGATAGATGTGGTTTCATGACAAGCCCAGAGCCAGGACACATATTACAGGTGCCTGTAAGTGGCGCAGGGTAAGCACACAACAATACTGGCTGCAACAATGAACACACAAAGACCCATAGACCATGTTAAGGAGGCCAACTCATACCCCAGCAGCAGTGGAAAGTAGACAAAAAGAGTGAGTCCCCGTTGAGATATTCCAAATTCTTTTCCAAATTATTATAGAAATGTTCCCCATTTATGCTTCTCCTAACAGGAACCCTCCTCCTAAGGAGTTGGAGGCTCCCTTCCCTTCCTCTCTTTGCCCCGCCTACTTCCTTTGCAAGAACACTGATCAGGAAGAAGTATTCACTCATAGAAGCTGCCGGGACACACAACTGTGAAGAAGGAAGGGTACCTCCGTGAGCAGAAGCATACTCTCAAGAGACAAGGGCCTGTGTCCACTGTACCAAGCCTTAAACCTCCATCTGCAAGACATTCCAGCCTTCCAGAAAAAGAGGTGAGTGTCTATTTGTCGGCCGGTCTGTCCTCTCTGCACAGACTGTTAGCCCTTGCCCCAAAGCCAAGACTATAAGAGAAGCCTGTTCTGTCCACCTCTACTGCAGACATACTGAAGACTGAGTCTTCAACAACTTAAGTAAGTATGGTCAAGATTACAAACTAATGCTCTTACAAGCAAGGGTCATTTCAAGATCACTAATTCTTGAAATACAGGAGAGGATTCAATTTTCCACAGCTTGAAAAGACACAAACAGGGACAAGGTTAAGCCTAGGGCTAAGGGATGAATCCCAAAATCAAAGGCTTCTAATCATCACAAGTTTCCAACCACACTCTGGGCAAATTTGGGCCTTCTAAGTCTCCATTTGGATCTCTGAGCAAGAGTTTGGGGTAAGTCCTGGGCAAGTGGAGCAAGTTTGGTCCCAGATTCTAATAATTTTGTTTTGATCTCCATAGGTTTCTGAATTCCCTTCATAATGAACTGGCACATGATAATCTCTGTTCTTATCATAGTGGTGCTTAAAACTGTTGGAGTGACCTTATTTCTGCTGTATTGTGAGTATTCAGATGATTGCTTAACTCTGTATACTTTGTGTTGTATTTGAGTGATTGACACCTATTGTTTTGTTCCTTGACTCTTCTGAATGCAAAATTACATGTAAGGTTAAATTCTCAAATTTTTCATCTGAGGGCAAGGGATATAGCCTAAGAGCAATTGACATGTGCTCTTCTCCCTCTCCAGCATATACAATGGGCCAGGTTTCTTCTTCTACCTTGGAGATACAGAAATGATCAGAGTCTACGAATTCAAATCCCACATGCTTTTGTTACTAGACTATTTGGGGGAGTAACATGAGCTGAAGCAGTTAGCACAGAATGTTATTGTTGCTAAAATTTAAAAACGCAGCTTCATTTCAATCCAGTACTAAATCTGTGTTAAGAGCTGAAATACAAGTGAATAATCTAGAACCAAAATAGAAATTTTGCTATTCATACAAATTCATTCATTAAAATGAATTAACTTGAAAAAGAAGCCTTATATCACAGGATTTTGCTGCAATTCAACAAGTAGACTCCTCTCAATCCCCTGAAGCCAATAAGTAGCATAAATGAAGAAGGAAATATGCATAGGTCAGAGAAGTTGGCTAAGAGGAAATATGAGTTTCAATAAGTGAAGACATTCCAAAAATATACACACATCCCTGCCCTGCTGACCTGCATCAGAGATCAGTGCTTCCCATTAATAGTCACAGGTCCCCAGCAATGCTTTTGGGTTTGCTTGTATTATTCATCACATAGCGATATTTGGAACTAAGCCAACAGTTGATTTTCTTTCCAGTCCCACAGACTTTTTGGAAAAGTAATGATGGCATCATTCCTACTGCGAGCCATGGAACAGATAGTGTACATAATGGTAACCTTCCCTCTACCATACAGCTTCTAGGACCCGGGATTCTTAGAGCACTTCCTCAAGGTCTCCTTGTACTTTTGTACAAAGATATCAAAGAGGTCTTTTAATGAGTTATCTTCCATGATAAGCAATGCTAGACTCAGTGAAAATTTCTCTTTTTTTTTTTTTGTCTTTTTCATTTTTATCGGTACCAGGGATCGAACTCACAACCGCCTGCTTACAAGGCAGGTGCTTACGCCACTGAGCTAAATCCCCAGCCCCTGAAAATTTCTCTTTTACTGCATTAGGGATAGAATCCAAACTCAGGATCTTTCACATCAAAGTATACATCTAAGCTCTACTCCCAGGTCCTTAGTGAAATTTCTGATCTTCAGCTTTCCTTCTGGCCTGTGGATGATTTGTATGTAATTGTTGTAGTGTAACATGAATGTACTTCAGAGAATCTGAAGTGATAGATAGCTACAATATAATGGTTATTAAGAGACCAAGTGCCACAAAAAGAGTATCATGTCTGTGTGGCAAATATTATGCTAAGCCAACCAAAGAAGAACGAAGTCATGCAGAATATACAGATGAGTAACATGTGGCTCTGCCTGTTAAACCACCTGCTCTGGAAACTTTTTCTCACATCTTCCTCCCATTTCCTCCTAAGACACCTGTTAGTACTGACACCTTTAAGAGAAAGGTCATTCCTCACTCATCTTTGTTTCCACTGAGGCATCCAATAAAATGAGTCATATGATAGGAATACTCAAGAAGTATGTATTGGGTCCCTTTCATTACAATCTCAAAAGTACCTTCTGATGAAAACCAGGCTACTGGATATGACAAAGGGTCCGTGAGCCAGACTAAAATAAAAAGTGAAAGCTAACACCTATTTCATTCATATAATTTTAAGTAAACAATTTAGTATCTGAGTAAATGAAAGTGTTTTCAACTATAATAGACAATAACTGGGATCACTGAAGGAGATCAGACCAGCCTCTGAAACTACTGTAGCTTCCTACTCAGAGAGCCAGTGTTCTAGAAGAAAAAAAATGAGGCTTCATGCAGACTAATGAATGCCCCTGTTTATATTTAAATGAACAGGTGAATTTCTCTACACTCATGGGAAATCTCTGTAATGTTCACCTGATCCTTTGTCTGATGACACCATAAAACTCATTCTAGTTAGTCACAATTCATAGAGCTGAGAAGGTATTGATAAGAGCAGCATCTAGGAGCTGCCTGGAATTACGAGTTTCATGTTTGGGACTCCAAAAATGGCAAGAATAGCAAAGATGTTTTGTGGAAACTGAAGAAGAAATGCTCCAGTTCTTGAGAAATAACACTGTCAGAGGAAGACATAAGAAAAGAATAAATCTCCCTGGGATACCAAATTTTTCTGTTATTCTACTCATCAGTCTCTTGTTTTTTCTGCTCCCTACACCCTAGCATTTCATACCTACTGCCACAAAAGGGAGGAGCATATAATAGGACAAATAATATAATTATACTTTCACTAATAGCATAATGAAAGTCCAAAGAAAGAAAATATGTAAAAAATTTAGCTCAGTGCCAGCCAAGAGCCTTTTGTCTTCCTCACTGTTAAGTCAGAGAGCTGCAGGAGTTCAGCAGCCAACACTGTGATGATTGTGTGTCATGCTCACTAGACAGCAGTCTTTACATCTTCTTTTCATCTCAGTCTCACAGATCTTTGGAAGTAGTACTGAGATCATCATTCCCACAAGGAACTACGGAACAGGTAAAACACATGACTTGAACCTCCCCTGCACCCCATATGTAGGCTATTAGCTGAATTTGGAGATTTTTCTCATCACTTCCTTCTCTATGGAACTTTTTTTTTTTTGCTTAAAGGTTCTATAAAGACTATCTAGTTCATTTCCTTCATATCATCAATAGAGAAACAACCTAGAATGGGTGAAATTTCTCCTTGGCTTCAGAATAATTTATATCACTATAATTACTATAAAGAAACCCAAACCAGGTATGGTGGCATATGTCTGTAATCTCAGCATTCCAGGAGGCTGAGGCAGGAGAATATTATTGCAAATTCAAAACCAGTCTGGGCTACAAAGTGAGCTCAAGGCCAGCCTGAACTACATAGTGAAACTCTGTCTCAAAAAGACAAAAAGAAAGAAAAGAAAGTCGTATCTCACTATGTCCCATTATTTTATGACTTAGTTTCAGGGTTCACATTCCAAACAACTAATCCCATATTTGCTTTTTCTCTCTCTCTCTTTCTCTCTCTGTCTCTCTGTCTCCATCTCTCTTTCTCTTCTGTCTTTCTTTTTCTTTCTCTGACTTTTCCTCTCACCTCTTCAGTCTGCCCCCCATCCTGGCAGAACTTCCATCAAACAAGCTGTTTCTTCTTATCTACTTCCGAATCAACCTGGAACAATAGCAGGGATGATTGTGCAAAAAGAGGATCCACTTTGGCAATTGTCAACACACCAGGGAAACTGGTGAGAACATCAGAAATGGTACCGTAAGGCAGCCCACCCTACACCAGCCTTAATGGATGGAGCTGTTAGGCAATGTGGTGGAGCACAGGTTGGGTGGAAAGGACTGGAGAGGTGGCTGGCTAAGTTCTATCTTCTCATTCTGAATGTGGGATTGAGAGACTTCTTAGTAGCATGGGGGTGTGTACTTTGACTTCTCTAAGCTAGACATCCAACCTCTGCAGTCTTCCTCATAAGGTACAGCACTGGGATAATATCCTAGGGTTGGGCCAAGACCTTTAAAGTACAGGAAATGACCAAAGAGCTAATGTGTATAAAATTGTTTAAAATTGACAGCACACATCATTGATATGAGATATCAATGTAGCATCCCAGTATACATAGTAAAAAAGGAAGATGTGGATTAGCATAATTAGCAACGTGAAAAAGAGTCATGTCATAGGGTTTTCAGTTAATACTCATGATAATAAAAATAGATAACACTATGGAAAAAGTCTTGCTATTTCTTTTTATCTCATAACAATCCTAAGGGTATATTATTACCTATATTTTATAAATAAGGAAATGAGCAAAAAATAATTTAATAAAGGTTATACACATAAACTGCAGAACACAGAATTAAATTCAGGTTTCTTTTGCTCCAAAATCCATGTTTGAATAAATTCTAGACCATACTTCATTCTAGTGTATAGTTACCTCTCCTTCAGGCTAAGCATTTGCTGAGTACCCAACAGTCAGTATTGCTTAGGCAGAGGACAATACAAAAGATGGAACTTGTTACGTAGCAAAACTTAAGTAAGTAGAGGAAAAAGAGTACTGTGCTACATACACTATTCTTGTTTCTCTCCCTTTTATAGCCTCACTTTTCCTTTTTACAGAAGTGCTCCTGTGATTGAGAAGAATTTGTAAGAGGACTTGCTTCTCTGATATTGGCACTTGATGTCTAACAAAGGGCAGGGATCAAGATACTATAGATTCTCAGGTCTGAGTATTAAGTGGGAAGGAAATATGCCCTCAGACAGAAAACCAGGAGTAAGACAGAGGAAAAAGGAGGAAAGAAAATGAGGAGGGAAGAGGAGAGTCAGACAAGAAGCTGGTGGCATCTTTTCCTCTATTCACTCCTTCAGTTTCAACGCATCCCAACTCCCACTGTTGGCGTTCCCCACCACACACTCCATGCTAACCTCAAGAAGTTCATCACAATAGTTTACTGATGAATCTCAAGTCAACATATTTTGTTATTTTAATGACCCTCATTCAGAAATCAAATATCGCTGGAAATGAAAGCAATTCTATATAGATAGGTACAACAAGTATTTAATTGTATTTTAAACTAACTGGTCTTGACCAAACAATTCTTCTCTATTTCTTGTTTCAAAAAGCAACGTCAGCATCATCTGGGCACTTGCTAGGAATGTAAATATTTCATTCTCTATGCAAGATCTCCTGGGCCAGAATTCCAGAAATCTGTGTTTTAGTAAAAGCTCCAGATGATCTTGATGCCTGCAGAGTTTATGAACTTCTCTTGTGGTAATGGCAAGTGCCAGTGACAGCCAATCTCCTACCACTAGCAGCTTTCCTTGTTGCCATAATCAAATATAATCATGGGTTCATTGGCTCAAGAAGGACTTGGTAAGAAAGGACTCATTGTTATAAACTATTAATTTATTTTTTAATTTCTAGAGGTATCTCCAAGACAAAGCTGATGCTGAGAATTATTTTATTGGCTTAAGATATCAGCCTGCAATGAAAAAGTGGCACTGGATCAACAAGTCTGTGTTCAATGGCAAGTATGTGAGCATTCCACATTTTTCTGGGGATGTTGGTATGTCTCAAAAGACCCAACCTATATATCACTGTTGTATAATGTCTTTAATTCTTCTGGTAAGATATCCAGAAGCTGGGTAGAATGGGATTTCCAAACCTAGTTTTTTGAGGAATCTCCATACTTATTTCCACAGTGATTGTACCAGTCTACACTACCACCAACAGTGGACAAGGGTGCCTTTTTCCCCACAGCCCCACCTGCATTTGTTTTTCGTTGATTTCCTAGTGATAGCTATTGTTTCCAGGATAAGACAGAATCTCAGTGTTATTTTAATTTGCATCTCTCAAATGACCACTGATGTTAAACATTTTTTCATATATTTATTTGTCACTTGTATTTCTTTGTCTGAGAAGTGTGTGTATTCATCTCAGTTGCCCATTTTTTGATTAGGTCTTTAAATTTGGGGGTCTGATTTTTTTTTCAGTTCTTTGTATGTTCTAGATAGAAGTTTATAGGAGCATAATTTGTAGTAGCTAAATCTTGAAAACAACACAATTGCCCTTTGGTTTTATTCAAGGAATGGATAAAAAAAAGATGTGGTAATTTTATACAGTGGAGTACTACTTAGTCAGAAAGAAGGATAAATTTGAGATTTTTATAGCTAAGTGGATGCAACTTGAGATCAGACTCATAAGTGAAATAATGTGTAAACATCATATTGTCTCCCTGGTGGAGAAACTCAAAAAGTAAATAAGGTCTGAAATGTACAATTGATATTGTGAAATGGAAAGAAACTTCAAAATGAGAAAGGAACTAGAATTGGTGGAAAGGAAAAGGACAGTGGGGAAAAAAGAAAAATCCAACTCAGTTATACTATTAGCGTCACTTAGGTGACTGAAAAGGAAGGTTTGTGCTAACATCAATTGGAGAAATTTTTATCCTCATGTTTTGTACCCTGAGCAACTAATTTAAAGATAACAAAATGCAATGTATTAACTATTGTTATTCTCCTGTTACCTTGTTATGAAGTTTTGTTTCATCTTTTTTCTATAAAAAAAGACCAAACCTGAGACTCATGCTAGAATAGTACAGAAGCCAGAATAGTATTGAAACTTGACCTTGTTCTAATCTTCTCCTTTTGTCCATCCTATCTATTCTTAGAGAAATATTTCTTATAAACACTTTACTATGGAAAATATCAAACATTTCCCCTTTAAAAGTAGGAAAAGCTGGGGGTGGTGGTGCATACCTGTAATCCCAATATTCAGGAGGCTGAGGCAGGAGGATCATTGTGACTTCAAGACCAGTCTGGGCTACAAAGGGAACTTAAGACCAGCCTGAACTGCATAGCAAGACCCTGTCTCCAAAAGACAAAAAGAAAAAAATAGGAGAGAAAATATTCATAAAACACATTCTTTCATACAACAATCCAAACAAATCCATATACATAGCTGGGGGTTTTTTTCTGTAACTCACAGGTTTCTTTTAAACTACTGATTCTATTTTCTTGCTCAATACCTACAAATTTCCTCAGATGTAGCTCTTTTATCTAAATAGAGATTTTTTTTTTAAATTGTCTATACTTTAAAGTTCTGAACTTCTTTTTTTTCCAACTCTATGTTATCTGAAGGAGAAAAACAAGGGGAAAAAAGCTAAAACTAAATTTCAAAACACATCAATTAGTAGGTAACAATGGTATATACATTGCACATTGCCTTCCTAAAATCATTCACCCAGAGCACATTTTCATTCAGTTGTCCAAACAATACCAGCACAAATCTTTCTCTTCAGTGAACTCAGAGAAATCAGTAGTATAATTATCTTATTTATATATATACACATATACATATGTTGTTTGTTTAAGCTTGTCACACTAATAAGACAATATGATGTTTACACATCTGTGTTTTATTTATTTCACTAATGAGTATGGTCTCAAGTTGCATCCACTTACCTATAAAAAAAATTCAAGTGCATCCTTCTTTATTGATGAGTAGTACTCCATTGTATAAAAGTACCACATATTTTTATCCATTTCTCAGTTGATGAGCATTTAGGTTGTTTCCAAGATCTGGCTATTATTAATTGTACTGATACATAAAGGTGCATATATATCACTGTGAAAGCTGCAAACTTCTAACTCTCAGTGTCTCTAATGGCTGATTCCATTGAGATAAACCTTGGTGGAAAACATAGTCTTCCTAGTGCTAATATGAAAATGCTAAGTTCAACAGGCCTCTAGTCTGCAACTGGACTTCCCCACAATGGGGAAATATTAATATTTGTTTAGTTTCTGCTAAATAGAGGCCCTATGCTGAGCACTTTACACATATTTCCTGCAGGTGCTGAATTCAGAACAAGAAAGGTTTAAATTGGGTTGAAATTCATATAGTTTTAAAGTGATAAAGTCACAATTTTATCCTATATTCATCTGAGCTCAAAACTTATATGACTTTTCCTTAAAATTAGAACTCAACTCAGATTAAAAAGGACTGAATAGCAGACAAAGAGACATGAGAAGGCCAACAGACACATCCACCAACATTTTCCTACACCTTGCTCAAGTCAAGGGAACAATGAGAAACTTCTGTTTCTCTTTCAGTTCTGCTACACATTTACAGATAGTACTTAAACAATATTTCTTGAGGAGAAAGGTACATGATGATGTTTCCAAAGATAAGAGTGCATTAGTCAAGATTCTGGGAATCTCTGAACACTCTTTGGAGAGCTAACAGGAAGGGTGAATGTAGAGCTGAATTTAAGAAAGGCTAGTTTAGAGAGGGAAGGTTCAATTAGAATAAAAAATGTGGTGCAGGGCTGCGGATTTAGCTTAGTAGCATAAGCACCTGCCTTGCAAGTGTGTGGTTGTGAGTTCGATCCCTGGTACCGATTTAAAAAAAAAAAAAAAGAAAGAAAAAGACAAAAAAATCTATATTCAAAAATGTGGTGCAGAGAACGTACCAGTTGCAAGAGACTCTCACTGAGATCAGTGAAAGGCAGAGCACAAACAGCATTATGACCACATTTTCTTTTCTCATTTAGTGTTACCAACAAGGAACAGAACTTCAATTGTGTCACCATAGGCCTGTCAAGGACATTTGATGCTGCATCATGTGACGTCCCCTACCGCTGGATCTGCGAGATGATTCTCAAATGATCACAGTCCTCTTTGACAAGAACTTATATATTTACAGAGATAACAAAAGAGAATAGTTACAATTGAGACTGGACCAGCAAATCACTGTGTCAGCCTTCCACAGGTTGCTGGCAGAGCTCCCTAAGGAATCCACAGGGCTAATGCACCATTCCATTTCACATGCAGACTTACATACACACCACCAGAAAAACCTCCCAGTTCTCAGCCAGCCATTACGCTAGACTACATTTCCTGTGAGAGTTGAAATGGACTTTGTGGAACCTCATGGTTCACCAATTTTGTGATTCTTTTATGTATCTACCAGTAGAGGTCCTTACCTGTTTAGGAAAATGAGCTTCTGTACTCTGCTTTAGGGAACTGGATGCTAACCATCTCCAGGAGGCAGTGCCAATTTTACCGCAACAACACAGCTGATACAAAAATGAGGTCTGTTTCTATAGACTGAGCATTCCCCACTGATCCACAGGGTCTAGCCTGTTGAAGTTTCTTTCATCCACAGAGCACATGATCATGTTAT
Source organism: Cavia porcellus (assembly GCF_034190915.1). NCBI lineage: Eukaryota > Metazoa > Chordata > Mammalia > Rodentia > Caviidae > Cavia > Cavia porcellus. The sequence continues at coordinate 48,902,732 of NW_026947489.1, read as the reverse complement.
CAGAGAGAAACTGCAGACTAGGCAGTTGTGAGCATTAAAGGGCAGAATCAGTAGGACAGGGATGAACTCAGCCTCTGTGCTCTTTTCTCAGTTCCCAAGAGACCCCTATTCACATGCCTCCTCTGAAAGCTGAAAAAGCAGACGCTTTCTGTCTACAGTGGGGCCAAGACTTGAGGCATTTTTGGCTCCTAGAACTGAGCTTGGAACAGAAAGAACATTGCTGATAGGAGTGGAGAAGGGTCCAGACAGGACAGGAATCTGCTCAGAGATCTCTCTGAAGAGAACCAGACATCAAGAGTACTAAGCAAAGTAGATCTCTGCTCTTCAACAAAGCTCCAACCAGACACTCAAACTAAAAATTTCTTGCCCTGATATGAAACATCATGATAGCATGTATAACTCATTTGTAACCAAAATTGGGGCAGGCAGATTCACTTCCCTGTGCAGGTTTTGATTATGTGTTGAGTACATTTTAAGAATTAAGGATAGTCTTTTAGACCTCAATGGACACAAAATATTCCTACATTCAGTATTGGAGACCCTAACAACAGATACTGATCCAAAGAAGCCTTGCCAAAGAGTAGAATCATTGGGTAGAGGAAAAGAGTAGGCATGGAAAAGAAATACCCAGGACAAAGGGAAATCATAAAAGAAATGGAGTCCATTTGACCACAGTAGATAAAAACACAAGAAAGTAGCAAAATTCTTGGGACAACTTGGCTGTTTTCTGCACTGGCAAGAAGATGTTAACTACACATACACCTCAGGACACAAAAAATACAAAAAAAAGACATTCCCTTTTTGTCTTGAGTAACAAGAGTTAAAGCATAGGAATGGCTATGTAAAACTAATGGAAATTAGAGTTGCATAAGTACCTGTTTACTATTTCCATCATTAATAATCTACTACAAAATGATGTCATCAGTTGAAATAAATTGTGGTAAAATTTATCTTTTACTATAAGATTAAAGACTATATATTCCTTGGGTTCACCAGCACAGCACTTATAGTTTTTAAAAGTGAGATAATTCAGTAGGTGTTAGAACTTGTTTGAAGGAGGCCATCAGAAATAATCTGTGTTTGCTGTGGGGTAGATATTAGAACTGTGTTAACATCTGGGGAGATTAAAGTTTCCCAGTTGTATTAACAAGTGTGCAGCACAGTTGAGGAGTGGGGAGAGACTAAACCTATGGTAGAGAAAAGAACCAACCAAATGCTAGCTAGAGATAAAACCCGGAGCTTAGACAGCAGAAAGGAAATCATAATCCTGCTCTGAAAAAAGAAAATTATAATTGCTTCATTTTCTATTTTATAATAGACTAACTATATTCTTTCAAAGTCATAAAATGTCAACCTCTAAAACATTTCCATAATTGAAGCCCAAATTTCCCCCAAGATGAAAGGTAGTCCAGTTTTCAAAGATGCTCAGTAGGATAGGATAGAGATGAGGAGATTCAAGCAATAGGTGAATTTTGGTTTAATATCATTATTGAAAAGGGGACTCAGAATCTTTAAAAATGCAAAAAAAGTATGGCCTTTATGAGGTAGTAATGATATGATAAAAATGCAAATTTATAATGCATTGAGTTGGAGTTCAGATTTTGCTTCTAATATACTGAATGAATCTGTATAGCTTTCTTACTCTTTCTTATATCTTAATTTTCTTACCTATAAAATGAGACAGTGATATCCCTCTCACAAAATTCTTATACATATTAAATAAGATCCCTTCTATATATCTCAATGGTTATAAGCATTAGAGGAAATACTTTGTGGAAGATTTGAGATTTTCATCCAACAAATAGCATTTCAATTTGCTAGAAGATAAATGTAAGCAAGCTGCTTAATTTCTCAGAAATTTTTAACTTATTTATAATATGGAGATAAAAATCACCCAAGTCAGAGAAGAGTACTTTGGAAATTCTGTGGCCAAGCCACATGGAGATCAACACACATCTCCTAGCTATGAACATGGGCCCAGTCTAAATCAGGTAGCCACAAAATTAACAAACCCACCTGGGATTGGCAGAAACACCAGCTGAGCCCATCCTAGATCTACTAAAATTCTATTCATGAAAATAAAAGCTGATTGTCATATGCTAACGGGGGTTTCTGGCAGTCTCTTACATAGTAAAAGGTAACTGATGAGATCTCCTAGCCAGTGCCCCACCCCCTCTCCACTTACTGGTCCTTTTCTCCTGTGCTTACTGTATTTCAGCTCTTTGCCTATGCCTTCCCTGGGATCTCTCCACTTATTAGTCACTATACCTGGAATACTCTAACACTTAATTGAATGCCTCACTATTTTGTATCTCTCAAGCTTTTCCTGATAACTTTATTTAAAATCCAAAAGTCCTCCAAGTTTTCCTTTAATAATGATTTCATGTCCTTTTATGTAACATTTTTCTACTATCTAAGATACTATTTGTGATATTAACAGTTTTTTGAGATGTAACATACCATAAAATTCACCCATTTAAAATGTAAAATTCAATGGGTGTTGTAGTCAGGGGTTGTGAGGAGAACAATTAGAATCAGGACACAGAATTTATATTGTTTTATGATAGTCACCCAGAGTTTAATGCAAGGAAGTGTAGGAAATCTGTCCACATACTAAAGACCCAGAATATTCAGCCAAGGGCCTGGATCCTACAGCAATGTCCTGCATGAGTCCAGATGGACACCTACAGCCCATGACAATGCCTCTCATAAGTCCAACTGGAGGTCCAGAGCCCATAAGAACTCCCACCAGTCTGTTTTATGGATCTGCACTGGGAAGATCAGCGGTAGAAACTAGAAAGTCTATGCCAGCAAGGTAAAGGAGCTATGTAGGTTGAGGGTTCTATACTGGAGTCAAGAAGTCACACTCAAAACAAGAGCCAGGGCTGCCCTAAAAAGTACCACAGCCATCCTCAGTGACATGGAGATCCTGAGCTCTTCCAACAATAAGAAAACTCGAGTATATGCCAGAAAGCCAGCATGACGAGTACCTCCTGGAGATTAAACAGCATCTTCCCCTCTAGAGTGAGGAAGCGAAGCTCAATGTAAGGACCAGAGCTCCCCCAAAGTGAACCACAGCCACTCTCACCAACAAGGGCCTGAGCTCATCTGATGACAGTGCTTGAACTCACACTGGGGAAGCTAGTCATGATGAGCTCCTCCAGGAGAACCAAAGGCTCAAACACTAAGCAACACTTAGAGAAACCCACAACACTTCACTCATATTCTCCATATATCTATTTATGCTGGCAACTTTCCTCAGGTGGAACATCTATGCTCAGTACCGTGCTAATTTAATTCAGCTGGTGTTAAATTGCTTATCAGTTTTTAATCCATAACAATGGGTTTTGGTATAGTCACAGTGTTATGGTTGATACATTGTGTCAACTTGAGAAGTTTAGAAGTTTAACTGAGAGACTCAGCAGGGAGCCGGGATCCTTACTTTCTAAATATCCTCATCCTGTGCAAGAGGAGAGTACAGAGATTTTAATAAGTACTACACCCACCTTAGAAGTGGGTAGCGGTGGCTGTGTACAGTGTAAGATACGAAAAGCAGTTTGCTCTTCTCCCTTTTTTGCTCTGACTGCTTTTGCTGACTGCTGCCTTGAAGTGTTACCCCCGTGCCATGCCACCCTGCTGGGGAGCCAACTGATCATGGACTGAAACTTCCACAAACTGTAAGCTAAATAAACTTTTCCTTCCATCATTTGGGGCGCCAGATATTTTGTCCCAGCAATGAGAGAAAAGTAGCCAAGATGCAAAGTTATTGGTAATCATCACTTTCCATAGCTATCATTTCATTCCTCTCAACCCTAAGCTACTCCTGGTCTACTTTCTGTCTCAATAGACTTCCTTATTCTAGACTTCCATATAAACAGAATGATATGTGGCCTATATGAACCTGTTTCTTACACTCAGCATAAGACTTCCAAGTTGTAACATGTGTTATAGTTTGGGTTTTGAGCCCCCCTCCAAAACAAAGGTCCATGTGTTTTTTTTAAAAAATGATCTCTAGTATGATGATATCCAGATGTGTTAGCACTTTTAAGATGTAGGACCTAGTAGGAAGTCTTCATGAGGAGTGTGCCCTTGAAGAACCCGTTTTCTTCTCTTTTGCTTCCTGGTGACGAAATGAGTAATTCTGCTACACCACACACTTGTATCATTATATGCTGCCACACCACAGGACTAAATGCAGAAAGGCCACTTGATCATGGACGGAAACCTTGGAAGTTGTGTGTTATTCATTCATCAGCTGATAGGCATCTAGGTGGTTTCCTAGCTTTTGCCTATTATGAAGCATTACTATTAACATTCATATTCAAGTTCTGGGGTACATACTTTTGTTTCTCTTGGATATTATATTATACATAGGGATATAACTTCTGGGTCATATAATAATAAATTGAGGAACTGTAAGGTAAGGTAAAGTAAAGTTCTAGGATACTAAAGGTAGGTTTTCCAAATACTTTCATTTAGATATCAAAATACTGAAATTTTTAAAGATACGAATGAAGCCAATGTTCTAAGTGTTTATCTAGCACATGAAAAAAAAAAAACAGCATACTTGGCCTCATCAATTTCTTTGGGTAGCAAAGTCTGACCATGATTTATCATACTCCTTCCCTACTATTTCAAAACCAGCCAAAAGCTACTCCATTAGCCTAGTCTACTAAAAAGTAGCAGAGGTGCAACTGACCCACTATTGAAAAATAAAGGGAGCAAAAATAAACATGTTGTCTTGGTTACTTTTCTCTCATTGCTGAGACAAAATACTCAACACACAAAATTAAGGAAGTAAAGATTATTTAGCTCACAGTTTATGGAGATTTCAGTTCATAGTCTGCTGGCTTGAAGTCAGGGTAACATGGTACAGGAGCAATAGTTCAAAGCAGTGGGAGACAGCAATAGCAGCAAAGGCAAAAGGTGTGGAGAACAAGCCTCTTTTTCTCCCTTATATTGTAAGCAGGCAGCCCACCTGAGGATAGGTGAGCACTCACATCATCTTTTCTCTTAGGCTTCCCTGGTTCCAAAATATTACACTACATTCTTTTTACTACCTCCTCCTCTTCTTCCTCCCCCTCCTCCCCTCCTCCTCCTTCTTCTTCTCAGTGGCAATATTGGGAAACACAGTTATCATCATCACTGTCTATGCTGATAAATGTCTGTAGTCCCCCATGTATTTCTACCTCAGTCAGCTTTTTGTCCTGGAGATCCTCATCACATCTACTGTTGTCCCTTTTATTCCCCCCAGGGATTGCTGCTTCTAAGGATTCAAATACTATTATGCACAACTATATTTGAACCTTTATTGAGAAGCTTGGAGCTGGCATTAATAAGAGTGATGGCCATGGACCATTACGTGACTGTCTGTCACCCTCTGAAATACACCCTCATCATGAACAACCACACCTGTATCTGGATAGTAATTGTGTCATGGATGTTTGGATTCCTTTTTCAAATCTGGCCAGTCTATGCCACATTTCAGCTTACTTTCTACAAATCAAATCTGTTAGACCATTTTTACTGTGAATGAGGACAATTGTTCTAGCTATTCTGCAATAACACCCTTTTCACAGATTTTATTCTTTTATTGGTTCTATGGTACATAGAATTATCTCCTACACCTACATAGTCTCTACCATCCTTAAGATCCCCTCGGCGTCTGGCCAGAGGAAAGCCTTCTCCACCTGCGCCTCACACTTCACTTATGTTGTGATAGGACATGGCAGCTGCTTGTCCTCTTGGGGGAAACCCAAGCAAACACAGGCATCTGAATATAACAGAGTAGCATCATTGCTGGCTTTAGTGGTGACCTCTTTCCTGAACCCTTTCATCTTTACTCTCAGGAATGACAAATTTCCACAGGCCTTTTAAAACGCCATGAAACACTGCTATCTGCTTCTCAAGGATTAGTTCTGTCACAAGGACAATCTTTACCATGAACTTGAGTAATCTGAAAGTATAAATTGAAATCTGAAATGGCTGCTCCCATCATCAAATAGTATATGGTCTACAAGGGAACTTTAAAGTTCTTAGCATATTATACTTTGTAACTAGATGGCTTCTACACGGGAGATCACATCATTGTTGTTGTTGTTGTTGCCACTGTTGCTGTTGTTATTTATTGCTCTCAGGGTAGAACTCAGGGTCCCCTACATACTAGGCAAGCACTTTATCCCTTGAGTTGCAACTCACTCCACTCTCACTTTATTATTTTTTTAATGAATAAGATGTGCACACATTTCTGTGGGTACATCTCACAAAATAAATTCAGCAAATGTAAATATATAAACTATGTATGTGTTTTAGAAAACTCGAACCTGTAATGAGAAAAGAAAGAAAAGCATTATTGCTTCTCCTCCTACAGCTGATAAACAAAGGTCTCATTCCAGATGTCAAGATCATCTTCCTTTATAGTGTCCCATTCTCTCTCAGTGTCCTCTTGCTATATAAAGCTATTGCTACCCTGAATTCTTCTCATTAATGGTATACTTTATAATAAAACTTCTAGAACTTAAATTTTAAAATAATGTGTGTTTAGATTTCTGAACAGCTAAGATAAGGGAAAGTATTCTGTGATTGAAGAATTGAAAGATCATAGGCTCCTGTACTATCCCCCTGCAAGTTCTGTGCTATGTGTCTGCAGAGGGTGTAGTTTCTTAACCCTCCTATGACTCAAGCATATTCTCTTGATTTCTATTGAAAAGTCTTGCTCCCTTAGTATTTGTCTATGTATTTTCTCTGGAGGAGTTTATTTATTTATTTTATTGATACCAGGAATCAGACTAAGGGCCTTGTGCTTGCCAGGCAGGTGCTGTGTCACTGAGCTGTATCCTCGGCCTTCTGGAGGAGTTTAGAAAAGTGAAGTTATCTCACGGTTCTAGACTTTTTATACATTCAGGGCTGGGCATTTTTTCACATCAACATATTCTTAATTTATGAGATTTCTCAGCATGTTGGAAGAAGAGCTAGATAAGGAGGAATTCTCGCACTTCATCACCCAGATCATGTTGCCATCACAACCAAGGAGCATGATGGAGCTGTGTTCTGGGAGCTGGAGTGAGGAGGGGGAGTTGGGCTTACTGTGTCCTGTGCTCAGAGGGCAGAGGGTGGAGGCAACCTTGGGTTCCTTGCTCTGAGCTTCTGTCTTTGATCCTTTCTGCATGCATACACTTCCCTTGCTCCCTTGCTCTGTACTTTATCTTGTCCTGCCCACTTTCCTTCCAATTCTTCTTTGTGCTCCTCTTGCAGTGACTCCAGTTCTTCAGTATGCCCTTAGTTGCCACTCACAGATTCCATTTGTTCCATGCTGTTTTCCAGCTTGCCACACTGTGGGCTCTTGTGCCTCATTTCCAGCATCAGCTGAACCCACCCCTCCACTGATCCGCCTTGTCCTGTTCCAAGTTGATGTTTCCATTTCTTACAGCATGGGCACAGTTTCATCCATTATGGCATTTTTGTAACAACCAAAAATATTAATATGGAATGGAATATCAATAGGTAATTGATTAATGTTGAAAATACCACAGAATTGAATCCAGCGGTCAAAAAAATGAAATTTCTTTTTGCAATGATCAAAAATGATCTCCAAGGTGTACTGTTAAATGAGAAAAACAGAATATCCAATTTTATATTCAACTTTTTGTGTAAAAAGAAATGGGAATTAAATCCATATTCACTTTATTTGCCTGTGGAAGTCCTTATAAGAAAGTAATAACTGGCTGTCATGAGACTATGGTAGTAGGAGCAGGAAGATAGGGAAAGGAAGTTAGACACTTCATCTTATGCCCAAATCCCTTTTATTTTTGCAACCACATAAATGTTTTTCCTACACACAAAAAATAATAATAATTGCATTTCTCTTATGTGTCTTAAAGGATACGTTCACTCAGCCTCCCATCCCTTTTAAAGACCCAGGAAAACCTACTTAATTCCATACCTATGTTTCTCCAGATGGGGAGATATTTGGTAAGTGAAGACTATTGCAAAGTCAGAATATTGTCAAAATCTTTCCAGATATAGCATAGAAATTGGGGGCTCAAGAAGAATATCAAAAGATGGAGGTACATGAGTATGAGATTATATACTTTGCTTCATGTAAGGCCTAGGTTAGGATTCTAACATGGCAAAAATATCACTCTCAGCTGAAGAGAAGAGGCTGCCCATTCTAAGGAACTATGCTCTAACACACAGTACCTATCTGTAGTGGATTGATAACTGGTGGTCAGCTTGGAACACCCTGCTGAACTCAATCATTGTGGTGCTGGGTGTGGATGGCATACCTGAGGATTGTTGCCAACAATATACAAAGGAAAACTGGAGAGGACGAAGGAGTGTTGGTCTTCCTGTTGCTGTTAGTTCTCCTGGAGGAGCTTGTTGAGCTTCTTTACTGATATGAACTTGGCTGTTCTTATCATCAGAGGAGCTTGGGGCCTTGTTGTTGCTGAGAATGGCTTCAGTTCACTTTGGGGGAGCTCTTGTCCTTACTCTGAGCATCACTTCCAGAGGGGAAGATGGCTTCTTGATATGAACTTAGCCATTCTCATTATTGGAGGAGCTCAAGATCTCACTGTCTCTGGGATGGCTGTGGTACTTTTTGGGGGAGCTGTGGTCCTCATATTGAGCATTGCTTCCTGGCTCCACTGCAGAGCCTTCATCTTACTGGCACAGATCTTTCATCCCACTGGCACAGACTTTCTAGCTTCCACTGCTGACCTTTGGGTCTTTCCAACACATATCCGTGGAACAGACTTGCAATAGACATTGTCATGAGCATTAGGTCTTCAACTGGACTCATGCAGGACATTACCACTGGATGTAGGCTCTCAGCTGGATTCTTTGTTTTTAGTGTGTGGACAGATTTCCTGCACTTTTTTTTGTATTTGACTCTTTGGGTGACTACTATAAAATAATTCTATAATTATGTGCCCTGTGTTAAATTTTTTTATCTTTTTGAGATAGGGTCTCACTATGCAGTTCAGACTGGCCTTGAGCTCACTTTGTAGCCTAGGCTGGTCTCAAACTCACAATGATCCTCCTGCCTCAACCTCCTGAATGCTGGGATTACAGGCATGAGCCACCACACCCAGTTTAAATCATTTTTCTTGCAAACCTTGACTATAAAACCACCTTATCTGTGTACTAGGTATCAAGAATTAGAGAAAACCAGCCATCCATGACTCCATATTTCAAAAAAATGAACCACTGTTGTCAGAAACAGTAGAAGCTTGTGTCCTCGACTCTCAGGGCAATAGCTTCTTTTATGCTGCAAATTTCTCCATACTTTTGCATATCAAAAGAAATCACCAACAGAGTGAAAATAAAACCCACAAAGTGGGAAAAAAATTTATCCAACTGTCCCTCAGACAAAGACTATATAAAGAATTGGAAAAAAAATCAGATCTCCCTAAATTCAAAGACCCAGTCAAAAAATGGACAGCTGAGACAAACTATATAGATGAAAAAATACAAATAGCAAATAAACATATGAAAAAATGTTCAATATCATTGGTTTGAGAGATGCAAATAAAAATAAAAATGAGATTCCATCTCACCTCAGTAAGAATGACAATCATCAAGCAATCAACCAATAACAAATGCTGGCAGAGCTGTGTAGGAAAAGGAACCCTTCCCCACTGCTGGGAGTATAGACTGGTATAACTTCTATAGAAATCAGTGCAGAGATTCAAAAAACTAGTTCAAAAAACTAGTATTACAGATCCCATGTGACCCAGCTTGTCCCCTCTGGGTATCTTCCCAGGGGAATTAAAAACATCATACCACTATGATATATGTGCACCCATGTTTATAGCAGCACAATTGTAATAGCTAAATTTTGGAAACAACCCAAATGCCCATCAACTGAAGAATGGATAAAAAAGATGTGGTATTAAAATACCAATGTATATAAATACATTGGAGTACTACTCAGCTACAAAGAAGGATAAACTGGAGACTGTTATAGGTAAATGATACAACATGAGACTATATTCATAAGTGAAATAAATCAGATCTGCATGTGTAAACATAGCATTGTGTCCCTAGTATAAGAAGCTGAAAGAGTACATAAGATCCAAAATGTCCAAGAGACATTGTGAAATGGAAAGAAACTATTCAAAAGGAAAGAGAAACTAAGATGAGGGAAAAAAGAAGGAAGGGAGAAGGAAATACATATGTAAACAAAATAGTTAAGACAGCCTTACTACTAGTTGCTTTTAGCTCATTGAAAAGGTGTGTGCCTACCTTGTTTGATCAATTATTCATGCCTATATCTTGTAATATAAGCAACTACTTTGAAGATAACAATATTCAACATACTAACCATTGTTGCTTTCCTACAATCTTGTTTTGAAATTGTTTTTATTGTTTATTTCTTTAAAATAAAAAATAAACAACAATAAAAGTCCTTTTTTCACTCAAAGTACTTAACAATACTCTGACAATACAAACATAGCACAATTTTTTAAAAAAGAAAGAAATGTGTACAGCATAGGCAGAATGTTTTCACACATTGATAGTAGTCACGTTGGTGGAAATAGCATTTTAGGATGATTATGTGTACAATGTTAGATAAACTAATAAATAATTATGGAATATTCTAATTCTAAATGTAGAAAAGGTTAAAGTCTCTAGAGTCTCCCTATGTGAACTTTACATATAGAGGTGAACTAACATCTATCTATCTTCTGGTTTTGTTTTCTGTAACATACTAATAACATGGATCAATCCATTAACTATGACAATAACCAGGCCCAGATTGTGATCTTTCAATACTGTTACCTGATACTTTAACCCAGGGCTTCTTAAATGAAGACAGAACATCTACAAAATGAACTGGGAACATCTTATCAGAGCAGATATCAAAAATTAAAAATTACTAGTCATACTAAAGGATTAAGTACATAATAGGAAAAGATTTCTGCTGACCAAAGATGAAAGAAATTGTGCTTCAAAAATATATAATTGCAATCATTTGAAAATTGAATACATACAAATCTGTGAGTTTTTTATATTTTTAAAATAGCCATCTTCAAAAGATATTTATTATTCACCAGAATGATCAAGCTTCTGAAACAATCTGCTAGCTTACAGAAAAATCTGTGAGAACAGAAAGACACATTTAACTGCACCACTGGAATCAACAAAACCCAGATTATGGGAAATTCTACAGTCAAAAACATCCACTTTCTTCAATTGGTAAATTAGAAGGAAGTTAAAGACCTACAGAGAGAATCTTCTGATTAAAACAGACTTTAAAAATGTATCAACAAAGCAATGTATCATATAGAACCATTAATAAATGAAAAACAGTAATTACTTAAAGGTCAAGATCACAGTTAAGTCTGAGGAGGTGAAAACTATACTTCTAATAGGATTCACAGAGAGGCTTCTGGTGCTCTAATTCCAAGTTCTAAATCCTAATATTGATGATAGTTCCAAAGTGTTTGCGTCTACGCACGTCAAAGAGAGGCCCACAGTTTGTCTTGGTCAGTTCACTCTGAAAACAGACATTACGGAGTGAAATTTATTTCTCACAGTTCTGGATGCTGAAAGTCCAAGAGCAATGCACTGGCAGATTTATATTAGGTGATAGCAGAAGGGGCAATAAGAGGTTCTGGGATCCGTTTTATAGGGCGTTAATTTCATTCATGAGGGCTCGACCTCCTGCCTGACTGTGGATTCTCCTACCTTAACCTCCTGAGTTCTGGGATTACAAGCATGTGCCACCATGCACAGCTACCTTCATAATTTTAAAACAAGGTCATTTATTTATTTGCCTTGGAACTTTACTGCTGCTTTCTGGGAAAAGACTCGCTGACTGTTAGGAAATATGGTCCTCCATGATGTGTAATCCCCTGACTTCTGGCCCCAGATTTATGTCATGTGGGAGCACTCATGGCATTCAGACACAATGGATATGCTCTAACTTGGGCCAAAGAGTGAGAATGAGGTAGACCCATACTTTTGTGGGAAGATAGGGAAGGCATAAAAAGGATGGGGAAGATTTTAAGATCCCTTTGGTGCTCAAGGAGTCATGGGAAAGGATACATGTATAAATAGCTCAAATCACAGAGCTTTGGAAAATTCAATGGTTTTCTGGACTAGATGGAGCCTTGCAAAAAGATTAGAATTAGAAAAAAATAGATCCAAAACAGCGTAAGAAACTAGGTTAGGTTACTTCAGACATCAGCATCCTTGACCCTTCAACCAGGGAAGAAATACTTCTATTGCTTCACAGCATGGCTGTCCAGTGCAGGGCTTCCACTGATCCAAAGCTGCAGGCGCTGGAGGTGGGGCACACGTGGAAATGTGTGTGCACCTGTGTGCGTGTGCTTATGTAAGTGTTTCACACGAATGCAACCTATAGGTGTTAGTTGCTAATCAACATAGTGCTATTAAATATTTAGTCAAAGAACTTCTCCAAATGCCAATAGAGAGTATATAAATTTCTACACCTTGGAACATCTGCAAATGTTGGGAGGTACTTTTTCACATTAACTACTATTTTGATTGTACATATTATGGAGCACAGTATAATAATTCAATACATGCATTCAAGTGCAATGTTAAAATCAAGGCACATAATATTCTTATCTATTTCAATTTTTAAATTTTTTATTAATTTTAATACATGCTTACTGTGCATACTAATCAAATCTGGATAATTAACATTTCCATATCTTTATATTGCTTTATGTTTGAAAACTTTGAGATTCTATCTTCTTGTGATTCTAAAATGTCTAATAAGTTTTTGTGAATTACAGTCAACCCACTATGGTATGCAACAATATCATTTTTTTAATTTGCATTTAAGTGTCTGTTACCCAGTCTCATGCCCTTACCCACACCTTTCACAGCCTCTATTAATTATTATTCAAACTTCAGATCAACTTTTTGACATTCACATACACAGATCAATAATGAAAGTGTGATATGTATACATATATATATAATGCAATATTACTCAGTCATCTAAATACTATCCTATCATTTGAAGCAAAATGAAATTAGGTAAATATTTATCTTCACCTGAAAAGTTTCTCTGCACTAACTCATTCACAAAGGACTAATTATTTCCTCACTTTGAAAACTTTACAAGTAATTAAAATGATATCTCTCTTAGAGGACACATGCTTTCACTAGACTTCTAATATATCAGGGTTACACGGAGTTTTCTCTTGAAAGACTCATACAGCTCTCACAATCCCTTAATCATACTCCTCTCCTCAGCACAAATCAGGCACAAAGCTTTTCTTTCTTGCTGATAAAATTCTTGACTTCTGGGATTTGGAAATTTGATTTAGGAGAAACAATTTTCCCACTGTCACACATCTCACATGAAACAACTGTTTCATAATTAGACTAATATAAAACAAAGTTGTTAGAATTTGCTTCTAGATGTTCCCCCAAAGCCTCGTGTGGTCATAGGTATGGATTTTCAGAGTTGGCTGGATCTAGAGTGTGTGATACTGGGATTAAGTATGTAATGCTGGAGCCAAGGGTGTGTGATTACCAAGTCAGTCCATTGATTGGTTTAACATAGTTCTGGGTGTGGATAATAGGAAGCCCACACTGAGTGTGAGTACTACTTGCCCTAAAGGCACGTAGTCTATAAGGGACAGAAAGAGAGCTGCTGTTGTTACTTGCTGTTTGCTTCCTTGCCACTTTAATGCTTTGCTGCCTTCTGCCCACCATGAACTGTTTCTCCTCTGCAATGCCCCTCCGACAATCCACCCTGCCTTAGAGCAAACCAACTATGAACTGAAACCTTTACCAACCGTGAGCTAAATAAACCTTCCCTCCTTTAACCATGGGTGTCAGGTATTTGTCTCAGAAATGAGATAAAAATGACTGATATTAGTAGTAAGGATACTGGGAAAATGCTTTGCTAATCTTGGGGCCTAGACAGACTAGTTAAGGGGTATCTTATAAAGTATTTGATATTATTTTTCATTAACTTATTTTCCTTTTTATCAGTACATATGTGCAATACATAATGATCACATTTATTGTAGAGAGTTGGTACATGTGCATAATAAATTTTAATTCTTTGGGTTTTTTTTCTCTTACCCCAACCCTCCCATCATCTCTGCTCCTTCCAACTCTTGGTGCTCTTCCTATTTGCAAAAGCTCTATTTTCATCATTTTTCCCCTGCTATTCTAAAATCTTTTCTTTGTTCACTCTTCTTTCAGATCCTAATTCCAGAGACAAGTTTTGAGAGGTGTCTACCAGGAACTTTAACTTGGGCTTTGTATTAACATCTTAGGTGAAGTACACCAAATTATTCAGCTTCTACAAACTCATTAGAATTGTATGGAAAAGCTTGATTTTGAGGCATGGGGTACAGTGTGTACTAGTAAGAATGAGGTTTAGATTCTTTAGTTTCCTTATATTTTCTCTTTATTGGTCAGAGATATTCAATATAGCTAATGTCACTAAGAAACTCTGGGACACTATGGGGCTTATAGCTGACTTTCTGTTAGGGGATAGGGTCTGGTTCAAAATGGCAGGTCACTAGAAGCCTTTATCTCTCTCCCTGGATCCTTCCTTTCACTCTCTGCTTCCTATCTATTGTATGTGAGCAAATATCCCTGCCATGACCCTGTGCCATGATGCCTTCTCTGCTTTGACGTCAGCTAACTATAAACTGATACCTCTACAAACTGTGAGTGAAAATAAACTTCTCTTCCTTTAGTTGCAGGAGTTGGGTATTGTATCCTAGTAAGGAGGAAAGTATCTAATGTGGAAGAAATCTGCTCTTGTGAGAATGATTCTTAGATTCTTTGGTTTTCTTACATTTTCTCTTTACTGATGTAGAAACCATTGATATGTAGTATCACTTAAGAAACTCTGTAGTAGTATTTTCAGAACAAGTAAAATGTGAAATCCAGCTGCCTAGATGGAAAGAATCCTTAGATTCTGAAATCAGAATAGCAGACTAGCATCTGGAAATGACTTCCCCAATGTCAGAATGATGTGACTGAATCAAAGGCTCACACTGAAGAGGTCAGCTGGGACCCCAAAACCAGTTCAGCTGGAGGAACCCAGGAAAATGTCAAAATGGAGGAACAAAAGACAATCTCAGACCCCCAAACTACACAGACTCAAACAGGGTGACAGACATGGAATAAATTGGAAGTCACACAACCGAAATCTCTGAAAGGATAGCAACTGAAGTAAACAAACAACTCCATGAGGCTGTAAAACTAATCAGATGAGAAATAGTATCTCAGGTAAAAGAAGAAATGACATTACATTTTCAATGCAATGAAAATAATTGCTGAGCATATCTAAAGAATACATAGATTAAAAAAAAGAGAAGCATAGGGAAATTATGAAACCTTGAATTAACAATATAGGAAGGAATTACAATGCATGAAATAGATTTAAAGACATATACAGGAAATTAAAAATGACACTGAAAGCTGGCAAAATTCTTTGAAAGAAACTGAAGACAGACTCAGATCCTGAAGACAGAATTGCAGCTAGTGATCATTAAAGGAAAGATCTCTTAAAAATAACAAGGAACCCACCCAGCAACTCCAAGCAGTCAGGAAATCTTAGTGTGCCATGTGTGGTCTGCTGAAAGTCTGTTCAGCACACTCTATCCATCCAGAGAGACTCTTTTCAGTCTTGGGACCTGGGAAGGCCCCACCCAAAAATCCCAAGCAGCCAGGGAGCCTCAGTGTGTTTTATGTGGTCTGCTGAAGATTTTCCCAGCATACTCCACCAGCTGGGGATCCTCAGTGCACCACTCAGGACCTGGTAAAGCCTGCTTAATGACCCTCACTCAGCTGGGGATACCCCTTCAATACAGACAGTAAGGAATCAACTGTGACCTTGCATTCAGCTGCTTCAGGGGAATACAGGAAAATAACAAAGTAAAAGAGCAAAATTCAATCTCAAACATCCAGCCCATCCCAAACAAGTCCAGGACACATGCTGGACACATGCTATACATAGAAGAAAATGTAAGTCACACATCTGAAATTTCTGACAGTGAAGATCTCCGGGTGTCTTGCTTTGAAATCTGTGTCTCTTGTATTGTTATCTTAAGATCTATTTTGTTCTGTTTTGTAATGTTTAGTTTTACCCTCTTTAAAGATAAAAGATTTTAATAAATGATAATAGGTGTAAATGAAAAAGATGACAACAGAAATTATATAAAGAGACAATTTACGGTAAGTGCCTGCGGTGAGGGCCAGGAGGAGAATCAGGACTCCCAAGATCCCACCAGGGTGGGACTAAGGCAGCTAATTCACCTGCCCTCTTGGTAAGCACAGGCAGCATGGGCCAGAAGGAAAACCAGAACTCCTGAGATCCGGTCATGGTGGGACTCAGGCAGCTTATTTACCCGCTCTCTTGGTAAGCGCCTGTGGCATGGGCTAGAAGGAGAACCAGAATTCCCAAGATCCGGCCATAGTGGGACTCAGGTAGCTTATTCACCGTGGTGTGGGCTAGGAAGAGAACCATTACCTGTGAGCCTACTGCCATGCGGGCTGAAAAATCAAGCACCCATCCCCCTTCCACCCTCCCCCCATAGCTACTAGGGATAGATGTCTCAGCATCTCTTGGGAGGATGACCGTATGCAGTATAGCAAATATGGGGGATTTCCTTCTATCTTCTGTTTGAAGGCAAAGGTTGTTTTCACTGTTTTGTTTCTTTTGCTCTATTCAATATTTTAATTGGTTTTATAATGTTATATTTTGCTTTGATTTTGCTATACCTAATTGACTGGACAACTATTATGAAGTTAAAAAAATATACCATAGTACCTATTACTACTATCCCAGTATCCTACTGTGAGATCTTGTACCAATTTCACTGCATTGTCTTGATTGGCTTTGTTCTGTCTTGTGCTGTTGCATTTTTACTACCTTCAAAATACAATTTAAAAAAATTTTTTTAATTTAAAAAAGAAATACCATATAGTCTCCCTAGTGTAAGAAATGGTAAGAGTACATAAGAGTTTATGGTAATCATGATTCCCCATTACATTGCTTGATGCTTTCATTCATTAGTTGTAATGATTTTATCCTGGTTTGATTTTATTATCTGTGATAGTATGAACAGCTATTTTGAAGAAAAACAAGACATTATAATAGCCAGTGCTCATTCAATATCATCTTGCTTTGAAATCCTACTGTGCTTTTGTTCTTCTGTTTCCATTGGTTCTATCATGTATCTTATTGGATTTTATTATGTGTGATAGTATAAACAAATTTTTTATGAACAATGAGATAATATAGTAGCCATTGTTTGTTTTCTGTTATCTGGTTCTGAATGCCCTGTAATACTTTCATTTTCTTGAATGGTTTTATACTATTTTGTTATATTTGATACTATTGTATGTGAAGGTATGCTCAACTATTTCAAAGAAAGAGACATTATGGTAGCTACTGTTACATTGGGTTGTGTTGTGGTGAAATACTGTGTTGCTTAAATTGTTCTGTTCTGATCTGCTTTGTTATGTCCTCTTTTGTCTTAATTTCTTTAAAATAAAAAAATCTATAAAAAAAGAGACAATTTACAGAGTAATAGCAGAAAACTTCCCCAGGCATGAGAAAACAAATTGATATGCAGATAAGTGAAGCATATATACCTCCAATTAGCCATAGCCAAAATAAATCTACACCAGACATATAATAATCAAAATCCTTGAAATTCAGCATAGGAACAGAATATTAAAAGCTGTAACAAAAGAAATAAATCACCTACAAAGGAAAGTCTATCAGAATCACAGCAGACTTCTCAATACAAACAACCAAAACAAGTATGGAGTGAAGTATTTCAAATCCTGAAAGAAAACAACTTCCAACCAAGATTGATGCACCCTGAAAAACTGTGCTTCCAAACTGATGAAGAAATAAGATACTTCTATGACAAAAACAACTGAAGTACTTTATGATCACCAAACCAATCCTACAAAGAGTACTGAAAGATATTCTAGATAGACATGAAAATGACTACAATTTCAAAAACAACAACAAAAAAAAAACACCAAAAAGCAGGGCAAACAATTAAACAGAGGGGAAACATAAAAAACCAACAGCAGAAAGATAACATGATGAAAATAAGCCAATATATCAGTGATATTATGTAAATGGATTCAATTCACCAGCCAAAAGAAATAAATTAGCATAATGGATCAAGAGACACCATTAAACTATGTTCTATATATAAGAAAGACATTTAACCCAAAAAGAAATTCATAGACTGAAAGTCAAAAGATGGAAAACAATACTTCAGGTGAAAGGAACCCTGAAACAGGAGAGGTAACTATTGTTTGCAGACAATGTGAACTTCAAACCAAGAATGATCAAAAGAGATAAAGAAAGTCACTACATACTGGTTAGCAGGAAACCCCAAAAGGAAAACATAATAATCTTAAACATATATGCACCCAATATAGGAGCACCCAGATATATAAAACAAACATCAATAGACACAAAAAATCAAATAAGCAATAACATAATTATAACTAGAGACCATAACACTGCATGAACAAAGAGACAGATCAACTAGATAAAAAAATAAGCAAAAAAATATGGCTTTTATTGGTATCAATCAGGGAGGTGGGCAGAGGTCATGCAGAGTACATGGAAAGAGAAACTGTAGGCATGGCTGTAAGAAATAACACAGCACTCTCCTGCACTAGGAACAGGGGCCCTCCAATTAGTAGTATAGCACATAGCTTGATGTATGCAAGTTTGGAACCTACACTGTCGGGAAGGCATAATTCTTTCTGAGTCCCATGGTCTCAACTGAGATGTTATCTCATTTCTTAGCCCTGGAATCTCACAGGCTTTTGCTGTAACCTCCATTCCAACTGCCAGAAGAGGGGGAAATACTCAACTGTGTGTTGCCCCTTTGCCATGCTGAGATTCACCAGCACCTCTGGATAATTAAAGGCACAACTTCTTCCATATAGATAGAATATCTCAGTGAATAGGGTTAAAGTCAAGAAAAGAGGTTTCATTTCTTAACAGAACTCAGGTTGCAATCTCCTCACACATATATTCTATAATTTCCTCATCATCTTTCCAAGTCAATTCTCCCTAACATCAAGGCAATTAGTTCTGATATTTCTTTATAATTATAATAATTATTTTGAGCTTTTCTAGAGTCCTGTATGATGATAGTCACATAGTATGTATTCCTTGGTGTCTAGCTTCATCCATGTTGTACATATTGTTAGCTTGTAATTTTTTATTGCCAAATAGAATTTACTCAAGAGTATATACAGTTGATCCATATTATTTGTGGTAAGCATGCCCTGTAAAGTTGTCAGGAACCCTGAATTAGGAAATATTCAGTCATTGTTCTAAGGGAAAATACAAGGATAGGTTTCTGCAAGCTTCTGGTCACTGTATTTTTATTAATCAATCACCATATAAACATTTATATATTTATTATATAAAATTTATTTTTATATATTTTTAAAGACACCTTATTTAATATACACTGATTCCTTAACACTGGATTGACAGTCAACAGCACTATAACTCATAGCTGAATGAAGTTTATCTAATTCACATCCTTTCCATAAGGCATACTAAAGCCTTCTTGCATTTAGCAACACTAGACATCATTTTGGCACCATGCTTGAGGACCATTCTAAACAGCAAAATCTCTAATATGAAACACAAAAATACCCCCCCAAAAGTGGCACTGAAGGCCATAAAAAGAAAGTTATTTACAATATGTGAACAGAAACAAGAAGTCAGAACATGTCCTTATGCCACCTCAGCTAAAAGGCTGTGCACTACTAGGTGATTCAAATGTTTCATAGCTCTAGGGACATGTCAGCAAGAAACCTGAAAAAAACTGAAAGTATCGATTTTGAAGTTACAAATAAATTTTATTGAGTATGTACATTCATAGATATACAACCTATAAATAATCAGGATCAACGGCACCATTCCCTTGTTAATGGGTATTTGTTTTGGGGAGTCATTAGTTTAATGAATTGAACTGCCCTAAAACATCCTAACAGAAGTTTTTGTGAAGATATGTTTTCATTTTCTTAAAAAATAAAATACCGAGGAATAGAACTGCCAGAGCATTGGGCGAGTGTATAGTATTTACCTTACTTGAAAGATATTGACAGAACTCTTTCCAAATGAGTTTGACTAATTCACACTCCTTCCTAATTCTGAGTTTTCTACTGGACCAATCTTATCTGAAACTTGGAGAATAAATAAACTGAACTATGCCCTGAATTAGATATTAGTTGGGCAGGAAAGGTGCCTGAGAAAGAGTCTGTCCTCAGATTTCCTCATTTTCCAGTAACCTTCCTTCTGCATGTCTCAGGTGGTCATCAAGTAACCCAACACAGCTGTCCTGAAGCCAGCAAGCCCCTCTGTCACACAGGCCCCATAGAAATGAGGACCCCTGCCATGTGTTCTTACATAACAATGTGATTATTGACTCCTCATATATTACAGTTTTTTCTGGGACCTGCACAGAGTTAACACTGATATAGAAACTGTCTGCCATCATCTTGTAGGAAAACATATTGACAGGCCTAATCCTCTGTATCAAGGAATTATAAAAGGATAAATTATGAAAATAGAGACTTGCTCAACTTCTCTCAAGACTCCTTTTTTTAGAACTAACTTCCTTATATCAGGTCTTAACTCCAGTTTCTACAGATATTCTCTGGTATTACCCAAGACCATATGGAATGATCAGAAAAAGGAACTTGGTGGGCTCAGTTCTATAAATGAAACTTTCTCTAACTTAGTGAATTTGTGGTACCTCCATAGCTCATGTGCCACTTTGGAAAATCATTTAAATTCTATATTAGTTCTGCCACACATAGATCAGGAAAAAAATACAACTCAGTCCTCTATTATGATGTAACAATAAGACTATGAGTTTAAAAAACTGTAAAGGATTCAAGTGATAAAAAATATAGTTGATTTTACACTCTGAACTAGATATAAAGTCACCACTGATGAGTCTATAAGTAAATTAATGTCCGGGATTCAATGAATTTTAGCTATTATTGTTACTACTCTTCTTAAAAGTGTACTGCAATTATCCAAGGGTGACTGTGGCAGCCTATTTCATTATATGTGAACTATTTAGAGGTACTGTCTTCTCAATTGTCACCCACACACATTAGATCTCATCTAGAATGTGCACTATCCCTCAACTGTCAAAATAACTGTTTCATCAGTGTTTTCATTTCCTTAGTCAAAAACAGGTGATGACCACCAAATGATGAAATAGTGGCCAAAGGTAAAGATGAGGGTAGTATAATAAAGATGGGAGTGGCTTGGGAGAGTATAAGTGAGTGAGTGTTAGGGGAGCCCAGGTAAAAACCAGGACACTGTCTTCCTGTGCTAAGGTAAGAATCTTGATCCTTTGGCCTGGCTTCATAAACTCTGTGGGAAAGAAAAGTCCTGAGCCTATAGCTTCCCTTTAAGTAGACAGTTAAACTATCTTCAGGCAGCTAGGGTTTTAGGAAGAGCAGCAGACAGAAAGACCTGAATCCAAGAATCTAAGGAACTTTCTTTTTCCTTGCCTGAAAGGCCCGAATAGAGGCACAGTCTCCCCAATCCTTAAAGTAGAAGGGCTTCTATCTGTCCATAGTGAGTCATCCCCCTTCTGTTATGCCCAAAGCTGCATTCCGATCCCAGGGGTGCCCCACACCTGACTATATCCACTGATTTAGCAGACATTCCCTGAGGAGACGACTGAGCTGAGGACTCCATACACTTCTGGTCTTCTGCACCTCACATGAAAAGAGCTGGACCACTATGAGACTTATTTTCTATTTGAGTATCCTTGCTGGTATGTATCCCAGATCTTCAGTATCCTAATCAGGCAGAGGTTAATACAGGACAGGGTGAGACACAGAGGGTATGTGTGAAAGGTATAGGAAAAGTCAAGAAGAGTGTCTGAGAATTGGGTCCCTTGGACCCTCCTCTTTGATGCTACCCAAGGTTCTCAGGACAGATTGAGCCCACCTTTCAAACGCTAAGATGTGAAGTAGGTCATGATACACAATTAGTTTGATAATCCTTAATGGCAAGTATTCTCCTCTGGTTATTCCAAAATATGTCTCATAACGGATCATAAAGACACTCATGATCTATGATATTCCCTCTTTTGAAAACTTCAGAATACTGAGGATAGATACGATGGGGACAAGAGGTCTAATACCAGGGCACTACCTTCTGTAGACCCTTCCTCTCAGGAAGTTCTGATTGCAAAATTTGCTAGTGAGGTCTTTACCACCACTCCTAATCAGGATCACAGAAATTCTGCACGAGAATGGAATATTAACAGCTGTCAGAGAAAAGAAACAGATCACCAATAAAAGAAAACCCATCAAAATCCCTACAGACTTCTTGACACAAACCATCAAATCAAGAAGAGCTTGATTTACTGCCCCAGTTGCACCACATTTAGCTGTGTGCTATTGGCAAGTTAATTAGTTCATCTGTACTTCCATTCTTCAGTCAAATGGTGGCATATTTTTGCCTGTATTATTCAGTCATAGTGAAAACTAAATCCATGTAAAGCACCTAGACTAGTGCCAGCAAGCAGCTCAATATCATTCATCTTTATTAGTAATTCATCATTTTTTCCTTGAAGTTTCTAAGAATGCTCAGAAAAGGATGGGGTGAGGTTCAAGACCAGCTTGGGAAGATCAACAGAAGTACTGAACACAGTCAAAACAAGAACAGTACTTTATTTCTGATCAGAATTAGTCTTCCTCTCCCTTAGTCTTTAGATTAAAAAAATTTTTCATCTATAAAACATTATGTTTATTCTATGAATTTTTAAAATAGAAAAAATACATCATTCATAATCCCACCAATGCTAATATTTTATTAAAAATTGTATGTTCTGTGAACTTTTAAAGTAGAAGAAAATATGTATCATTCATAATCAATATATGTTAGAATTTTGTTCTAATTGACTCCCAGACTTAGTTTTTTGTATTTAAAGTTTGTCTATTATTATTTTTGAACAATTAAATTACATTATATATAACTTCATTTTTTAAATTATTTTTAACTGAAAGAAATGTGACTAGCTGGTGATTTAGCTAAGCAGTGTAAGAGTCTCAGTATAGTCTTCATACAACAAATATTATTTAAACCAAAAATGATTATTATAAATTTTAGATATAATGTTATATCAATTTTATTTACATTTTTGTCAGAAAAATATCAAATATATTCACAGTTCCAGGCCAATTACTACTTTAAATTCATCTCCTGAATTGGGACAGTATGTCCTCATTTGTTCTAACATTTATATATTAAGAGTACTAACTTATTTTTTTCAGGGACATCTTTCTTTGCTCACTCATCTGAGCAGAAAGAAGACCCTGCTCCCTATTTGGCATACCTCAAGTCTCACTTCAACCCCTGTGTGGGTGTCCTCATCAAAACCAGCTGGGTGCTGGCCCCAGCTCACTGCTACTTACCGTGAGTATTAGGCATCCTCAGTGACTGAAAACAGGGACTCCTCACTCTAAATTTGTGATTCTCAAGTAGGGAAAACTTTCCCCAGGGTACATTTAGTAATGTCTGAAGGTATTTTTTCTTGTTGTTACCATAATCAGGCAATGGCAATAGTGACCTCTAGTGGGTAGAGGCTGGTGCAAGGAGCCTGTTAAAGGAGCCTAGAGTGCAAAACATAGTCCACCTAAAAACCTGTCCAGCCTGGTTGATGAGTGACTCAGTCACCTAAGAGGTGCTTTGCTATATGTTATGTCTTTTCATTCTCTCATCAGTTTTTTCAAGAATTTTTACTGTATGAATTTTATCAATTAAGAATCCAGCAGGTAACTGACAACACACTCATATTGGTAAATTGACGAGATTTTAAAAGAAATTAATTGTAAGTATAGAGACATCATTTGTAAAACACAAGGAAGAGTTCTGTACCCCCGGGTTAGTATTAGGAAAATGCAGTGACCACCACTATACCTAGCAAGCAAGGAGGAAGAGATTTCAGAAGAAGAGAGAGAGAGAGAAGACAAAAGAGGGGAAAGGAGGGGAGGAGAAGAGAGAAGGAATGGGAGAGGAGAGAAGAGAGTGGCAGAGGAGAGGACTAACTAATGGGAATGATACAGCCAATCCAAGACTGCAGGGATGGAACTGGGAGGATAAATACTGTAACTTCACCCTTCTCCTTCCAATTATCTTTGGTTCTTCCTGTAACCAAAAATCTAATCAGAAGCACAAGACAAGAAGATACATTGATTTAATCCATGTAACCTTCTAAAAGGGCAGATCAGGGTAGAGGAGGGTTGTCTATAAATTCAGTGAAGTTAACAGAAGATACATAATACTCAGCTCATTCCATTTGTCTGTCTCCACCAAAACAAAAACTGATGAAAGAAAGCTGGAGACAGTGGAAAATTAAATTTCCTTGATGTATGACATTTTCCTTTATACCACACTAAGGACACCATATTAAAACAGTAGTCAAGGCTTCCACTATTTACTATTCAATCATGGATAAATTACTAAGTGCCTCCACTACTTCATTTGTAAAACAGAGATAAACATAGGGTCCACTGCCCAGAGTTAGTTAAAGTACGTATGTCACAGTACCTGGCACATTGTAACAGTCAATAATGACAATGATAGTGATTACATCTAACTCCTTCTCCCTTCAGAAATCTGAAAGTGATGCTGGGAAATTTCAAGAGCAGAGTCAGAGATGGAACAGAGCAGACAATTAACCCCATCCAGATCATTCGCTACTGGAAGTATAATGACAGTGACCCACAGGATGACATCATGCTCATTAAACTGGATAGACCAGCCATACTCAACCGCAAAGTCCAGCTCCTTCCCCCTGCTACAAGGAATGTCTCGCCAGGCACCATCTGTACACTCTCAGGTTTAGACTGGAGCCAGAAAAACTCCGGTGAGTGTACCTCCCATGGCAAATTAAAGCCATCCATCAGTTACCCTTGAAAAGGAGCACTGATGTCCTCAGGTCTGTGAAGACAAGAGGACAAGAAAATGGATGATGAATCCAGAGAGAAACTACAGAAATGATCTGGCAAAAAGAGACTTGCCCAGAAGTCCAAAGCTCCTCCATCCCCAAGGTGCCTAACGTCCCACTCCCTCTTCAAGGGTTTGGCAGCTGGAGCCATCAGCTACCTGACTCTGCACAAGGCTACAAAATTTCTGTCAGTCAGTCACAGTTTGTATTAATGCCGTCTCTTTAACATAAATGCTCATTTCACATGTAAGAGACATCTGTGAGAACCTGAGTCAGGACACTTCTTTCATCCAGGGCTAGACACAGAACAGAAAAAACATTCTTCATAAAGACACATAAAAACTATTTTAAAATCCTTAGGATTAACTCTCATAATTATGTTCATTTATTTCTTCCCTTTTTCTGATTCCTTATTTTCCTCATATACACACAAAAGGTATCAGTTGAAAGAGAAGCAAGTTAAGTCACTGTGAGTATAATATTTTCTTTTATCCTACATTCCCTCAGGCAGACATCCTGACTTACGGCAGAATTTGCAGGGCCCAGTGATGACTGATAAAGAGTGCCAGGAAACTGAACAAGGAAGGAACCACAGGAACTCTTTCTGTGTTAAATTTGTGAAAGTATTCAACCGAATCTTTGGGGTAATCTTTTCTCTATATTCGGTTTTCCTTTACTTGTATCCAATTAACTACTAAGAATAGTATAAATTTTTTTAACTTAATATTCTTGAGAATTTGATAAGACCCTTGGGAAGACACCTTTATTTCTCTAACCATGGGTGGAGTCTCCTTACAAAGAATCCATATTCATTAAAGAGCTTCATACAGTATCTCTTATCATTAATATTTTGCTAGATGTTCATTCTCATAGGTATAAAATAATTTTAGAAATTAAAACAGGATTTGCTTTTTAAAAAATTATAAATTTTTCACAAATTGAAACTACATTTGCCAGTTCAAATAAATGTGGTTTGACTCACTTGTATATGCTATCAACAGAGGCTAATTCTCTGACATTCAGAGTCATACAAGACCAGTTATAGCAAAACTAGAAAATGAACCCAAAATTTATGATATCAATTCTCTTGGTAGGGTTCGCCTAAATTGGAGATTAGAGCAAGTTCCGTGAGTTCTGACCGTCTTTCTTTCTCTCTGATCTTTGATAGGAGGTGGCTGTTGCTGCTGTCATCTGCAATAAAAAGCTCCAGGGGATAGAGGTTGGACGCTTCATGGGAGGGGATGTTGGCATTTACACCAATGTTTACAAATACATATCCTGGATAGAGGATGTCACTAAGGACAAGAAAAAATAATACCCTGCATCTCCTTGTACATCCTACTGTGTATCGCTGACTATACAGGCCTACAGTCTCTCTAAGACTGAAATAAAACCTCCAGAGAGATACTCTGGGATGTAGCACACTGGGATGTAGCACTCTGTCTTCTAGTGTCTCTTGCCCACACCCTACAATAATATAAAGAAATGGTCAACTAATACACTCTACTGGGTTACATCTATACTTCATGTATTGTTCATATCTTCTGAACTTATCTTTTATCTCCCTTTACAAATGAGAAAATTGAATCTAAGATGTTACCCTTTGCTGGTAGATATCACAGTCTGGAATAGAACCTCAAAATATCAGATTCAAAATTCTATGCTCTTAGCTACAATATTATGAGGAAGTCCATGACATCACAGGAGATATTGGCTTCTACTTGCCTGCCAACTCTCTTATTCAAAGGACTTCAAGTTTTCACATAAGGTTAAATTCTATTAAGATCAATCATGCTTCATTTCTGGACTGTAATTATTACAGCATCCACATAAAGAGTCAGAGAAAGAACAGCAATTAAAAATTGAAACTAAAAGAAGAAGGGAGGCAGACAGGCATAAATTTGGCATTTTTCATCAAAGAATTTCTATTCCACTTAGGAACATAGATTAACATATGTGAAATATGGAAAATAAAAGTAAGACATTACAAGGAGTACAGAAATTAGGGGAAAATGATCAAAAACAAATGGAATTCAGGAAGCTATTCATCAGGGAGTTTCAGTTGAAACTTAAAAGGACAGATCTAATTTAAGTAAAAACAGAAACTGAATTGCAAAAGAACAATGTGAGCAAAGGCATAATAATATGTATGTTTAAAAACACAAAGGAATAATATTCCATTTCATAAAAATACCACATCTTTATCCATTCTGCAGTTGATAGACCTTTTGGTTGTTTGCAAGATTTAGCTGTTACAAAGTGTGCTGCTGTAAACACGGGTACACATACATCACTGTGGCATGACATTTTCAATTTCAATGGGAAATGCCCAGAAGAGGAATAGCTGGATTGAATGAGGCTTCCAATCCTAGTTTTTCAAAGAATCTCCACAGTGATTTCCATAGTGGCCGCACCAGTCTACACTCCTACCAGCAGTGGAGAAGTGTTTCTTCTTTCTACAGCCCTGCCAACACTTGTTATCGACTGATTTCTTGATGGCTTTTATAGGTAAGCGGAAACAACTTGAGACTACACACATACATGAAATAAATCGAACTCATGTTTATAAATATTTTATTGTCTCCCTATGTAGAAAATAATAAAAACTGAAAATAAGATCCAAAATGTACAATAGATATTGTAATAATGAAAGAGAAAGAAAGTGCTCAAAGGGAAAGGACAACTGGGATAGAGGAAAGGAGAAATGGAAGAAAGGAAAAGATTATATAATCTTTTATTGTATAATTATAATAAACATATAAAATAAATATATACATTAATTATATATGTAAGTATACATATATAATTATATGTGTATATACATGTAAGATAGATCATTGTACTCCTAATCTCTTAGTTTATCAGAAAGAAGTTTGTGCTGTCATTGTTTGATTGATCATTTTTTATGCCTAGATCTTATAACCTGAGTAACTACTTCTAAGATAACAATATGCAACATATTAACTAGTATTGATTTCTTACTGCTTTTTTAAAATTCTGAATTATTTCTAGCCTTTTTTGTGTCTTGCTTTTTAAAATAAAAAACAAGGAAAATCACCCTAATAAAAATTGAATTTTAAACAACACAAGATAGATAGGGAAAAATATGAACTTTGAGATTTTACAGAAAAGCAAAATTTAAATTCTTATTCTATCCATGCTAGCTATGATTTTAAACAAATTATATACCTTTTCTGAATCTATTTTCCGATATGTAAAGGAAGCTAGATCATCAAAGTTAAAGGATAGTTTTAAAGACTTAAAATTGTAAACATGTGAAGTACCTTAGCACAATGCTTCCCTGGTGCAAGAGTAGTACTAAATAAATTAGAACTTCCTACGTGTTAGAAAATACTAGTAAATAAGTTTAGGCAGGTAGGGAAGAATTAGATTCCAAACACTCCCTAAAACTCAAGGATCTAGGAAGAGATGGAAAAGGAACTTTTAATTTTTTAAGAGAAAAAAATAAAATTTCAAAATGGAATAGTGTAGAATAACAATAGATGATACATTGAATATTGTTACCTTTAGATTGGTTGCTCTGAGTACAGGATATGGGTGTTTAACTGTCCAAACAGTATTAGTGCATGAGCATTTAATTGTTCAAACAGTATTAACACAAACCTTTCTTTTCATTGAACAAAGAGAAATTAGTAATGACTATATTAATTATCTTATTAAAAATGGAAATTACAAGACAGTGTCATCAACTATTAATCAAATCCAAAAAGGGGATTGGAAACTCTAGAACAAGGTGAGGATGTCATCTAGATCCAAGGAAGACAGTAACTCAGGGCTGCAGCAGGCTGGAGATAGAGGTGGTAGGGATGAGGCAAAAGGTGAAAACTGGGCCTTGTACAGACCACAGTCCAAAGGAAGCAGGAAAGCAACTGTCAACCCTCTGGTTCAGAAGTTGGGAAAGCACTGCAGTAAGTTAAAAGTTTGTGTCCCCTAAAATTCATATATTGAAGCTTAATTTTCAAAGCAATAGTATTTAGAGGTGAAGACTTCATAGGTAATTAGGTGAGAAGAATGGAGCCCCAATGACTGGGATGAGTGCCCCTATAAAGGAAGAGCTTCTTTTCTCCCTTGAAGCTGGTGAGGGTACAGAAAGAAGATAGAAGCAGGTCCTCACCAAACACCAATTCTTCTGGTACCTTAATCTTGAATTTCTCAGCTTTCAGAACTTCGAGCAATAACTTTCTGTTAATAAGCCACTCATTCTGTAGTATTACATTTTACCAGTTTGGGCACACTAAGAGAAATCCTTCTGTAGATCTCTCAACTCTCTAAGTTATAGAGGAATTCTGGATACCCAAGAGACTGGGACACATAGGACAAGAATGGATAAACACTCAGCAGGTGAAGATTCAAGACACAACTGTATACTATCTGTGGGTAACATATTCTAATCTCTTGGTTAAAATACAATATATATTTTAATGAGTTTTGTGGTAGGCAGAGTAATGGTCCCACAAAGATATCCATAATCAATCCTGTGAATATAATATAATCAGATGTGACTATAGTTAAATGGATCATGAGCTGGGAGATTATCCTGGATTACTTGACAGGACTAATTGTAATTATATGAGCTCTTAAAAGTATAAAAGAAATGAAAAATATTTGAATAAGAGATGCAGCAGCAATAACAAAAAAATCAGAAAAGATTCAAAGTATGAGAAGGACCTACCACTACAGCTTTGAAAATGGAGTAAGTGGCTAAAAAGTAAAAATATGAGTGGTCTCTAGCACTGGGAAGAACCCTTAGCTAGCAACTAGTAAGGAAATGAAGACTGAAATGTATGAATCTGTACTTAATTGAGCTAAATTCTGAAAGAGAAAGAAAATGGATTCTCCCCAGAAAGCACAACTCTGCTCGCTCGCCTCTCTGGTAAGCAGCCCTGGCTCCAGTGAGCAGTGGTGGCAAGCCAGGGAGAGAACCAGCCATCATCTCTGGCCATGATGGAACTTAGGGCACTGGGTAAGAAAGCAACACACGCCCTTCTTCCTGTTAGCAGCCATGAGCCTACCTGAGCCCAGGCTGAGAATCAAATATCTCACCCCCACCCCCAGTCCCCTGTTAGCAACTGGGAACCAGAGATCCAAGCATCTCTTGGGAGGATGATAGTATGCAATATAGCAAATATGAGGGATTTCCTTTTATCCTCTCTTTGAAGGCAAATATTGTTATCACTGTTTTGCTTTATTCTGATTAATTGTATTGCTCTACTCAATATTCTGTTTTGATAAGTTTTATAATGTTTTGTGTTTGGTTTGATTTTGCTATACCTGATTGAAAGGACAGCTATTGTGAAGATAAAGAGATATACTATGGTACCTACTACTGTTATCCCAGTATCCAGCTGTGAAGTTCTGTACCAGTTTCACTTGTCTTGATTGGCTTTGTTCTGTTGTTGTATTTTACCACCTTCAAAATAATAATTATTTTTTAAAAAAGAACAACTCTGCTGACACTTTGATTTTGTTTGTTTCTTTGTTTCTTTGTTTTAAACCCAGTAAAATCTTAGATGGACTTTGTACCTAGAGTACAGTAAACTTGTGTTGTTTTAAGACTTCTTGTAATAATTTGTTACAGCAGCCATAGAAACCTAATAAGCTTTTTAAATCCACAGATCTTCCTCCCTCCAAAAAAAGCCACTTGGTCTTTGTATTTGCAATTGTCATGAAAATAAATTCTAAATCTTTTATGATGGGATTTAAGTTTTCCACTCACCCTTCCCTTTTTTCAAAGATATTCAAGTTTTTTAGTGGCCTATACTTTATCCATTATTAATAATAAATAAATTTAAGCAATCTACAGCTAATACCAAGAATATCAATTGAGGCTAAGAACAATCTACAGCTAATACCAAGAATATCAATTAAGGCTAAGAACAGCCTTAATATCAATTAAGGCTAATAAAACTGATATACTTGTAGCTTGAATTTCAAGGAATCATATATTAATAAGAAATTGGTTTTTTACTTGTATTATTTTAACATCGACTACTTCCAATATAGATTTAGTACAATTTATTTATCTTTAAGATACAGAAATTTCTGAAAATATCTCAGCCAAAACTTATTGCCAAAAGTGAAATATTTTCAGTTTATAGGACAATTTGTCTACCACATATCTTGGAATTACTCATGGACATAAATTTTTGTCTAGGAATTCAGCTATGTTGATCATTGAGTACTGACATGGACTTTTTAATTTATAAAATTTAGTAACAAGTTGAAGAAATCGTCATCTGTTGTATATTCCAGTGCTCTACCTGAAGGTTCTAGCTAGATAGCAGTGTTCTGTGTTTTTCATCATTCTTTGTTTGTAGGTGGTTGTACCCAGTACCTCTACTCAGTCACCTTGTTGGAACTTCCCTCCTGATTACTTTTTTATATAGACATCACAGGAAGATGAAGTTTGGATTGCTGTGAAGTTCCTCCTTGACATGGGGAATGCCTTGGCTAGCCTTGTTTCCATCTCCAAACATTGCCCCTGGGAACTTACTACCGTCTCCATGTCTGCAATACTTTCTGCCACATAAATTTACCTCTTCTCTGCTCCAACTGTCATGAGTAATAATTACCAGAGCATTCTGTGGATGATGGTTTGTGCTTGGAAATTCTAGATACCATGACATGGGAGACAGATTAGGCCCTAAATTGAGTAACTAGAAAGACTAAAATTAACTTAAGTTTTAAATAAAAGTAATTAAAAAGTTGTTCTTTATTCTTGTTATTGCCTCTTTGACTTAAACAAAATGACAAGGTAGTATGAAAAACTAATGGAAACCAGAGCTATTGCTCTGCAAGCAGTGCAAAGTGCATTATTTTCATAAATTCTGGGAGTCAAAACAAGATTTTAATGTTTTGCATGATAAGTGTCATATTTTTCTAAATGTATGTAGATAAATAAGCCTTTCTTACCAAGGCAATGATTGTATCTCTCTATGATAAGTACAAAATAGTTATAATTTTAAAACAATGTATATTTAAAGAAAAAAGTTGGAACTGCTTATGCACTGATGGGTATTGTCTAGGTAGGCCTTTTTCATAATGAAATTAACTAAATGACCATCTCATGTCTCTGTGATATTTAGTTTCTCAACACCAGTAGCAAAGTACCTGTGAAAACCCTATTTTTATATTTCTGGAGATTTTTTTTCTCCAGAATAGTCCTTTGGAAACATATTTGCTGGCTACCATGGCTGATCTGTGGAAGTTCCACTTCCTATGCTACAGTAGGATGGGAAGGGAGACAGAGGCACTCATAGTTCAATCAAAAAGTGTTCAAGTGAACACTGTTTTTGGACAGGTTCAAGCTTCATGCAGGTTTTTTAGCCAGTCTCTTCTTTCTCCTCTTTCCTCTCTCCTCTCTTTCTCTCCTCCCTTTCTTTTCCTTCTGTCTCTCTCCTCTCTCCCTCCCCCCTTCCCTCTCTCTGTCTCTCTGTCTCTCTGTCTCTCTCTCTCTCTCTCTCTCTCTCTCTGATTCTCTTAGAGCTGCATGGAGACGATATTGTCTAGAAGTGGGGACTGTGCATTGTTTACCACTGTGTTCCTTGTGCCTTCTACATAATACATTGTCTATAAATCTTTTTTATGAAGGAATGGAAACTTAATTTACCAATCTAATTATGTTAGATTTAGGGATCAAGAGATGGGCAATGATCTTCCCATGACTTCCTGCAAAGTCCAGGAGGTGCTGGGGCCAAACTTCAGGGCTCCTGGCTCCTGATACAACTCTTTCTTCTACAACTACGTTGCCTTCCTTAGAAGCTAGCCTGGCCTTCCTATTTCTATCTGATACAATTACTCTTTCTCCACATTTTTCTTAGTAGTTTTCAGCTTGGTTTGAATTCTGTACTAGTTTACTATTTACTGTGTAGCATACAAACTTAGCAGGTCAATTTATTCCATCATAGTTTTGGTGGACCATTTTGGGCATAGGTTAAATGGGTTTTCAGTTCAAGGTGTCATAAGCTACAATAAAACTGTTGGCCAGAATTCATTCCTTTTTGGAGTTTGAAATCCTTTTCCAAATTCACATAGGTGCTAGCAAAATTCAGTTCCTTGCAGTTGTAGTACTGAGGTCTCCATATTGGCTACTGTCAACAGGTGGCCACTACCAGTGTCTGCCGACCTCCTAAAGTTTCCTCTTTGTCAAAACATGGCAGCTCCATTCAAAGCTAACAGGAGGATCCTGACCCCAGGAAAGCTCAAGTCCCTCTTTCAATGTCTTCAGCTCATTAACTCAGGGTCACCTAAGCTAGTCTTCCTTTTGATTAATTCAAAATTGACTAATCAGAGACCTTAATTATATCTACAAAAGCCCTTTGCAACATCGCATCTTATTCATAGTCCTACTTATGCCCACGGACTATTGAGGATATGTATGTATACAAGGAAGATAGAATCTTAAGAATCATATTCAGTTTACCACAAACATATCTGTATTATACTGCAACCCAAACAAGTTGGAGTCTGAAGGACAATAAATGAGTCACATTTATTGAATTTCTTAATAATTATACTTATCTATTAATCAATTATTTAAGCTCATCTCCTTTTTCTAAAACATGTGTGAGATACATACAAAGGCAAATTATGTGTAGAAAACTGACTATAAGGAGCAGATGGCTCCAAAGGTCATGGTTTATTATAATGGCCTTGCTCCTTCACTTTTCTTTTTATTGTTTGGCTTTTAAATGTTTCTGGTTTTTTTCCTTCCATTTAACTTTCTCCATTTCTCCCATTGATAAAATCTGATTTAAGGTTGCTTAATTTCCATGCTTATATGTTCAATCTTTTATGAAAATATTTATGGCACATGACCTCATATTTGGCTTTCTGTATAACCTGGATATGTTTTGATTTGATCCGTTTGATAGTTTTTGTTGTATTATCTGCTCATGTCTAGACTTTAGCCCATGGCCTTTGAAATGGCGACTCAGTGTTTTCGATACTGTTTCCAATTTCTGAACTAGTCTCAGGGTTCACTTATATAGATACAAGTACAGACATGATCATCATAACACCTTACTTTTCTGTTCCTGGTCATAGCTTTTCATTTTCTATTTGAGGATAGGTTACAGAAGGACAAGCCCAAATTCATATGCTGTGGCATGAAAATTATCCTGACTGTGGTATCACATCAGGGATTTGACCTAAGCCAGGAGCCATACATATTCATCAGCACAGAAACAGGATATTTCGTGGGACAAAAGTGACAGACTTTCTTCCCTAGCCTTGTTCCTTATTGCCCTAGGACTGATGATGCCAGTAGCAGTCATTAAATTTTTCATTGGCCTGGTTGGAAATGGAGTCCTTGTGGTCTGGAATTTCAAAGAATGGATCGGAAAAGTCAAGGGATTCTCATATAACCTCATTGTCCTAGTCTGGCTGGCTGCTGGTTTCTCTTGCAGTGGATCATGATGCTGGACATCATCCTGCTTCCATTTTTTCAGAACAACCATTGGCTTCGCTATCTCAGTATCTTTTGGGTGCTGGTTAGTCAATGTAGCTTATGGTTTGCTACTTTCCTCAGTGTCTTCTACTGTAAGAAGATCACGAACTTCACTCACCCTGCCTATTTGTGGCTGAAGCACAGGATCAAAATCTTTACTGTCTGGTGTCTTCTGGGATAATTTCTCATCTAATTATAGTCAACACTGGTTTAAATCCCTCCAGTTTTGCCCCTGGAAACAACAGCATTCTTTTCAAGCTGGCACGCTCGTTTAGTATTTCAGCTCACTGCAGTAAGTTGGTTTCTTTTCATGGTGTTTCTTGCTTCTTCTGGGGCATTGACTGTGTCTTTGTATAGACACCACAAGAAGATGAATGTCCATAAAGCTGGCAGGAGAGATGCTCAAGCACAGGCTCACATTATACTGCCCCGAGGTCCTTGGGCTGCTTCCTTACACTGCACTGCACTTGTGACTACCCACTTTGCCCTCACTTCCCAATATTCTGCTGATCTTACCAGGGCACTAATGTGTGAAACACTACTGCCTACCCATCTCTTCATTCTATCATATTGATTATGGGGATTCCTAGGGTGAAGCAGATTTTTCAGAGAATTCTGTTGAAGACATTGTGTGTTTGGAGATCCTGGGGCCCATGATCTAAGGTGAAAGATGTGGCCAAGACCCTCTTTAGAGATACTCTTTTGATAGCTATCTATAAGGAAAATGACTTTCACATCTTTTAAGATTTTTTTCAATTGTTTTTTGGTACAACCTAGATACACATAATGATCATATTCATCATTGGGAATTTGGACTTGTGCATGATATAAACCTGATTCTTCTTTTTATCTCAATCTTCTCCCCTCCCTTCAACCTCTCTTCCCCTCCCTATTTACAAAGCTTTGTTTACATTTTATCCACTTTTTATCGTTTTGTTTTTCTTTTGTCTTCCTTTCTTCTCCATTCTCCTTCCCAAGTTCCTCTTTTAAAAAAAAAGTTTCTTCCTATTTCACAATATCTATTGTACATTTTGGTCCTTATTTACTCTTTCACTTTCTCACACCAGGGAGAAAAAACGATATTTACACACATGTCTGATTTATTTCACCTAATATTTTTCTTCTTGATACCAATTCAGTGAATTTTGGGCAACAAGAAATACAGAATAAAACCAATATTATTTGTGTTTTTTCAATGCAAAGTGAATTTTAATATGTTACAGAAATAAAGGCAGAGGCTTATATTTTAGAAGAGATATATGTTGTGCTTTCCTATTATAGAAAAAGACCAGGAGTAATATAATGCTCATTAATTTTTTTTTTACTTTTTCATTTTTATCGGTACCGGGGATCGAACTCACGACCGCCTGCTTGCAAGGCAGGTGCTTATGCCGCTGAGCTAAACCTCCAGCCCCAATGCTCATTAATTTTTAAGAAATTTCATTTATCAATAATAGTCATTTTGGATAAGCTTTTTAAAAATCAAATTTCCCACATCTGCTCTGTAGTGGGCCTACCTATATGAATGAAGAATGAAACATCTTTGAGCCCTAGATTTATCTTTCAGGGGAAAAGTCAGTTTGCTGCCATCCTTGATATTAAGCTCCAGTGCCCAGAATTAAGACTGAGACAAAATGCGTATTACAGGCCCTTGCCTCTGCTCTCAGAAAGAACACTGCAGCCAGGTGTGGTGCTTGCCTGTAATTCCAACCCTATGGGAGCCTAGAACAGCAGAATTGCAAGTTCTAGTTCAGCAAAAACAAGTTCCTTCTCAAAATAAAAACATAATAAAAGGGCTGAAGATACAAGCCTGGGTTTAATCCCCAGTACTGCCAAACAAACCAACACTTCTTGTGAAAAGATCATCCTTATTCTTCTTGGTTATTTAGCTATACTGATTGTCCTCTCTGGCCTCTCCAAAGCCACAGTCAAGAGTTTTATGTGCCAGGTCTTTGAAACTGAAGGGAGATCATCTAGCATGTCAAATCCATGGTAGCAGAGACTGTTTTTATTCTTTGATATATTCTGGATGACTAGAATATTTCTTTACCCATAACAGACACCAGAAAAATGAGTATTATAAAAATTGTTTAGTTGTGCTAACTAGTCTTACAACTCTTCTTTGTGTTGTAAAGAAGCCAAGGCCCAGACATGGGTAGTGCCTTGCCCAGGATCACACAGAGCTCTTGTGGCAGTGCTAAGGCCATTGCTATTTCCTGAGTTCCTGACTTCAAGCTACCTTGCAACATTCCAGCTTTGCCCTTCCTTCCTTTGAATTCTACCCCTTTCTATGCATTTATTCAGCATTGAACATATTCACTTTGGTCCTGTTCTAGGGTGTCTAGAATCCTCAGGATATTTTTCCATTTCTTGTCAAGCATGTGAATAATCTGCTTTCATGAGTCTACTCTCTGTATCACATATCATTTTCTTGCTTAAAGTGTGAATTGATGTGCATGATAGGCACATGTGGATTCCAGATGTCATCCAGGGGACTGGCCCTGTTGTGTCACTGAGAATTATATAAAGTCAAGTATCATCTTTCATGTTCTGGGGATGGTAATATCCACTCATTTTAGATAAAAAAAAAATGATTCTTCTTGGTTATATTTTTATAGTAGGGTGAATTTCCATTGCAGCATTACTATTTTATACAGGTGTACTTTGTTACCAATCATAATTAATGGTCATAACAGCACCTAACACTATTTAAATTTTATACTGGGCTTTATATTTTATGAAGAGTTTTTATATGTAGTCTCTTATCTCAGTCAGTTTTGATAGCACCTCTATGCAGTTAGAAATAATTTTCTCAAATCAAGTGGCAAATGAGATAAATAGAGCAATCCACTTTTTGTATTTCAAGTTTTGTGGTCTTTCCAGTAAACCTTAAGTAGTGCATTGTCATACCTGCAAGACTTCACACTAGTATTGGCCTGTGAAATGCTTAAATTTACGAGTATTTTTAAGCACATGAAATGATAACTAATTTTTCAAATTTGGTATTGTTGATGTGCTACATGCTAAAATTCCAAATCATGCCAGATCAAAATCTTTAAGATTTGCTTCTCTTAGAGATATAATAGCTAAGGTATGGTGCTAACCCAACCCAGTTTCTATTAATTGATGAACACAAAGAAAATGTAACATAAATACATGCTAAGCCATATTATTCAGCTTTTTAGCTTTGATTTTGTTAATTTTTTGAGACAGAGTCTTGCTATGTAGTTTATGCTGAACTTGAACTCATTATCCTCTTCAGTGCTGCAATTACAGGAATATGCTACCTTACCTGGTTCAGGTTTTAAAAAAGGGAAATCCTATCAGTTTTGAAAAGAAGGATGAACATAGATGATATTATGCTAAAAAAAAATAGGCTAGGTGCAAAAGACAACTACTGCAAAATTTTACTGATACATGGAATCTGTAAAAGCCAAATTCATGAAGCAAAGTAGAGCTGTGGTAAGGGGTAAGGGAGGAAATAGGGAGATATTCACCAAAGGCTACAAAGTTTTAATTAAACAAGATGAATAGGTTCTAGAGATCTAATGTATCAGATAGTGACTATAATTAATAATACTATGATACACACTTAAAATTTGATAAGAAAATAGATCTTAAATGTTCTGAAGGAACTATGTCAGTTATCAAATATAACAATTTACTTGATTGTAGTGCTAATTTCATGATGCATGCATATATCATGGCATCACACTACACTGTAAATACATTTTATCTGTTACTTATACATCAATAAAGCTGAAAAAAATCTTGCATTTTCCTAGGCACCATCTGGGGTTCAGTTTCCTTCTAAATGATTTTGCATATGACAGGTGTGAGACTACTTTGTATTTTAGCCAAGAAAACAAATCTGGAGGCAAATCTGTATTTTGATTGATTCCTATGTAATTAAATCTTTTACATTTTGCATTCAGAGTTGCAGCTGGATCCATGTATATGTTTGTGTGTACTTGTATATAGCTATTAATAACATTCCTCTCAGTTATGTTATACTCTGTGATAGTGTAGTATGGAGGAAACTCCAAATATTAGAAATGTGACATGTCAACATAACTAAAAATGTTCAAAACAATATAGGAAAGTTGAAAATGAACAGCAACCAGGTATAGTGGCCTCCCGAGTACATCCCAGCACTCAGGAGGCCAAGGCAGGAGGACTGCCATGAGTTCGAGGTCAGCCAGCACTATGTAGTGAGACTCTCTCAAAAAACAACACAAACAAACAAAATAAAATAGCAGGAACACATTCACCTCCTCACTACCTAGACAGAATCATCCATCTTTCATCATTTTGCTTATTCTGATGGTTATTTTCACAAATTAAATAACAAAAATTTTTTTCTTACCTGTTTAATCAATTTTGAATAATGTTTGAATCTCATTTATAAGTTTAAGTATTATCTCATTTTACCCTATATCCATTCCCTTTTATATTTAAATTTATTTTTTTTTTCATTTAAGGATTATGTGTTCAACTCTATTTTGTGAGCCATGACTTGTGACACTATCTACAGAATCCTAACCTTATAATTAGGGTTCCAGTTCTCTTGTCCCAAAGAATTTTAAATAAGAAGAAAAAATTTGGAAGGTCTGAACTTCATAATTTTAAAACTTAGTACATAGTTATAATAATTAGGACAGTGCGGTACTGGCATAAAGGCAAACATATGAATCAATAAAATAGAAGACTACAGAAGTCTCATATTTATGGTCACATTATTTTAGTCAAGAATGCCAAGACAATTCAGTGGGCAAATAAGGGGTTTTCTTTTCAGCAATTACGTTTGAACAACTGTATATTCACATGAAAAAGAATAATGTTGAATTCCTTCCTACACTATATACAAAACTGGATAAAAATGGATGATAGATCACAGTGTAATATTTAAACATACACAATTTTTACAAGAAAACTTACTAGAATAAATCTTTGTGACCTAAGTTAGTCAATAATTTGTTGGATACAACATTAAAAGCATTAACAACTAAACAGATAAATTCAACTTTATCAATTAAAAAAAAACTTCAAAGGATATTATCAAAAGACTGAAATTACATTCTAGTTTGTCTACAAGGACAAGATGTTGAAAAATAATGTTAGGTAAGTAATTTGTATTCAGGATATATTAAGAACTCTTAGCAACCTTAATAGCAAAAAGATAAGCAATCCAATTAAGAAATGGCCAGTTTTTAAACAGGTATTTTCCAAAGAAGATATACATATTGCTGATAATCACTTGAAAAATGATCAACATCCACAGTCATTAAGGAAATACAAGTCAAAATAATGAAATTTAAAAAATAATACTTAAAAAGATTTGAAGAACTGGAAACTCTCATTCATTATTGGTGCAATTTGGAAATATAAATTGGTGCAATTTGGAAAATAATTTGGCAATGCATCAGAATATTAAATACAAAGTTAGCACATGACCTACCAATTCCAATTATAGGTATATACTCAAGAGCAATGAAGATATATATCCACAAAAAGACCTCTGAATGAATGTTCATGGCAACATTATTCATAGTAATACCACATGGAAATAAGAAGAATGTCCCTCACCAATGAGGGACAAACAAA
This sequence comes from Cavia porcellus, assembly GCF_034190915.1. Lineage (NCBI taxonomy): Eukaryota > Metazoa > Chordata > Mammalia > Rodentia > Caviidae > Cavia > Cavia porcellus. Next base: position 48,862,670 of record NW_026947489.1, on the reverse strand, counting down.
ATGTTATATCCATACAACGGAGTATTATTCAGCCATAAAACAGAAATGAAGCACTGATATATGCTCTAAAATAGGTGACAATATTAAGCTAAGTAATGAAATATATAATAAAAGATTCCATAATATACTATTTCATTTGCATAAAAGCTCTAGAATAGGTAGGTAAATCCATAGAGACAGATAGCAGCTCAGTTGATTGCTAGGGGCTGAAAAATGACAGGAATGGGTAGTTATTGTTCATGGATATAGCATTTCTTGTAGTGTAATGAACATATTCTAAAATTAATGATTATCCTTGTACAACTCTGGGAACTTACAAAATACACTGAATTGTACACTTTAAGATGGTGACTTTTATGTTACATGAATTATATCCAAATAAAGATGTTATTAAAAGCTACACATTTATCTGAAAAATAAGAAAAATTATTTCATAGTTACTTCTCATTTGTGGTAACTTTTTTTAAAAGAATGTCAAAAACTTCCTTAAGTTGATAAAGCACAAAAAAATTATGAAATTACTCTGAGTTGAGGAAACAAAAGAAAATTTTCCTTTAAACTTTGGAATAAAATGAATGCCTACCTATCGTCATTACTACATAACATTGTACTGTAGGTGACAGGAAATAAGATTAGAATAAGAAAGTAAAGCCATAAAAATTGGAAAAGAAGAAACAAATCAATCATTATTTTAAAAAGATATGGTTGTTCACGTGGACAATCCTTCAAATTTAAAAATCAGTAGGAGATAAATTAATTTAGAAAAATAGCTGGAAGCTGGGGATTTAGTTCAGTAGCACAAGTGCCTGTGTGGCAAGCATAAGACCATGCGTTCCATCCTTGATACAAAACAAAACAATAACAAACAAACAAAAGTTGGAAATAAGCTTAATGGATAAAAGTTAAAATTATCTATATATACCAGTATAAAACAGTTAATAAGTTTTAAAATACTTTTTTCTCTCTAGCTCCCATTAGCATTCTATGAAGTTCTGGGAATAGTTTAGATAGTATCTTGGCTGCATGTGAGAATCACTTTGATAAATTCAAAACGTATCTTAATGTCCAAGTCATGCCCAAGACCAGTTAAAATCAGTGTCCTGGTATCAGACTCAGACAGTTTTTTAAAGCTTCCTCGGTAATTTCAGTGTCTACCAAAGGTTATGAATAATTAAATATTAATCTCATTGAAGTTTTCCTGATATATACTAGATTTAATTAGCACAGTATCATGTTTAGATGAACTTATATTTTGTATAAGGTAAAAGATTACTTTTACAAAAACAGATATCAAAGGTTTGGGCTTCTTTTCTTTTAATAAAGTCTTTAATTCAGTACTCCCAAATGTTTCAAGAAACTAGAAAAAGGGTTGAAGGAAGCATCTGATTACAGCACCGCTCACTCCAAAGTCTCTAACTCTGTATCAATTGACTTTGGGTCTTTCCAATATCCACCTGCCAACCCAAATCATTCTTTCTGAGGTCCATGTGCTGGATGTTTCTAGGCAGACCCATTTCCCTGAATCTCTTCCTTGCCTCTCTTTGATGGCCCTAACATCACCTTCTCATACATGGGAGCCACATTTTATCACGCGTTATTACACTTTCTCATAAATATATCCTTTAGCCTCATTTTCTTTGTGGTATTATCAGTTTCCCATACTACTTGCAATATCTCTAGGAGACAGGCCCCACCTTCTGATTATCTTCCAACTCCATTTTCTACATTACATTCCTAGAATTCTCCAAGAAACTTTTTTTTTTTTGTCTTTTTCGTTTTTTATCGGTACCAGGGATCGAACTCACGACTGCCTGCTTGCAAGGCAGGTGCTTATGCCGCTGAGCTAAGTCCCCAGCCCCAAGAAACCTCTTAAAACCTGCTCAAATTTTGGAGATCCTTGTCAAAAGAATAACACTAAAATATCATCCACGTATTCACAATTCCACTTTATTTTTTATTTTATGGCACTTATCTGTCATCATGTATAGTTTATTTTTTTGTTAAGTACCTGTCACCTTAAACTAACACATATGCTCCAAAAAGACAGTTGTTTGTTTGTTTGTTTGTTTTGGTCTGTGTTTTCCTCCTGTAATTTCAGCATTTAGAAGAGTACTTACTTATGTAGTCAGCTTTCTATGATTTTGACTAAATATCTGACATACATAACTTCAAAGGAGGAATGATTTATTTTGGCTCATGGTTTCAGTTCATAATCAGCAGGATCCAATGCTTTCTGGCCTGTTTTGAGGCTGAAACATCACAGTGGAAAAGTACTTCATGATAGCCAGAAAACAGAGAGAGAAAGGGAAAAACCAGAGAGAAAGGGACTGGACACTCTGGTGACCTACTTCCTCTAAAGAGGCCTTACCTCCTAACACCTCGTTCAGCTAATACAGCCATCAAGAGTTTAATCCACTTGGGATTTAGCTCAGCGGCGTAAGTGCCTGCCTTGCAAGCAGGCAGTCCTGAGTTCGATCCCTGGTACCGAAAAAGATTAAAAAAAGAGTTTAATCCACTTCATGAGTTTAGGACCTTCGTGATTCAGTCACGAAGAGCCCACAAGGCTCCTCAGCTAGCAATCAAGCTTTCATTATAATCCTTTTAGGGGACATTCTGGACTCCAATTTTAACAGTATTGTTGAATGAATAGCTATCCTTACACACAAAAATAGAACCATAACAAATACTATTTTATAAACTAAATTTTGCACTTATACTTTTGATACCATTACTCTGTTTCTTCTACTATACCATTTTAAATGCCACATTTTACATTATTGCATTTGAATATACTGTTTTTAAAAAATAAAACAACACTATGCTTAGACATTTTTATTGCTCTTCCATATCCAATTTTTGTTTATTGCAGGAATACAGTAAAACTTCTTGTAAAATTCTAGAATCAGGTTAGTATGCAAAATTCTAACTGGGAAATTTTCATAGAAGATGAACATGCATTTCCTCCAGAAGTAAAGGCCCCCGTTTTAAATAGGGTAGTCAGGCAAGACTTTACTGAGAAAATTATATTTAAACAGGATTTTAGAAGATGCAGATAACAGCTATCTTTGAAAAGTGAAAGATTTTAGGAAGTAAAGGTGATAGTCCTGCAGATATCTCAGGAAAGTGCAAAAGTTTTGAGACATGAGTGTCTAATGTGTCCAGGAAGGACAAGGAGGCTAGTGTGGATGAACTGGAGGGAGCAATGGGAAATGAAGCAACCAGAGCAGTGGGATCTACTTTTTTTTACTGACCTTGTAGACCTTTGTAGATATTTTATCCTTCAATCTGAGCAAAACAGGGGAAAATTTGAGGGTTTTCAGTGAAGGCAAATTACAAGACTTGCTTTACATGTTTAAAAATCGTTTTGGTCATCATATTGCAAACAAGTTAAAATTTAACAAGGACAGACAGAAAGAAGGGAGAGGATATGGCAAAGATCCAGATGAGAGTAACAGTTTCTTGCTAAGGTGGTCTTTCCTTCTGTCATCTAGAACTTTATGGTCTTTTTCCTCTTACCTCATAATATACATTTTTTCACACTCCTTTGCTGATTCTACCACATCTCTCCAACTTCAAGACTAGTTTCCCAATTTTTAGTCTTAGACCTCTCTTTCTTCTCTGTACCTACTCCTTAGTGATTTCTACCACATTATAGTTTCAAATGTCATAATATGAAGGTTCTTCAAATAACTAGAAATATTTTCATAATCCAGTTATCCCACTTCTGAGTATACAGCCAAAGAAAATTAACACAGTGTATCAGAGATATCTGCACTTTGAAGTTTATGGTAGCACTATTCACAATGGCCCAAGCATGGAATCAATGAAGGAACACATAGATGAATAAAGAAAACATACATACACTTGTAAATTTTAGACATAAAAAAGGATGAAATCAGAATTATCAATTTCATGGTAGAATATTTTACTTCTCAGATTTAGTCACTGTCCTTTGGAAATCCATTCCCTTTGCCAGAACAGAAGAAATGATTTTGAAGGTAGCAGTCCCAGCGTGCATTTTTATGAAACTGGCCTGGAACCTGAGACCAGGTGGAGAAACATAGTTACAAACTGACTTTGCAAAGAAGGAAACTAAAGTCCAGAGTCCCAGTAGCACCATCTCTTAAAACTCATTGTTGTAGTCAGGGGTTGTACACAGAGAACAATTAGATTCAAGGCATAAAGTTTATAATATTTTTATAATGGTCAATGGAAGTTAACACAGGAAAATGCAGGAAATCTATCCACAACACCAAAGACATAGATTATTTAGTCAAGAGTCTAAACCCCACAGCAATGTCCCAAATGAGTCCAGATAAAAATCCAGAGCTCAGGACAATGCCTCCCACGAGTCCAACTAGAAGTCCAGAGCCCACAAGAAGGACTCACGCCAGTCTCTTTTACGGATCCATTCTGGGAAGACCCAAGGGTCAGTGGTGGAAGCCAAAAAGTCTGTCAGCAGGATGAAGGAGCTGTGCAAGTGGGATGAGGGTTCTACGCTGGAGCCGAGAAGTCACACTCACAACAAAGACCAGAGCTATCCTGAAAGGCACCACAGCCTTCCGCAGCGACACAGAGGCCCCGAGCTCCTCCAACGACAAGCACAGTCGGGTACATGCCAGGAAACAGCATGACGAGTTCGTCCTGGAGACCAAGCAGCACAGGTCTTCCCCTCCGGAGCCAGGAAGCAATGCTCGATGTGAGGACCCAAGCTTCTCCAGGAGAACCAACAACTCACACAACAACTCATAGTCTCAATCCTCCACATTGCCCTTCTCCACCTATTTATCCTGGCAGTTTTCCTCAGGTGGAGCATCTTAGCTCAATGCCATGCTGATGTAATCCAGCTGGCGTTAAGCTGACCACCAGTTCTCAATCCACAACACTCATATTCATCATATAATTCCACAAAATCTAAATACAAAATTGACAGGATTGGAACAGTGGCAAAAGCACACACCTCATGTTACAAGGGAAAGTACAACATTACCAAGTATTTGGCAAATATGTACTAAATGACTGCCCTGCATCAGTCCCCTGTTCCAGACTTTTAGACTATAGCTTTGAGGAGCCAAGGGCCTGCTATCATTTGGAGGCAGAGGAGATACAAGTAAAAGTTTTAATAAAACTTATAACTTGAACATGTGAATAGAAAACTGTATTTACACATATACAGAGGCTTATTTACAATGATAGGGAAAGCTAAGGAAAAGACAGAATGAGAAATAAAAGGCCAAAACAAACATAAAACAATAAATATTAACTGCTGAGTAACAGCTCTAGAAGTCAGGCATGCCTGAAGAATCTGTGAGCCACAGCTGATACTTTATTTCCACTCAGAACTGTCCAGCATATCAGCTCCCAAACCAAAAACTTCCATGCAGGAGGCTATATAAGTGTTAGACTCTCAATCTTTCTAGTTTACAGAGTAACCATTTGGTTTTTTACTTTTCAATATAGTTGCAATGTATCTGCTGTATTACTACCACTTCTTTTTCTAACAAGGTCTCTTCTGTTCTATTCATCAACGTTCCTCTATTATGAGCCCTCAGCTGTTTTTACAGTACCTAGAAAAGAAAAGCCAATGAAAGATCAAGTGGAACACAAACATCAGAAAAAACTTACCAGGACAATTTATGGCTTTTGCATAGTATCAACAGGGCAGTCTATCTTACATAGAAAAAGAATACCAAAAGGAAATCAACAAAGAATGATCGCTGGTTTCAAAAATCAAACACTTTCACCTAAAAAGTATTCCTCCCATCCTTTGTTAACCTAAATATATCTGACATATCTTGGCCACTCTTTAAGCATCTTGTATTCTTGTGTTGAGGCAGCCCTTTAAAATGCTTCCCATCTACACCTGGTAGCACACGTCTCTAATTCTAGCACTCAGAAGGCTGAAACAAGATCACTGTGAGTTTGAGGCCAGCCTGAACTGCATAGTGAAAACATGTCTCAAAAAACAACAAAAAAGGTAAATAAATAAATAAATAATAAAATGCTTCCCAGAGTGTGCCTACCTTGCACAAACCTACTAAACAGGAGGAAGGCAACTCTTCCACAGCATTAGAAATTCTTCATAAATGCTGCACAAATTATCTAAATGAGCTGCATTTGTCCATATATTCAGAAACAAACAAATCAAGGACACTGGCAACAAGCACACAAGTGTGTCTCTGCAGCATTTAACACAGGAAAATGCAGGAAATCTATCCACAACACCAGTGTTCTTGCTCACTGATACTGGTACTGCTTCCTTGGTACAGAAATTCACACTTTAAAGACAGGCTGGAGGAGAAAGCCCCCAAACTCCACCATCTAAGATTCTAAGTGCAGCTAGGATCACAGCCTTTGAGGAAGAATATGATAAGCAATGGCAGCAGTGTTTAAGGATGGAGAAAGTGAGTAAAAGCATAGCAGTGAGGAAACTGCAGATGAGAGAACAAGAGCTATTTCTGTCTGCTTCCATGAGGATGAAAATTCAAGGAGGGAGATAAGTATCACAGACAGATTTGGGCAACACTCCAGGAGGAACTTACCTTTCCTCCAACTAAATTTGATCTGGACCTGATGACTCTTAAAGAAGAAAGTATAGGAAAAATATAGTACCTTTACATTGTAGAAAACTGGAAGGCATCACTTTAACCAAGTGATCAAAGTGCCATCACCAAGGACACCAACACGGTTTAATCCATGGTACTCTTCTCCAAAAGCCCATCACTTCAGTATGAGAAGAACATCAGATACAGCCAAATGGAAGGACTGTTAACAAAATGCCTGAACAGCAATCTTCCAAGCTGTGAAGGCAATGAAAACCTAGGAAAGGCTAAGAAACAGTACCCAACTAGAGGAGACTAAGGGGATGCAATAACTAAACACAATGGTGGTATTCTGGAATCAAAAAAAATTTTTAAAGAACATTTGTGAAAAATATTAGTGAAATGTGAATAAAGTCTGTAATGAATAGTAATGTACCAATGTAATTTCCAGTTTTGACAAGTGTAGCCTGGTCTCGACGTTACAGGACACTGGGCAAATAAAATATTCACTCTCTGAACTCACTTTGCAACATTTTTATAAAAAGAAAACTTTATTTCTCAAAAGTTAAAATTCAGAAATGTATTAACAATTTGCACTGAGTTACATTTTTAGCAATTTGAAAATTGTGCTTTTCCAGGGGACTGAGATGTTTCATAATGTTGCAAGATTGTGCTAAGGAAAGAGCCAAGCAACACAGACAGCACCGTGGGTTTTCTGGATCTCAGCCATTTGCCAAAGGCCTCCTGCTACTTCTTGTTGACCAATGACAAAGTTACAGTCACACACCCTCCCAGATCCATTAAACCCACAAAGTCATAATCAGAGAGCAATCAGGCTGTTGTGAGATGATGTTGACCTCGTATGTTCCCCCCAAATGTATACAGGTGCTGAAATGTATACAGATCATGACCATCTCACCATCAGTTCCCCTTCCTCTTCCCTTTCCCCATTCCTAACACAGACCACCTCCTTGTTGATTTCCATGTCAAGCAAATTCTTATGTACACATGGAGTTTCTTTTCCCATTTTTTCCTCATGGGATAAAACTAGCCATAAACTGTTCCCTTAGGAGAAGGAACAGTTTATGGCTTATAACTTGCCTTTGTTTATTTAGACCACAATCTCTAAACACCTCGATACTTTAATCTAGCTCCACCTCCCTCCTCTGTTACTACACCAATAAGGAATGGGAGGGAGGGCATTCAAAATTTGAAACATTCCCAGTGGAATCTCCCAGGCTTGGCATCCCCTCATCCCTCTTTGAAAGCCTGTGGGCTAATGCATCTACAGCTTTAACAAGCAAACAAGCTAGCTAGCTAGCATGCTTGCTAGATAAACAGAGGAACAGACAGACAGAAAGATAGATAGGAGGGAGAGAATAAAGGAGAAGAAGGAGGAAAGAGAATGAGAAAAGACATATTTGAAGAATTTATTTTAAATGCCTTCAGTAAGGTTCAATTCCCATGGCAGATTTGCATTTAAAGCCATTTTAAAAGTTACCGTCAAAGCTGGGGGTGTAGCTCAGTGGTACAGTGCTTTCCTAGTATGAGTGAGGCCCTTCCTTCAATCCCCAATATTACAGTGACTTTTAATTCATACTTTAAAAAGGTAGCATCCCCATAGTAATCCTTTTTCTTAAAAAAGAAAAAAAAACCTTCAAAATCAATAAGGAAACTCAAATCCTCACATGATTAAGTAAAACTGAAGCTATATTAAATATGAAGTGTTCAAAATCCTTGAAATTTTTAAAGATTCTTATTTGGTTCTTACAGAAGTTTTTTCTGTTCTTCCACTATTTTTGCATTGGCCTGTTTCTTCCCAAGTGACAGCATTCAAAAGAAATTTTAAAGTAGCGTCTCTTTTAATGTTACTGCTTTTCCATCTTAAAATTTTCTAATATAATTTCAGGGTTTAAGAGCCCAATCTTTGTAAGAGTTAATCTTTTTCTGTCTATGACTTACACTGGGTAACATTTTGACCATTCTTTCAAGATACGTGGTATATTAACTTTTGTTACAGAATTTTGTTTTATTTTTTATAGAAGAAAAGTGCTTTGCTATTTTCTTTAATATCTACTTGTGTTACATTAACACAAAAATTTAAAATTTTGAAAATTTTAAAAATCTGTATAAGCTACAGTTCAAAACAGACATACTTTACTTTGCTTTTATAATAGCTATATATTTGCTTGAGTTCAGTACCACAAATAAATGGACCAGTAGTTAAAAAAAAAAAAAAAAGCCCCAAGACAGTGGCACCATGACATTTCAGCTATGAAAACCAAACACCTACAAGCTTATTCTATCCTCATACTCTCCCCTTATGCATGGACAGCCCTGGGTAGATCTTCAGGCTGTATATATGCTGCTTTGGGCATCTCTTTGAATATTTCTTCTTATGCTAGAAACTAAAGTTGTTTTGCTTAGAATGATCTTACTCTATATGCCTTTCTACCCACATAGTGATCTACTGGTATGCAAACTGGAGTTTAGAGTCAGAGACTTTCACTGGAACCCTGAATCAATCCTTTCCTGGCTCTACTATATGAATTCCTTACTTATATTTTTGTTGCCTAAATTTTGTCAACCACATATTGAGCATAATAGTATGTACATTACCAAAGAGGTTGTGAAGAGCCAATAACATAATAAGGCAGTTCATACAACAATTGGAAGCTAAATAGCAGGTCCCTGAGTTACAGCTAAGATAGTGGGTGGTAGATGTTCCACTGACAACATTATTCAGACAATGACCTGATCTTTTACTTAGAAAATGAATCTTTCTAACAAAGAGTTTTAACACTCTTTTCTGCAATAGCCAGAGAACAAAAGGAAATATAGGATTAGAATATTTGTAATAAGAAATTAAAGCATTATTATAATTTGAGAAAAAAAACTTCAAACTCCGGTTAAGAGGTCCCTAGTGGCATGTATTTAGCAGAGTATACTGGAATCAGAAAAACTCCAAACCTACAACATTGCTAAAAACCACACAGGGAGGACTTTCGACAAATACTAAGTATTTGGACAAATAATAAGAAAACACTCAAAACTTTCTTCAAGTAGCAAGAGTAGTCCTAATACAAAGATAACACTCCAACTCAAATGGGATTGAAATGGATACTACACAGGTCAACCAAAAAACAATCAGCATTACTCTGCCAATATTGTACAAGAAAAAGAATCCAGAGAGAACAGAAGACTATACATTTACCTTTCTTAGTAAAAAGAAACTGAATGACATCAGAACTGCCCATCTGTCCTCCAGAAAGATGGATGTATAAGGAATAAGGCAAAGATGTCCATCCATTCTCACCACTCAATACAGTTCTTGAAATTTTAACTACAGTTATTAGACAAGAGAAAAAATAAAAGGGATACAAATAAGAAAGGAAGAAGTCAAATTATCCTTATTTGCAGATGATATGATCCTGTACTTAGAAGATCCTGTCAACTCCACCAAAAGACTTTTAGAGTAAATAAATGAATTCAGCAAAGTAATAGGATATAAGATCAACATAAAAAATCAATAGTTTCCAATAAAATCTGATTGGAAAAAGAGAAAAAATTTAAAAAGCGTAAACATTTAAGCACTGAAAATGCTACATTAACATCAGTTCAAAAAACATCAACAGTTTTACTATACACCAATAGCAGCCTAGCTGATAAAAAAAATCAGGAAAACAATTATATATATAGATAGAGAGAGAGAGTTTTGGGGATTTTGGGGGGGGGTTGTTTTGTGTGTATGTTTGGTACTGGGGATTGAACTCACAATCTCATGCTAGCCAGGCAGGCACTTGTGCCATTGAGCTAAATCCCCTACCTTATTTATAATATTTTTAAAAATACTACAGGGGCATTCTAACAAAGGAGATCTCTACAGTGAAAATTTTACAACACTGAAGAAGAAATTGAAGAAGGTACAAAAAAATGAAAGACCTTCTGTATCTATGGATTAGCAGAATTAATACTATCAAAATGGCCAGATTAATAAAAGTGATCTATAGATTCAATGCAATCCTCCTCAAAATATTGACATTTTTCACAGAACAAGAAAAAAACAACCCTAAAATTCATATGGAAATACAAAACACCCAGAATAGCCAATGCAATCCTAAGTAAAAAAAGCAAGGCTGGAGGCATCACAATATCTAATTTCAAACTATACTACAAAGTCATATTAACAAAAACAACATGATAGTGGTGCAAAAATAAAACAAAGACCAATGGAACAGAATAGGGGACACAGAAACAAACCTGCACAATTAGAGCCCTCTGATCTAGGCAAAGGAGCCAAAAATATACACTGGAGAAAAGAGAACCTTTTTTTTTTTTTTTTCAGTACTGGAGATTGAACCCAGGGCCTGTACACTGAGTTACATCCCCAGCACTGTTTTGTTTTTTATTTTGATACAGGATCTTGGTAACTTGCCCAGATTGGGCTGAAACTTGCAATTCTTCTTCCAAAAACCTCCTAAAATGCCAAGATAACTAGAGTGCACTACCATGCTGAGAGACAGTATTGTTAACAAATGGTGCTAGGACAACTGGATACCCGCTTCTAGAAGGCTAAAATTATATCTCTACCTCTCACTCTGTACAAAAATCAATTCAAAATAGATCAAAAACATAGGTATAAAACCTGAGACCTCAAATTTGCCAAAACATAACAACGGGAAAACACTTGGAAGTCACAGGCACAGGCAAAGATTTCCTGAATAAGACTTGTACAAGACCGGAAATAACTGCAAGAAGCAACAAACGGGACTACACCAAATTAAAGTTTCTGCACAGGCATGGAAATAATTGATGGAGTGAAGAGACAGACTATAGAACAGAAGAAAATCTTTACCAGATACTCTTTCAACGGAGGATTAATAACTAGAATATGTAAAGAGCTCAAAAAATTTAAGATTAAAAATCAAACAGACTAATCAATAAATGGGCAAATGAAGTCAACAGATACTACACAAAAGATGTAAAAATGTGTAACAGGTATATGAAAAGCTGTTTAGCATTTTTAGTCACTAAGGAAATGCAAATGAAAACTACACTGAGATTTCATCACATTATAAGTCAGAATGCCTATCATCAATAATAAAAAAACAATATATGCTGTTGAGGCTGCAACGAGGAACCTTCTACACTGCTGGAAGGAATGTAAATTATGAAAACCATGATGCATTCCTTAACTAAAACTAAAGCTACTATTTGATCCAGCTATGCCATTACTCAGTATATATTAGAAGCAATTAAAATCATCATGTTATCGTAGTATCTGCATATCAATATTTACTAAGGCATAATTCACAATAGCCAAGATATGGAACCAGTCTAGGTGCCTATCAACAAATGAAAGGATAAGGAAAATGTGACATATTACCCAATATAATACTCAGTCACAAGAAAGAATGAAATTCTGTCATCTATATGAAAATGGATGATCTAGAGACAACTATGTTGAGCAAAATAAACCAAACTCAGATACACATCACACATTCTCCATAATATATAAAATCTAAAGAAGATAACAAGAATGTAAAAAGGAAATTATTAATAGACAAGAGAAAGGCAACAGCATGGAGTGTAAGAGTGGGTCATGAGGGGGATAAATACGAGCAAAATTGTATTATAGGCATTCACAGCCCCCAAAATGTTAAACTAGTGGGGGACAATGGAGAAATGAGGATGGCAGGAGATGAAAATGAGGAAAGTACGTTTTATACATATACAAATCTGCCAAAACAAAACCCATTAATTCATTAATTTTTAAAAAGAGTGAAAAAGAAAGAAATATTGATGCATGGATGTTGAATAGACTGTATAGTATATACATCTAAAGTATGTTTTTCACTGATTCGTTGTAGAAAATTAACAAAATGTAAAAAAAGTTATTTAAAAATTCCTACCCAAAAATAATTGCCATTTACATTTTTGTTCTTCCCTTTAAACTTTTGTTGAAATGTATATAAAATTGGTACCACACTGTTTATTTTTACAATTTTTATTTAATGTCATAAAATGTTCTTTGACTATAAAATAATAAGTAATTGCATACTATTTCATAAAAGCAGTTGGTATTGCATGGACTTAGGGTAAGTCTTAAGTTATTTGACAAAGGTAATTGATACTCAAGCAGAGTTCCTAAAAGCATGAAGATGTTTCTCATGAACAGCCCTAGAATTCAGACATAAGCAGTTCAGAACTGGGGCAACTTCATCACATCAGGAACCAGACAACATCAATTTTGGGCTAAATAACTCCACTATTGCTAAGTATTCACTTCAAGTACAAGATCTAGCATGGTCAATCATTACACCACCATCCAATCCATGGCAAAGGGAAAGGGAGGGCATGACTCTTGTAGAGGCACATCTAGAAATCATACACATCACTTCTACTCACACTTTACTGGAAGAACTTGATCATAAGGCAATAAGGCACCTACTTATAAAAGGAAGCTATAAAATATAACTTGGTTGCCATAATACAGGACAGTTAAGAATTTGATTGCTATGTTAGAGAGGAGAAGGAACAGACATTGGAGGATCCATGAAGAATTCTGGCACTCATTTAAAATTGTTGTACAGTTTAATTGTTCTCAGTAACCCTTTTTTCTATTAATTTTAAGACTCTCACATGACAAATACCTTCAACTTTCATACTATACAGCACTTGGGAGGCTGACGCAGGAGGACTCCCTCAAGTTCAAGGCCAGCCTGGACTACTTAGGGAGCTGAAAGTCAGCTAAGCTACATAGCCAGACCCGGCCTCAAAAACAAACAAATAAAAAACAGTTTTATTCTATAAAACAGTGAGTGGCTTGCCACTCTCCCTGTGAGTCAGGGGTAACTGTGGGCTGGACAGAGAAATAAGAAGGGCCCTTCCTATAAGCTAGTTTGGGGCTGGGAGACAAGAAGAGACAAACTACTCCTCCAGCCCTTCCCCTAAGCAACCAGCTGATTCAGAGGTACACAGACTGAGTTGATAGCAACTGAGGTTCAAAAAAAAATCTTAATGCTTATATTGTTTCATAGACTTTGCAGGTGTAAAACCAGTAGTCTGAGCATCTATTTAGAGGATAACAATATGCAATATAGCAACTATGGGGGATTTTCTTCTGTCTTGTTCTTGAAATCTAATACTGTTCTCACTGTTTTATTTATTATTTAGATTGGTTTTATTCTGTTCTGTTTTATTATATCTGATAGTATGGACAGTTATTTTGAAGAGGCATTATGGTAGCAATGGTTGATTTCCTATTATCTATTTTGAAGTCCTGTATCACTTTCACTGTTCTGTTTTGACTAGCTTTACTCTGTTTTATTTTTTTGGTTTTATTCTCTTTAAAATAAAATAAAACAAATAAAATGTTGATTTAGGTAAAACTTGCTATTACAGTCAAGATTCTAAAAGTAAAAATAGAAAAAGTCAGCAATTTGTAAAATTTGAAGACATTTATTTTGAGATTTATAAATATAAGTTTTACATACATTATATGAGCAGTTTTTTAAAATTACATAATTAAAAATAATTAACATTCAATTCTATTTCAAAACTTGTCAACATCCCATTTTCATACTCTTGTTCCTCTGTAGTCATAGTCCTGTTGTCCCAGTTCCAGAAATTGTTCTCTTAGAGGATTGTGCACTTCATAAATGCAGAAACCAATGGAATAAGTTCACCAAAGTCAAGCACTCCCACTACCAAACCAATGGCTGTTCTTGGCTTTCCAATGAATTCCATATTAGATGGTAAGACACAGTACTCTATAAATTTTTGCTCTGATGGTGCTAGCTTCAATATGTGGAACTTGATTTTGACCTTACCTTAGCCTATCTGTGGATTTCAAGATTCATGAAACCATTTTGGATTTGGCTTCATTATTATTCATCATTTCTATCCACCTATCAAGTCCAACTCTTTTCTCCTTGTCAGATCTAGCCTAGAAGTTCAGTACTAGGTTTCTTAGCAATAATAGTTCATTTACTCTCACTAAGTAAATATGAAGACCCTTTGCCTATCTTTTCCCACAATGTATACCTATTCTTTTTACCATTTTTTCCTTTTTTTCTCTGTAACCTTTATCACCCTCTTTTCTTTTTTGCACCCACTTGTCACACTGTAAGGCAGTCCACTGGGTTTCAATCACCACTAACCTACCACTGACCCAAGTCATGGCTCTCTAAACTGAAAAAAATTAATGTGCACCATAATGTACTCCTTAACGGGAGGAAACTTCCCACTATATGTACTTGAGTAGTTAATGGAACAATATAGTAATTTCTATTAGCCAGGAACACAGTGGCTATAGCAGTGCTAGCAAAGCTTTTTTGCCCAAACTACAACATCAGACCCACTTATTCATCATTAAGTACCAACACTGAAATTAAACCTGAATACTGATGTTTTCATTTAGAAAAAACAATTCATACACTAACACCTTTTGTTTTAAAAGAAAAAAAGCACATGTGTCATAGGTCTGACACCACAGGGTTATAGGAAATAATGTAAGTTATGTCTCAAGCAAGCTCCTTAGAGAACATACCTTATTTTAAAATATTAGCAAAACTACACAAAATTAACAGAAAAATAGGTACTCAAAGGCCTGGAAAGTCAGATAAAGGATCACAAAAGTAATTCTTCAGATTACTGGGAACACAACCATCTTACACCCAAATTATGAAATGACCTCAGCCAAAGTTTACTAGTGAAACTCCTCTATTTGTTTTTTTGTTGTTGTTGTTGTTGGTGTTGTTGGGTGCCGGGAATCAAACTCAGGGCCTCACATTTGCCAAGCAGGCACTGTGCAACCGAGCTAAACCCCCAACCCTGACTATTTGTTGAAACAGAGTATCTTCTTTGCTTTTGTTTTCAGTTGAGGATGTGTAAGAATGATGAGAACAGAATGTCCTGGAGGGTAAAGAGAGGAAATAATTACACAAAAGGCTTTGACTCCCAGGCCCATCCTTGCATAAGAAGGGAGATAAAAGAACAGGGTCGCAGCTGAATATGGAACATAGAGGATGAGGAAATAGATCATCAGCTTCATAGCACCTACATGCGCTTTAGTCTGAGGATTCCAAAACCCAGTGGAGTTTCTCTCCATCCTCTGTACATGTTTCCTCAAGGAATGTATTAACAGAGATGCAGAAGTCACATTAAGGATAAACTGGAATAATGAGTTCAAGACCAAAGAGACCACCAAAGTCAAAATGCTTTCATTGAGGTCAAACCATGTGCCATTTCTCCCAGTCATAAATTCAGGGACACGTGATATCTGTCTGAGCACAAAATACAGGAGGGTGGTGATGACAGAAATCAGCATACAGCCCAGCAGAAGTCTGGTGATCTTTTGGGAAATAATCCGTTTCAGCAAGAGGAACACTGAGTGTTGGAAATTAGTAATCTTCACACAATACAAGCAGTTGAGCAAGGTCACAAACCAGAGACTGCTAGAGTCCAAAAGCTTCCAAAACAACAACAAAAAAGCAAAAAGGTGGACTGATCTTTCAGCATTTGAAGCAATGAAATAGACAATGTTCAGTAGAAACAGTCCCAGCATAAGAAATCTGCTGATGCTCAAACTGAAAAGTATTCTATCAGAAGAAGAGACTCTATGGTTTTTAACCCAAGTCTTATAAATGATCACTGTAATAAACAAATTCATAATCACCCCTACAAAATTTAAAAAAATTGAGGTAATAATAACAAATAAGTGAACCACCTGAAGCATCTTCACGGAAGGAGGATTCAGCAGTTGTGGTGCTGGTGGTGGGCCAGGAGAAATACTGAAATGTATAAGCAGGAACTAATATCCAGTTGGGAAGGATGTCTCCTTTTTTACTTTTCCTCAGCATGGCAAATGAGCCATGTGTGGTCTAAAAGCCAGCTGCTTTCACTGAGATGCAAATGTTCCAAGCATTGCATTACTGTTTCTTCATTCCTATGCTTTTGTAATGGTGGACTCATTGAGTCAACTTAAGAAGTTTACAAGTTTAAGTGACTCAGCAGGGGCTGCCAGCCATACAGGGTTGGTCTGCTTACAATATAAGGAAGGAAAAGAGGCTTGCATTTCCCACTTTTGTGCCTTCTGCTGCCTTGAAGTACTGCCCCTGTGCCATTCCTAGCTGATTATGGACTAAAACCTTCATGATCTGTGAGCTAAATAAACTTTTCCCTCTTTAACTTCCATTTTTGGGTATTTTGTCCTAGCAATGAGAGAAAAGTAACCAAGGCACCTTTTTTTTCTTAGAAATGCCTGATTATAATAAAACAAGCCTGAATGAACCTGAGTCTGTTCCTCCAAGAGCAGGAGATATAAAAGGAGTCATGGGAAGCTCTAAGAACTCCAAATCAGAAAGCCCTAGTTTCTGTCACTATTCCAAACACCCAGTTTTTCTTCAAAGAAATCACAGAATATGGTGGGATTTCTCATGCCCCTCCTCCCCACCCACCTTCCATTCATATATCCATGGATGACCTAAATTCAATTTCTCTTTCCTCTCTAATCTGTTGATGCTGCAACCATTGTGTCCAATTCTCATTCTGGCCAGGCCAATGTATCTCTTTTATCACTTAGTACCTACAGTGATTTACTATCATCTAATAGATTAAGTTCCAGAACCTTACTTCATCTCAATATCACCCTTTCATGATACTTACTTTGCAATCCCCCATTAGCTATATACATAAATTTACCATAATCAATTGTTGCATCGTTTTTGCTTAGAAAAAGCAAAGCTAGGGGCTGGGGATTTAGCTCAGTGGCATAAGTGCCTGTCTTGCAAACATGTGGTCATGAGTTTGATCCCTGGTACTGGTAAAAATAAAAAAATAAAAAATTTTTAAAAATTAAAAAAAAAAGAAAAAGAAAACCTCTTTCATATGTTTCCTTTATACAGCTATAGCTACGTCTTGATTATGTGTGGCTATTTGTCCTTAGGCTTTAACCATCAGTTAAAGTAGTCTGGTAAGAGAAAGGTATATGCTTTAGATATAATTTTGAGAGCTAAACAGTTGTCATTTCATTAGCTGATGTCTTTGTCATTGCTCAGATAGTGAAGAATATAATATGCCTAGTAAATAATATTATGGAGAACCACAAATAAATACAAGAGTGAGTATGGCCTCTCTTATCTACTCTAAAAGGTAGAAGCCAACCACCTTGAAATGCAGTGCAATCCTGGATATGGACAAATACATTTTCTAAAGAGTCACTAAGGTGAAGCATAAATAAGAATAGACAGGAAGGAGTTAAGATATGACAAAGAGGTCTCAAAGAGGACTTTTAAGACAGATGACAAGATAGCAAGCCTTCTGAGCTAGAGCTTAAGTGTCTGTAGATTTTAATACAAAACTAATGCCTAGATCAGTTAAACAAGTAAACAGAATGAATAAACAGGTCCATCATTAAAGAGAAAATTACAGCACATATTTCCACTTCATTATCCATAAACATGACTGCACTAATTAAGCTGAAATATTACAAATAACACATTTAACTACCACATTTAAATAGGATAAAGAATATAAAGATATAGAAAAAAGTATTGTAAGAAGGGAAAAAACAGTATTAGGCAATAGTAGACTTTATCCAGTATATAATATACCAGGTTGCTGGATAGCAGAAGAAGTAATTAAAAAGTAATGCAGGTATGGTGGCTCACACCTATAATACCAGCACTTGAGAGGCTGAGGCAGGAGGATCACCACAAGTTCAAGGCCAGTCTAACCTAGTCTCAAAAACCAAAAGAAGAAAGTGGGGCAGAATCAAGTGGCTACATGATCAGCAAGGAGGTTCATCTGTTAGAAGTTACTTATGAAAGGATCACTATAGGGAAAGGGCTAATAAAATCCATTCTTCTACATGAGATTCTTCAGTTAAATTTTCTTTTTCTATTCTTCTTATCAGCCTGGTAAGGATAAAGCCATCAATGATGTTTTTAGGCAAAACAAAAACAAAACACCTCTGATTAAGGCAAATCACACCTTGACTAAAACAAAACAAAAACAAAACACCTCTGATCAAGGCAAATCACACCTTGACTAGACTGAACTGTAAGTAAACTATAAATATTTTATAGAGACTCCATGTTTTGGAGCTTCCCTGAGTTTGAGCCCCTATGTTCATGCCCCTTGACTGACTAAGCCATGGAATCCACATCTGCGAATTTACTATAAGAGACACTGGCTCCTTTGACATATGAAGTTTTCATTTAGAGTAGCTCTCAACCTTCCCTAATCTGTGTATCCCTTCTTCTTCCACCTGAGTTCTACAGCCTAGAACAAGGACTTTGCGAAAGAGGAAGTACTAATAGCGCTCTGCAGGCAGCTGGGTCCCTGAACTATGTCCTTCTGAAGAAGCTGGTGATCCAGGGTCCTGAAACAGTCTTAAAAATCTGACTGTTTACTACAGCCCCAAAAGAGCCACTGATGGGCTCTTTTGGTCCTAGGTCCTAGAACCTATGGTCCTAGGTTCTATACTGTTACTTAATCTGTAAAGCTATCTGTAGGAATAGCTTTAAGACAGATGTCAAAGCAAAAGGATGATTTTGCTGACTTGATGATGACTCTAAAGAATGAGGCAGTCATGATTAATGTGAAATTTTACAGTTTGAATTTTTTTCAAAAGAGTACTACATGGAATTTAGGAGAAAGAAAAGAAGAAAACATTCATTTCCTGTGATTATAAACCTCTTACTATGTTTCCAGCAGTACACCAGAGATCTTAAAAGTCAGTTAGGCTGGAAATACAGCTCAGCAGCAAAGCACCTGCCTGGCAAGTGTGAGGTCCTAAGTTCAATTCTCGGTGAAAAAAAAAAAAAAAAAAGGCAGAAAGAAAGGAAGAAATTAAACAGTTATTTAATATATAAAAATACAGATACTCCTATTTACAAATGAAGAACATAAAAATCAGGGAAAGAAGTACATGTCTCTCTTCTATCACAGCCAATCAGTGGCTAACCTGGAAGGTCTTTCACTCTTTCCATTAGACTAAACTGCTCCTCATTGTTTCTTATATTAAATGTATTGTTACTGTTAGCCAGATCGTATATCAGGTACTATAGTAACGGGATAATCAAGAAAAACACACTTCAAAGAACCTAGCAGGAGACAAACAAATAGACAATTAGAGGTCAATAGTTCAGGTGGTATAATGAGAAAAAACAAGTTATGTAAGAGTGCCCATGAGGTTCATTTAATACTTCACCGGGAGTGCAAGAAAGATTCCCTGAGGATATATATGTTATGTCTGCAAGCTGGGTGTGGTGGTGCACGCCTGTAATCCCAGCACCTGGGAGGTTAAAATAGGAGGACACATGGGAGTCTATGAGTTCAAGGCCAGCCTAGACTTCGTAGTGAGTTCAAGGCCAATCTGAACTACCTAGTGAGACCCTGTTTTAAAAAACAATTATGTCCAAGCTTGTAATCCCAAAACTCAGGAGGCTGAGGATGGAGGATTGTTGTGAGTTTGAAACCAGCCTGGGCTGCAAAGTAAACTCAAGGTCAGCCTGAACTGCATAGTGAGATCTTATCTCAAGACAAAAACAAAAATAAAAACACCCAAGAACAACAAGAAACAAAAACAGGTGAAACAAACAAACTAAAGGAATAAAAAAGAAAACAAAACAGTTATGTCCACAAGATTCAAAGGAGTTATCCAAGCAAAAAATATGGTGGGAGGAAGAAGGATATTGTAGAACTCTACCTACAAACTTAGAGGTGACCAAGTGACCAAGATGTGATGGGTTCAGGAAACAGAGGAGGGGTACGAGGTGAGAAAGAAAGAAAGTGAACTATACAACTGGAAGGACAGATCAACAAGTATCTATATACCACAGCACCTGCACATTAAGTAATATGATCAGAAGTATGGATATCATTTCGGGATAACATACAGAATAAATGCTTGCCTTATCTGAAAGGGTCAAAAAACCTTCCCAGAGGGGGATGAGCTTGAGGAAGAGGAATTAACATCACTGACAAGTGAAAAAGGAAATTCTAGGCATAATGGAACTTATGAAAACATACAGCAACAAGAATATGGCATATTTGTGAAACAGACTAGTTCAATATTCCTTTAGAGAAGGCATGGCAAGATGAAGCTAGAAAGGAAAAGAAACCAAATGATGAACTGCTTTAAGTTGTATGCTAAGGAGTTTGGATTTCATCAAAAGTAATGGAGAGCCCTTGCAGAGCCCTTGCAGGGCCCAGGAGTATTATGCTGGTATTTTCACTGCTTAAAGAACAAAACTCAAGTAATAAGGAAAAGCTCTGCTGAAGGGGATAAGGCTGAGATCAGTAAACTAGTTAACAGGAATCCTGTTGCATTCACTCTGATGGGCTGGAAAGAAGGAACTACAGAAGAGGGACACTTGAAAAAATTTTTTAGAAAATACAACCAAATAGATCTGGCTAGTAACCAAATGGATACTGAAGCTATAGGAAAAGGGAAAATCTGGGAAGATTTCTAGAATTCTGGAACACATGTGCACATCTTTTACTAAGTAGCTGTATGATCAGTTAACATTTTAATAAAGAGAATATTTATACAAGTGTGTGTGTTAACTCAGGTCTTCCTATATCAGAGGATGAAAGAAGACAGATACGCAAGAGATTTATGTGACAGAAGTCAAGGTACGTGGGAAGAGTATTCAGATAGTCATGTAGATGTGACAGCTATAAAAATAGAAGTGGAAAAACTGAGTAGGAAAAGTCTTAAATTGTAGCACAATTTCAAGAAAGCTTCAGCCAGACTGATGGAGTTCCATGGACCAAAACTGTCTATTGAAACAGTCTCATGTTTCAGTGCTCCATTACTGGCTGCGAGAAGCATACCAGAAGTGTAGCCTCTTAGTAGTGAATGGGGACAGCTAGAGCCATTAGCAAATTAGGTTCCCTATAAGCAGAGATTCAAGAAGAATATTTTCACAGATGCCATAAAAAGAAGTTAGGATTCTGGTGGACAATTGGAAGACCTCATGAGCTACTGTCATATATTGATACTGACTCATATATTAAAGCTCAAACAAAATACCAAAGAACAGATGTATCTGGAGAGAACATGGGTTTTAGGAACCATGTCAAGTATGTAATGAGGCTTCAAAACCAGAAAATTCATTGATTCAAGGTAGAATCTTAAGGGTTCTTGAATCAAATTCTTTGATTCAAGGTAGAATCTTAAGGGTTTACCTGGCACAAGTGACACAATGCTTGTAATCCCAGCTACTTGGGATACCAAGGTAGGAAGATTGTAAATTCCTGTCCAACATGGGCAACTTAGTGAGATCCTATGTCAAAAAAAAAAAAGTTCTGGGGAATGTAGCTCAGGGAAAAGGCTCTGCATTCAATCCCCAGTACTGAGGAAAGAAAACAAATCATAAGGGGTTTATAAATGAAAGCTAATTAATTGAAAGAGACATGGTTAAGACTTCTAAAAACTGGGCCTAAAACATGATCTTCCCTGGGATCAGTGAGGAGCTTACAAATTAGACCTCCCCTAACAGACTTAACATACTAAGTCTGATTACCTGGATAGATATCCATTATCATAACTCTAGTAATAGATGAGACTCCTTGCCTCAGTAACTTATCCAACAACCAGGGCTAAATCCCCATTCCCATCCCCAACTTTCAGTATATATTGCCTGAAATCAGGTAATCATATACAATTATATTTCTCAGGGATCAACTCCAAACTTCCCTGAAAGTGGGAATCTGGAATGGAGTTGGCATGCTACATTTCCTCTCTAGGACCAAATGAGTATTCACATCAAACTCCCTTACAGAGAATTCTGCACCTTCCACTAATACTTTAGGAACCAGTGAAATGAACAGAAGATAGCCAGTGATCAGTTAAACCAAAACCTCTACTCAGGTGTTTTGTTTGCTTGAATAAAAGGAAAATTCTACCACTTGAATCATTAGGCAGAATTAGGAGCTCAGGTTAGGTTTAAAGAACCATAATTCAGAGGCAGAAGAGAAGTTGTCCAAATAGTATAAACAGGAACAAGTTCCAGGATGGATGAGGCTAAGATATAGAGCCACGGGGTTAGGGTAGACAAAGCAGATGCCAATAAAGACAGCAAGGATTTCCACAGTAAAACTTCCACGCTGAAAATAAGCACAGAATTTTTTGTTTTTTTAAAACAAGGTTTTGCTATGTAGCCCAGGCTATCCTCAAACTTGTAGCAATCTTCCTGTCTCAGCCTGTCTCAGTGCTGGGATTACAATATAAGCCACCACATCTAGCACACAGTTAATTACAGAAACTATGAGGTGGGGAGAAATACCAGCTATAGGATTCCTTTTATTTTTGAATTATGAATGAATCTTAATTATTCTTTAGCCTTCAGTACTTACTTTTTTAAAAAGGAACTTTAGATTGAGTCAAAAATTAGGAATTTTCCCAGTAGCTTGAAGAAACAAACATCAACTTAAAAGCCAACTATACAGACCAAAAAAATATTTGCATACCTGTAATTTTAGAAATGAATGTTTATATCCTAGAAAAATCCTAAAATTGGTTTGCTTTCATATGACTATACATCAAGTAATGTGATGATCCTTGATGATAGGTCAAAATATGCCTCCCTTCACAGAAAAACAACAAAAACCAATAGTTGTGATTTTTATTGCTTATTCCATATAGTACTTTAAGTGTTATTCATGTGTTAATTCATTTACTTCTCCCAACATCCCTATACATTATTACTATTTCCATTTTACAAATAAGGAAAGCAAAATCCAG
The DNA here is from genome assembly GCF_034190915.1 of Cavia porcellus. Taxonomy (NCBI): domain Eukaryota; kingdom Metazoa; phylum Chordata; class Mammalia; order Rodentia; family Caviidae; genus Cavia; species Cavia porcellus. The sequence continues at coordinate 48,839,372 of NW_026947489.1, read as the reverse complement.
ACATGTGAAGAACCTTCCCCAAGATACGCAGTTCATGAAGGCTAGGGCCATAGCCAGGATTTTGAACATAGGCTGTCTGGCTTTCAGGTCCATATTCTCAGTTATAACTCTTGACACTTTAAAACCGGGTGGCAAACCTAAGGCACACATGCCACCGCTAGCTGTTTGCTATTATTGAAAGCTCTTAAAGGTTCGCCATCACTGCTTAAAACCAAATTAGTACTAGACATTCACATTCAAAAATACCATGTTTCATACTGAATGTGTTCAAAAGCCTGAGGATTCTTCATATTAAACAATTTTCTCATTGATTTGTCAAAATCATACCATGACAGGAAGTAAAACAATGCCTATATATTTCTATTTAAACAGTATAAATTAAGCTACAAACTGCATATATTATGTGACACAACTATAATTTTAAAAAGATATACACCTTGGTAGAAAGAAAAGAGGGAGGAGAGACAAGGACAAGAGGCATACTCAGTCTTTTGTCCAATCTAAAACATAAAAAATTACTTTGAAATTTACTTTAGTAAAATGATAACGAAATGCAAAGGTCTTCATTTTATCCCACTGCTGTCTTCAGCCAATAATTGCTTTTTAAAAATACATGTCTTGTCAGTATTGCTTTTGCTGTACAACCAGTGTTAGTTGAAATAACAGCCTTCACTCAATTAAGCACTTTACACAACACACTGTGCAAAAATGCTAGCAGGCATTGTCTTGTGAATTTCTCATACGTGGCAAAATTACTGTTACAGTTCACATTTTGAGGAAAGAAAAGACAACATCAGACAAGTAACTCATCTAAAGCCAAAAATCCTTAAAAATTGACAATAACCAGAATTCAAATTGACATCCACAGAACTGCAAAGCTTTCGATTTTTCCCTGAAGTCCATGACTCTATTTTATTTATATCAGTATTAAACTTAAGTTGAAACTAATATTCAGACTCATTATGTTGAGCTGATAATTACTAAAATTCAGCTCCAGCTCTACATTGTGAGCATTCTTACTGCTGACATTTCCCAAGACTATTTTACTACTCCAAAACAATGCTTTAGAGAGATGTCGGGTAGAATGGTGCTTTCACCCAGAACTAGGGAGACCAGGGATGAAGGAAGCAGTGTCTCTGTGCTACTGATGGGACAGAACAGGTACCATGAGAGGATCAGCACAATCCCTTAGTCTTGAGCCAGACCAAAGGACTCGTGGACTCCATTGCATGCCCTCTGCTTTCTATCTATGTAGATCCAGGCTGCAGAGGACCAGACTTACACAGGAGCATTGCCAAAAATGCCTGCTTCAACTTTTTGTTACCCAGAATGAAAACAAATGAGTGGCCAACAAGATAGAACATTGTAATTACCTCACCAATCATCACAGACATCTTACTTTGGGGTACAAAACGGCCCAACGAAAAAATTAAAAAGGAAACCAAGTACAATAGGAAGAGTAAGAAGAAGGAGAAAATTATCCCAATGGCTCGTCTGTGAGCCTCACTGCTTTTATCTCTGGAGCCGATACTATTTTGCTGCATCTGTCGAGTGTGCCTCCTTAGAGACAAGAGGAGCAGAAAGTAGGTTATCAGGGACACAGTCATGGGAGGGAGATTCCACAGAGTCCCAAGAACATGCATCAGATCATATTCATGTCTCTTCTTCCTGAAATATTCAGTCATGTTTTCTGTGCTGTCAATTCCACTGAAGGCAAAATATAACTTAAATTCATTGATCAGAGATATGGTACAGGCAAAGGATAAAAGCAGTGTACCTAGCAGCATCCATACAACCACCCTGGAAACTCTCCACTTGAGCCAGAGAAATAAGGGGTGGGAAAAGCTGGCAATTTTCAAGCAATAGAGGACACCAAGACAGGTGATAAGTGAAATGCTCAGGTGGTTTCCAAATGTCCAGAAAATATCAGTAAGTTGTATTAGTACCCCTGAATCACGCACATTGGAGAATAAAACTAGTAAAACACCATCAATGAAGATAATCCACAGCAAAATGATCCTGGAGAGGGCCAGGTTGGTGATAATGAAGTCAGACAAAGAGATTCTCTTGCTCTTGAACCAGCTGCTGCCACTGACCAATGCAAGGAAACCATTTCCCAGATTTCCAAAGATGAACTGAGTGATCATCAGGACCAGGAACAACCACTCAGTTAATTCCAACATGTCAACAATTAGCCAGTCCTGATCTTTATTCTTTTGGTTGAGTGTGTAAACTCCTTGCTGATTAGAATTTTTTCAGAGAATCTCTCCCCTCTACCTGTTGCTTCACTGTACCTGACTCATCACTGCCCAGTTTAGTCTGCCATACAGCACAGTTTAGTGAATCTTCTCCAGCTCTTTCAGGTCAGTCTGTCCTCTTCTCAGATGCAAGGATTGTCACTATCTATAATCCTAAACTCAGCAGCTCTTTGCTAAAATGCAAATAGAGTAGTGTCTGGTGTCACATGGACAAGGAAGATATATAGATCACAAAGAATATGGAGGTTGTAGACTCATTTTCAATGGAAGCAGGACTAGAAGCCACCCAGAACAGAAAGATGAGTGACACCAAAAAGAGGTACAGGATCACTCTAAAGAGTAAGAAGTCCTATTCCTCAAGGGGGAGGACTCAGAGACATACCCAAAAAAGGAGAATTCCACCGTAAGGCCCTGCCCATCATCCTGGGTTAAGTCCATTGAACAAAGATCAGTAACATGGTCTTGGATTAGAATTACAAGACCTGACTCTTGCAGTCTGATATCTAGGGACTCAAAGTTCTTTATTGTTGAGCCAAAACATCATAAAGTCTTAACTATTTGAATATCTGAACAAAAATGATAAATGAAATAAATCATATAAGCTATTCAAAAAATTTTCAGGTATATTATGACTGTATTGATAAGCCAGTAGTAGCTCAGGCTGATAAAGACTATGTAGATTTATCCATCAAAAAAGGCTTATTCATCTAAAAAAGTACCTCACAAATTGTGACAACTAACAATACGTGATACATTATCCTTTCTCAGTAAAGCCCTTTACCCTTTGTAGTTGAGTGACAATTAGACACTAGGATAACCTTTTTCTTTTATTGCTGCTTGTATCTCCTAGAATTGGTTTTATGACCATGAATAAGTTATGATGAATACTGTTCGAAAATGCTATCTGAAGGATGAAGAAAATCAGGACCACCAAGATATAAAGGAGGGAGTTCAATAACATCACCAATCACAGAAGGATGTACTTCTAAGTCTCTTCAAAAGGACTTCACACAGTAGATCATAAACTGAAAGAATCAGGCACAGTCCCATCTAGGCAGCTGTCAGTAAGTGCTCATCTGAGCCAAGTGAGCCCCAGCAGTCTCAACACTGTTTGTATACAATTTGATTACAGAGAACTGCAAAGTATGCGGGAATAAACAGTCTTCACTCATCACCCTCAACTCTCTTAAGTCAATTTAATAACCTGGCCCCAATGCTTCCTAAAATCTGAGCTGCAAAATTAGAACAAGGTCAGTTTCCAGATGTCTTTGGGAGTTGGTAATAATGTACTCCGGTAACAGGACTTGTCCCACAAACCCCTTTGTCTCTATTCATTTTTCTCATGACCTCAATTCTATGGATTCAGATTTGCTAAATTTTACAATACCTTTACATATCCTTATAAGAACAAATACAGTAATAACATTCTTCTGTTTATATATTATTCAAAGAGGGGAATGACTAGAATACACTGCACATCAAAATATATGTCATACGCAATTTCATGTGTGCCCATACTTTCCTCACCTTATTACTTTTATCTTACTTTCTTAACTTTATTATTTTTCCTTTTTTATTTTGAAGCCTCAAATACCCCCGTTCAAAAACAAAAAAGCCTGTCAAATTACTTCCACTTAAAAAAAAATACATCATCTATCTCTTTCCCTTAATCTCCATTTTGGCAAATGGAAACATTATTCAGTTCCTAAAGTCAGTTTAAGAATAAACTTCATCTCTTACCTCATATCCACTCATCCATGACTTACACATTTTAACTACAAAATATATCTTGAATGTCACATTTCAGTTGTATCCCTTCTAAATTGTCACTTTTTTTCTCATCTATACTACTTGATGACCACTTATTTTTTTTCTTCACTTCTAGTCTTTTTTCTAACAATATACCCTCCATTTAGGCACAAGAGTGACATTCTTAAACTGTAAGTCTAATCATTTCATTCAACTACTTAAAATACTTCAGTGGCTTCCCATTGCCACTACAACAAAACATAAACTCCTTAGGTTACAAAGTGTACTAAAAACAAAACTTATGGGTATCATCCTGTCATGTATCAAGATTCAAGATAAAATTATACAATATCACATGGTTTATGTTAAGGAATAGACTTTCTTACAGTAACAGGAAACTTAGATCAGCAACAGAATAAAAAGAGGGCCAGATATTTTGCCTCTAACATTATTCATTTACTCAATAACACCCTCACGATAAATTGGAAATCCCTAAAAGATAATAACCACAAGTACATACATCTTTGTACTATCAATGATTTTAGCTATGTGACACTAGCAAATTTCTTGACATTTCTGATCCTCTGTGTGCAAATAAACAGACTCTATGGTCAATCAGAATGGTTTAAGAGGCTGGATTCTACAATCAAGAGTTGGGTTTGAATATGATTGCCACTGCTCATCAGTTATGTGAATTTATGCAAATTAATCTCACTAAACTTCAATCTGTTCCTCTGAAAAATGAACATGATAATAGCACTTATTTCATAGAATCATAACAGTGATTAAGACCTATAAAAATACAAAACACAGCAGTTTTCTTCAAATGTTAGCTACATGGTACTACACACTACCTTATAGGTACAGTATTATTTTATGAAAACTTGTACTTAAAGTAATATTTAACATGGCAAGGAAGAAAATCAAGAGTAATACCGGTATGAGTGAGCTAAAGTAATTTGGGAGGCATAGTAAAACCCAGCCTGAGATAGGTGCACAAGAGAACGGAACTGAGCTACACACAGCCTCACCTCTACCCCTAGGCAAGCTGACTTCTGGATTGTGGCAAATGCAGCTTGCTGAAACACTGTAACAATCTGTACAAGGGACCCCTTCACCCTAACTCCCCCAAGATTGAGACCACACCCTCTCCCTTTCTTGTAAACCAGTTTAATACTTCCCAGCCATAATTTTAGACTAAAAAGTGATATAATTTTCAACCACCTTATGATTTAAAGCTACACTCCTGCCATTTTGTAAAACCACTGAGCACGTTTCCAAGATTATTGGAATGTTTTTCCAGATTGCAATCTTAACTGGCCCCACCTTAGTGTAATTTTCTTTATTCTCAATTACGTTGGTATTATTTTTCAGTCGACAAATACACATAAAAATATATGCAAACATATACCTAAGATATAAAGCAAACAAATACCTACAATTCTACTATCTAAATTAAGAAAACATTACTCATTATAGCATTTACCTGTGTGCTTATTTCTTTTTCCTACTTCCCAGGTAATTCATCATGAATGGTTTATCATTTTCTCACTTTAAAAGATATATCATGCCTAGCTGTATATATATTTACCTCTACTTGATGTTTTAATCTTTATAAAAATAACGAAGATCTTCTGCAATATGATCATTTCACTTGATACTTATGTTAATATGTTCTTCCTTTAAAGAGTTCCATACTACTACAGTGTGAACATTTATTTACCCATTGTTTAATTTTGGGATTGTTTCCTTTCATATTAACATGTACCCTGTTGCAACAAATACCCTAAGACATTTTCTGATTTGTATCATCAAAGACTTTCTATAGGGTATACCTTACAGGCAGAATAACTTTCTGAACAGAATAATGTTCAGCATTACAAGTTAGTGCCAAGTAGGGATGGAATTTATACTACTCTCTCCAGGGTATTTCCATTACTTTGCATTTTATTAAATACGCTGAAATTTGCCAAACCAGAGGGCTTACAATGAAATGTTTTTGGTTTGCATTTCCTTATTGATGAGGTCAATCTCTTTTTCATATATTAATGTTACTTACATGTCCTTCTCTGTGAATGCCTGTTTCTGAACTTTTTTCTACCCAGCTTTTTCTTTTTATTTTTTAGGCCTTTACATAGTCTAGATAGCTATATTTGTTATGTTATTGCAAATACCTTAATTTATGACTTTTGCTTTATGGTGACTTTTGATAAACAAATGTTGCTTTTCAGTTAAATTTTTTGCAGTTAAAAAGTTCATACCTTCAACCCCACAGGTGTTGTCCTTTACATTCTCACATTTAAGTTTTGCCTTTTGCAAATAAGTCTTTGAAGTGCCAAGAATTTATTTTTGCATAAGGTGTGAGACAGATCCTATTTCATTTTATTCTGTAAGGATGACAAATTTTCCTAGTTATCTTTTACTAATTTATATTTTACCCAGTAATTTCTAATGCCACTCTTATCAGTCACTATTTCCATATAGGCATAGTTGCTTATGGATTATTCTATACCACTATTCTATCTCTGCATTAATAGTATCCTTATTATATAGCTTTATATAAAAAGAGAAAAAAAGCTTACCAAGTGGCAGACTAAGTTTTCATTTTATAGAGCTCACTGTTTGCTCCTGGAACTTCATCTATCAATATATCTTTAGAGTCAATTTGTTAAGTCCCCCAGATTATGAAAACTAACTTAAAATTCTTTTGATCTGCAACATTAATTTGATGATAGCTGACAACTTTGTAACACAGATATTTCCAACAAAGATGTTATACAAATGTGTTTTCTTCATATGCTTCAATAAAGTTTTAAGATGTTCTCCACAGAGAATGTGCACTGGAGATGCCTATCTGATGCTCTCATACTGCACTTTTACAATTACACTTCTTGCTGTTGTTTACAATATAATATTGATTTTATTTTCAACTTCTCTAATTTATTTCCAAGGTAATCAGAGTACGTGAATCACATTTTTGCCAATATTTTTTTCTTTTTCAATAGTACTCACTAGAGCCTCAATACAAATAGGTTATTAAAGAGAAACACCAAGGACAGCCTATTTTAAAGGAAATTTTGAAAAACTGTTTGAGGCATTATAACCTGTTATTTCCAAACTACAATGCCCAGTTGTCAGTCACTAGACAACTCCTATTTTTGTGTTGCCTTGTTGCTCTAATTTCAGTTCCTTTTTCATTTGAACACTGTCATTTTTCCTGTCTTCCCACAAGCCCAATGTTATAAAGTACATTTATCCTCAACTCACAATTTCTTGTTGAAGTTCCATCTATTACATTTGAAGGAAAAACCTGTAAATAACTGAACTGAGGTCTAAAGAATAGGTACCTACTCCTTATAGTCCGAAAAAAAAAGGTCACATGAGCACACATGAATACAATGGCTCTTACAAGCCAGCAAGAGGCTTCACAAGGAACTGACATGATGCTGCCACCCTGGCTTCTGGTCTCCCATGAAAGCAAATGTCTGTTTAAGCCACCTGCTCCACCAGGTACACTATTCTGTTATGACTACCCGAGCACACTAATACACCTAATGACACAATAACAACTGTTTTGTACTTAAGATATCACTTATTACCAGTGGGAAGCCTCTTCACCCAAATGCTCTAGTCGGCTAACTGCCAAGGGGTATAAAGATAATACTTCTGTTCCTAAGTGCTCCTTTATTTAATAGGGGAGGGGGGTTAAAGGTCTTCACTGAGGATTACAAGAAAAATTAAACAGTATTCAATGGAAAGTTTATACTTCCTCTTTTAAGGCTAATTATTAAGGCTCTCTTGTGCTTTTTATGCCCCCAGGTCTCTCCTCAGATTTGTAATGTGACAGACTAAAATCCTAAAAGACTATGGGATATGAGGGAAGATTTTACTTTTGTTTGCAGTGGAAGGTTATAAAACAAAAAAGACAAGAACAAAGATTTGATCACGTGTATGGAGGTAAAGGTAAGAATGTGTGAATTGTAAAATTTAGGCTTAACCACACACAAATAAGTGGATTGAACAAAACAGAAGTTTATTTATGTCTTCCAAAAAAGTCCAGAGACACTGTCCAGACTAGTCTGGGGGTCCCAGGTGATCACAGATCCCAGCTTCTTCCATCTTCCATTTGAAGACTGCTTCATGCCGAGGACGTCTGCTGGAGATTCAGGCATCATGTCCACATTTCAGACAAGAAAAGGGGGTGAGGGTCTAAAGAAACAGAAAGCACGAGTCTCCAAACAAGAGTTAGTTCATGTAAGAATCCTCCCGGAGCTCCTGCAAAGGACCTCCACATGCAGCTTCTTGGCAATCCCTAACTGCAAAGGGCAGAATGTAGTATCTGGCTGTGTACAATGTCACCTCCAAGAAAATACTGGCTCTAAAAATAATTACTGGGTAGTATATTAATGCTTTTTAAAAATACTTTATGAAGCTTTGACATCTTTGGGGCCTCTTCTAAGGCAGAGAAAATGATGCAACTCAAGAGGCATCACTCAGTCAATGAGTGGAAAAGCACAGATTCAAATTCAAGCTATTTGACTGGATGGCCTTAACTCTGAACTATTATTATCACAGACTACCTGTTTTTTGAACAATAGATAGGGCAGAAAAAGTAAATAAGCATTAAGATGAATACATATATTGCAAAAAAAAAAAAGAGCTCGGAGATCCAAAACAGAGCAGAGAGCAAGTGGATGAGGAGTAAGAAGACCAAGATGCAATGGTACTTCATTATCACAGCTGCGTGACACAAACAACGGGAAAAGCTACAAACTACCCTAATAAGTGGGACTATGGAGCTGGCACGAAAACAAATCACAGAAATGAGAAAGAGTTTCAATGTTGTGTAAGTGCCTGTCAAGTTTCTCAATCTCTCAAAAGTGAGACTGAAAAATCCCTGAACAATGTTCTTGACAATTTCAACTCTCAGTGAGTAAACAATAAAACAAGCACATATTCTAAAGTTACTCTAACCAGTAAAAGACACAAGGAAAACAGAGGATATGTTGATAACTTGATAGAGAAATTAAATCTGTGACTTAATTTCCTTTAAGATCATCAAACTAAGAATCAGAAATAATAATATATAGAGAGGTATTTTTCCTTACTCCTAATTCTCTGCCCAACCAAAACCTATTACTTATTCAATTCAACTGTCTCTTTAGGTCAGTAATAGGAGGATGGGAATACTAATCCCGTGGGGTATGCTATGAATGCAGTAAGCAGGAAGGCAAATTAATGTCTCATACACTGAGCCTCAAGCTCCAGATAGACATCTTTAAAGTTCTATTAATTTTGAGAAGTTACTTAAAAAATCTCTCTTAATTTGTGAATCTCACATTTAAAGCAAGGATATCAGCATTTTCTTCCTAGGATATTAGTTCAGTAAGACAATGATTTTTTTAAAAAAAGTATTTAGCTTAGCACTTGACACAAAGTAAGCATGTAAGAGATGTGAGCCATTAGTATTGTTAACACTTGCTCATTAACGTTGAGGATTACTGTTCATTTTCCTGTTCTTTTGTTTTGTTTTTCTTTTTTGCTATGGAGTTCAGGCTATCCTTGGGCTCACTTCCAGGTTGGCCTGGAACTCTTGTTGATCCTCCTGCCTCAGCCTCCTGAGCGCTGGAATTATAAGCGTGTGCCACTACATCCATCATTTCCTATGATTTTCTTGCTGCTACTTTCACCAAATTTCATCGTATATAATACATACAAATCCTAAAAGAAAATAAGTAAAATGATTCTGCCCTCATTTTCATGTCAGTGTTCCTCAGTTTCTGCCCTCAGTTTCATGTCAGATGCAAGTGAATGACACACATCTTGTAAAATCCTGTTATTGTGCTAAGTTCAGCAAGATAGGGACAAAAGTGCAATCTGAATAGGAGGTAACAGTCTTCAAGAACTGGATGATCTCTTTTGTATACAAAGGGAAATTTCCATCAGTTTTCCCTAAAGGAGCTATAATGCTTAGACTATAACCCTGTAAGCAGTAAGTCCCTCAAAACAAATACATCTATTCCCAAATTAGCCCAGAAAAATGTGTGTAGTGTTTTGGAATGTCTCTGAATTAATTACTCAGTGATTTCTGAGAAGCTGAGGATTGTAATAACAGTGAATAACAGATATCACACAGGTGAGTCTGTCAGTCCTTGGTTGTGTAGACTTTATTAAAATGTAGAGATACTGTAAGTGTGAATGCTACAATCCACATGGATAGAAAAAACATGAAAAATGTTCTTGTTCTAGTACATGAATCAGTACTGACCACAGGTAACTTGAGTCTTCCTGGTTTCAAAATAATGGAAAAGACTTTTCCCCAAAATTAAGGTATTTAAATTATAAAATTAATACACATTCGTGCTATAAACAAACAAAAGAGAACATATAAAGGTATAAAAAAAATACACAATACTCTATCCAGTGATAATCACATTTTGTGTTTCTGCTTCCAGACTTATTTAAAGAATGTTTAAATTAATTATAACTTCTTTTTCAAAAATGGGGTAACACCATACATGTCACTTCATACTTTTTCTCCCACTTTTGTGTTAGTACTCATCTTTTCCTTAAACATATCATCCCCAAATCAAAGTCACAGAGCAGCTGTTTGCTGATCTCTCACACCATCACATCAAGGGAAAGGCAAGACCCAAAATTTACTCTAGAAGTAAAATTAAGTCAGTCAATTACTATCATATTGCACAAATATGTGCCTGGAATATTCTGGGAGTAGCAGAAAGCAATAGGGCTACCAGGGTAGGGAGAGCAGAGATTTTGCTCCAGCAAATCTGAGTGGTTTGGAGTCACTGGGTCTACCAGAATCAGTACACAAGTAGACAACAGAACCTGAGTCAGGAAATGCTACTCCCTCAGCCTCCTACTCAGTCAGAGGCAAGATGAGAGGCCATTCTCAGTTGGCAGTTTGGAGAAGAGTCCTAACTCAGCTCACAGCAATGATCTTGCAGGACACTATTCTGCTCCTGCACACAGGACTCAAGACCCTTCTTTAGGCAGGTAATTAAGCTCTTGGATTTTCCCGGAGCATACACTGATTCATTATCCTGCTCAGAGAGGAATGCTAATCTGTATAATTTCTCACAAAATTTAAGAATAGAAAAGCTGTTTTGCTGAGGAAAAACAAATGGGCTGCTCAAAAGACAAGTTTTATTTATTTACAATTTTGATTGATAAATGAAACTACCTCATGAAATAAATTCAATGTGAGAATCTAAAATGTAGTTACTATGCTTGCTGCAGAAAAACAAGGATAATTTCTACGTTCTTGGTAAGGAAAGTATAAAGCTAAGGAATACCATCTTTCCTCAACCAAACTGCACTTTAAGCATGGAAAATATGTTTAAGTGTACAGGAAATAAGTCCAACATGATCTAAATTAAGTTAGCACCACATTCTAAGACAAAGAAGATAAAACACATAGCCTGGGAACACATCCACAGGATGTAAGCTGTGTAGAGTGGGACACAATGAGAGATTTTTGACATCTGAATCAAACCACTCAATCAATACCAGCTGACCTCTGAAAAACTGTAGGCAGACCTGAGAAAGACCAATACAAACTTAACAAATAAAATGCACTGAAAACTAAGCTTATTTTATGTAATCTTCATTAGTCATTACTACTACTCTAGGGGAAAATAAAATGAAAATGCAATACCTGAGGTTCTAGGAAGTAATTTCAAAGGTGTTGAGAACCTTTGGGGTATAGCCCAGTGATGAAGTGTCTGCCTAGTATGCCTAAGACCCTGAATCTATCCTCAGCACTGGAAAAAAAAAAAAAAAAAAAAGCAGAGGGTGGGTCTTCCTACCACTGAGAGTTCTGAAAGAGAGCTGAAAAGACAGTGAAGAGGTGCTTGGAAAGACACATAATAATGGAAACAGAGCATCGATAGACAAACTTTCATTTCATTACATCTCAGATCTTCACTGCTATAAACTATGTCTCATAAATACTATAGGGAACCTGTCTAAAAACTGAAGATGTGAACATAGATTAGTCCCGAAGCAGTTTAGGTTAAACACTAATCATCACTCACCAGCCTGCTTCAATTTGGACTAAAGCTCAACATTCTCCTGGGGTGCCGGGATATAGCTCAGCACCACAATGCCTGCCTCACAAGCATGAGGTCCTGAGTTCGATTCACAGTACATTTAAAAAAAAAAAATCCTATAGGGATCATTCATCTATCAACATTATTGAATGTTTCTCCTGTACCATAACCTGGTTAAGGACCAGGTACACAAAGAAATCACTCCTTACCTTCAAATCTACAGAGCAAATATAAGAAAATCAATATTTACAACTATAGGATAAATACCCGACATATAGAAATGGTCAATAAATAGTGAATGGCTGAATCAACACTGAAGTAAGTGTACACTAAAAAACACAGGGCCTTCTACAGGACATTCCTCTTTGTTATAATGGACAAACCTGAAAATTCATTATTTTGTATACCTATACAAAGAAATCACTCCAAAAAGAATAAACAACTAGTAAATGCCATAATTGATAGGACCTATTAAAGCATATGCCACATAAAGAGAAACGGGAATGACAGAAAACATTTATCACTTTATAAAGTATTTTAATTCTTGTCCTTAAAACTATAAAGACTACACATGATTTAGAAATGAGACTGTACCAAACAGTGGCCAAAGAATCATCCATTCATTCCTTTTCTTTTGTTTGGTCACTCAAAAAGATAATGTTGTCTGTAAAGAAATCGAAGTATAAATATTAATTTCTGAACTTCATGCCATTTAGTAATTCCCTTCTAATAACACATATTTAGTCCTGCTACAAGTTTTTAGAGTATTAAATAATTTCTGCTACATTCATGAGAAGCATATACAATAGGCATACATGGAGCTGAAAGATGGGCTCTCACTGTTTGTCTACCAATGTAGACCTTGTTAGAAGAGATGAGGCATTTCTTGTCTTTCCTGAAGAAACTTAAGATAAAATCTTCCTAGAGATAACTTCCTCCTAAACAGCTGGTCACAAATTGGGATGCTCACAATGCTCAAGAGATGCCATGAAATCAGGGCGCATGCACTTCTATAGAAGACCATTCCACGTTAGTTATAGGAACTAGGATGGAGGTCTAGACATGGCCTTGTTAGTAACTGCAAACTATTATTATTATTATTTTGGTTTCTGAGAGAGGGTCATGATATGTAATTTAGACTGGCCTTGAATCCAAGCGATTCTCCTGCCTCTCCCTAAAAAGTGCTGGGATTACAGGACTGTATCACCATGCCTGACAACTTATGCTTTATATAAATTTAAGAAATTTTATTTTTAAACTTTAAAACAAAATGACTTTTATGTACCCATTTTGGCAAAAAGTTTTGCTAACAAATATTAAAGTAGTAATTTTTACTCAAAAACATCAGATACTACTCTGCAAATGCTGTTTTAGAGGATGTTAGCTGAAGACAAGCAAAGGAAGAGATAAAGTAGTATTTCCTATATAATTCCACAAATTTTAAATGCTTTTAAGCATAAAATTATCCACAAAGATATTATTACAGGACTGAATTTCTGATCGCCACTTCATAATTGGCATTTCAAAAACACTTGAGATTGTAAGAATTGACATCATTATGTAAAAAGTCAATAGTGCCACCCACTGGTGATAAGTATTAAATTCAGGAATAAACTACAGAGAAAAAAATTTTGTCTGTAAAATAGCAAATTCAACTCTATTTTCTTCAATTCAGATATCACTAAAGAGAGTTAACTGACCATGCCAATGATAACTGGTAAAAAGAAAACAACCAAGTGGTAGGCAAACTGAAATATTTTTATTTGGTTTAGATCTAACAATCCAATGATCTGAACAATCCTAAATTTGTTTTACAGTGAATAGTGGAAAAAAATAAAGAGGGCAGGAAAACATGTATGTTGGTTTTTAAGATTAATATACTTTCAAAGAAATCATTAGAAGACATGATTATTGTTTACAAAAACTATAACATCAATATGTACACTGGCTTAAGATATGAACTCTGGAACAAACAGTAAGATGAATATAAAAGGAAAACGTCAATTGTGAGACCTAAGATGCCTATGACATAATATATACGTGTTTGTGAAATAATCAAAAAAATCTAGTATCTTTTTTTTCTTTTTGGGTACTGGGAACTGAACTTAGGACCTTGCTAGATCAACTGAGTTGCCAGGCAACAATAATATCTTAATACAGCATTATACTGTGATAACAGCATTATACTCAAATTTTCGAAAAGATGCCTCATCTCTCAGAGACATCTACTGAAACCAAACAACATCTGACATTTATTTCAAATAATCCCAGCACTATATAGGAACAGCCTGTCTCAAAAAGAAGAACAACAACAACACAGGTCCATCATTTGTTAACCGATGAATCTGAATGATGGAGGCTCATTTTTTACTAACCCCTCTACATTTTATGTATGTTTGACATTTTCCACAATAAAATAACAATAATAATTTGAGCAAATCTCAGTAATATACAAACAGTGATATTACTGTAAGACAGGTTTTTTTGGAGACAAGTTTATGCTATATAGCCCAGGCTGGCCTTTAACTCATTATGTACCTGAGACTGAGAATCACAGGGATCCTCCCGCATCAGTGCTAGGACTCTAGGCAGGCACCCCCATGCCCAGCTATTCATTTCTACTCACTTTTTCCTAAAAATAAGGTTTCTTGATTTCATATCAATAAAAACAAACAAAATAACAAAAATTAAGGCTTAATAATGCCTAATTTTAGCAATTTATCCAAAAAATAAGGCACCATCTAACTGGTGGCAAACCTATGGCATCTGTACTATAGCAGGCTGTTTATATCATTGAAAGCGTTAAAAGGTTCATCATCGATTTATCTCATTAAAAGATGTATTTCCAATAAAATTTTAGTTTTATGTTAATATATTGAAAGTGGTCTCACTTAGGTACAAAAGCAACTGTAACGATAACTCATAAATATATCATTTAAAGCCTGCCTCAGAATTTTTTTTTTTTTTTTTTGGTCTTTTTCCTTTTTATCGGTACCGGGGATCGAACTCAAGACTGCCTGCTTGCAAGGCAGGCGCTTATGCCGCTGAGCTAAATCCCCAGCCCCAGAATTTTTAAAAAATACTTTAAAATTTCTTTTATGTACAATCAGTCCTCAATATCGAATAGGGTACATATCCACAAATTCAACCAAAGATGTATCAAAAATATCTGAAAATAATTGCCGTCTGCACTGTGCATGTAGACTTTACCTTGCCATCATTCACTAAATGATGCAATAAACAACTGCACAGACTTTACACTGATAATGCTATTACTTTACTTTTAGGTATTATCTAGAGATGACTTAAAGCATATGGGGACATATGCGTAGCTTATATGGAAATACTATACAGTAGGAGATCCTGGAACCAATCCTCTAGCGATATAAAAGAATGATTGTATTTTTGCTATAACCAAAAATAAAAAATGCTTCTTGTCTTTGAGTTTCACTATGCAGCTTAGACTGGCCTTGGACTCACTTTGTAGACCAGTCTAACCTCAAACTTGTAGCAATTCTCCTGCCTCAGTCTCCTAAGTGCTGGGATTACAGGCATGTGCCACCACACCTGGCCTAAAATACACTTTTGAGGAAGAAATAAAAATAGTAAAACAAGTTCCAAAAAAGGGAATACAAACATTTCAAATGTTGAAGCACTTATTTATGTATTTTTAATAAGATGGTGGTTATCAAATTGCTAGAGTACTTACAGTTCACTACTCCAAACAAAGCATAATAATTTCACATTGAAAAACTCTTCTCAAAGCCTATGTAGAGGTCAAAGGGTTATACTGCTTTCAAAATTCTTTTCCTGAAGTTTGAAAACTCTGCTATTTTCTTAATCTTCTTCAAACTTTATACATCCCTCTTTTCTGTGTCTCTTTTCTGTTTCAACTTTTAAGAATAAAATTTTTTTCAAATTCGTATAGAAATTTCAGCAAAGGAATAAATCTCCACAAATTTCTACTGCCACAGTAGGGTGGCTGTCTTGGCACACATTTTTCCCTGTTCATGCCATGGTCTTTATTTTTTGAGAGTTGGTCTGACTATATATTTCATGCTGCCCTTGAACTCACAGCCACCCTCCTGCCTCAGCCTCCCAAGTGCTGGGATTATGGAGCATGCACCACCATGCCCTGCAGTCAATAGTCTTTATAAAGACCCTAAGATTAAATTCTTCTAACTCTCAACAATAAGTACTAGTATGGACAATTCAATTTTATACTCTACTCCAAAGTTACTGTGAACTTAAAACTGTGAATGGAGACAGAATTTTTGCAACAAAGATAAATGCAGAAACTTAGCAAATAGAAAAAGTTGTAAAATTCTTTTAAATTCATTTCACAAGCACTGGTACTCAAAGCCCCAGTTAGCTATTTATAACAGTCTAGTTTTCAAAGAAGGAAAAAAGAATAGCTATTACAAGCTTCTTACCAGCTATGATTGTTGTTGCTTGTCGTCTTACATTATTTTTATCCATGTATTCACCATAGTCTACTTTTCCTTCCACGAAAACTCGAGACCTGATATAAATAAAACGTTTTATTCTGGAGATCTTAAAATGCATTATGAGTGAGTCAATTCAGTGGTGGTAATGAATACACACCACGGATAAAATACCTAATTACACACAATTTCATTTTTGCTACTGCTTTTCAAAGTTTAGAATTAACAGACTGAAATAAATGTAAAAACAGGCTTGGATACACACAGGTAAAATGAACAATGTTTTCACCTATCAACTAGTTTCCTTATAGAAGCTTAAAAGCACAAAAGGAAGCTCAGACTATGAAGAATAAAAGAGCAATTTACATAGTAACATCTTTCAAATCTCTAGGAATGATTTTCAATGTATCACTTTACTTAACCTTTGACTTTGGATTCCCTAACAGACATACTGATTTTAACTTATTTATCAATTTCCTTCTATGTGAGATTCATGACTTTATTCTCAAGGCTTAGACTATTACAATTCAAAATCAAAATTTTTAGCTTAGTACATCCTAATTTATGACTATTTCTAGCCTACATAAAAGGTTGAAGTAGGAGATGATCATAACTATAATGAAGGGCAGAAAAATGACCCCCACTGGCTCTAGTTTTCAGAGTCCACCACTACTACAAAAATACAATGGAGACAAGAAGGCACACAGGTGAAAGAATCGGGCACCAAAGACACAAAGACAGACTTATCATTCAGTAAGTCAAAGTAGACACTAAAGTTTTCCTTTAAATATTCTATGTGGGTTTACATATGTATACATAAAAACATTCACACATTTGTAAATTAAAGGTAGTAGAGATACATATGAAGAAAAGGTATGCAGATATTTTAACAGAAATTTTAATTACTGCTTAAATTACTTTTCATGATTTTGTCTGTTTTTGAAATATGCTCTTACTACGTAATACAGGCTGGCCTTGAATTCAGTGATCCTACTGCCCCAGCCTCCCAAGTACTGGGAATACAAGCAGCTATCGATATGCCCTCATGAAATATTTTACAACACAAGTACAGTATTAAACATATGTTAATACAACTGTTAAATATATTCTTCCGTCTTTCTGAGAATTTAGTAAATAGTCCAGCCAAACACTGCAATAGGGAACTCTACAGAAAATTCCCAAATAAAGTAATTGTGAGAACAATACCATAATAATGGTGTTTGATGCCAAGAGACAAAATGTCACCTCTGGGGGACCTCCTAAATGCCTATGTGGTGCTGCTCAAAGAGAAGGTACTGTAAGTGCATTTGAAAGACTGCCTTTGTTCTCGTCTCATTTATGCATATACCTTGTTTACCCTAAACTGTAAATAGAAGGCTTTATACACTTTTGAGTTAGT
Source organism: Cavia porcellus (assembly GCF_034190915.1). Taxonomy (NCBI): domain Eukaryota; kingdom Metazoa; phylum Chordata; class Mammalia; order Rodentia; family Caviidae; genus Cavia; species Cavia porcellus. Next base: position 48,821,449 of record NW_026947489.1, on the reverse strand, counting down.
CACACACATACATACATGGACATTCCAAACGTACTACTAAAGAATTCTTAAGTACCACTTACATAAAAGCTAAGGGTTAAGTTAGTCCTTGTAATGAGGCCACTCTCTTTAAACTGTTCAATCCAAAAGATCTTTCCTTCCTATACTTACCCCTTTTTCACATACTGATACGCTACATCTCTTAGACCTGGCCGAAATACTGATATTCGATGCCATGTCGTCTTTTGACTGACATCACCTAAATCACAAAAATAGAAAACACAGTTACAAATATCCTAGATAAGAGGTGAATGGGATGTTAAAAAAAAGAATTAAGATGTGTTGTGTACATATATCAACTCCCCACCATGAATATAATCATTATGTACCACAAATGTGTACTTATGAGGGGCAAGCAAACAAACACCCCAGACAAAATAAACATGAAAGGACAATATGCTCAGAAAACTGAACTCAAAAGGGGTGAAGGGGTATAAGGGAGGGGTGAAGGGGTATAAGGGAGGGCGATGAGGGAATGGATACGATCAAATATTATATGCATGCAAGAAAACAGCACACTGTAATCTAGTATTTTTTAGAAATACTATACACTAATAAAAATATATTTTTAAGAAAACCCATGTCACAGTTTCTAAAACAGAACAGAAAAAAAAGACAGACTTTGTCTAAAAGTAGCCTATCTCTAGTCAGATAACTGGCAAAAATAATGTCCATTTACTGCTAATAAATTTAAACCCCAGTCTTTCATACTCACCCATCTGGTATGTTTCATTATCCCCTGTTCGCCACATCTCATTTGTTGCTAGAGAAAATATGGTGACCGGATTTTTTCCTTCCACTTGTCTCATGACAGGGTCCTGACCCACTCGCCCAAGCAACTGCACGCGATTCAGTGCTGAAATGTAATGTGGGGACAAAGTGACACTTACGGACTGAACGTTTATTTCCCTCCAAATTTCTATCTTGAAGCCCTAAGCACAATAGGACAATATGTGCAAGTGGGCCTCAGTGGGTAACTAGTTTGAGGTCACAAAGTAGGTCCTACAACAGGGAAGTAGCATTCTTATAAAAGAAGGAAGAGATCAGAGTTCTCCTTCTTTCTGACATGTAAAGAAGGACTGAGTAAAAAAGCAACCATCTGCAAGCCAGATCATCAGTAAGAGTCCAACCACACCAGCACCTTGACCTTGGACTTCCAGCCTCCAGAACTGTAAGTAAATGTCTAGTGTTTAAGCCACACAGTGTATGGTAATTTGTTAGAGCAAGTAGAGATGACTATTAAAGAAATCTATACATCTGAGAAAAATGTCCAGAGAATATATAGCAACATATACTATACCAATTTCCTGCATTGAGCAAAACCCAAGTTCTGGAAGCTCAGCAAATAAAGGGACAAACAAAGGTTGGAGGAACTGTTGGCAAGAAAGAAAAAAAGTTGGGCACGGTGGTACACACCAGTAATCCTAACACCTAGGCTGAGGCAGGAGGATTGCCATAGTTTGAGGCAAGTCTGAACTATAGAGAAGATCCTATATTTAAAAAAAAAAAAAAAGAAAAAGAAAGAAAGAAAAGGAAAAAAAAAAGGAAGAAAAGCCAGAAAAAGCAGTCCTACAAAAAAACTTTAATTTTTTTTTTTTTTTTTTTTTTTTTTTGAGACAGAGCTTACCATGCAGTCCAGACTTGCTTTGAATTATGTAGCCCAGGATGGCCTTGAACGTCCAACAACCCTCTTGCCTTAGCCTCCTGAGTGCTAGGGTTAGGTGTGTGCCACCATATCTAGCTTTTAAATTTTTCTTTAAAATATCTTTGTATAAAAGACTGTGGAACTAAAAAGAAATGGAGGTCTAAAACTCCTTATTTCAAAAGGGAATGTTTTTGTGAAAGAGTATCTTTCACAATCTCTTCAGCATAATCTTGGAAGACTCAGATAACCAAGTATGATTCAAGGACATTCTTCCAGCAGAACAATGAGGAAAAGATTAAGTAGCATCTGGCTGGCAGGAAGAATAACAATTTATAATGGATCACCACAGCTTGATGAGCATGGCCAAGATCTAAGGAACAGGGGCTGGGGATTTAGCTCAGCGGCATAAGCGCCTGCCTTGCAAGCAGGCAGTCGTGAGTTTGATCCCTGGTACGGATAAAAACGAAAAAAGACCAAAAAAAAAAAAAAAAAAAAAAAAAAGATCTAAGGAACAAGCATGAGTCAAAGACATGATCATTACTATGGTTAAATCAGCATACCTCTCTACAATACTCTCAGAATAAAACTGTAAACTCGGGCTGGAGGTTTAGCTCAGCAGCATAAGTGCCTGCTTGGCAAATGTGAGGCTGTGAGTTTAATCTCCAGTACCAAAAAAACAAAACAGAACAAAAAAACCCCTAGAACTGTAAACTCAGAAATGAGCTACTTACATCTTTCAAGAACCAAACTGCTGACTACTTCAGATTCATATCTTACAAACTGACGAATCACCTAAAGGAGAACAAATAAGTGACAAGGGTTTAATTTTTTAGGAAAGGCAAATGCAAACAGAAGACATGCTTATATCATTCACCACTCAGTCAGCAGTTCCCAGGAAATCCAAGAGAACACAGAAGATCTTCCAATGTTCTCTCAACCCATAATGGAAGAACCAGGCAAACACTTTCAGAGCAGCTGACTACAAAACCTAAGAGTACAAAGAAAGTAGTGCAGAGCATGCACAAGAGTTAATTTACAGTCTTCTGTTTCTTTGTAGTAGCATTTCTGACTATGGCACTTCTGTGTTTGCATGTAAAAGGTAAAATAAAAATGGCATGACTTCCACAACTCAGAGCACATCTGACTGTAAATCCAACCTAAGAATTGCTGTCAAGCATTAAAAACAAAACCAGTACTCTGAAAGAACAGGTGGTATTTCAACTGTGATTAGCCTAAAATGCTTCAGTTAAAAATGAGCCAAAATGATAAGCAACATCTGCTTGACAGGCCTACTGCATAAATAAAGGGCTTTTTGGCCCAAAGTTCTATAAACATCTAATGGGAAATTCTTGCTTTCAGTGGATCAAAGAGAAATAATATTATGTTTGCTTTTTTTTTAATCAGTACCGGGAATAGAACTCAACCATGTGCTTGCAAGACAGGCGCTTATGCCACTGAGCTAAATCCCCAGCCCCGAGAAATAATAATATGAATTTGGTTAAGGGCAAATAAATGGCATCCAAGGCACACAACCACAATAACAAGCAGTCTCATATAAGAACAACATTTAATGTGTATACCAGCTATCATTACTGACTAACAGCTGTTTTACCTAGTATCATTTATCCTAAAATCAAATGTATAAATAATGTACAATTAGAGCAGAATAAACTGAAGGAGACAAAATAAATAACTTGCCAAGATATTGGAAAAAAATAAGCAGTAAAGTCAAGATCGGAAGCCAGCACTGTTTGACATTGTGGCTATTGCTTTCTCCACTACCCTTTGCTGCTTCCTAAAAATATATTCTGGGCAAAGGCTACCCCAGAGGAAAGAGTACAATAATCATAGGACTCAAAACTCAGAGAGCCAGACATTCTATCAGAAAAACAGTTCTCAGAAGGCAGTACTGTTAATATGAAAAGCAGAAAATCCATCAAAATTTCCAGGCATACTGGCAGAAGCCTGTAACCCTAGCATTCAAGAGGCTAAGAGAGGAGGATCAGCCCAGGCTACAGAGTGAGTTTAAGGCCAGTTGGAGAACATAGCAAGGTCTTATTTCCAAAAAAAAGAAAGAAAAAGAAAAGAAAATCCATCAAATGAACACACACATTTCTATAATCCAATCTTAAAGCCTTAAGACAGAGGATGTATCAGAAATAAAAATGAAACTTACAGAATGAAACCGCTAACTAGTGTCTATGCTATGTGTATAGAAATACACTAATTTAAGTGGTCAGATGAGCCAACAGTAATTAGTTCTGAAAGAATTACAAAGTCAAACTGGGCATGGTGGCACATATCTGTAATCCCAGCACTAGGCAGGCTGAGACAGGAGGATTGTTTGTAAATTCGAGACTAGCCTGGGTTACAAAGTGAGCTCAAGGCCAGCCTGAACTGTATAGCAAGACCCTGTCTCAAAAAGAAAAAAAAAAAAAAAAAAAAAAAAAATTACAGTATGTCTCATTTTAGGAACACACAAAAATCAAAACATACTAGAAAGACAAAAAGGATTAAGTTGGATGACTTTTAGAACTAAACTTAGATTTTTATATTTGGTTTTAGATTATTAGGATAGTAGTAACTTTCCCACATTTCATATTTCAACACATTTTAAAAAGCAGATTTAAAAGTAAACATTGGTTAAGGAGGGGATTTTTAAGAATATAAATTTGACAAGTGCATTGCAATGACAATGGGTTTCATAGAGGAATTAAGTCTTCATTAGTCTTAACAGGATAGGGAGTCATAAAAAGATGCTATAAAGGAGATCTACAGGACTTGGTACCCAAATGTAGTAAGAAAAAATGCTAACCTTAGCTGGCAAGGCTGGCCAGACTGGGGGGATAATGAGAAGCCAGAATCAATTTGGGGCATTTAACTTGTCCCGATGAGACCTGAGCTGCCTTCCTCAGTGTGGCAAGATAGGAGAGGAGTGCATTTAGTAACAAATGAGGTAAAAAGTTAAAAAAATGAATCATGTATCTTAAAAAAAAGGCCGAATCTGGTTTTTTGGGGTTTTGTTTTTGGTGAAACAGGCTCATTATGCAGTGCTCGCTGGTCTTGAGTTCACTAGGTAGCCAGGCTGGCCTTGAATTCACACTGATCCTCCTGCCTCAGCCTTCCTTGGGATTACAGGCATGCACTACCACACTCAGCTCTCAGATTTAAACCCAAGTAACGGTAGTGTTGTAAAAATTAAAGCTTCCTTTATACAGATGAGTAAATTCGAAAATTTGTTCAGCAAACATTTTTAACATGTCAAAATCTACTTCCAACCCTCTCTATCAAAGGAGTACCCATAAAGTGATGAGTAGGCTGGAAATCTGTTGTTTCCTGCAGTCAAAGGCTAAAGAAATCTGATGCCTATGGCTGATACCACCGCTCAGTTCTTACAGCAAAGTAACTACCTGTAACACAGGTCTTCGAAAAAGCATGGCTCCTATTTTCTTTTTTTACAATCTAATCTTTGGACTCTTCCTGAAGAAAAAAAGGAAAGGTAAGTTAAACACATCTTATAGCAAGAGTACAAACTCATTAGCCCTAAATTCATAAATGCAGTTTTTACAGAGCAACAAATTTTGACAACACATCAACACCTTTGTCCATCTAAATTGGATGCCCTCTCCCAAAACACCTCAGATCTGTCTTTCTGATGCTTCCTACCTCCCCAAAAAAGAATCCGATCCTGAGTTAATCTCACTTTCCATTAGTTGCCATATATTATTGAAATGCAAGCTTCTCCCAAGGGAGATACTCTGTCAGATTTATTCACTGCTACACAAACCGAATTAAATTTTACCATTAAGGTCAACAATTGAACCTAACCACTGAATTTGATTCGGTTCCAGTGCAACTCGGTTTAAAACAGTTCCTAAAACATACAAGGGCTCAATAAATATTAGCGTCTAGGGGCTTAAATCTGCAATGTGTTACTACGGGGGGAGGGGGATGCGGCTTTATTCTCCACGTGCAGCGCAGAGTCGCCGGCTACCCACGCCTCGCCGAGGGGATGGGCAGGCGCCCTTCCTCCCACCCGATAATGCAGGAGAGCCGGAGGAAACTCCAAAGTCCTCCGCACGAAGGAGAAGAGAAAGGTCTGACGCTCTTGAGGCACCATCTCCCGACCTACGCAGATCGGCAACCTGACCCGACACACCACTCGCGCGATTCTTTCTTCCCTCCTTCGCCTGACGCGTCAGGCCGCCTCACCTTCGGCAGGGAGATCGCTTCCGGTGCACAGACTCCAGGCTCACGACAGGAAACAGGAAACTGTCCGTGGTGTGCGTTGTAGAAATGCTGCCGGCGCACACAGCGGGAAACACGTCCTCTTAATATACGAGTTCCGGGAGCGTCTGTCCAGGCGGAAGTGGATAGATCAGTGCTATCAAGTGGTGAGTTCCGCAGATATCAAATTCCCTTGAGATGAAATTATTTATGAGGTTCTCCGCCGGGGCAAGGGAGGACGAGGCCAGCGACAACTACAGAACTGTTTAGCTCCATCCTCTGGAGGAACAAAATGCGGCCCCCTCCTCCTAAAGCCTTAAGAAAAGCAGAAAAACAAATGAGAGAGGTAATGTCGATTCTGCCTGGGATTACAGGCATGCACTACCACACTCAGCTCTCTCAGATTTAAACCCAAGTAACGGTAGTGTTGTAAAAATTAAAGATTCGTATTATACAGATTGAGTAAATTCGAAAAACAAATGAGAGTAAGAGGTAATGTCGCGAAATTTAAGGGGGTACCAAGAATGGCAGTCAAGATAAAATAATTTTAACGTAATATTTCTGAAATTCTAAATTAATGGAAGCGATCCGTGAAGTAAAAAATATTTAAAATTTAATCAAATACAGAACCAAGCCACAGTGGAACCGGGGACACAGAGCGTTATACCCCTATGTTTTTTATCGTCTTTTAACTTTTTTCTAAGACATAAAAGTAGTTTGAATATTGAAAAAAATTAAATGTGTCAAAAAATTTAAAATTTATTTACACCAAAAATGGAATTGCTGTATAATTTTACTTTCTTGCCCTTAGTGGAACTAATCAGTATTTTCTAAATCTGTCTTTTGCTTTTCTCATTTCAGTTGAGACTTGCCATGCCTGACAATTTTTCTTGGCTTCATGACAATCTTATATACAGTAATTGTAATTAACTTCAACTTAACTAGTCTTTAATTAAAAATGCTATATTACAGTAAAAACATTGCCATTGATGCCCTATGAGATTCTCTCCCTTACTTTTAACACCTATCCCATCATTTTTGCCCCTTTTATAAAAGAGCTCACTTAGTAAAGACACATTGTCATTCATCTCCCTCAAAATACTCCCCATTGCCTGTTAACATATTTAGCCCATCATTCTTGCCACTTTCTAAAGCAATTCTGGAAGTTCTTGTTTGTGTCTTCTTAAAGAATTTTTAATCAGTACATGTTTATGATACACAATAATTACATTCTTCTTGGGAAATTGGTATATATACATTTACATCGTAATCATTTTAACTTTCTCTTCCCCTCCCCACTCTTTTGTCTCGCCAGATTGTCTTTAAAATTCTGTTTTGTTCATTCTGGACTTTTTAACTAAATATTTCCCAAAAAAGTGCATTGATGCATTTTGTATCTTGATTGCTGAATTTCTTGGTGCCTGTTAAATTTTGCCTTATTTACCCTAATTGTTGACCTTGTGAGAAAGATGAAAGAGCCCCACAGATTGGAGAATCCAGGCCAGGAAGGGAAGAGGATGTGGCTCTCCGTTTCTCTCCCTCTCCTGTTCCCCCACACTACCCACCCTATAGAGAAGAAAAGAATGCTGCATGTATTTTTTTAATTCATTTTATTTCAAAGAGAAGAAAAATTTCAAAACACACCAATCGGGGGAACTATCGTAAGACACTGAGCATTGTCATCCCCAAATCATTGACCCTGAGCACAACACATCTGCATTCAATTGTCCGAACAATACCAGCACAAAACTTTCTTTTCAATGAACTCAGAGAAATCAGTAGTACATCTTAACTATATTTTGTATACATCTATATGTATACAAGTATTGTTTCTTTCAGCTTCTCACAGTAGTGAAACAATACAATATTTACACAAATCTATTTCACGTAGGAGTATGGTCTCGAAGTTGCATCCATTTATCTATAAAAATCTCTAGTTTATCCTTCTAAAGATAAACTTTTGATAAAGTTTTTGATAAACTTTAGATAAAGTTTATCTAAAGATAAACTTCTAAAGATAAACTATCCTTCTAAAGATAAAACTTCTAAAGATAAACTTTTGGCTTAGTACTCCACTGTATAAAAATACCATTTTTTTATCTATTCCTGAATGTCTTGATGGACATTTAGGTGGTTTCCAAGATCTAGCTCTGACAAATGGTGCTGCTATAAACATGGTGATAAATATAAACACATATAATATCACTGTAGTATGTTTTTAATTCTTTTGGGAAGATACCCAAAAAGGGGATAAGCTGGGTCAAATGGGACCTCCAAACCTAGTTTTCTGAGTAATCTCTACACTGATTTCCACAGTGGTTGCACCATTCTACACTCCTACCAACTCTGGAGAAGGGTTTCTTTTCTCTTAACCCCTCTACTATTTGTTGTTGCTTGATTTCTTGATCATAACCATTCTTTCTGGGTGAGGTGAATCTCAGTGTTGTTTTAATTTGCATCTCTCGACTGAGCCGATGTTGAACATTTTTTTCATATATTTATTTGCCACTTGTATAACTTCTGAGATGTGTATATTCATCTCAGATGCCCATTTTTGGATTCAGTCTTTAAATCTGGGAGAAGTGATTTTTTTTTTGAACTCTTTATATGTTCTTAATAGTAATCCTTTGTCTGAGGTACAGCTGGCAAACCATTTTCTCTCACATTGCAGGTTGTCTCTTCACTCTGTTGGTAGTTTATCATGCTTTTCAAAAGCTTTTCAATAGGATAAGATCTCAGTTATTGATTCTTTGTTATAGTTCCTGTGCAATCTGGGTTTTGTTCATAAAGTCTTCACCTACACCAATGTCTTCAAGAGGCTGAATATATTTCTAACAAGCACACTGCCTCCTCAGGCCCAATCTTGTCTTTCAAGTGGAAAATCTAAACTAGTGATCACCTCCTAATGGTCTTGCTCACTAACTGGAATATTTTTAAATGATTATCTCCATTCACTTACGCTCTTACACAGTGGCGTTCCTGAAACACATTATACTGCCTTACATAGGCGTGAATAATACTATGTCCTGCCATGCCTACCATGTTTGCTTTTAATTTTTCTAAAGCTTTATAACTATTAGAAAATGATAGTAATTCATTCTAAAGTGATGTAATACAATATTGTAGACTATCACAGTCTATTTTTAAAAGTTAAATCATCAACATAACCATTTATGTAACTTAAGGTTGAAATTATAAAGATAAAAGGTCTCAGTTGTTCAAGCTGAAAGACATTTGTCTATCAGTATTGATTTTTCTAAAGCTTTGGACAAATGACTTTAAAATTGATCCATACGTTAGAGATAGAGAAGTACTATTGTTCTGCACTGCTCTGATCTAAATTTTAAGATTATCTGTCAACTTCTTAAGGTATCAGGAAATTGTGTTTAGGATACATCTACTAAAAAGCACCATATTAGGTTGGAGAATATAGCTCAGTGGCACAGTACCTGCCTGGCAAGCACGGTCCTGAGTTTAATTCCCAGTACCCAAAACATAAAATAAAAATAAAAATCACCATAGTGCCAGATGTGGTACCGCATGCCTGCAATCCCAGCACTCAAGAGGTTGAGGCACATAGATCACTGTGAGTTCGAGACCAGCCTGGGCTACATAAGCAAGTTCAAGACTGGACTGCACTGAATAGTGAGACCCTGTCTCAGAAAAATTAATGAAAATAAACGCCATATTTACTCTCCAAATTATTGCAATCTAACTTCTTTCCAGATTATTTATATTTCTTTAATGCCATCAGCGCAATAATATAAAAATTATCTGAGCTATATCATGACATGTGTGCAAAAACAGAAATTACTTAGGCAAGAGGTGAATGTCCAGTAGGCACAGAAAGGATAATGTCCTGAGCCTGAAGAAAACTCCATTCCTCTCATACTCAACCTTATCTATACAGCTATGGGATACTGTGTTAACTCCCTGTTGCCAAGGAGCCCAGCAGAGAAAGAGGGTCATAAACCAATATTTATCTTGCACCAGGCCCATTCAGGTGTGAAGATAGGTTCTAAGGAATACATTGGATAAAGAGACATATTCTTCTACTAATTGTCAATATTTTCAAAAGACAAGCATAACCAAAGAATTCTGGCTTACATTGCATACACTTAGTATATCTTTCTAAATCACAAACTGTGGTTGAATTTATGTTGCACTGCAAGGGACATGGGGAACAAACACATAAGGGCAGGGATATTGCAAAGATAAACTGATTCAAGCTTTGAATAAAAATTAATAACTAAAAATGGCAAGAGACTATAAGAACTGAATTGCATGAAAAAATTGCCATTTCAAAGCAGAACAAAGTGATATGAAGGTTAATTTTTTAAAAATTAGCTTCTAAAACTGAAAAAATCATGCATCAGAAAAGCCATTAACAGGTTACCTTCATTAAGATGGTACAAATAGAAATTATCAGATATTGTGCCTGTATGACCAACATTATTTTATAACCAGACCTGATGCCAACATTAGCTTTTGGGCTTATGAAGCTATGCCTTACTGCCAAGGCATGTTCCTCTCCACCTACGAGGTTTTCTTTACCTGTTCATTCAAGAAACATTTTCCAACATGCATTTCTTATTCTTTGTTTCATGTTTCAAAGAAGTGTGATTTACCCACATTCATCTTTGGACAAGATAAAACCTTTATTTACAAATAGCTTTGTGCTTTAAAATGTACACAGATAAAGATTTGGATTAAAAACATCCTTAAAATCACAGGAAATAAGACCAGATTCTGCAAAATCAAGAGAAAGTGATATCCAGAAAGTCAAAACCAATCAATAGCTACAAGAGGGTTAAGACAACTTGACTGAGACAGAACAACTGCATCTTGAGCTCTCTATTTGCAGTGTTTTTGTTTCACAAGTTAGTAACCAGCTCAGGCATATCCATGCAATTTGTAGTCCTCACCTCACATAGTAGTAGAGTTATTAATTTACTAAATACAATATCAGGAAAGGTGTCTCCATCCACAAAATATATTACAAAAACTGTTAACTCGGAGGGGCTAGAAATTGTTTTTTAGGAATAGCATCATATAACATGGGAAGCAATGTCTAAATCCACACACATTTTCTTGTAGGGTCTTACTTCAACTCAAGCCAAACTTTTTCTTTCGGAGATCTTTGGTGAGAAATTAGCAACAGCATTTTTAGTCCACAGACCAAGTCAAAGCCTGTTCTTTTAAGAGACCCATGTATTCTCATTAATTAGAAAATGTAAGAAGTATGTAAGTTGTTGATAGGTAGCATTAGGAATATAACAATTGGGAAGAAAAATGGCTACCAATTTTTGTACCTTAAACCATTGTGAGTAAAAAACTTTAGTAGCTTTGTAATCTTGACTCTAAATGCTACATTAAGATGACTTTTGAAATCCTTGGGCATTTAAATTGGTTAGTTTTTCCATTTTTAAAGAGGAAAGTTGGGTGATCAATATCTTTCTGGAAGGTTTATAGTATAAAGTTGGCTGGTGGGAAGTGAGTTCCTATGGGGAAGATTGTTCATCAATAAAACTTGAAGACTTCACTCTCTTTCTTCTCGCCAGGTGTTTTGGACTTCTTGATTCTGTTTGGCCCGCAGAGACCTCAGGATTGTCAGGGTGGAGGTCTCCCTGGGAGGACCTGGTCTGCTGGATTTTTCTCAGTTCCCTGCAATCAAAGGGGAAAATATGTTACTTGTTCCTCAACTACAGACAGTATTTACAATCACACCTTAGATAGGTTTACCTTTTACTTTTATGGTAACAAACTTGAGGTATATAGAGAATATAAAATGCACTTCCTGTGATTGTGATTGTTATAAGAGAAACACACACATGCCGTTGCATCTGGTAGATTCCGTTCCCCAATTCCTATCAACTGGTTCATAAATAGTCTTTAAGGTTAAAAGGTTAAATGAATATACTCTTCAGGAGATACAGAAGATAGATAGATAGATAGATAGATAGACAGACAGACAGACAGACAGACAGACAGACAGACAGCCAGCCAGCCAGCCAGCCAGCCAGCCAGCCAGCCAGCCAGATAGATATAAGCTACAGAAGTCAACAGACCACAGCCCCTGGATCAAATCTGTGCTGCTGCCTGTTTTGTTTTTGTTTTTGTTTTTGTTTTTTTTCTGAAAGCACTTAGATTAATGCTGCCTGTTTTTGTAAACAGTCTTAGTACAATACAGCCTCTCAGTTAGATAGATGGAATTAATCACAATCAATGGCTGTTTTTACAACACAACAACAGAGTTGAATCATTACAGCCAGAGGTCACATGGCCCATGAAGCATAAAATATGTGTTATCTAGCCATTTGTAAAATAAGCTGCTGACCTCTACTTTAGACCCTTAGAAGATGCCATCTTTCCCACTACTAACACTCACTGGGGATAGTTAACTGGATATCCAGAGTTCGCCTCACAGCTTACATACTCTAACTCTCCAAAGTACTTGTATTTTTGAGAAGCATATATATGGATGAGTACTTAGTTCCTAATATGGGACAATGAAGCTCAAAATCGGCAAAAAAAAATAAAGGCCTGCTTCCCCTGGCGGGACTACAGGCCTGAGCCGTGGGAACCACAGTGTCTTGAACTTGTGAAAATATGGACAACAATACTTTCTGGATTCTAAAAGATATTTCATCATGGGACAGAATATTTCAGATGAGACACAGCTGGTTATTAACAAGTTACCAGAAAAAGAGTAGCAAAACATGTCACATTGTTTAGAGAAAGTAGCTTCTTCACTTATGATTTCTTGGGTGAGTGGCTAAACTCAGTGAATGTAATAGATAAAATGGCCACTGGCCAGGAAAAGCATCTTCTCTTGGAGAGACAACCTGGTCTTGGTTCCTCTCCCTTTTGGAAAGTGGTGGTATGGATGATCTGTTCCAAGACTGAAAAAAGCAGTGACATTGTAGAAGCATCACAGATCATGAAGAGGTGCTAGTTCATTCAGCTTTATAAAGAAATCACAAGTCAAGCAGCAGGAGTGTGGCCTCAGAGCTTCACCTCTGAGGAATCTGGGAAAACTTATTCTCTGTGACATCTTGTCAGGCTGGCCTTGGGACGGCAAGAGGAAGCAGCTGACTGGTGAGGACGAGTGTGGTATCTTGCACAAGTTGACCTCAGCCTGCCTTGTGCGCACAGCTTTTGCCAGAAGATTATTGATAAATGGAGTGACTGACGTGGGAATTGCCTTTCTGGTCATTACAGATGACTGGAACAAATGAATCTTGGGTAGCATCAGACGCACCCACAGAAGATGATATGGCTGTTGAAACAGGCCAGCTGCACAGGCATGACCTTGAGGGGAAGAGCTTCTTTTGTTATTATGGGCTACAAATACATTGCGGTGATGGAGGGAGAATGGAGATACCATGTGGCACAGATACAGAAAAACTCATTTTTTCCCATTCTCTTATTTTTGTTATTCTGATAATTTGTCCCATTTTAAAATAAGCTTCCTATGTCTTCCATTAATGGTAAATTAAAAAAAATTAAGTGGCTTATTGGGCATAATTCCTGGCTAAAGACTGAGAATCTTTGCAGTTTATTTCCAAGAAAACTGTTTGGAGACTTCAATCTTTCAAACTAATCTTTCTAAGATGGATTTTGTATCAAGAGAAGAAAGACTTGTAAGTGTATTTCAAGAAAGGACCATTTTCTGTTTCCTCTTGTATTTCTAGCAGTACCTAGTATTATAATGACCACTTTAAAATTTTCTTCAGAACACTGCCAAATGCCAGGAAAACAGCTGAGCCACACAGTGCCTGCCTGACTGGTGCAAGGTTGAGAGTTCAATTCCCGGTACCGAACAAAACAAACAGAACACTGCCAAACACCACTGCCTGACCTCTATTCCAACCTCATGCCATTAAGTCACAATTTTTTAATGAATGAATGCATTAATAAATGTATACCAACCTACAAAAGATTGAATTGCTCAGAAAAAAATCTGTTATCTAAACACATACCAAGACAATGTGTTTGCATGCCTATTCTAGTGGGTTTCTAAAATAGTCTCTACTTACCTTATCTAAGTTTCCCATACATTAAGTGATCACCATCATTTACTCTGCTGACCCTCAGAAGCCAAAGGTTTCTATACCAGTATTATTTCATTATTTTCCTCCCTCTTTCCTCCTTTACGTTACCTGGAATTTTCTCTTAAACTCCCCAGCCACAAAACTGCCCAGTCTCACGCAACAAAGGGCCTCAGTGAGCCTATGAATCACAACATAGATTACATAAACTTGCACAGATTGCACAGATTATGCATAAACTTGACTCTTCAGAGACATGCCACTGTTGTGACTCGTTTGCAATAGATTCTTTCTTGACTCCAACACCCAAGTCTACCTTTCCAGTGCAGCTATCTTCGACTTTTCCAAGATGAGCTGCCGCTGGAGCTCTTCTGTGGTGCTCAGGGAGGGCCGGAGAACTTGACTTTTGGCTAGAGCTGCTGCAGAAGGTCTCTCCTTTGGATCAGGGTGGATCATATTCTAGTAACATAGGGCCAAAACAAAAGAGAAGCTTCACTTTGGGAAACTGTCCCCATCGAGGCCAAACTCAGCCCAGTTTCTGCCCAGTGGATTCTGTGAAACCCTGCTTCTCTTCCGGGCAGGGGAAGGGGATAAGTGAAAAATTATCTCTGCCTTGGAGAGAATAATGATCATCAATGTCTGGTAACATTAGTTGTCCACCCTTTTAACTTGTTTGTTTATTTTTTATCTTTTTGAAACAGGGTTTCACTATGCAATTTAGGCTGGCCTTGAACTCACTGTATAGTCCAAGCTGGCTTTGAACCCACAGCAACCCTCCTGCCTCAGCCTCCCAAGTTGTGGAATTATAGGCATGAGCCACCATGTCCAGTCTCCCTTTAATGTGTTTAAGTACTGTTTAATATTTGAGAGCTGGTTGGTTAACTAGTCCAATGATTTAATTTTAATGTGCAAAAACCTGAGTCACAGCATAAAAAGTGATTTGTCTTTACTGGAAGGGCCAAGCCCCAAACCCACATTGACCTCAGTCTTCATTCACCTTACTTTCTACTATGTCTTGCTCCTTTCTCTCCTAATAATGACTCACCATGAGACAGTATTCCTAAAGCATTTGTGTCAAGGTAGAGAATTCTATAACCTGATTTGAATATGGTAGAAAATATGTAATGAGAGAATTAATTAATTATCTAATTAACAGTGTCATATTAATTAACAGTGTCATATAATGATGAAAACACTGAACATTCCACTTGGGGACCACGTTCAGAGCCAGCTCCACCTTTTACTTTGTACATTAAATTTTGATGGAAATCATGTTCCCCTGCCTATGATTTGGGAGGACGGTTATTCTCCTTGTGGGACTCTTGTGAGAATTAATGAACTAACACACATGTACAGAATTGTCTAGCTGAGTCAATAGTTAGGTATTTGTAAGTATCAGCTATACAGTAGTACCTTGGCATTCGCAAGCTTAATTCTTTCCATGATTCTGGTTGCAAGCTGGATGAGTTGGATGAGAACCGAATCAGTTTCAACAGTTAGGTTCAGTGTTGACCTCATGGAGAAATTTGATTTGGTTTGTGGTCCAATTCAGTTTGCAAATAGAATTGTAGAAAGAAATGTTTATAAACTGAGGTACCACTGTATCTCAGAGCAGTTTTCACATACACATTACCCTGAATAAAAGACCATTGTATGGAAGGGCTTACCTCCTCCCAAGAAAGCAAAAGAAAGTCAGGAAGGACAGCATTTGAAATTTTCAGATAAACTCATCTCCAAAGGTAGATAGATATTTTAATACTATTTTAGGCATCCTAACCAATGCTATTTCCTACTCCATGAAATCATGTGTACATTTTGTTTTTTTCAGTATGATTCTAGACTTGACAGTGTAAGGTTTTCTTTTCATCTTTTTGTTTAAACGTAATATCCCTTTTGGTTGCCCTTGCACATATACATTAAATACAAGCAGCACAGAGTTTTTTAGTTGACATCACACTTCTTTTCCAATAGCTCAATAATTAGTAGTATTGTCAGTTATCATTAAAGTAGCTTATTTTTTTACATACACTTGAAATTCATTTCTTTTGTTAATGTCATCACTGTTACCACTGGTAATCATTAAAACTCTGAATTAGGAGGGAAAAGGCCAAGCATTATTTTGGAGTTAACCAAATTTTAACTCTAAGGTAGGCATGTAGCACATGACTGTAATTCCAACTTTCAGGAGAGTGAGGCACTAGGATCACCTGGGCATCTTAGCAGGATCCTGTCTCAAAAAGCTGGAAGTGTAGCTTAATGGTGGAGCAGTTGTCTAGTGTGCACAAAGTTCCAATTTCAATTCCCATTACCACCAAAAAAGAAGTAGATAAACACAAGTGAATACAAGAGTCAGATAGCTACTGTAAACCTTGAGTTTTTGCCACTACACAATGAGATGCAACCTTCCTATTTTACAGTTATTAAGTAAATGAAAAATGTTCATAATACGACATTTAAACAATTACATGAAGTATTTCTCAGTTTCCCTGAGATGTTTTCAATCTGTTCTATATCTTTTCTGGACTTCCTTATCACATTTCCTTTCTCCTTCTCTTTATGGCACCACCAACAGTTCTACTTTCTTTTTGCCCCCTACATGCCATCACATTTTTAAAAATATAGACATTTTGTCTTCTGTCATCTCATGAGATATGTCACCTTGAGCAAATTGTGAAAATCTTCTGTGAGCTTCTGAGGGACATCCGGAAAGTTACCCTTACGGATCCAGTGCCAGTCTTCACCACAACTGGGTAAAGTATTGGCTCCAGCTGCCAGTGCAATTGTTAATCCCAGGGCAAATATATCACCTTTGGGAAGGTGTTGATAATCCTGAAAAATAGCAGAGGAATGCCAGGTAATTTGTCAATTGAAATAAGTCAAATAACTGGTAGGAGAGGTTCATGCAAGTATATGTTAGCTCTATACACCATAGGCCGAATTATATCTACTATAGTTAATAGCTTATTTTTAAGGAAATAGAGGGAACATAAGTATACCTTATTAAACCTGCTGTCCCTGAAAATGTCAAGGTAGAATTTTAGTTCTATTTTGCTTTGTCAGGCTCAAGGAGGATTGGCACATACATTAGCTGATCAAAGGAATGAAACACTCATTTTTCTCCTGATTATCACCCGGGAAGAAGTTATAGTTGTATTCTTCCTAGGTCAGACCCAAAAAACATCTAAGAAGATGAGTAGTGACTAAAGGTCATTGTAGTACCAGAGCAGGTGGTACTGTCTGAAAGACAATAGCATGATAAAGATGGGTTGGACCTATGTGAGCAGCAAGAAGGAGGATTGCTGCCAAATAGGCAACTCATGAGGTTAGGAATTCTAAGAAACAGAAATAATGAAGGACTTGTAGAAAACAAGCAGAAGGAACATAGATTTGTTCTTGACTGAGCCAGATTTCCATGCTTTTTGGAAGAGTATCTTTGGTCTCTGTTCTGAATCAGAAAAAGAGACACTATACATTTATATTATAGACACTCGATTTTTTGTGCTGTGAGCCTTCATTTTAGAGTGAGAAAGTTGCTCAGGAGGCTAAGGCTGACAAGGATCACAAGTTCAGGGCCAGCCTGGATAACACAACAAGACCATGTCATGAATAAAATAACAGACCAGCGTTGTGGTGCATGCCTGTAATCCCAGCACTCGGGAGGCTGAGGCAGGCAGATCATTGTAAATTCAAAGCCAGCCTAAACTGTATAGTAAGACCCTCCCTTGAAAAGACAAAGAAACAAATTAATTAATTAATTAATTAATTAATTAAAGAAAGTTCTCTATAGCTCTATACCTCTTGAAAAATCTCATCAGCTAGGAAGCGAATATCTCCTTCTTCCACTTGGGGTTTTTTTATTGACGTCACATGACCCAGGTCACCTGAAAAAAAGAAAATAAAGAGAAAAGAAATAGAACTCTTTAAAAGTATGTCTTCTAACTGGGAGTCACCAGTGTAAGTTTCACAGGATAAAAGTATACCGACGAGGATAAGGGAAACTCACCAATTTTATATATTACGCTGGCAGAGAGAAACCAGTCAGCTTCATTTTCAGTCTCTTCTGGGACTCCAGGACAATCACTTCGTGTGTTATGACAAATAAAGATGTTGCCTGAAGAATACAGAGTAGCCAGGGATTTAGCTCAGTGGCACAAGCACCTGGTTGGCCAGTGCGAAATCGGGGAGTTCAATCTCCGGTATAAAAAAAGAATACAGAATAGACATAAGTAATGATTCCTAAATTCTTCCCCAAGATTCTTTTTGTGGATTTTTCTTCCCTTTTTTCTTCGGTGTGGTTTTCCCCCTGTGTAATCTCTCATGTTATGTTGCAACATAGTGCTTAGCAGTACTTAACTAATGTATTTATGTCCTCATCTGTTCTGAAGATCAGTGGCAGAGTACTGTTGTCTCAAAATAAAACAAACACAGTACTAACAACATGCTTAGAGTTCATACTGACAAGTGATTAATGCTGAATTAGAAGTGAAAAACGCTGTCACCGTGATGAATGCTGAATTAGAAAATGTATAGCACTAGCTCAGTGATCAAAACACAGCCTATTTGCTGCCATTTTAGGTAGTAAATTAAATATCTACTTCTATGTTTTCCCTTTATATAAGGGAAAGTCCTTTCCTTTCTATCCAGTGGGCCCAAGGAGGAAATAGTTAAAGAAATGTAAACAAAATTTTTCTGGAGAAACAAATCAAAGAAAGGGATCACACTCTCCACCTCGGACACTTGGTAAACATACAGGCACAGATTTTGATGAGAACAAAATGTGGCAGGAGGAACAGAAGGAACCATACTGACTAGGCTTGATGTCCAGGTGCACCAGGCCAGAGCTGTGGATGTACTTAAGCCCCAAGGAAATTTGCAGAAGGATGTCTTTGAGTTTTGGCTCTTGGAAATGATTACCAGACTTCGTGTTTTCAGATATAGCAGCTTGCAGGCTTCCACCTGGGAAAGAAACAGAATAACCCCACAGAAGGAGAAAATGAGTGTGAACCTTGCAGATGTTAGGCATAGTAAATACTGAATAAATTTCCCACAATGACATTTTCAAGCCTAGATTATTTTATTGTCAGCGCAAAACATGAAACTATCTGTCTCATGTCTATACCATGCGTATGTCAGAAAGAAGAACTGCAGGACTTTCTGAAGAAAATTTCAGTATCTAAGGTATTCAGTACGTGGCTCTATAGCCTAAATTTGTGCCAACTAATATTTTAAAACTTTTACTAAGTTATTACTCAGAAGGCCAATCAAGCAACAATTAGTTCTATGTCACTGATAGCCTAGAAGTTTTAGGCCATCAGAATTTTGATGCAACAGATTCTAAATCCATTAAAAATATATATCACCAAAAAGAACATTTAATGTTTGTCCACCCAAGAACATGTTTAGCTCTGTATACACTTGAATCCTATTTCACCCATAGTATTTGTACATCAGCTGTAGATTATATGTAGGTTACATTATCCTTCTTGTCAATTAAAATACAAGTCCAGAATTTATATACTACCTGCTGTAAGACACCACCCTCAAGTATCAGAATGCTTCTGAACCCTATTAGCATTACTAGCAGGTTCTTCAAATTACAGTGCCTGGCTCCCATTGGTAGTTACAAAATGTATAACTACACATCACCTTTGTATTAGATTAATAGGAGCTGGGTGTGGTGTTGCACACCTGTAATCCCAGCACTTGGGAGGCTGAGGCAGAAGGATTGCCACACATTTCAAGGCCAGACTGGGCTACATAATGAGTTCCAGACCACCCTAAACTACACGAAGACCCTGTTTCAAAAGAAAAAAGGGGAAAAAATAGGCTAATAGGATCTGAGATGGTAATAAACTTTTGAAGAAATCTGTACCTAAAGTTAATTTTTTATAAAATTGAATTCAGAGATTAATCTGACATGCTAAAATAAAGTTCAGAAAGAATTATCTTGGACCTTTCAGGAACTCAAAGCACTACAGTAAAGAGTTCTAGTTTTCCTTCTTTTTTGTGGGAGGAGGAGGTCGAACTCATGACTGCACACGTGCAAGGCAGGTGCATATGCTGCTGAGCTAAATTCCCAGCCCTAGAGTTCTAGTTTTCTGAGAGTTTAAGAAAAGAACTTACACACTATAAATGACTTATTAAAGAAAAAGAATTTTTTGGATTTTGTTAAAAATACATGTTTGTGGCTGGGGATTTAGCGCAGCAGCACAAGCCCCTGCCTGGCAAGCATGAAGCCATCCATGATGGATCACTGGTATTAAAAAAAAAAGTATGTTTGTTGCAAAGGTTTGGGTTTTGTTTTTGCTTTGTTTTTGAAACACATCTTGCTGTGTAGCCCAGGCTGACTTCAAGCTCATGACGATCTTCTGCTTCAGCCTCCTGAGTGCTGGAATTACAGGAGTGTGCCACCATGCCTGGCTGAATCTTGCTAAAAATTAAGTCCCTTCAAAACTAAGTTTGTAGGTGACTTTATGAGGTGTTAACAAGGAGGAAGAACGTTACATCCAATAAACTCTTGTTTCCCTGCTGGCCTGGGTACTCCTGAAGGGCAGTGACCACATCTAATTCATACTTCCTCTCCTAAGACCTGGAACATAATAAATATTTTGTGTCTCAAATCTTTATCCTGGCAACAGAGAGAAAAGAAAAACCTAAAAGTAGACAAAGAAAGCTGCCTCCTGGGGTACTTAGGAATCCTTTAATGTGTTCTTGTAGATAAAAGTGGAGATGTTTCTAGTCCACTCTAGAGCTGCAGGGTTCAGAAAGGTAAGTGCTAGCTCCACTTTTAAATGCCTAGACACTCTGTGTGTAAGATGGAAGTTAGCTCAATAACAACAGCGTTACAAGTTCCTGAAAAGTATTCATTTCTGCTATAGCTAAAGAGGATCATCCACTACTAATAAAAGAGCACAGATCTTTACTAAATAATGTCAGTCAGGAAGTATTACTAGACATGGGGATTCTGAATCACCTCACACTGCAGCCTTCACTGCATACCCCAAAGGAATCTCTGTACTACAAGCTGTGTGCCCTAGAAAGGAATCCACAGTTCCTGGACAGCAGTTCTCAAACCAACTTCATGAGATGGGCTGAGTTCCCTGCTTGCAGTAAAATAATGTACTTTACCCTCTCGACAGAAGGAAGTTTTTTTTAAAGCCTTGTAAATAGACATTTATGTTTTCCTCTCTGCTGATATATAGAGCCTAATATATCCAAACAGAGCAATGAGGCCAGCCTAGGCTACATAATGAGTACAAGGTTAGCCTGGACTACACAGCAAGATCTTGTCTTTAAAAAGAAAAAAAAAAAGCAAAGAAAATTATTTCCAACAATAACATAAAGAGGAGATTGAGAATTCAACAGAGATATTTGGTTCATAAATTTGCACTTTTACCATCTTATGTTACTGCCTAATGTTTCTCTAATGTTTCCTTGTTTGGTGGAAAAATCCAACCAGTATTCATGGTATCCCACAGAGAGCACTGACCTGGATGGAATGTCACTCAAGCAAGTGTGAGAACCATCATTCTAAACACTAGGCTTGATAACACTTCATTGATATATGTCGCAAGAAAATACCACCTTTGAAGAGATCCTAATAGTCTGATCCTGAATCAACTAAAATCCTAGGGTTTGTAGACATCTACTGGAAGCCCTGTAGATTTCTGAGGATGTCCCAGATGTGACTTGTAGAGGAGTTTGGCAAGGGTAGAGAGAAGGAAGGAACATTTCATTAATTCAGGGTTCAAGAGAAACAGTAAGAGAAAACAGAGGATAACTAACCTACCATAGTCATCATCTACTTCATAATCTAAGTTATCCTGATCACCCAACTTAAATTAAAACTCCGAGTGTGCATGTTCCAGCCTGACTGCTGTGATAGGCCAGGGAGAAGAGCAGGCAGTGGGTAAGTAAAACAGGAATAGTCCGAAGGCAGGCAGAGAGTGAGGGAAGAAGAGACTAGAAAGAATGGGCAGAGGAAAGGTACAAAGTATGTGGACTATGTTTTGCAAAATCAAACTTAATTAGCAAGTACTCGATGAAGAGGTAATTCCCTATAATTATCCACATCTAATTGAAAATCCATTGCCAGGCTTTCCAGGCCCTCTCTCTCTACTCTCTCCCTTCTGCTCCCTTGTTGATCTCATTCCCGACTATAGGGCCACTCCACTTACGTGAGACTCCTACTCTCTGCTAGAACAGACCCAACACCACTCCCTTTGACTGTGCTGTTTGACATTTCCTAATGTTCCCCTACATTTCCTAAACCCTAGTAATCTTGCGCAGCTTCTCGTTCAAGTTACATCAGCTTTATGAAACTTTCTTTTTTTTTTTTTTTTTTTTTTTTGTCTTTTTCCTTTTTATTGGTACCAGGGATCGATGAAACTTTCTTGAGCTACTCTAATAGAAACTACTGTTGAGTTTTTACTGTGTATCAGGTATTGGCACTGTCATTACATTTGGCATATATTTTTGCTAATTCTCAACTACTCCACTAGGTAAACATTATCGTCCTAATATTAAACATTATCACCCTGATATTAAGTGACATGCCAGCAGTTATACAACTAGTGAGTAGCAGATCTGACTTTGAACCCAGATTTGCCTTGACTTTTTTATTTTTGGTACCAAGGATCAACCTCATGACCTCATGCTTTCCAGGGAGGTGCTTATGCTGCTGAGCAAATCCCCAGTCCCTGCCTTGATTTTAAAATCGAGGCCGCTTCCAGCACTTCTTTACCCTCATCTTCTGACTGTGTGTTATCCGTAGTTGAATGAGCTAGCTTTGCACCCAACTGCCTCATGTAGTCATCTTAAACAGAGTAAGTAGAGCAAAGCTCCTTCAAGGTAAGGACTTTATCTCATTCTAGAGTATTTCCATACTTAGAACTTGATAGTTTCAACCCTACAGAAGATATTCAGATACTGATGTAGATTATAACAATGATTTTTAGCAGAGACAATCTTAAGCTTTTTGAAAATTCTGAAATCTTATTGCTCCCAAACCCAGTTAAAAACGCTTTGCTTTACTAATTTTTATTATATTTATTATATAATCTATCTATTAATAGAAAACTCAATCTTTCTTATAGAAAGAGGAAAGATAAAGAATAAGGAATACAGGAATTTCAGGAAGAGGTCATTAAGTAGTGAAGATGATTAAGAAAAGTCTCAATCTCTCAGTCGTAAGCATAAGGACAGGATTCTTTCCCCAAATAGGATATTAAAAAAGAAAATTTAATTTGAATTTGTAAGAGGAAAAAAAGCCCTCCAAATATCACAGGTAAGAATGTGAAGAAATCTTATATACAAGGAAACAAGAGAAATGCCACACCATTATTTTGCAGGATGTGTGTACTGTTTGTCTTTATTAACTTACCTACTTGTTCATTTACTATATAATGGTGATACTCCATCATTCAAAATCCAGGCTGGACATATGTGCTCAGAGCCATCTGATGCTTACTAAAATTGCTAAAAGGTAGACCATACTATTAAATCAACCCAGACCTATGTGTGGTTTGCAAATATTACTGTTGTCACCTGCCTGGCAGCACAAGATCCTGAGTTCAATTCCCAGTATCAAAAATGAAAATAAAATAAAATAAAAATTACTGTGGCCAAAATATGGATTGCTGTTCCTTAAAGTGAGGTGAAACTTTCATTGGATTTGTAGTCTACTTTCTCACTGAACATTTTAATGAAAAATATCTCCAAGACTAATACCACATACTGTATTGTTACTGCTTATAGCCTCAATCTTAGATTAGAATTATGCTAAACCAAAGTACTACTATAATCTAAGTAGCCCCCTAAAATGTCACCAGTTACTATGTGTTCCATGAGAGACCTAGGAGAATCCATCTGAAGCCACTAAGTGTTGTCCCTGCACCTCACCCCCTGCCTTTACCTGAGGGAGAGCACTAAAGCTCAAAGGTAAGATGCAGGAAGAAGGATGAACCCTCCAATTAGGAATCCACTTGTCTATTACTCAAAGGTTGTCTCTGTGTCTGAAACCCCAACTCTTCCTAAAATGATATGACTTATATTTTTGAGAATACCTAATAAACTGTAAAACAAATATTTGCCAAAGTATTAGGGCAAGCCAGGTATGGTGGTGCATGCCTGTAATCCCAGTATTCAGGATTCGAAGGCAGGAGGATCATTGCAAGTCTGAGACCAGCCTGGGCTACACGGTGAGCTCTTAGCCAGCCTGAACTGCATAGGAAGACCTTGTCTCAAAAAAGACCAAAAAGAAAGTATGAAGTCAAAAGTTCCCTGATTAAATGTTAGGTGCAAAGAGAATGGTGATTTTTATGTATCAGCTAGGTACCAGCTTATACTCCTAGCAATTCGTTTTCAACTCACCTATTTTCTAAAACTCTGTTTCCAGGCAAGATTATGGAGCAGATACTTTAGACACAACAGAACTGTGCTCAGCATAACCTATGAGGAAGCAAAGTTTATTTCTTGACAACGTAGTCTCCCTCTCTGTGGATACTGGTCCATGAACTCACCATTGCAGTACTCATTCTGAATGATCACACGGTCATCTTCTGCCCAGGAGGAGTAATAGCGTACTACATGGGGGTGCTGCCCAAGCACTGCATGAGCATAAACTTCGCGCAAGCGCGTATTTCTAAGAGAGAGAAAAACAGTGAAAAAATTAATCAAGATGGTATACATTAAAATTTCTTTAAAGATATGAGGCATTGCCAGGTCTAGTGGTACACGCCTATTATCCCAGTACTTAGGAGGATCATGTGAGTTCAAGACCAACCTGGGCTACAAAGTGAGCTCAAGGCCAGCCTGAACTGCAAAGTGAGACACTGTCTCAAAAAAACAAACCAGAACAAATTCCAAGTGTAGTAGTGCACACCTCTAATCCCAGAACTCAGGAGGCTGAAGCAGGAGGATCGCCACGAGTTCAAGGCAAAGGCAGGGCTACACAGTAAGTTTGAGACCAGCCTGACCTCTACAATGAGACCTTGTCTCAAAAAATAAAATAAAATAGTAAAAGATAAACAATGGCAGAACATTTATTGTGTGCTTATTACATGCTTACTACTTTATAAGGCTCAATCAAAATATACAGTGAGTGTTTAAAGTTTTTAAGTGTACTATAATAAAAAACATTGCCATTAATCCCCTTATGATACTCCCCCAAATATGTTCATTTTGAATACATATGACCCATCATCCTTGCCACTTTCTGAAGCAGTTCTGGAGACCAAAAATAGCAGAAAAAATCCTGAGTAACAAGAACAAAGCAGGAGGTACTATAGTCTTAGACTTCTAGTTACACAACAAAGCTACAGTAATCTTTTTAAAAGCACCATATTGCAAAAAAAAAAAGTTGTGGATCAGTAGAACAGAATATAGGATGCAAAAGCAACTTCAAGCCTGTTCAACTGCCTGATCTTGCATAACAGGACTGGAAACTTATGCGAGAGGAATGACAGCCTCTAATACAGGGGTGCTGGGAAAACTGGGTATCCATATGGAGAAGACTGAATCCAGACTCACATCTCTCACCATGTACTAAGCTAAGGTCAAAACAGATTAAAGATCTAAAGGCAAAACAGTATTTAACCTACTAGAAGATGTTTGATCTTGACACAGGTAAAGACAAGGATTTTCTGAACAGAACTGCAACTGCACAGGAAACAGTATCAAGAATCAAGTGGGATTATAAATTGAAAAGCTTTGGCACAGCGAAGGAAACAGGAGACAAGTTACAAAATAGGAAAAATTTTTGCTAGCTCTTCGTTGGACAGAGGACTAATATCTAGAATGTATGAAGAACTTAAAAATATATACCCATCCATAATAAAGGACCCAGTAAAAAAACGAGCAACTGAAACGAACAGATACTGCTCTGAAAAAATATAAATGGCCAATAAATACATGAGAAACCATTTGGCATCTGCCCATTGTAGGAATGTGAATGAAAATACTGAAATCCCGTCTTACCCCAGAAAAGATGACTACCATCATGAAATGAAATAAATTCTGGCAAGGCGATGAGGAAAAAGTAACCTTTCTGTATTGTTGGTGGGAATGTAAATTACTGTTGTACAGTCTTGGAAGTCAGTTATGAGGGTTCCTCAAGAAACTAAAACAAGAAATTCTATTCAACCCAGGTATTCCCATCTAGGTATTTTCCCCCAAAGAGTTAGAGACCTGTTATAGCAATCCATTCATGTTTATAGCAGCACAATATACAATAGCTAAATCTTGGAGATGGTCTTTATGTCCATCAATAGATGAATAAAGAAAATATGGTGTTTATACATAATGAAGTGCTACTGTGTCCTAAAGAAGGATAAACTTGGGTTATTTGTAGGAAGATAGATATACCTGAAGATAAAAGTATTGGACGAAATGAATCAGACACAAAAGCTTGAGTATCACATGGTTTCTTTTATATGAAAAACTCAAAATAAGGATTGGACTGGAGATATAGCTCAGTGGCACAGTACCTGCCTGGCAAGCACAGGTCCTAAGTTTGATTCCAAGTATCAAAAATAAATAAATAAGGAGCTGAATAACATGGGTTGTGGGAAATAGGGAGATAGGCCTCTTGAAAATAGGAGGGGACCTAAAGATGGAGGAAAGGGAAGGGAGTGGAAGGGAATGAAAAGAGAATTAAATTGTATTGTGTGAATATACCAGCTCCCCACAAGGACTGTGATCATTGTGTACTGAAGTTTATCACATAACTAATAAAACAGTAAAAACTGAAGGAAAAAGAAAAAAATGGCAGGAACAGTGGGATAAGTGTGTTGAAGCTAAGGAGACTATTTTGAAGGAAATTAATAACCATGTGCCTTTTACTGTACTAAACCTTTTTTTTTTTTTTTTAATCAGTACCAGGGATTGAACTCATGGCCATCTGCTGGCAAGGCAGGTGCTTCCGCCGAGCTAAATCCCCAGCCCCCAACTGTACTAAATCTTAAGTTTAAGCATTCACCATGTTTTTTTTAATCAGACCTCATTGCATTTAATATTTATATCTTCTTGGTAAGATCTAACAGATAGGATGAAGTTACTAAAGTAAATGGTGGGCCCAAAGCCAAACTGGTAATGGTAGACCTGTGAGCAGCCTGATTCCAAAGTCCATTCTTCTTTATTGAACATAGCACGTGTGTTTTTTTAAAGTCTTTCTTAGCAAAGACTCGGGTTTCATTTCACTGTGTTACAATATAAAAACCTTAATGAGTTTAATAAGAAGGCCACCATAACACTTGACTGTGGCTACTGTGATAAGCTTCTGTCTCCTCTCTGAAGGAGAGAGGAGTTAAACTCAAGTGTTAAACTCAGCCAAGTATGATAGAGTTGCAGGAACAGCCTTGAGGAAAGATATTCCCTATGCAATAGGAAAGCCTACCACAAGCAAAACATAGTACTTGGTCAATTTCACTATAAAGATGAACAATTCTAAAGCCTATGCTTTTGGATCCAACATGATACTATATCCGCAGACTTTGGATAGCATTGGCTGACTCTGAAATTTTGTTTTTGTTGAGATTAAGGAAGAATTTTGAACCACTAGTTCTGGAAATAAAAGATAAACTTTTAATAGTTTTTCTTTGCATATAGTTGCTGAAATGACTATTGAACTCTTACTAATACAAAGCATTAGAAACCAGTAAATTAACCGTAACTTCCTAGTTGGCAATCATTTCTGATGAACTGAACAAATACCATCATTCCATAAATCTATTCCTTAAAAAAGATACCACTAGTAGAAAAAATAAAAGCTGAGAGAGCCACAAAAATTATAACATGATCCATAATTATCATATTCTATTTTTGGAAAAAGCACGCTATACTGAAAAATTGAAAAGGTTGTGAATATGAGATGACATACAATAGGGGAATGATTTTTAAAAAACAAAAAAGAAGCAAATGGTACTTTTTGATGATGTCAATACTGTTGAACTATTTGACTAGAAACAGCTCTCTGAATCCAACTCTTCCCATACATTTCAAAGGTACTCACTCATTTGATAACATGCCCACAGGTTTTGTAGAGCGCTTTATTGCATAAATACATCCATCCAGTCTCTTAACACACTTGTAGACGATACCAAATTCCCCACCTCCAATTTTTTCGAGCTCCAAGAATTCCTTTTCATAGCGGGAAGCCATGTTAGTTTCTCGTAGAACACTTTTCTAAAATATTTTAGTAAAAAAGAGAATAATTCTTCTTAACCTTGTGAGTAATAAAATTGAACCATATTACATTCCTAAATTCCTTTACATTTAAAAAGAAAAATTTTTGAGCTAAATTAATGGGTTCTATTTGTATCACTATTCACAGTAGTAAGTACCCCACATCAATTTCTGACTATCTTCTCCATGTTCTTTTTAACCTTCCATACAGTTCTATACTTAACTTCTTCATCTTTAAAAAATATTATTTCGTTCATCAGGTTGTACTACTCAACTCTATTATATATGTTCCTCCAGAGAACATACGTTCTCACCCAGAGGTACTGTCCTGGACTGAAGGAATAGCAAGAAGGGTGGGGTGTGTTTAAAACAAAACAAACAAATCCATCCCTTTGAATCTCTTCTCTACCTCTCTCAAGTCTTGGACGCTAACACTGCCACCTCAAATTGAATAACTATCTTGTTTCAATTTGTCTTCCCCAAAGCCTTAAAGTCTATTGAACAAAACGGTCAGATTAGTTCACAAAATGGTAACTACTATTAAGTCGGGTTATTTGGTGGTGAAGCACTAGGTTGCTGAAACAGTCATGCTTTGACCTGTATTGTTATGTTGTTATGTCCTCTTTTATCTCAATCTCTCCCTTATTCATTAAAAAAAATTAGTTATTTTTATGGCTTTTTTTTAATTAAGGGGAAAAATTTTAAAAATTAGCAGGATATATTATAGTAACTTTTTTTGATTTCCTATTAACTTGTTTTGAAGTCCTGTAATGCTCCCACTATCTTGTTTTGACTGATTAGACTCTGTTCCATTCTGTATGATAATATCAAGTTTGGGGGTATAGGCAACTACTTTGAAGGCAATAAGATTCACTAAGATGCCCATTCTGGTTTGACTATTATCTCCTTTGGAAGTCCTGTAATGTTTACAATGTTAAGTTTTATTGGTCTTGTTCTCAACTGTTTTGTTCAACTTTATAATACCTAATGAGATACACAATTCTTTTTAAGGAAACAAGAGACATTATGGTAACCATTGTTGATAACCTTGTACTCTGTTCTTACCTCATGTACTATGTCTATCCTTGGTTTTGACTGACAGCTTTGTTTCGCCATCTTTGACTTTATTCTCTTCCAAAAAAAAAAAAAAAATAAGAACTAAGGAGTAATAAAACCTAAAATGTGTAAATTTTGTTGTAAAAAAGAGAGGGAAAAAAGTGCTCTAAAGGATACAACTGCAAGTGTGTTTAGGGGTGTTAAATAGCTGACCATATTAATGTTTTTGGTTGGATCATTGAACACAACTGTTTGCAGTCTCTCTGTTTGAATGTTCACTTTGTATGCTTTGATACTGTGACTTGAGCAACTATCTCTAAAACGATAATGTGTAATCTATTAACTGGTGATTTCTTACTTTTTTTATAGTTCTGTATTACTTGTACCCTTACACCGCTTTGTTTTGTTTTGTTTTTTCTCTTTTTCCTTTTAAATAAAATTTTAAAAAACAAACAAACAAACAAAAAAAACCAGAATATACTCAGGTGGAGCAAATGCTCCCTCTACTGGACAACTAGCAACATCACTTTTCCCCCCAGTAGTTGAGTCCAGGCAAATCATTGAACATCTTAATTAATTTTTCTGTCTAAAATGAAGATCAGAGCAATTTTTCTAGAGGGCACTTTCGAATATTACATGAGAATAAAATACTTTGTTACACCTATGACAAGCAATGTATTCCTTAGAATAAATCCCAAGAACATAGATAATGTTTCGTAAGTTATTGTGATAAAAATTCCCACAAAGCCAGGCATGGTGATGCACACCTGTAACCCTACCACTTGGGAAGCTGAGGCATGAGGATCATGGCGAGTTTGAGGCCAGTCTGGGCTACAAAGTGAGTCCAAGGCCAGCCTGAACTGCATAGTGAGACCCTATTTCAACAAAGACAAAAAAAGAAAGAAAAAACTTCCATAAATCAATATATATCTAAAATCCAATTTGTCTCCCAAGTAATCGGTGTCCCAATTCCCAATAATTTTTCACTAACTTTAGCAGTTTAAAAAATCTTGACTCTTACTAGCTCATCTTTAACATCCAATTCTAGTCATTTTTATTAGCAAGATATGTAATTCTCAATGTCCTTAGCCAACCTCAAGCTAACTCTACTGTCTAGACCTGCTGTGCTATGCACCCTCTCTCCAACTCCTTCTAATCAAGAATTGTTTTTGCAAAATTATTTCCTAAGAAAAGTCTCAACTTTTAATTATTAGAAGAAAAAAACCAAATACTAAATTTCCATCATCAAAAGACATTTAAATACTAGCAATTATAACACCATCTTTCTTTAATTGGTAATACATAGTTTTGATCATTCCATATGTAACATTTTGAGTCTTATATGCTGAACATTGCACAAGGGCATATTTTACTACATTACAAACATCTTAATGGAAATTTTCTACTGACCTAAAACTAACTAGTCATTCTACTACTATTGGGTATTTAATGCCCTCTATTGTTGTGCTTTTACAATTAAGATATAACAGATATTTTTAAGAATAACATTTACTTTATAGTTTTCTTAGATTGCCAAAAGAGGGATGTTATATCAAAGGTTGCAGGCATCATAAAAATACACATTAAAGTGTTATAATTTTACATATACATCTCTGTATCTATGTCATCTTTCCTGACTCAAAAACTGAAAGCAAAAAACCCTTTTATTAAAAATACTCTAGGTACTCTAGTTTACCTGCATACACATCAGAAATCACCTGGTTATAAAACCTAAGCTAGAGTTCACATAAATTCAGTTGCATTGCACACTGGTGAAGCTATAAGCGGGCAGAGGGTTGACAAGAAAGAACACCGTGGGAAAGGAGGAGACGAGAAGGAAAGAAGGGAGAAAGAACTGGGAGAGGAAAGACAAAAGGCAGAGCATGAGGACATGGGAGGAGAGATGGAGGAAGAAATAAGGAGATGAAAGAGAAAAGAACAACAGATAAAGCCTGTGCTGTTAACAGCTGTGCCAAAGAACCATGCTTACCTTAGCAGGAAGCCCTTGTAATTGGCCTTCCTCTTCATCAGTTTTCTCACTTCAAACAAACAAACAAAGGTTGTATCTATGTTTGATTACAATTATAATTAACATTCTTATTAAGCCTAGTACTCTGCTAGGTTCTGGGTCTCTCAGAGTTAAGTAATTTCATTCCCTCTTTGATTACTCTTTAGGGACATAGATTACAAGGGAATTTGAATACAAGGATATGAGACAGGATAAGAATAAGACACCAGAGGATACCATGGACAGTGCCCAGTTATGTAATTATTTGAGAGTTAAAAAGCTTTGCCAGAAGAAAGGATTTGTAATTTCAGATTCTGAGAATGAGTAGGACCTGGCTAAGGAATAGGTGTAGGAGTTTTAGGCAAGTAGAATACTGTGTTCTAAGAATGGGAAGTAAGGAAGAATACAGAGCATATACTGAAATGTAAGTGGTTATTATTGTCCCCAGATGAGCTAACCAAGGCAGAGCAAGGTTCAGGTTATACAACACCTGGCAGAACTGGATTTTGAAACCAAGTCTGACCCCAAAGCCAT
The DNA here is from genome assembly GCF_034190915.1 of Cavia porcellus. NCBI lineage: Eukaryota > Metazoa > Chordata > Mammalia > Rodentia > Caviidae > Cavia > Cavia porcellus. The sequence continues at coordinate 48,789,708 of NW_026947489.1, read as the reverse complement.
TTGCTCTTCACTGGTGCACCTCTCTCTCCAACACCCACTTGTCCCAGGACCTGGCTTTTCACGTTGGTTCACAGGTAAACTAAGTAACATATAGCGTAAGTGCAGACATGGCTAAAAGGTCTTTGGTTACTTTCCAGTAAACAGAAGTCACTGACAAACATTCTCTTTTGTATGAGTGGCTGTATTCTGGGTCTTTGGGCAAGATTTCAAATTATAGCTCAACCAACTAGATTTTTCTTTAGAAGTACAAGGTAGAAAAGATTGGAGGATACTACATTCATAGAAATGAACTGATGAATATTTGTGCTGTAAATTTATCACATTCTGATACAATATAAAATGACAATAAATAAGGGACAAAAATACTCTCTCCAGAGCTCTGAATGGTTACTACAGTATCACCACTTTTATTTCCAAGAGTCAAATCTTTACCTGCTGGCTTCAGGGGAAGCCATTGATTCTAATGACTTACAAAGACTTTTAAGAGTTAAATCCAATAGAATTTTTGGTACCCAAAGTAGTACCCTGAGTATACTTGTGCTGAACTCCTGTTTACCTAAGATTCAGGAGACAATGTTAAGACCTACTTTGGTCACAAGGCTCAATAATATAGTTACTGATTCCAAACGAAAAAAAATCAGCATGACACATTAAATTATCTGGAGAGTTCAGATTGTTAGCTGTGCATTTGCTGAGTAGGCATGACCAAAATAAATAAATAAATAAATAAAGCGTTGTAGAAACATCCTGAACAAATACCCCTGAGAAATATGCACAGTCCTTATTTGGATGTTTTCTACATTCTGTGGCCTTTGTGGAAAAGGGCAATTTGGCTTGAAATTTTTTTGATGCCAGGGATTGAATTCATGACCTCACATTTGCCAGGGAGCCACTGTATCCCTGAGCAAATACCCAGCCCTTTTTTTCCCTTTTTTTTTTTAGCACCTTTGAAAGTGCCCCTGTCTTGTTCTCTTCAGGCAGTCTTCTACTGTCTGCGGAGAAGTTCGAATCCTTTATAGTTCTCCTCAGAGGTCATCACTCAAGCTAGACTCGGAGCAGCAATGTTCTGCTTGAAATGTGAACACCTTCCCCAAGCCCCGGCCTCGTGTTAACCAGAGATTCCCTGAACCAATTCAGCTTTCTAATTGAAGGCAGAGAGCAGACGCTTACTCCACCCTGCTGCCTTATCAAGAAGCCAGCTGCAGTACACATGAAGAGGTGGGAAGATGCCAGAATCTCTGGGCCACATGAACCTAATGAGGAGGAATATATAAACATATTTCAGTATTATTCAAACAGACTTATGGCTTCCAGTCTTTAATGCTGTCTTCTTACTCCATGACCACAGGAATTATCGAAAGCTAGAGACAAACTGTGCACTTACGGATCTTCTGGGGTTTTCCTCTTGCCCGTGGATTGAAGGAATAATTTCTTATAGGACTCAGGAGTAAAAGGATTAACCTTGACTAGAGACAGTGAGGAGGCCTCATCCATGAGGTGAATAGGTGTAAGCTGCAAATGCTTAGCGCTCCGGGAAAGGGCCTTCCCTTTTGAAGAACTCACCAGAGGACCCTATAAGCATGACAAAGGCAAGTTAGGATAGAGTTAGTCCAAAGAAAAGGTTCTGTACCAGCTAGTTAATACTTGAACCAAAGAACATTATTGCTAAAGGAGGCAGTAACAATGATCTAGTTCAGCTGTAACTAATTGAGCTGTAACTAGTGCTCATGGAATCCAGTCTCTAAATATAGTATTCTTTTGTTTGTTTGAGTCAGGGTCTCACTGGGTAGCCCAGGCTGGGCATGAACTCACAACAAACCTCCCGCCTCAGCCTCCAAAGTGCTGGGCTTTTAGGCATGCACTACTACATCCAGCTACAGTTTCTGAATATTCTGATGCATGAGGTCACCACAGGAATCTATACCTGTGTTAAGGTCTGTCCCTTTGCCTGGGCTGTTGTGCTAGCTAGCTATGAAATTCACCGTTCTCATCCTACTTCCAATCTTTAAAGATGAGGACATTTAAACAAGATACTTTGTTTAGACAAAAGTGATTCTACAAAGGACCTTGTCCTTAGGTTTTCATAGTTAATATTTTAATGTCCCTTCAATTATTCATCCAAATATTTGTTTGCTTGCTAAGCAGCAGTTACTGTGACAGATATTGAGGGTTACAGAATGAATTGTAGCTCTTAAGGAAGACAGGCCATTAACCAGCCGTTCGGTCCCTGAAATGAGCATTTTTGTAAAGATTTCATGGACTACATAAATGTGAAAAGAGGAGCTCCCAGTTTCACTTAAAATATAGCATTAAATGAGAAGGTCTCCATGAAGTAGGATAAAGAGATTGAAAAATGGTATTGAAAAGCAATCTTTTAGGGTCACCAGCTAAACGGGAGTGTGGTACAGGAAGAGAATGTAAGCCTAACCCTACCTAACCCTAACCCACAGCGCAAGAGGAGAGGTCTACAACAATGAATCTAAGGCCGCACTCGGTGTCGGGGCCAGAGGAACAACTTTACTGTGGATCTAGCAGGTACACAGTAGGTGCTCTTGCTGCACTGGAACCTCAAGGTACAAGCACTGCACCATGAGACTACAAAAATTCCAACAGTCTCTGTCCTGACCCTTCAACGTAAAAGCAGAAGCCAAACTACAATATAACAGTTACTACAACTAAGAATGAGTGTACAAATATTTATATCAATCATTTGTTGAACAGTAACAAAGGGAGTTACCAAGTACATTCAGAAACATGCCTTCTCTTAAGTGAAGAAAAGTAATTTAGGCTGAGGTTGTAGCTCCGTGATAGAGGGCTTGCCTAACACATATAAGAGTTTTGCACACATCTTACAGTTTGTAGAGCGAATAATCCTGGCAGATTTGGTCAAAGGCCTCACAGACAAGCTCAAGAGTTTTCAGTAAACTTATCATGAGGATGGCTTGTTGGTTCAAAATAAAACTATACAGTGTTTCTCCATTATCAATGTGACTTGGAAAATGCACTTAGAATTATAGTAAATTTTTCCCTGAGAAGTAATATGGAAAGTAAAATGCATCTGTGACGTGAAGGACCTTTCCAGGGTACCGGCCCTGGAATGCCACACACTGTCAGGGAGACATCAGAATTTCTAGTCTGGAAATAGGAAGCCAGTAGAATTTTGGAACTTTCTTAGTTGCATTTCCAGTTTCCTTCTCAAGCTCTAGTCTCAGTTTATCTTTTAAATCTTGGTAGTATTCAAGATTTGTAACTTGCACATTTCTTCTTCTTCCTCTGGCACATATATTGTGTGACCTTATCCCCAAACATGGCTTCAACAGTTTCCTCAACGGCATAGCTATTCAAATATGGATCTCTGACTTGAACTGTTTTCCTATACCCCAGACTCATTTTTGTTTTTTTTGTTTTGTTTTGTTTTGGTTTTTTTGTTTGTTTCTGGAGACAGCATCCCACTATGTCATTTAGGCTGGCCTTGAACTCATCATGTAGTCTAGGTTGGCCTAGAACTTGACGTGATCCTCCTGCCTCAGCCTCCCAAGTGCCATGATTACACATTGTGCCACTATATTCAGTGGTCCTGCACTCATCTAACCACCTGTTCATACCACAGATCTGCTTTTCTCCAAACCTACACATCCTCTTGTGTTTCTTAACTTGATTCAAAATAACCTATAGCTTCAGCCAATCAAGCAAGAACTTCTCAGTTATCCCTGCTGTTCCCTCAACCCCTCCATCAAGTCAGTTATAATTCCTGAACCTCTCTCACCTCCACTCTCCACTCCTGTCCTAGTTCACACTCTTCTCTGTTTCCAACAAAGCTATTATAAATACTGCCAATCCTCCAAACTCTCTCCTGGTCCCCTCCATATCACACATGAAGACTTATGATTTTTTTTTTCAGGGTCTCTACTTTCAGGGTAAAATCTTGACATAGCTCTTGGCTCTCTTCTCTGGCCTTGTTTTCTACTCTCCTGCACAGATTCATTGTACTGAATGATATACCCTTTTCCAAGTACAGCATGCTCTTTCCTCTCCATGACTTGGAAGATACTTTTCCTTTTGCCTTCAGTTCTCATGTTCATTTATTCATTTAGGAGCAATTCCTGAAGACAGTACAGAAGCTGGACATGGTGGCACAGCATGCAATGTCAGCACTCAGGAGGCTGAAGCAAGAAGATCACTGCAAACTCAAAGCCAGCCTGAACTACATACTGGGACCCTGCCTCAAAGAAAGAAAAAGAGAGGAGAGGAGAGGGTAAGGGAAGGGAGGGGAGGGGAGGGGAGGGGAGGGGAGGAGAGGAGAGGACTGTAAGTCCCCAAATTATGAATGAGTTTCCTTCCCAAGATTGTTCATGAATCAGATGAGTCAGATTCATTGATATCCAACAAGGTGAGTCTAATACCTATGAAACTTTGCAACTCAAATATTCATAAGTCAGAGACTTACTGTAAATGAGTTTGCCAGAGTCTGCTAACCCACCAAAGCATTTATTTAAACTGTGACTAATTAAATGAAATATACATACCATGCCATGTTGTCTTGCTTGGGTAATCTTATTAGAATCACATTCTCAGCCCTTTCTCTACATGTTAAAATCCTAACTTACAGTGCTCTTTATATGCTTCCTTTACCTTTTTTATTCCACTAAATCTGCTTAGAGAACTCTGACCACTCTTGAAGTACTTATCACAGTATCTATTAACCCAACTCCCCCCCAGTTTGTAATCTCTCTGAGGGACAGAGATATTATGCTCCTTACCCATAGTGGACTCTCAAAAAAATTGGTGATCAATTGGTTGGTATTGGAACCTTTGAGAAACCCACTGCTGGCCACCTGCATGTACTAATTTGTTGACAATTGAGACAAGAAGCTTAGTATTTCCTGTTAAACATGGTGTACATCCGGAGGAGGAACTGGAGACCCACTGACAGGTACTGTTCTGCACACAGGATCATAGATGTTATTATAATGACCCCAAGTGCCTCCAGCTGAGCCAGCAGGGAGCAGCACTAACACCCATCCTAGGGGTCAAATGCCATGCCACCAGAGTCTCCTGGAAGCAACCCTTGGCTTTAATAACCTGAGGGATGTAACAAGAGACCAGTCTTCGCAGAAGAATAAAGGGTTATGCTAACTGCTAACAACCCCTGGATTATTTGTTATCTTCAGTTTTTTAAAAGAAATTTCAGCAATCACTTGTTTGCTTACATTTCATCAAAAAGCCTATACTCTAGCAAAAGAGGGGGAAAGATTTCCTGCTTAAGACACCAGCAGCAGAGATAAGAGCATCAGCAAACAGTGAATGTGAATGTTTGTATGCTGGAAAACATTAGTAATAATCTATTGGAATAATGAAAAGAATAGATTAAGAGATGGGTATGGTGGCATTCACCTGTAATCCCAGCACTCGGGGAGGCTGAGTCAGAGGGATTGCCATGAGTTTGAAGCCAGCCTGGGCTACAAAGTTGAGTTCAAGTTCAGCCTGAACTACATAGTTAGACCCTGTCTCAAACCCTGCCCCACAAAAGAATATATTAACGCTGAAGTATCAGGTGTCTAGTCCTGTCTGCTATTGGCAAAGCAACGAGCCAGTTTATTTCTTGACTTTCTGATATATAAAGAGCACAGGTGGGCTGGAGATCTTAATATTTTTCTCAGTTCCAATATACTTTAACCTGAAAGTTTAACCTACCCAACATTTATATGTGACAATACTAAATAGTTACTGGAGCCAGGGGTTTTGAGAAATTTTTTTTCTGATAACTAAACTTGCCTTTATTTCTACCAATAAACATGTAACTGAGGATTCACACAGCCTGCATGTCAATATACATGCAAACTACTGAGTACTCTTTTCTTCAGGTAAGCTAAAGCAAAAAGCGTGACGCCCCCTCCACCCTTGCACCATGGCTTGCTTACTTTGGAAGTAGAGGGCTTGTCATCCTGCAGCGGGCTGCTTCCGTGGGCAGCATGTACTGCTGTCGAAGGACTTGTGACAGGTGCTGCCCCTGGAGTCTGTAGAACCGCTAGACATGCCTCACCTTCCTCCTGAGAGGTACCATGTTTGGGTATTTTCTTTGAGGGTGTCCTAGGAATCTCTGCACGTCTAGTCTCACCCGTCTCGGGACTTCGTGGCATCTTCTCATGGTCAGCCTTGCCCTTGGGGCTTTCACTTGGGGTCTCTGCGTGTTGAAACTCATCCTTCCCGTGGCGTGGGCTTGAGGTCTTCGTGGGCTGAAATTTACTTTCGGGGCTTTGGCTCAGGGCCTCCTTGCTCTCTTGGGTTGTCTTCTGCCCTTCAGTCTCAGACTCTTCACGGGAGGAAATGTTTAATTTCTTGGGCTCTACATAAACACCTGTGTCATCCATCTCAGTGAAGGCGACTCTAAGGCAGGCAAGGAGACTCCAGAAGGAAGGGATGAATGTACAGACAGAAAAACTGAAAGCAACCACTCCACCACTTTAGCCTGCCTTTCTCTGTACCAGCTAACAGCTGCATGACATGCTGTTCATTTCTCCCTTAAATACCACAAATCAGTGAGCCCTCAGCTTAGCCTTATTTCCATTCTGATTAAAGAAAGCTCCAGGAACTTTCTGAGCAATTAAAATCAGTTTGTGCACATAGTTCTTTGGATTCCCCAGAGTCTCTCTCCCTGCACCCATGTGCTACAAAAATGCCAGCGAGATAGTAGAATTTCTTTAATGTAGCATGGGTTTTAAAATATCCATTAGCCACTTTGGAAACAAACTCACTGAAAAGAAATTATTTGCATTCTTTTTCACCTGCCATGTGTGAGTATCACCCTCTCCTCCCATTCTCTCCCAACCAATGGCAGCAGCAGGTCATTTGAATTGAGTACCACCTGGCTATTATAATGATCCTTAAACAACCTCTAACATCTTGGCTGGAATTCATATCCCTGATGAAAACACACCTTTGGGTCTTTGCTATATACATGTGCCTTAATTCAAAAATCTTCCCACCCCGTGGTATTCACAGTTAAAGCTTTTGGAGGATTGAACCAAAAAATTTTTGTTTGTTTGTTTTGTTTTGCTTTGCTTTGGTTTGAGACAGGGTCTCCCTTTGTAGTTTAGGCTGGCCTTGAACTATGTAGTCCCTATTGGTCTTAAACTCAGGGCAATCCTCCTGCCTTTGCCTCCCAAATATTGGGATTACAGGTGTGCACTGCCACATCCAGAAAAAAATTGAACAGAATTTTAAACTGCCAAAAGAAAGGCTACAAAGTCAGCAATACACAGAATTAGATGTCAGCAATTGACATCTAATTGCAATTGCTCTTGCAATTGCTTTTGCCAAAAAGTGCTTTATTTAAAAATTCCTCCCTTTAATTCTAAGTAGCTTTAATATACATTATTTAACTTCTTTCTCAGAGCTGCCATGGGAAGGACAAAAGAAAACTCTGAAATAAACAACTAAAATATAAATCATTCAACAATACTTTTAGTTATACACCCAAAGGAAATGAAACCAGTATCTCAGAGAGATGTGTGTACCCAATGTTCCCCATAGCTAGAATAAGGAGCAACTCAGTGTCCACCGATGGATGGATAGATTCCTTTAGATGTGACACACAGGTAAAATGAAATGTTAACCAGCCACAAACAGGAGGACATCCTGCCATTTTACAACTTGGATGAAGGGGAGGACAGTATGTTAAGAGAAAGAAGACATAGAAAGACCAGTATTTCACGATCTCACCACTAATGTCAAACCTAAGTCAAACTCATAGAGGCAGAGGATAGAATAGGGAAGCCAGGGGCTACTGGTCAAAGCATACAAACCTTCCATTGTAAGATATGTATTATTTTTTAGGTGAAGGCCATGTAAAAGACAGTCTGTGAAAAAGGACCTCGAAGGCCTGGAATGAGAAATTATTTACCTGTCAAACATAGAGAGGAAGTGGGGGGTCTAGGGAGCAACTGAGGAACCATGGTAACTAGAGGAGCTTGGAAAAATGTTTCTTCTTTTTCTTGGTACCCAGACTTGTCACCATTTTCTACCCATTTTATGACTCACCCCTGTGCCACTTTCTCCTCCTATTCCTTTCCAACCAGAGCTCCTGAAAGAGGAAATCCAAATGGAGTCTAACTGGGAAGGTAAGTGACCGTTGTCTTGCTTTGTTTCATTTTTTGGATTTTTTGGTTTGTTTTTGTCTTTTCAACTAAAGTTCTTTTCACACTTCGCCTTTGTAAATGGGCACAGTTTATGAGCCCTCCTTGACCTTCCCTTCCCATTCCCACCTACACAAATTGGCCCAGATAACTTTTTTTATTACTACGTGTTTGCGGTACATGCAGTTCACTGTCATCTTGGGGAGTGGTTACATGTACATAACTTGGTTTGACTCTCTTTTTAATCCCCTTCCCTCCCACATCCCTGCCTCCTCCACTAGACCCCCTTTCCCCATTTTAACTCTTGTTGATGTTAATTTTAGCTCATGCTTGTGACACAAAATGTTTACATTCATTTAAATTGTTGGACTGATCTTTAGTCTGCTTAGCTCCCCGTCTGCTCTCCTTTTCCTCTTGCCCTCAGTCTCCTAGACCCCTGCTCACTGCAAGACTTCCATCTCCTTGTCTCCTTCTATCCATCCTTTATCCTGCTGTTCTTTAGTACTTTGCTTTACTCAGGAGTAATGTATTTGAAGCATACTCACCTTCGTTCAAAGTTTAGCATCCCTCAGGAGTCAGTAAAAGGAATCATCAAAGGAAAAGTAAGCCTTGCAAGTTACCAGTAAAAAATTTATCAACTGATATTTTGATCCCAGAAGTGAGGTTTTTTGTTTGTTTGCTTGCTTGCTTGCTTGTTTGTTTCACAGATTAGGACCAAAAACCAAAATTCCTTTCCTTCAGCAGTGGGTGTTATTGATCAGTTTCCCATTCATATTTCACAGCTTGTCATTCCTGCCTCTCCTGATCAGTTAGGGGCTGGTTTTGCTCTCCATAGAGGAGGCCCTCACCTAAAATACTGACAGTACTGTGGACCTGGAAGCAGGGTGCAGGGGCTGGTTGCTCGGCAGGCAGACAGGGTAGTCTCTTTCACCTCACTCCCTGGCTTTCCTCCCTTGCTTGCAGTGTTTTCAGCTATCCACATTTGTGGCTACCTTGTTTAACTAGGGAGTAACTGGGTCATTGCTATGGTTTAGAGCTTGTGTCATCAGCAGTAATTCTATTGGAAACTCACACCATTCTCTTTTCTGTGTATTGTCATTCAGGATAATGAGATAATGACTGTGGCCCTGGCTTTGGGATAAGAAAGATGAATAGTAAATATGGAACAGATAGTTTGGGTGTGGAAAATACAGCCATGAGGATTAGGCAATTGCTGGTCCTGATGACTCAAGAGACTCCCTGAAGTTGTACATCTTGCTTCTGCCCCATGCTTCACCATTTTCATTGTCACACTTTATTCTTTTCTCCATGGTTAGCCTCTTCACATTACGGAAAATTCCATGCAGCCTCAGTGCATGTGAAAACCATAGGCATGCAGCCTAGGTTCCCAGCATGGATGAGACAATGTGTTTACTGGAAACCCATGTAATTTGTGGCAATTGGGGCAAAAGGGGAAATTTGTCTATTAATGCCTCATGCATAGTGTATTTCAATGAATTACTTTAGCACTTTTAGGTGAATTTGAGACTATAAGTTAAAAATATTTGTCCAAAATATTTAGAATGCGACTTTTTTTTTTTTGTCTGAATACTTTGTTTATTTGCTACCCAGGGGTCTCCAAGGTGAGATGTGTAGGAAAGGAGTCAATCGTGCATCTCAGGTTGCATCTGAGCCCCTAAATCATGTACTTGGGAGAAATTTACCTCTTGGAGTCACAATACCCAGTAATGAGGATCCCTACCCCCCGACTTCACTCTGTCCAAGCCTTGGTTCTAAGGCCTTAAAGATAAGGCAGACAGGACAGAAGCAGGAAAATCTACCTATTCAAATTGATGCAAGACAGGTGGAAACTTGGCCTCACCCTTGGGATAGATGGTTTCCTTGCAAAACCACAGAACTAAAACCATGACAGACATACTCATTCGAGAGTCTGTCAATCCAGGGAAGGACAGGCTGGCCTGACTGTATTCTCAGGAGAAGGATTGCTAAAAGGATTGCTAATGAATGGGATCAACTGAAGTTCTATCACATTAGGAATGAATTAAGACTGAGTCATTCAAATCTGAAAAAATAGTGACACTGTATCATCATATACATGATCGGGCTGCACCATTGGAAAACACTGCATATTACATATCAATATAAACTATAAGTAGGTTAAAAAATTAAATGGACAGTACACTGAAGAGAAACCATACATTGCCAACATATATTTGAAAACATTGTTAGGTCAAAGCACTAAACAAACATAAAACAATGAAAAGCCTCAAAAAAATTTAAATTGGTATTGCCACCTCCAGCAAAATCAAGGCAGCAGCCTGAGTGACCAGTTGCGTGGCCTTGCCTGTTTCCCCTCATTCCAGATTTCATTTCTAGGCCAGTAATGCTAGGCTGTAAGCCTGATGGGAAGGGACATTCTGTCTTCTTTACAACCATGGCAATGCTATATGCAAAATTTAATGTCATTAGGTTCAGTGAGAGTGAAATGGTCAAAACTGTACTCACAACAACCAAAAAACTCAAACAATTACGCAACAATGACAGATGATTAAATAAATTCAATCCATCCACCTAATGGAAACCTTAAAGATGATGCATATAAAAAGTTTCTAGGATAGCAAAATGTTCACATTCTGACATTAATGGAAAAAGAACACAAACCTGATATACAGCATGACTTCAGTTTATAAGCATAAAAACACCTGATTTCTTGTTTTAAGAGACAAGATATTTAGAGACAAGATATTTAGGTGCCATTAAGAATAAAAATTGTCAAAGATGCAAAGTTGAATAGAATATCCCATTTTAAAAGTGGCAAACAAACTTCCCACACAGAGAGGGCCACATAAAGAAACTTGTTCATGTCAATTTTGTCGTTAGAAGGAGAGAACAAATATATCTAGCCACCAACTTGAACTACAAGCCAGTGTTCAAGCTAGTTTGCATTTGAATGCACACTATCAGTGTTGGCCAAAGAATGTCAAGCACAAAATTTAAGTCAAAGTAGGCTCAGGTTGGTGGTTCTTCCAGATGGCCAGCAAAGGTTACCTCAAATCTTCTCTACAAGAACTAGACCTAATCACAGGTTACCATAGCAGCGTTAAATACTGGAAGAGTTTGCATCTTAGAATTGATGAAATGAGTTAAGTAAAATCTTAATAGTGGTCATCTGAGTCATTTGATTACAAATCAAAAATACTTTTCTGCTCTTAGTTTATACAATGCAGATATTTTTAGTATTTTAAAATGTTTATTTAAAATTTAAAATTGGGAAAAAACCTTGAAGACATAGGAGTAGGTAAAGAATTCATGAACAGGACTCAAACCGCACGGGAAATACTTTCCAGAGTCAATAACTGGGATCGCCTCTTAGTAAAAAGTTTCTGCACATCAAAAGAAATCTCCAACGTAGTGAAAAGAAAACCCACAAACTGGGAAAAAAATCTTAGTGAACTGCCTCTCAGACAAAGGACTTCTGTCTAAAACATATAAAGAATTAAAAAAAATCAGACCCCCAAAATTCAAAGACCCAATCCAAAAATGGGCATCTGAGATGAATAAGCAATTTTCTGATGAAGAAACTCAAATGGCAAATAAATACATGAAAAAATGCTCATCATCACTGGTCATTAGAGAAATGCAAATTAAAACTACACTGAGATTTCATCTCACTCCTGAAAGAATGGCCAAGATCAATAAAACCAACAACAACAAATGCTGGAGAGGTTGTGGGAAAAAAGGAACTCTCCTACACTGTTGGTGGGAGTGTAGACTAGTACAACCATTGTGGAGGTCAGTCTGGAGATTTCTCAAAAAGCTGGGACTAGAAGCCCCATTTGGCCCAGCTATTCCACTTCTAGGCATATTCCCAGAAGAACTGAAAGCATCATACCACAGTGATATATGTGCATCTATGTTTATAGCAGCACAGTTTGTAATAGCCAGATCTTGGAAACAACCTAAGTGTCTATCAACTGAGGAATGGATAAAAAAGTTGTGGTATTTTTATACAATGGAGTACTACTCAGCTATAAAGAATGATCACATTGAGATATTTATAAATAAATGGACGCAGCTTGAGACCATACTCATAAGTGAAATAAATCAAACTCACATGTATAAATACCAAATAGTTTCCCTAGTATAAGTAAGAAATGATAAGAATACATAAAATTATATGGTAAACATGATTCCCAATCATACTGGTTTTAATCCATATAATGTTATCACTCATTAATTGCAATGGTTTTAACCTATGTTGTTTGATTTTAGTATTGGTAATAGTATGAATAGCTATTCTGAAGAAAACAACACATCATAAAAGCTAGTGCTGATTTAATATCATCTTGTTTTGAAGCCCCATCAAGCTGTTGTACATCTGTTTCCAGTGGTTTTAACATGTGGTATCTTACTATATTTTACTATATGCGATAGTATAAACAAAATTTTTTATAGGCAGAGATAATATAGAAACCATTGTTCGTTTTCTGTTAACTGGCTCTAAATACCCTGTAATTTCTTCATTCTCCTGAATAGCTCCAGACTGACTATGCTTGATGCTATAGTATATGAAGTTATACTCAAATAATTCAAGGAAGGAGGCACTATGGTGACTACTATTATGTTAGATTATCTGGGGATGAAACACAATGATGCTTAAATAGTTCAGTTCTGACCTGTGTTGTTCTAATACAATGTCCTCTTTTACCTCAATCCCATCCTTTTTTAAAAATTAATCTATTTTTTTCTTACATTTTTTTTCAATTAAGGGAAAACTAAATTAAAAAATAGTGGGACATATTATAGTAACTTTTTTGTTTTCCTATTAACCTGATTTGAACCCCAGTATTGCCCTCCCCATCTTGTTCTGTCTGATTATTCTATATCCTGTTTTGTTTGATATTATCAAGTTTGAGGGTATAGGCAACCACTTTGAAGACAATAAGATATACTATGACGCCCCTTATGGTTTGACTATTTCTTTTTTTGAAGTCCTGTAAGGTCTCCAGTGTAGTTTATTGGTCTTGTTCTGTACTATTTTGATCAATTCTATTATACCTGACGATACTGACAACTTTTTTTTTTTTTTAAAAGCAAGAGGCACAATGGTAACCATTTTAGATCACCTGATATTCTATTTTTACATCATGTACTATGCCCATCCTTTTGTTCTAACCGACTCTGATTTGTTTAGCCATGTTAGATTTTATTCTCTCCAAAAAATACTAAGAATTGTGGGAGTAAAAAGCCCCAAAAGTGTAATTGTTATTAAAAAGAGAGGAAAGGAAGATGGTCTAGGGGATATAACTGCATGTATGTTTGAGTGTGTAGGATGGAAATCCATATTACTGAACTTTTGTTGGATCATTGATCGGCATTGTGTGCAATCTCATTGTATGAATGTTCACTTTACATGCTTTAATTTGTAATTTGGACAACTATTTCAAAGATGACAATATGTAACCTATTAACTAGTGATATCTTACTTTATTTTTTCCTTGAAATTCTGTATTATTTGTACCCTTTTACTGCTTTGTTTTTTTTATTTTCTTTTTCTTTTTTTCCCCTTAATAATAAAAAAAATTTAAACATACTGTGCTCTAGCTGAACTCATTTTGAAATATTACATCATCCTAGGGTCTCTGAATACGGTCACCTTTCCTCCCTTCTCTTCCTGCATACCTGCACCTCAGCAAAGTGACTCCTGTATTAGAACAACACAGGTCAGGCTCTAAATTCATTTCCTTGCCATCATCTTGTGAAATTCTTTTAAACACAGAAAATAAATCTGATGGTCAAGAGAAAACCTCTTCCAGTCTGTGAATAAGGAAGGTGTCACCACCATCATCAACAGTTTTAAGTTCCTACTGTGTGCAAGATACTACAGAAAACCATAGCAAGACAGCCTGCTGTAGAGAGGTATCAGTCTGGATCTTCATTTATTTACTTTGTTAACAAACATTTACTGAGCACTTACAATGCAAGGCACTGGGAATATAAAGATGGGTACAGTGGTTGGTGAGCTAAAATATACTGTATGCATAAGACTGAAAAGGGCGATAATGTTAGGGTTTGCAAATTTTACTGCTCTGTACACACAGCAAATTGGGATAGAGACCAGGGTTTTTTTTTCTGGCATCGGTATAACGTGAAGGTGTTAAAACTAGGAGGTGATGGGGCATCAGGAAGGAGATACTTCTACAAAAGTCAGGAAAGGAAGTCCTTCAGGGGAGAAAGTCCATTTGTCCTAAAGCTGATGCTTTAGAAATTGTTAAGAATTTTATATGAACCCTTGCTAAATATTTAAAGATAAAACTGTGAATGACTCACAACAATTTTGGCTGGTCTTCTGAGGTAGCACGTTTTGGTGTCTGGGCTGAAGAGTTTGTGTGTGTCCCCTGACTGAACTGAATAGTGCCCTGGCCTGGCCCTGGCTGGAGGGCCTAGGACTCCCCTTCCATGTAGTGACTATCTTGGACTCCTTGGGGAGAGCTATTGGTAGGTGGTCACTTATTTGCTCTTGGGCCCAAGGGGTCCGGGTGAACTAAATATGCAAATGTTGAAAGCGTTTCTGTATTTTAGAGTTAAAATGCTTTATTTTTGAAGACTGAAAGCAGCAGCCCTGGAAGGTCATTGATTGTCTCCATGGGGTACACTCCTGGCACGTGGGACCCATCTTCATAAAGGCCCCTAGAGCAACACCTACTGCATGAACCCATTGGATCCTTCTGAGAAAGAAAACAGGTACTTCTCAACTTTGTATCAATTGTGCATCGGACCCATTTCTTGTCCTGTATCCTTTATTCTTTTAATGGCTAATCAATCCTATTTCTCATTTATATTTACTCAGATTGACATCTTGACATCTTGAAGCGTGTTCCAGAAAAAGCCCCAGCACTTCCCAGGTTTGGACTTTCAACATCTCTTTATCTGTCTATCTGTCTATCTATCTATCTATCTATGTATCTACTAATAAACACACAATCTCCATCCCAATCAGTTCTAAAGATGGAAAAGTTCTCAAAGCCCACCCTGTTGCTCTGTGCAGCCTTCATTCACAGGTACATTCTAAACACGTGAGTAGCCAGGGCTCCTCTGCTTCCCCTTCTTGCTGAGAGCAGCTTTTGCTGCCCATGCAGGGTTATATAATACATGTGTCCGGGTCCTTGTGACCACGAGACTTTAATAAAAATAATGGTGATGTATAAAAATTGACAGCGATTACAGAGCACGGAGTCCTGGGTGTAAAGGTGTCAGCGTAGGTGAACGGACCTAAAAACAGGCGTCCTGCACCACGATTCACACATCGAGTACACACACACACACGACGATGTACTTGGGAGGCCTCAGCCAGGGCGGGGTGGCGAGCCCGTCCTGTTGCCTTCTCGGGCTCCCGCGGAACGGCGCCTCGGGAGACGGGAGGGGCAGGTGGGGGCGGCCGGCCGGAGCTCCGCTAGCGGCGGGAAGAAAAGGGGAGGGAAGAGGACGAGAGGGAAGGAAGGGCCCGGCCCGCAGCGCCCCGCCCCCCGCGCCCGCGGCTCCTCCTCGCTTCGCCATGGTGGAGCACGGCGACGCGGCGCCGCTGCTGAGCTGGGCCGAGGGCCCCGCCGTGTCCCCGCCGCAGGGCCCTGAGCTGCAGGCTGGAGGCTGGGTCCGGGGCGGCGGTGGGGGCGCTCGGCCGGCCGCGGAGCCGTCCCGGAGGCGGGAGCCCGGGGGACCGGCACCCCCCGAGGTACTGTTGCAACCCGGGCGCCTGGAGCTGAGCGACGTGGAGGAGGACCAGGTGGTGGCGGTGTTTGTGGTCACCTTCGATCCACGCTCGGGTGAGCCGTGGCGGGACCGTGGGCTGGAAAGATCCGGTCACTCACGAGCTTAGTAGGGGCGTGGGGGCGGGACCTGCCGCGCGCACCGCGCACCTGCATCCCGTGGCCGGTGGTGCTGCCTCCGCTCGGGCTCCGGGACGCGCGAGTGCCGTATGGCATCAGCCTCGGCCCCACGGAGTGCAGTCGGTCCCGGGGGTCTGGGCGCGCGCCCCCCGCAGCGGCCCGGGGGCTTTGTTCCCGCCTCCCACCCCACCCCCCGTGGCCGGTCCCGCTGCTTTCTGGGTTCATGCTCAGTCCCCACGGCCCTGTCTGCTTCGGGCGTAAAGGAACCAGGTTGCGGCTTTTGGTGTGTTGGCTTTTGTTCTTTCTTTTCTTGCTCAACTGGAAGGTTTTCCACGGAGGAGGAGGAAAGCCCCCGGAGAAAGCCTCCCGAAACAGCGTCCTGCGCCCCGCTGGGCTCCGGGCGCCCACTGAAGCGTCTGCATCCCCGCGGCCAAGTTCACTTTCTCTGGCTGCGGGGTTTGAGCACTGAAAGTCGCCACCAGCGTCGGGGATGGAGCTAAGAGGAGCAGGCCCTCGCCAGGCTCTCTTTCTGGAATGTTTGGAGAAGTTGAAGGTTATCTCAGTGCTGTTTCGCCCAGCCACGCAGTAAGGGGCTGTGCGTGGCAAAGTGAGAGAGGCCCTGGCAGCTAAAACATGAGTGTGTGGACTTGCCTTTCAGAGGGCTCTCAGGTCGGCCAGGCCAGCGCCTTCCTGAGCTGCGCAGAGTGGAAGGTGGAGGTGCGCGGGGCATCGGAGCCAGAGATTGGAACACCCGGGTCCTTTGGAGGAGCCAGAGTGAATAGTGCCCATTCCTAGGGGAAGCATTTGCTTCTCTCCTCAAGTTTTTCCTGGTCCTTTGGAGGGATGGAATGGGAGAAAAAAGTGGGCAGAATTCTGGAGAAGGGAGTCAGATCATGATTCATACATGAGATGATGGCGTCCAGGCCCAGCCGCTTCCAGGTTCGTGGCTAAACCGTGTTGATGGGTTCTGAGCCTGTGGGGCACAGGCTAGGTGAGATTCATGGGGCAAAGTACCTCCTCTGCTGATATGGCGTGTAGGGAGGAAAGGTCAGGCCTTGCTGAATTCTGACTATTCTTTACCACATTTCAGTGGCTGTCAAACTGACCGATTCACCATATGAAATTCTAAAATGGTCTGAACATCTGCAATGGAAACCAAAGCTTCCTGAAATAGTATCAACCCCTTGTGCATATGATGCGAATTGGTATCACCTGTCCCACCCAGTACTGGGCATTGAATAAAGGGCTTTCACACTGACCAGCCATTTTTAACTTTGAAACAAGCCCTGGAACTTGGTACCCTCCTATCTCTGCCCTCCTAAAGCACTGAGGTTATAGGCATGTGCCACCAAGCCCAGATTTGTTTGGGTTTTATTTGTTTGTTTTTAATTCTCAGCGTATGTACTGGTTGACTCATACGGTTGGGATTTTTGGCTACTAATAGCTTGAATAATGGTCTTTATTTGGCAAAAGTAACTCTTGATGCTAAACAAAAACAGAGACTTTGAACAAATTATATTCCTTATGGCCTACCCCATCGTGGACATGGGAGGATAACGTAGACTATGGAAAGCGTTTAAGAGGAACTGAAGAAATCCAAAGGGAACGTTTATGGACCAGGAGTCAGGTCTAGCTGTCTTTCTAGGGAACTACACTTCCTAAACATCTGCTTCCTAACATCTGATCATTACTTCTCCAGGGATCCAAGAGGAGAGGGAGAGAGAGAGATGTGTGCACACGTGTGAGCCCTGTAACTTCAGTTGGCTTTTGGGGAAAGCAGTTGGTTGTTCCCTGCCCATAGACTTATCTCTCTCTTGTAATCTGTCTCAGTCCTAAATGACATTTTGCATCCTGTAAAATAGTGCATATATAAAATGAAATTATGATGCATCTGTTAAGTCTCAGATGAGTGATGACTTCTGCTGAGGTTCCCCAAGCCTTAGAGATTGGTAGGCATTGGGACAAAGACTTCAGAGAGCAGCTGGTGAGCTCCTGAGGTGACTGAGGAAGTAGAACTGATAAATGATTATCAATCAGTTCTTGGTTATCCAGAGAGCCAAGGCAGGGACATCACAGGGACCAGAACATTCGCCTGAGTTTTGGCTGTGGTCTTCTCTACTTTCCAGGGTATTTCTGCTAGATGTTCCTTTTTAGTATTAGTCCACCCAGAATGTTCCCTTCTCTTAATCTGTTGTCAAAAGTGGTATAGCAAATACTGCTGCTTTTCAAAAATCAGAACATACCACAGAAGTCACAGGTGGGAGAGGTTGGTCTAGACTCTGTTTCTGTCTCTGCCTGCTTAGGAGCTCCCTGACCTCCATTAAATGCTGTCCATGTCATGGGCATTTCACTTTATACATCCGTGTGGGTTCTGTTGGCTTGTGTACAAACAGTATGACAGGGAGCGAGGAATAGAGTGACAGAGGAAGAGGGATTCCATCCCCGTCGTACGTCTGTGAGGAAGTGCAGGCAAGAGGGAATTTGAAGGAAGTGAATCTTTTTAGATGTGAGAGTATGTGTTTGTATTGGGTCAGGCTCAGAGATTCTTCAGCTGATGACTGGGAACAAGAGAATTAATTCTGTTGTACTTTTAGATACAAGTCCAAGTTTTAGAGCTGGGATTGGGCATCTTTAGGAAAAATCAGAGAAGATACAGGCATAAAGATTATTTTCATTGACTCACGGCTGATAGCCGGAAAATTGTATTTGTTGAATCTACAAATGACACTAGGGACTTCAGGTTCGAGGTGAGATGCATGTGTGTGCTGATGCATAAACATGCAGTCTCTGGAGTAGGGAGCTGTAGGATGGGGTGCTGGCCCTCTGTGCTACAAAGCTGCTATTGAAAGCAGGACCAGATGCTAACTCTGCATGCCGGTTGGAAGAGGTTGGCAGCCAGAGTACTGCTTTTTCAGGCCCATGATTTAGGGCCTGCTTTTAATTTTTATGTTTTCTCTCTGGATTTCTAACAAAATTTTTTTCTTCAAGGAAAAAAATATTGTCACACTTGAAATCTGCCCTTCTCCCCATGGTAGTAGCAGGAGCTGTCTCCCCAGTGTAATTAGAGGCTGAGGCTGATGAAGCTTTGGCCCTGCAGTGCCTGGTTACCTTGGAGTCTGCCCTTTTACAGTTTCTTTATAAGAGATTCACATCACACTGCTGGGTTTCATCCAGATTATTTTATAGGCACTTGGGTGAAATTTCTATGATGGAAGGGCCAGTAACACCTGGTGAGGTTTCTCCAAGATACTTCTTTTCTTCCCCTAATTATGAGTGAATTATTACCTCCTTTCAGCTTCTACCATGCCCAAATTACATCTAAAAGCCTATATAATTTAGTGCATCTGAATGTTCCTCTGCTCATGTCAAATGGGTATATTTAAAATCAGTTACATAGTAATTTTAATCTCCAGAGATTCCCAGTACATTCAAGGGAATCCTCAGTGATGGAAAGGCACAGTAGATGAGGCTAAATTTGGTGCCAGGGGTGCGAACTGGAGTGCCAGCCAGTCAGCTGACTCTTTGCAGACAATAAATGGCTCTGGTATTGGAGTGGGGGGGGGGATGGAAAAAGTAGAATGGGAGTGGAAAGTTTGAAAATGCAAGAAGCAGCCCTCCTCATGGGGAAGCGAAGGGAAAGCCAGTTTTAGTGCCCAACAAGGAAGCTGCAGGCTTTCTCTGGGTTTCCATCAGATGTCAGTGGAAAACAGTTGTGGTTGATCTGAACACAATTGTGGTTGACTGGATTAATCTCACATTGGCAGACTCCCTTGGGCTGTTGGTGATTCACCTGCTTGTGGTTTTCAGGGCAAGGTCACTTAGTGGCCTTCTGTTGTGAAATCACTGTCTCCTGTTGAAAATCTATGGGGAGAAAAGTGGAGGTGATTGATAGTATCCAGCATTTATTGTGTGCCCACTGTGTGCCAGGAGCTGTGCTAAGGACTTAACCTGTAATCCTCCCAGCAGTCTTCTCTGTGCCCTGTGAAAAACAGAAGCAGAGAACTGTGGTCTGGTGAAGGGTGTGTGTGTGTGTGTGTGTGTGTGTGTGTGTGTGTGTAAACACGTATATACACGCCATCCAAGATCTACATTCATTCCCATACTCCAGGGGTAAGTTAGTGGGATCTGTGAACTGGAAGGCTTGTTTTTGTATGTAAAAGTTAATGCATTGGAAATCAGCCATGGATTGACATATGGCCAACCTGACATCACCAGGATTAATTTCTGCCAGTCACAGGACTGTTTATACTGACAATCCTGTCTCCTTTGCTTTGGTTATACACCCAGCCAGGGTGGTTTTAAAAATTGTTTCAGAGCACTTAATATTGAGGGCTGGGTCTGGGTCCTCGAGGCTGAAATAAGGAATTTAACCCACTCCTTTAACATTAAGTGTGCAGGTTAGTTTCAGGAGGCCTCAGTCATAGAGGCATGAGGATTTGTTAGAGATAGAAGTAAGGTATATAGAGCAGAGTGTGGGTGCTCAAGGGAATGACGGACCATACAGTTGGGAACTTGGAGATGTTTTATGTTTTGGGAGGTGGAAATCTGAGCAGTTCAGATTATCTGTGATCTTAGTGGGTGGGAGAGGGAGGCCCATCCCTAGTGATAAGGATCTTCCTGTAGAAAATCCCAAAAGGGAACTCCTTTCCTGGGTCCTTGGGGACCATTTGCAAATGAAACGGGTAGTCTCCCTGCAAGTGAAAAAGTCACCCAGGTTTTCTATTTGGGGAAAAGAAAAAAGAGTAAACAAACAGGCTTGTGTTCTGAGGCTGCAGTTTGCCTTCAAATTCAATTTTTAAAATTGCTATTTCCTTGTCTCCTTTCTACCTAGTTTTATTTCTTTAGTCCTACCTTATTAAGATCAAAAGTCAATAGATGTGTGTTGGTTCGGTTCTGGACTCGATGTTTCTTCTGTCTTTGGAATTTGGTAACCCTTGCAGAGATGATTATCGAAAGAAAGTGCATTGTGGAGACCAGGATTCTTGCCTTCCTGCCTGAAACAGGATTCCCTTTTACTTTCTGGTATGTGTGTAGACAAAGGGAGGAAGCTGACGGAGAAGCAAGCTGCATGTTACAGGGGCAGAGTAGCGCAGAGCCTCCTCCACTGTTTAGGCAGAGGAACTGTAAGACCACCTCAAGCTGGGACTGTCACTACTTAGTACAGGAAGACCTCAAGAGGAAGTGCTTGACTGGAACTACCCTACAGAGGCAGGAAGATGAAGAAATGCTGTACATATTTCCCATTAGGGATTGTTTTGGTACAAGATCTCTTTCTCTAAATACTTTGAGATGTATTTTTTTAATAAGCAGCAGTAGCAGCAGCCAAAGTCTGTCCTCCTTAGGAAATGTGGGTGATAAGTTTCAGCAGGCCTAGGGGTAAGTCATTTTACATTTCAGCCCCAGAACTAGAGGACAGAGGCAGCCTTGCATATTGCCACAGCCTGTGTTTCTCCTGGCCTGGGAGCTTCTGAAACACCAGTGCCAGAGGCCCTGCATGCAAGTTGACGTTTGGAGCGATGGAGAGCAGAGTTCAGACCACTGTACATCCATAGCCCTTTAGTTTCCCTGGTAACAGCTGCCAGCCCCGCCACTTCCTTGTCCAGGTTCCTTTAAACAAGGACATGTTTGCTCTTTGCATGAGCTCAGCACTTGGCACTGTGCTATCGATTTATGCTCCACCAATATTTATCGAACAACCAACTGAATGTACACGGTGTGGATTACCACATCTGTGCCTCCCCTGGTCCTGTGAACTCCCCCTCGTAGGTCCTCTTTGCAGAGGAGGCTGGATGGCCGACAGGGCCCACAGGGATCTATGGGAAGCCCAAGCAGAGGGGGGAACTGGAGCTGCAAAGAGGGTAAGGCAGGAGCAAAAGCAGTACCTCCTTAAGAAGACCACTCTTGTTGAATCTGTCTAATCTAGCTCCTTGACTATGTTCTTATTAATATAGGAGGATATTTGGGAAACCTCAGTGCATGGAAGGTGAACATTGAGCAGCATTCATTTAAGGTTTTGTGGCATTAAACAACTTCCCATATGGACATTGTTTTTGCAAAATCACTTTCCTTAAAAACTCTACAAGTTCCATATATAAATTGGTTTCTGATTTGTAATATTCCTACCAAGGGAGACATTAAGTCATGGGAGTTCTTTATTGCTATAGTGCATTGTTTCAGTTATTGTTTGGTTTTGCAATACCCTGTATGCTTTCCTTATTTTTTTTTATATCCCTATTATTTAAATGGTTGCTGTGCTTTGTTGAAATTTGTTAAACCTTGGGAAAATTGAAAGAATAGTACAGTGCGAGTCTGTATATTTTTCACAGAATCTCCATCTGTTGACATTTTAGCATATTGGCTTGGTCTTTGTAAAATCAGTTCCCCTATAACATGAAATATGTGCTCCAGAAATCTCTGATGTAAAGAATTATGTGTTAAAAATCTTGGAGCTCATGAAAAAATAGGGTACAAAGCCCAAGCCTCAAAAACTTTTGTCAGTGACACAGTGGGCAAAAATACAAACCTAATACAAATGCTAGCATATGTTAAATGGTTAAGAAGCACCTAACGGCTAGGTAAAGATGTGAGGATCTCTTAGACTTGGAGATTGTCTGTGAAAGGGAGTGTTGGTAGGGTGAAGTTTATGAGTTACAATGAAACAGTGGAGAAAGGACTGTCTGAAAGGCTATCACAGTAGAGGGGGGTAGGAAGGCTCATGACACAGTGAGTGGGGACAGCAGGTAGATGTTTAAGATGGATGAAATTTATGTGTTCTTAATGGCTTGATTCAGCTGGGTATGGATTTCTCATGTCAACATCATGCATAGGCGGATGTGAAATTCCCTATGATATAATTGCTCCCTAGTATATTAATTGTTTTGGAACATTGAGCAAGTATTATGGCAGTATTTTATATATATATATATATATATATATATATGAACTATTTGACAATAAGTTGTCATGACATTTTATTTCTAAATACTTCAGAATAAAGCACCTAAAAATAAGGACTTTCACAAAGTACAACTACAATATTATTACCACCCTCAGGCAGTTAACATAGGTGAATTTATCAATTAATTTTTATTAGCAGATTTTCTTTTTTAGAGCGCCTTGAGGCTTACAGAAAAACTGAGCAGAAATCAGAGGGTTCCCTTAACCACCTCCCTTTCTCCCACACACCAAGGTTCCTATATTAACATATCACACCTCTGTAGTGTATTTGTTATAGCTGGTGGGCCAGTATTGCTGCATTATTATTTTTTAAAGCCCTCAGTTTACATTTCATTCTGCTGTACCATTCATGGGTTTTTAAAAATTCACTAATGTTATGTATCCACCATAAAACTACAGACTGTATGCTTTCCTTATTTTTCCTTAAAAAACTGTTTCCTTAAAAAACTACAGACTGTATGCTTTCCTTATTTTCCTTAAAAAAAAAAAAACTTGTGTTCCACCTGTTCATCCCTCTCTCTCCACTCATCATCCTACTATCTTTATAATTTGCCTTGTTGAGAATGTCACATAATTGGAATCATGCAGTATGTAGCCTTTTCAAACTGGCTTTTTAGCAGCATACGTTTAGGGTTCCTCCCTGTCCTTTCATGGCTTCATGGCTCGTATCTTTATTGCTGAATATTCTCTCATTGTATGGATGTCCTGTACTTTGTTTATCCATTCACCTATTGAAGGACATCTTGGTTACTTCCAGTTACTTTGAGACACTTGTGAACAGAGGTGCTGCAAATGAGCTTATGCAGGTTTTTGTGTGGACATGAGTTTTCAACTCATTTGCATAAATACAAAGCAATGTGGTTACCGGATCATATGATCAAAGTATGTGTAGTTTTGTGAGAACTGCTGTTCTCCAAAGTGGTTGTACCATTTTTATTCCCAACAGCAATGAATAGGTGTTCCTTTGTTCCAAGTTAGAATTGGGTGTTTTTGGCATTTTGGACTTTGCCATTCTAATGGTTTCTTTTAGGTTTCTGTTCCCTGATGAGCTATGATTCTGGCCATGTTTTCATATGTGTGTTTCTTACCTGTCCATTTTGGTGAAGTGTCTTTTCAGATTTTGTGCTTATTTTTAAAATTGGATAATTTATGTATTAGTTACTTTCCTTTCACTGGGACAAAATACCTGTCATGTACAAATAAAAGGAGGAAAGATTCATTTGGGCTTATGGTTTCAGTGGGTCAGTCCAAGACTGGCTGACTCCAAGGCAAAAGCAACATGGCGGACGCCTACAGCTGAGGAAAGCTGCCAACCCACAACAGCCAGAAACAGATTGTAAAGGGCAGAACTGGGGACAAGAACAGACAGTTCCAGGTCATGCCCCCTGTGATCCACCTCCTTCAGCCACCTAACAGCATATTTCAACTATGATGAATACAGTGCCCCTATGATCCACTTACCTTCTGAATGTCCCATCTATGAACATATGAGACTTTGGAGCACATTTTAGATGTAAATCCTAACCATTGATTTTTTTGTCTTTTACTGGGAGAGGTTTTTTTCAATCTCATCATGTAGTTCAGGCTAGCTTTGAACTCACTGTGTAGCCCTGGCTGGCCTCAAGCTTGTGGAGATTCTCCTGCCTCAGCCTCCCAAGTGCTGGGATTTACAGGAATGTGCCACCACACTGCGGGGGGGGGGCACTCATTTTCTAATTGTTGAGGCTAAAGGATTCTTTGTATGTTCTGAACAACAGTCACTTATGAGATGTCTATTTTGCAAATATTTTTCCTAATCTGTGGCTTTCCTTTTAAATTCCCTTAATGTCTTTCATAGATTGTAAGCTTTTAAAATTTTAATCTCATTGTTTTATTTAATTTTATTATTATTATTATTACTGGATTTTTGAAACAGGGTCTCACTGTTTTTGTGACCTCAAAATCATGATCCTCCTGGCTCAGCAGCCTGAGTGCTGGGATTGTAGATGTATACTAACTACCATGCTGAGCTCCAGAAGTTTTTTATTTTAGTGAAACTCAGCTTAATAGTTTTTATTCCATTATTTACTATTAATTACTTTTATTGTTATATTTAAAAACTCATTGCTGACGCAAGATTTTCTCCTGTGTTATCTAAAATTTTATAATTTTGCATTAATGGTTGAATCTATTCGTATCGAACAATTTTTGTGACACGTGTAAACTTTGTCTAGCTTGTTTTGTTTTGTTTTGCTGGTGGATGTCCCCTTGTTCAAGCATCCTTTGTTGAAAAGACAGTCTTTTGTTCATTGTATGACCTTTGTTCCTTTAGCGAAGATGAGTTAGATGACCATATTTGTGTGGGCCTGTTTGTGGGCCTTCATTGTTATATTTGCTGATATTTCTCCGGTATCAGGCTGTCTTGATTGTGTAGTTTTATATAAGTTTTGATGTAGGAAAGTATTAGTTCTTCGGTTATATCCTTCAGAGTCGTGTTGCCAGTGTTTGGGTCGTTTGTCTTCCCATGTAAGGTTTAGAATTAATTATTCAGCATCCACTAAATAGTTTGCTGTAATTTTGATTGAAAGTTCATTGAGTCTATACCATAAGCAAATGTGAGATTTTTTGTGTTCACACTATTTCCTAGTGTATGGATTGCATTACACAAATTTAGTAAGCAGAAGTAGAACTGATTATATGCAGATACAGATACATTGTTTCCTGACCCATTTGAAATGAGTTGTGGATATAAGACTACACTCCTAAATATTTGAGAATAAATCTCCTTACAAATCTACAGTATTGCTACGACCCCTGGGGTAATTAACACTGATTCATCAACTACCAGTCTTTATCAAAGCTGTGGGTTTTTTTCCTTTTATTTTTTAATGTCCTCCCAGTATATGTGAGGCACTGTGCCATATTTGAATCTGAAGACAAACAGAGGCCTTACTTTTCAGAAGTTCACAGGCTTCAAAAAGACGTCAGAGACACTATAATAGTTGAGATAAGAGCCACAGCTGCATTACAAGAATATGTGAGTTGCAGTGTGCTTTTGGAGGGATGAGAATGACTTCCCAGAGTGGTGTTCTAGAGTCTGTGCCCACGCCTATGAGTCACCTTCCTCCTGATAGCCATTTTCTCAGCCCACGTGGGCTTGTGTCCATTTACAGGTGACGGACACAGCAGCCAGGATATCATTTCCTCTCTCAGTTCTTCTGTTTCTGTGCAGCAGGGCTCACCAGGCACAGAGGAGGAAGGAGGAGGGCTTTGGGGGACTCTGGCCTCTAGGTCGGCCGTGTTAAGGTGACCTGGGTTTTGCGGCAAATATGAAGGATCCAAACCCACTGTGGCTGCTCATGATGGGTTTCTTTTTTATGTGGCTCTCAGGACATAGCTAGCCAAGGATTAAAATACAGACTCAGATCCTAAAAGCCCCTTGTGCTCTGCCCCTCTCCCCATCTTTCTGCTGTCTCTCTAATTCTGGGACCTGGGTTCATGGTAGCTTATGGCTGTATCATTCTTTCCGTGTGTCAGCACCTTCACATTCCAGGTGAGGGTAGAGAAAGGAACAATGTGCTCCTTGGCTTTTGTGTACATGCTGGAAATTATCCACCTCACTTCTGTCCACACTGGAGTTTATTCACGGAGCCATGCCTGCACGCAGGAAGGCACTGGGAACTATAGGCTTCATTTGGATGGCCATAGACCACGCTAAAAATAGGGAGTTCTGTGTGAGAACGGAAGAGAGCGCATTGAGAGGCAACCTGCAGCCCTGCTATCCTAGCAATTTTATTTCACAACAACAAAAAAAGGCTTCTGTAAAATTAGTGCCTTAAGATGCTCCATGAAAACAGTGTGTTAACCAGATGCTTTCGGGAAACATTAAACGATGTGTTGATCTCATCTAGGTTCTCAGTACAGGGTGCTATATTGATAGTTCTGAGGAATTCTAGAGTAAAGGTATGCATCTGTCTTTGTTTAACCTAAGATAACCCAGTGGAAACACCCTTTTTACAACATTGTATTTATTTTGCTTTTTTTTTCAGACTTTCCATTACACTAGCTTTAGAATTACTGACAATTCCTTTGCACTGAGGCAAATGTTTGAAAAGCCATTCTAGGCTCTTAAACTAGGGATGTAGTCAGAGGAAATGTGTGCATATTGTGTGAGTCAAGGTTCACTCAGAGAAACAGAACAAGCAAGGGAAGTGGTTGTCATGGGGACTTGATCTTACATAATTGTGGGAGCTGCATGTAAAAACTCAGTGATCCTCATGTCTGATGATGGGACTCATAATCTGCTTGGCGGATTGTTCCAGAGGAAGAATCAAGTTGGGAAGAAGCTGGAAGTCATATGATGAATGGGAACCCTGAATTGATCCATCACTGCCTCTGACTTCTGTGATGTAGGAGAAGCTGGCGTCATTATGGAATTGATCATAATGCAGCTCAGCAGGCAGAGAAGCTGAAGAAGGACCAAGGGGAAGATGGCTTCAGCATCAGTAGGCAGAGCTGCTGCCCCTCACCTCTGCTGAGATTATGATAAGCAACCCTGCAGGTGGCTGCTCGATGCTCCTGTGAGCACCTCCCAGATATAAACACAACTCAGGACCTCATGCTTGCAAGGCAGGCACTGTGCCACTGAACTATATCCCCAGCCATGGTTTTGTTTTAATTAATAAGTTTGTTGGAATCATTCTTCTTTTGAAAAGAAACTGTTTGAAAGTGCCTTGGACTGTCCGTATGGATTGGCTAGTCCTCTGTGGTCTGGTGTGTCAGGGAGATGGTGGTGTCTGTGTACTGTGTTTGCTGATGCCCTAAACAGTCATCTGAAAGCACCGTTAGCTGGGATTATAAATGGTGATTTAGTGCCCAGACAATAGGAATTTAGTGTTAATAAATTTGCTGAAAAATGAAATATTTCAAGTAGCATAGTGTTCAGTTTTGAGTTTTTTGAATTCACATGAAAACAATAAGGACTATTCTACAGAGGTCTCAATCTCCTCTGGGCTTCATCTCTATACATATCTGTATGTACAGCCTTCAGATTCCCCCAGGTTGGAGGATCGGATACTGAAATTCCACCTTACCCTGGATCCACATAGCTATCAATGGCTGTTCTTTTTCTGTAGCTTCTTATTAATCTTTGGTCTGTAATTTTTTTGTGAATAGGGCTTGTGTCTTTTACTTTGTATCTCCAACATCTAGCTCAATAAAAACTCAGTGATCCGTGACTGAATCCCCAAATTCTGGAAGCCAAGATAGTTGACCACTGGAGAATGTGCCGGTGTCTGGGGAAAGAAAGAAAGGGAGGCAGAGCTGCACTGACCAGGGAAGCAGAAGAGATCCAAAATAATATTCTACCAGGGAAACCAAGGAAAAGGAGGAGGAGTACTTGAGGAATCAGCACATACCTTGTCGAGGCAAATGACCCTGAGAATTTTTTTTAATAAAGAGTTTTGGGGTTCATCAGAGTTACTAGTGGCTGTAGAAAGGTGAGATGGAAGGAGGTATGGTGATGTACACCTGTAATCCCAGCACTCAGGAGGCTGAGGCAAGAGGATCATTGCAAATTGGAGACCAGCTTGGGCTACAAAGTGAGCTCAAGGATAGCCTGAACAGAATAGTGTGACCTTGTCTCAAAAAAAAAAAAAAAAAAAAAAAAAGAGATGTAAACAAGATCTCAAGCAACTAAGGGAAGAGTATGTGATAAGATAAGGAAAGTGTTTAGCGAGGTGAAGCCGTGAGAGAGAGAGATTTAAAAGTGGCTGGGCAGAATGGCAGACCCGTGTCAGCTGGCCAGAGGAGATGGTATATGTTTGAACGTGGTAACAGTGGGCAGCAGTCCTTCCCTCCCCGCCTCTTGTCTGAAACAAATCACCGGGTACCTGATGAGATGAGCCTGTGAATGTCTCCATGGCCCAGTGTGAGGCCAAGTCAGGAATTTTTCTGAATCATTTTTTAAAATTTGCATTCTCTCTGTCCCACAGGAAACATGGTGGAATGGTGCTTACCTCAAGATATTGATCTCGAAGGCGTTGAGTTCAAGTCTATGGCCAGTGGGTCCCATAAAATCCAGTCTGATTTCATGTAAGTACTTCTGAACACAAGGCTTATACCATTTCCTTCACTCCCACTCCCGGCATCTTTTCCAGAGACTGAGAGCTCTTATCAGAGGATTCTGCAGGTAAAGTGTGTGCAGATGATCTGAGAATGCAGTGTAGTTCATGTTTGTATCCACTTGCTAGCAAAAAGGGCTCTAGCTTTCAAGTTCTTAGTGGACTTTATGACTTAGAAAAGTTCAGAACTCTTACCATGAAGCTTCTTCTACGTGCTGAGAAATTATGTGGCCTTCACTTGAGGAGTGGTTTTAATAAAAGAGTGCACTTATAGCTCAGTTGCCCAGGTGGGGCTTTAATTTAAGACCCTCCTGTGTCAGCCTCCCAAAGTGCTGGAATTACAGGTTGCACCACCATGAAGTCTCAGCTTTTAAACAAGGGCAGTTTTGGATCTTGCATAGTTAGTGCCTTGTGAGTTTTGTAAGGAGGAGCAAATGGAAAAAACCTTTGGGATAATTTCGTACCGTTAGCTTCCTCATTGGGCTGAAACCATGAGATACAAGTGGGAAGAAGGAGAAGGGAAGAAAATGACAGCTGTAGAGAATGTCAGAGACTCAGGAAGTAGGAGAAGAATCATGGAGGTTTATGCTAAGAAAACACTACTCATTCTGGAGAGGGTTAGAGGGGAATCTTGGTTCTGGCTCTGACTATCCCTGTCATAAGCTG
Source organism: Cavia porcellus (assembly GCF_034190915.1). NCBI lineage: Eukaryota > Metazoa > Chordata > Mammalia > Rodentia > Caviidae > Cavia > Cavia porcellus. The sequence continues at coordinate 48,759,963 of NW_026947489.1, read as the reverse complement.
TGGTGGAGGAGGAGGAGAGTGTGTCTGTGGTCGTGGGCAGTTGGGTGGCAGGGTTGCAGGATCTCAAGTTCTAACTCCTGAGAGGTGGCCTTCAGCTGGTGAGTTTCCTACTCCTGAACCTTGCCTGTTATCTATGAGGTTCAGCGGTTTAAGACTGAGCTTTGTTACTCAGAGCTGTGCATACAGTTCATTTGTATTTTGTTTCGTTTGAGGGATTGCATTTTAGTGAAAAACAAAACAGGGTTTTCTTCCTGATTTTGAGCCCAGTAGCTGTTTGTTTTTGTTTTTTTAGCTATTTTCGAAAGGGACCCTTCTTTGGCCTGGCCTGCTTTGCCAACATGCCCGTGGAGAGCGAGCTGGAGCGCGGTGCCAGGATGAAGTCTGTGGGCATCCTCTCTCCTTCCTACACCCTGCTCTACCGGTACATGCATTTCTTGGAGAACCAGGTTCGGTACGTGGCTTCCACGCACACGTGTGCAGGCAGCAGCTGAACAGGCCATATGGGGTGTGTGTGTGTGTGTGTGTGTGTGTGTGTGTGCGCACACATGCGTGCATATGTGTCTCTGAGACAGGAGTCAGGATCACAGCTGCTTCTCCAAGGGTGCCCTTGGTGATGGGTCAGTCCTCAGGTGATGTCCTTCATTTCAGCCAACAGGCTGTGAATACTTCGTTGTGCAATGAAAGCTGGGGCAGATTCGTGTTTTCAGGTTATATTAATATCGTCATCACTTTCGTTTAACTAAAGAATTTGTTTCCATGTGCATGATCTTTGTTTACCCTAAGCCTCAGTAATTGCCTCCTTGTCCCAAATGGGCAAGCAGACTAAACTTTAATGCCTAATCACTCAGTATTTGAGGTAACAGGAAGAGCACCTTTAACAGAAGCAGCAAAACTAGTTCTTAGGCTTTGTTTGTTTAGTTTTTAAATTATGCAAGGAACCTACCTACACTGCAGATTATGAGGGGGAAAAGAATGTATCTTTAATTCCAGAATTACCGTTAAAACCATACCACATTTATCTCTTTTCTAAAACTTACGTTTATGTACTTTGAAAAAATACATTTGATAGCCACGTGTGGTGGTATGTGAGCCTGGGAATTTTTTCTTTTTGAAGCAAGGTTTCACTATGCAGTTCAGGCTGGCCTTGAACTCGCTTTGTAACCCAGCCTGGCCTGGGACTCACAGTATCCTCCTGCCTCAGCCTTCCAAGTGCTGAGTTTACAGGCATACAACACCATGCCTGGCTGAAGCCCAGGAGTTTGAGGCCATCCTGAGCAAAAGAGTGTGACACTATTTCAAAAAAAATACTTACACACACAACATTGGTATTATTGTATACAATTCATAACCCTTCTTTTTGGATTTATCATTATTTTAAAGCTTTTATAATATATCATTGGTCTTGATTATCACCTTTGGAAGAACCTAAAATTGTAGAAAAAAAAATTTTTAATTTACATGAAAGTATGAAAGGATAAAATCTTTCCAAATATTAATACTTAGACATCCATTGTCAATATCAGTATATCCTAGAGTGAATTGACTTTACATAAATAGGAGTAATAACTTATGAAAATTTTCTTCTTTGGGGCTGGGGATTTTAGCTTAGGAACAAAAGTGCCTCCCTGGCAAGCACAAGGTCATGCGTTGAATCCCCAGTACCAAAAAAAAAAAAAAAAAAAAAAAAGAAAAGAAAATTTTCTTCTTCAAATAGGCAGTTTTAGTGAACCATATTTAATATAATTGTACCTGGAGAGGTAAGAAAAACTTGAACTGTCCCATAAGTTTGCATGGTTATGTCCTAAGGCTGAGCATCTAGCATGTTTCTTTTTTTCTTATTTAGCACTGGGCATTGAACAAAGAGCCTTCACATTGAGCTATATTCTCAACTCATTTAAAAAAATTTTTTTAGACCAGGCATGATGGTACACACCAGTAATCCCAGCACTCTTGAGGCTAAGGCAGAAGGACTCCTACAAGTTTGAGGCCAGCCTAGACTGCATAGTGAAACTGTCTCAAGAAGACCAAACATTAATTAATTATTTAAAAAATATTTGAGACAGGATCTCAGTAAGTTGCCCAAGCTGGTCTCAATCTTGGGATGCTCCTGTCTCAGTCTCTCAGAGTAGAGATTATAGGTGTGTGCATTACCAAGCCCAGCTTTAATGAGTTCTATGTATTTTTTTTAAAGCTGTTTCTCTATGTTTGTGAGCTATAGTAAACACCTTCACGTATGTATTTTGGTACTTGAACTATTTCTTCAGTTGGTTTTTAAGAAATAACATGTAGATTTTTTGTTTTGTTTTTATTTTGTTTTTTGAGACATGGTCTCACTATGCAATGCAGGCTGGCCTTGAACTCGCTTATGTAGCCCAGGCTGATCCATGTGCTACCATGACTGGCACAGAAGTTTTAAAAAGAATATATTTATTAAAATCCTGATACTTCAAAAATTATTTAACAAAAATTAATTTCCCAAATAGGTAGTACATTCTCATGGCTCAAAAGCCTAACTGTAGGGGCTAGAGATTTAGCTCAGCAGCATAAGTGCCTGCCCTGCAAGCAGACAATTGTGAGTTTAATCCCTGGTATCAATAAAAAAAAGGAAAAAGACAAAAAAAAAAAAGCCTAACTGTATGGAGGGATTATATTAAAATTCTGACTAAACAGCAGTATGGGAGGCCAAAAAAGATAAGAGGATTTTCTGTCACATAGTACTAGTTAGGCAGGTGGCCAGGCTGGGTAGCTTGCTTTGTACTTCTGATTGTTCAGGAACCCATCTCTTCTCATTCCCTCACACCCTGAGAGCATTTTTGTATTCTAAGTTATTCCTGTCCAACCGCTCACCACTACCACGTCTGCATTCCAGCCCACTGGGAAGGGGAAAGAATGGAAATTGTGTTCCTCACTTGTCATCATCTAATGTCCAGTCCTCAATCACAAAGGCACACTTTCCAGCAGAATAGGAAACCTCATCTCTCTGTAGGAAAGTCTGGGAACACAGAAAATTCTAGGGTTTGGCTTATAAACTGGAAGAAGAAAAGTGGATTTTTAGGGGAGTAAAAAATCACCTCTGCTTCTGGCAGAGGCCGCCCGGTATCTTGGAGACTCAGAGCCTCATCAGCTGCTGCCTCCAGGCTGAAGTCCAGCATTCTGTGAGACAGGCAGCATCCTTTGTATTAGACCGAGGCGTGGCTCCTCTTACCCTGAAGACTCATAAAACAAGGGACAAGTTTCCCGTTTTCTACCTCTGAAATGCCATACAGAAGGTGAGGAGGAACCACAGTATAAGTTGCTATTTGAAAAAGCGAGATGGACAGAGAGAAGCAGTCTTTATTTGCTTGCCATAGCAGCATTCTACTGAGTGCAGATTGTGAAGATTTGTCCTGGCAGCCCAGTTTGCTCCTGGCTGCACCCTGGTGCTGTTGTGTGGATCCCCTTGTCCATTTCTCTCTGTGGCTCCTGAATTTGCTGTTTAGGAGGCGCTTTCTCTGTCTTCCTCCAGAGCTACATCTGCAGAGGTCTAGCAGAACAGCTGCCCAGCTGCAGAACACACTTCCTACAGGGGAAGTTGTGGGTCTCATATTTTCTTTAGGACTTGGAAGTGCACAGGCTTTTATAGGCGAGGCATATTGACGGTGTATATCCCTCAAAACTAAATTGGCTTCCCATTGTTCACTTCAGTCATTTCCAGGTTTCCACCCCAGAGATCAATTTCAAGTCATATGTTTTAAATTAGTGGGCTCTATAGAGTTTAATGTCCTGGATATCTGTTTGAGTCTGTTTTATGAATTCCATTTCTTTCCTATGTTGGGCGTTCATGGTTTCCATTATTTTCCTAGGTGCCTCTATTTTTTTTTAGGTCTGTATCTGCCCTAATGTCATCTCTGTAGTTATCTGAGAAATTATTTCTGATTTGATTTTTTCTAGAGCCTTATTCATTTGCTTTGCTGTTACCACTTCAGAATCTGGCTTGGTGACTTTCAAACTGTTCCTCCTCGTTGCCTCCTGGGTTTGCCTTTTGAGAGGTGGATGTCTAGAGTTGCATGTTATTTGACTGTTTTCGTTTTTTTGTTTATGGTACTGGAAATTGAACTCAGGACCTTGTGCTTACCAGGCAGGTGCTTTTACTGCTGAGCTATATTCTTGGCTTGTATTTTTTTAAATTTAATTTCTGGGTTGATGCTTATAAATTGCCTATCGTTAGTAGCTTTATTGGTCATATTTAGAACCTTTAAGAAATGGCTACTTCTTAGAGTCTTCCTGGTATAGCTGGCTTTGGGTCTTGAGTCTGTTGCAAGCTCCTGCCTCTTCGTTTTCTATTTCTGTATTTTCCCCCATCCCTTCTTAAATTTTCTCCCCTGACATATAGGGCTGACTTGCTGCATCTAAGTTCTAGTTCTTTCACTCTGGCCTGTAGCCTTTTTTAAGATTCTTAACCAATCTCAGTCTTGCCATACCAGGAAGAACAACTGGCTAGAACAATCATGTCATTTTGGCTAAAGTGGTACAGTCAGAAAATGAAAAAACTGAGTTAACTATTGATTTGCCACCTTTAGCCATATGTACTAGATTTATCGTTATATCACAAAATGTAAAACGTACCATAAAATTAGATGCAGCAAGTAAGCCCTATATGTCAGGAGAGAAAATTTAAGAAGGGATGGGGGAAAATACAGAAATAGAAAAAAAAGATGAGATTAGGCAAGGGCAAGATGAGCAAGGGCAGAGGACAAAGGAGGATCACACAAACTTCACAAAACTGATAAAGAAGGCAGGAGGGAAGAAATAGAAACCAGAACAGAACAACAACAAACTAGAAACCATGTTCACATTCATATAAAAACAAGAACAAACAATGAAGAGAAAACAACACAAATAAGAGAGAAAATAAAGAAAAAGTGTCCACTTCAAAGTGTGTCTGCTGCCACTGGAGGACAGCATGGGCAGGCAGGGTCCAGCTCTACATTAATCAATCCCAGCAAGCCAGCAGCAGCTCCAGAATGGGGTAGTGGAAAATCCCAGTGAGCCTGTACCCCAGTTTCCACTGAAGTTCAGGCTGGGTTTTGGATGGGAAGCTGGAACCAGACCCACCCAGCCTACAGCAGTCCCCAGGTCTTCTGTGGCCTTGACATGGGCTGGGAACCGCTAGGTGGAGCTAGCGGCCACATAGGTCCAGCTCAGTTGTCCTCTCTCCAAGATAGCTCCTGGCCAACTACCCTCTCCTGCTGGAAGTCCCAATGGGAACAGCTTGCCACCAGCTGCCGCAGGCCACTGCTGTACTCCACTGGTGTGCTTCACCATGGAGGCCTTAGGGTCACTAGCAGTCACCAGGCATCTGCAGGTTCAAGCTGCCTCTCTCACACAGTGTGTCTCGGCCCAGGATGAGAGCATCATCTGCCTTTTGTTCCTCCTCTGTTGAAGTTTTTCTCTTTGCTCTTTCCAGGGGCTTTAATTCTTGCTTCAGATCCTTTCTAGGTTCTGGGGACCCACTTCTCGCCTCCTTCTGTTCCTTACTTTTCTATATTCCAGTGTCTAGACACCAAGTCCCAAAGAAGCTCTTTCTCTGCCGCTCACCACTCCGCGATCTTCCAGTTAGTGGGCTTCTAAACTACTTATTGTCACTGTTCTTGGCCAATCCCCCTTTCCCTCATATTGGCCACTATTGGGACGTAATACTTTCAATTCAATCTGTACAAATGGTCTGACTCCCTTGGCTCTCCAAGGTTACTTAACTAGGAACTTTCATTGGTAAGACCGACTCTTATCTACTGATTTTTGGGCACAAAACATTGGCTTTTCCAGCCCCACAAGATTCCAAATTATTGGAACCTCAGTTGATTTATTATTGTAAAATTTAAAACTCACTTCCTGTGGTAAGCTGACGCTGTCCAATTCTTACTGTTTTCCCTTTATATTTTCCCACTACAGTAAAGAGCACCGAGTGGCAGTCTGCATACATCAGCATTGTGTTTGTGGCTGCTTCTCCAAAGGCTACATGTTGAGGTGATGCAGGGTCTGTCTTCCAACTTTCTAAAGTTTTAGCAAATGTTTTCCCTATATCTTAACAAGAGTTCCCAGCTTTCTAGTTTTGGGTAATTTTTTTTTTTCATCACCTCCTTCTGGCTTCCAAGCCAGTGACACTACAGTTTTTGATACCATAATAGCTTACTTCTGGGTACCATCTTCTGCTCGGGTAAAATGCAGCCTAGGGTACTGTGATGAAGAGCAGAGTTAACAAACTGGCTCAAATGGACTAGAAGAGCAGCTTTTCTAGTCTGACAATCCCAGAGATGGTGAGGCAGGTCACTAGTGGTGGTGAGTGGCACACTAGTCTATGCCTCTTCCTGCAGTAATGTTCTCAGCCACGTGGTAGAAGCTGACTCACTCTTGTATATTCCAACCAGCGATGAGGGGAGTGACATGGAAGCTCAGAACTCGAACACATACTTCTGGTCAGAGTTGTTTGCCTATTCTTGGTTACTGTACACTTAGCAGCAAGGAATCCTGTGAAAGGCAGCTGAGTGGACATGTGACCTTCTGAAATTTGGAAGATTTTCTTACTAAAGGAATGACAGCAACATCACCTCCATTGGCATTAAAATGAAAAGTTACACTTCTTCCCATATCCATCCCATAATCCCAGTGGTCACGTTTCTTCCTGAAGTTGTGGATACACAATGCAAATACACATTCTTCTCCTCCTTTCACATAAAAGGTAACATATTATGAATGTCTGTACCTTGCCTTTTTCGTCCAGTGGTGTGGGATATCATCCCACATCCGGATATTAAGAGACATCTTTGTTTTCAGCAGCCAGTGTTTGTTTTTTTCCAGCCCATTGCTGTTATAAATGATGTTTTCCTGAATATCATGAACAAGTATTATTCCACACATGAGTGGCATATCCATACATTAAACTTCCAGAAATGAAATTGAGTGTTTAAAGGGTATATGTTTGTAATTTTAATAAACATTGTCAAATTGTTTCCCGTAGAGGGTGAACCATTTTGCACGTTCCACACTAATGGAGAGCACCTCATCTCCCTTCCAACATAAAAAGTTTTGGACTTTTGGCATTCTGCTGGATTAAAAAAAATGGGACATTAGTATGCTTTTAGTTGTCATTTTTCTTAAAAATGAAATGAGCATCTTTATGTCTGTTCAGTTCATTTGCATTTTTGTTTTTGTCAGTTGTTTCTAGACTTCATTACATTTTGTTGTTCTTGTTGAAATTGTCTTACTAATTCCTAGGAGTTTGCTGCATAATAAGGAAATGTGTTCTTTGTGCCATAAATTGCAAATTATTTCCTACTTTGTCATTTAGCATTACTTTTCTGTTGCGTACCTAGTTTTTTTCTTTGAATTCATTTATCCTTTTGTGGCTTTTAGATTTGGAGTTACAGCTAGAAGGTTTTGCAGCTTGGTGATTCAAAGAGGACAAGAGGTAACCTGAGAGAACAGGTTTGTATGGCAGATGTGAAGGACAGAATCAGGTCTGGGCGGGCATAATACTTGCCTGAGCAATGCTTTTGGTGTACGTAGACTAGACTTGATTTCTGTTACACCTAATCTGTGTTTTATATTCATTCCAACTGCTGATTCTGCAGACTTACAGTGGGTGCTTCATCTATAACTCTTGACTTCCGTATCTCTAGAGAGCCCTTTTCAGGATAATCTCTTAATTATCAAAATATATTGCATAACTATTTCCTTTCTTAAAAAATAATTAGAAGAGAGAGATTGTAAAAGAACAAAAGGTCTCTAAGACATGTACTGATACTTACATTTTTGGATTTGGCTTAGATTTTGATTCAAACAAAACAACTATAAAATGTCATTTTTGCGGACAATGAGTATAATTGGAATATGACTGGGTATATTAAATTTTTATGAAGGCATTAAAAAGGTGAGATAATGACATGGTGGATGTTATTTTAAAATACACTTTATCAGTGATACATGCCAACAATGCACAGATAAAATATGATGTGGAATCTTCTTTGAAATACTTAAGAAAAAAGTCATTTATGATAGGGCACAGGGTAGAGATATAATCATATTGCTGAAATATGGATTATTACTGAAACTGAGTCATTCTACTTTTTTGAGTATGTTTAAAAGTTTCTATAAAGAAAAGTTTTAAAAGACTAAATATAAAATTAACATATACTGCAGTTACTGTCAGGAACTTCAAAACTGGAGAAAACTCAAAGGAAAAGGAACATGATTGCAAGCACATCTACTGTTAACACTGTTACGTATCCTCCTGGTCTTTCCCCCATGTGTAAATTAAACACACATACTACTTTTTTAAAAGGACTATGGATGTCATTTCGATATTTTTTTTAATGTGGCATGTTAACTTTTAACTATTTCATAAAAGTTTTTAACATTGTTTTGGTAGTTTTCACAGCATGTCAACATATAGCTGTACCATCATTTATTTAAATACTGGGCTTTGAGGTCCCCCCCCCACCACCACCACCACTATAAACATGAGCATCCTTGTGGGTAGAATGATTGGTCACATCTGTAAATAGATCTTTAGGTTACAAACCTAGAAATGGAATCATTGGGTGAATCAGAGGGTGTACATAGCGTACGTCTGATATAAGTTGTAATCTAGCCTAGAAAAGGTGGTACCGTTTTCTCCCTGTACCAGCAGTTTATGGGAATGTTGGTTTTTCTGAAGACAGACCTATTCAGATGAATTGAGAATACAGCAGGCTGAGGAGGTGTAATTGTGGCACAGAGGCCTTTCCAGGTCTTCTATTGGATGAACTATTGCAGGCTGTGACAATAGGGGAAGGCAGTGTCAGCTGCACTGGGTATGTGTGTGCATGGCTGTGTATGTGTGTGATGGATCATTGAAGGGCCTGTAGCTTAAAGAGAACCTCACTGTCTCTAGTCCTGCAGGAAAGTGCTTGATTTGTCCCCAAAACCTGTGGCTTCAGATCAGTAAAATATTGAGAGCCAATAATTGATAATTTTTCGGGGAAGGTGTCAAAATAATTGATAGTTTTTATAGTGTCACATCTCTTAGACAGATTCCATGTCAGGCTTGGTGATTTCTTAATCTATGCATCCTTACATATAAACACATTGGAAGGATCTCCTTTATTGTTATTTGTTTAATGTTTAAAAACAGAAAAACAGAAAAAAGGGTAGAAATGATACAGAATTTCAAAAAAATAACAGTGAGAAATCATTACTAGTTAATATATTACATATTGTTATCTTAGAAGTAGTTCAAGTTACAAAATCATAGCATAAGAGATGAAGAGACAATCAAACAATGACAGCACAAGCTATTTTTGATGAACTAACAAAGTCTTAGTAGGCTGGTTATCCTGCACACGTAAACCCACATACAGCTATATGTGCAGACCCACAATGATCTCCTTTAATATCACCTTTAAGGACCAGCTTATCTCCCAGCACTCTCAGCCTCTCAGCATTACTTCTTGGCTTACATTGTTGTGGTGGCTGGTGATCAATCTTGTTTGTTGGTAGGATCTGCAGTATGCCTGCATTCTGAGGTTTTCACACAATGGTTGTTTAACATTCATCTAGGAAGTGCCAATTTGTATTTATGTTTCTTCATATTCTGTAATGTGTATTTTTTTTGTCCTGTTCTCTTATCAGAGAGAGTTCTTTTCAGAGTCCCATTATCAGCTTTTTAGTTTAAGGTACTGTTAAGGGAGCTTTTCTGTAGATTCTTGCTCCAAATACAGTGTTTAACATAGTCAAACAGAAAAGACAGCTGAGCAGGAAATCTGCAAACAGTAAATCTAGGAAATGAAAAAGTATAATTACCCTTGATTCAGCCTTTTCAACACAAAAAATAGAGATTCTCAGTGCTTTTCGTGGAGAGAGGAGGGGCAATGGATTGTAATGAAAATACCTTTGACGTTATTGTCTATAAGTTTCTGTTTATTAGATTTACATTAGTTGGACCACTTCCCTGCAGAAGACTGAAATCTGTGATCCTTCAGAATAGCCAGATCCCCGTGGCTTTCCGTATGATCGTAGGCTCTCCCTACATCACTTCTTGTGTCACATGGCTACCTTCTTGTACAAAACTTAACACAAAATGTGTAGGTACCCTGAAATTACACAGCTGTCTCCTACAGAGGAACTTATTTTACCAATCATTTTTTAAAATATAGTCATATTAAGATTCGCCCTCTTCTTTCTAAAGTGTAATATTTTCTGAAAGTCCATTGCTATTGGTGACTCCACTCATTCTTGGATGGAACTGGTTAGAAAATACCTGGCTGCTAGTTGCTCAGTGACATCTTGCTTCTGAACTGTTTGTGTTAGATTTTAGAGCTTGTGTTATATTTTGTGTCATATTTTAGACCTGCCATGTGACAGGTCAGTGGAGACTGGTAACAAATAATTGCCTTTTAAATCACTTGTTCTGGGGCCAGTCATAGTTAGGAATGCTTTTCCTTTGCTTAGGGAAGCCATATTTTCCCTTTCATCATTCTGGGAAATTATAAGACATCAAGAAAATAAAATAAGTTCAGAGGGATTGGGCCTTTTATTTGCTAGGACTGCATAACAAAACATCAGATACTGGTGGCTTAGGACAACAAAAACTTACTTTGTCAGAATTCTAGAGCTCGGAAGGTCAAAACCAAGGTGTAGAGGGACAGGTACCCTAAAGGTTGGGGGGATCTTCCCCTGTTGCTATCCGGTTCTGGTGGTTGCTGGCAATCTTCCATGTTCCTTTGGACTTGTAGATCCATCACCTCAGCCCCTGCCTTTCTGTTAATCATGCTCGATTAGGGCTCATTCCAGGAACCTCATTTTTAATTTGATTACCTTTGTAAAGGCTCCATCCAAGTAAGTCCACATTCTGAAGTATCAGGAGTTAGAATTCCCCCTTTGTGTGTGTGTGGTAGGGGCAAAATTCAAGCTCTGACATTTTTGTTAATCTTCGTACCTTGAGTTGGAAACAGAATTCTGCAACTTAGTGCCGCTTTCTTGGTTTTGGGATCAGCTGACAGGGCTTCTGATCTGTGCAGAGGCAGGATAAGGTGGGAAACAAAGCATTCTGCTGTGTTTCGTTTCTTTGCTGTTTGATGGGACTTGGTGATCTCTGTGATCCGCAGTCGTAACCTGTTTGCAGGACATAGTGTTCCCATCCCTTGTGTAGCACTGGTGCGTGTCTGTGACATCTTTATTCCTTTTTATCCCCTATTACTCCCCCCCCCTTGCTTCCCTCTCCCTCTAACTCTTGAGCCCCTTCCCATTTGGGAAAGAACTGTTTCCCCACTTCCTATTACATTTCCTTTTGCTCTTATTTTTATTTATAATTTGGGGTTCTCATATAAGAGAAACCGTTCACTGTTTAAGCTTGTGTATCTGATTTATTTCACTCAACATTGTGGTCTCAAGGCCCATCCATTTTCCTACAAATGACTCATTTATTTTTCTTTATGACAGACTCTAGTGCTCCATTGTGCATAAATACCACATATTGTTTACCTTTCATCTCTTGATGGATGTGTAAGCTTCTTCCAAGATTTAGCTGTTCCAAACTGTGCCTGTGTAAACATGAATGTGCATGTATCACTGTAACACAAAGGCTTTAACTCTTTTAGGGAAGTACCTTATTGGGGACATGAGGCATAAGCTTCTCCCTGGGATTTATAACAGAGAGAGCAAGCAAGCATGAGTTTGACACAGAGAGTAGCATTAAGCAGGGAATTTGTAGTCATCCAAGTTAACCTTTCTCAAAGAAAACAGCCCTTCTCTGGGAAGCAGCAACAATCGTTAGGGTACCTTGCTCAAGAACAATAGACATTAGTCACAGCCTGATAATTCTGTGTGTTTCCCGTGAGAACGCAAATGAATTACCCACATTGGGGCGGTCTGATGGATGTTCTGTAACACAAAGGGAGGCTCGAAGGCAGCCTCAAAGCTGGTGAACCCACTGACAGTGGCAGGGGTAGCAGAGGGGGTTGAACTATGGGGCTGGGACTAGAACTGTTCTCACTGTGCTTGCACTGGGGATGTGTGTTGTGCAGGCATCAGCTAGAGACGCCAGGACATTATTCTCATCTGGCTGCATTCTATGAAGACAAGAAAGGGGTGCTCCATGGGGGACCCGGGAGAGGCAGCAGCCTTCCCCCTGTCTACTGGCTGCCTTCCATCCACCGCTACATGTATCCCGAGATGAAGGTGAGATCCGCCGTCCCCTTCCACAGTGCTGGCCTTGTGTCTGGAACAGTAGTTGTACATTATGTTTCCATTGATAAGAGATTTCTGTCTGGTGCTCTTTCGCAAAGCTTGCTGCTGATTGGATTGCATCTTAACATAAGCATTTGGGTTTACTTAAATCCTAAACCTAAGGTGAGTTGCCATAAGCAGTTTGCCTGCTAGATACTTCTGTAATCATAATGCCAAGCCATATATCACAGGCAGGCCAGTCATGCTGGACTTCTAGAAAAGCACAGATGGATTTGATTCTGTTGATTGTTTCAGTATTGTACATCCAGACATTTGAGCTAGAATGGAAGGATTTGATGAACAGGTATGATACTTCTTAGTTACAGCATTTTGACTGGTCATAAAATATTTCAGTGAAAGCTTAGGGCTGGCCTGGGAGAGAAATTATGCATGAGTCTAAGGGAGAAAGCATCGTGAAAGAGAATTTAGTTGGTCCCTGAAGCTTGTATTTGGCTCAGTGGAAAGTGAGGGATGCTGATTCCTGACTGAGGGAAGACTTGCAGTAATGAAAGCCATAGTCTACTGTTTTCTGAGAGCCTTCCCTGAGGGAGGCATTATGCTATTTCTTTATCTATGCCCATTACTGTACTCTTGAATTTTTTGGTATTCTTTATTTTTCAGCTAAAGCAGTGGAGGCTTCTAAAGGCTCACTGACTTGCTTCAAGCCATACAGCAGTAGGAGATAGAGTCAGGATTTAAATACCAGATAGGGATCAAACCCAGTGCTCTTAGCTCCCTACCCTACTTCACTGTCTTTGCAGAGATGTGGACAAAGGAAAGCACAAGACACATTCATGAGTCATGAGTGAATGTGTTTAAGGTTACATTTTCAGGCTACCTGGCTATAAGAGTCAAGCCTGGGAAAATAGGTTGGTATCAAATTGTAGAGAACCTTAAATACTAGACCACAGAATTTGAACCCTAGTAAGTAACAATTAGAGTCCTATCAGGAAAACAGAGACCATTTTACATATTTCAAAACAATTCAATATAGAGAATCAGTAATAGAGGATTTATAAGACCAAAGAAGCAAATGGGGATAAGTGTGCCACCCTGTATTAGACATAACAAATCACACCAAGATTGCAAGCTTGAAACCACCCATATTTATTATCTCACAGGTTCTGTGAGCCAGGAGTCCAGGTTTGGCTCAGATGGGTCCTCTTTGTGATCTCTCATCTGACTGCAGTCAAGGTTGAGACCTCACGAGAAGGCTCAGCCAGAGAAGTATTTACTTCTAAGTTCATTGGCAGGGTTAGATTAAAAGAAGGCCTCAGCACCCCACTGCTGGTTGGAGACCGCCTCAGTTCTTGGCCATATGGGGGAGGAGTCTCTAATTTGGCAGCTTTGCTTCATCAAAACCAACAAGAAAGCCAAAGCTGCGAACTAGATGAAAATCATAATTTTTCGTGACCTTATCTAGGGGGAATAGTGCCTATGTAGCTATATTATCTTGGTTAGAAGCAGGTTACTCAAGAGGCAAGGGAAGGGCATGAGGTTGTAATGGGTAGATCACTGGAGCTGTCTTCAAAGCCTCCTGCCACACCCAGAGCCAGGATGGAGAGGAGGAGTCATCACTACCATGGGAGAACTCTGCCAGTGCAAGCTTGAATCCCTGGAGAGGCACAGGCCTGCTGATGGTGGTGCCTTTTGGGCATGGGGTCAGCTTGTGCTGAGAGGGCTGAGAAAAACCGTAGGTGGAGCCAGGAATCCTTTCCTGTTGGAGCAGTACCAATGGAGGTAGAGACTAAGGAGAACTCCTCCCTTTCTCCTGCCTTTCAGCTTGCAGCCACTGACTTCCATTAGAAGAACTAAACAGGCAGCCAATTGGCACAGGAGTCCAGGAAATGTAGTCTGCAGGTTTCTCAACACCCTGGTATTGACTAAGAGATGATAAATGATCAGAGCATGATCCAGGGCTTGTATTGATCTGAAAGTTGCTTTGATCTGTGTCTCACTCATTATTCTGAGCAAAATTGCTTCTGGACTGTCTCCAAATCCAGAGAGAGGTGACCGGTGTCTGACCAAATGTTTCTGGATTCCTTACTCCTAGAGGCCAGGAAGGAGGATCAAAAAGAGCAAAAGGAAAATTGCCATATGCTCTTGCTCTATTGAGGGTAGCTCGTTAACGTACTTGTGAAATACTAGGAGATGCAGAGGAAAAGGTACTTGTATAGGTTATACATACAAATATGTATGGGATTTATGAAAAGCAGTATGCCAACATAATAAAATGAAAAGGACATGTTCTTTTATTTCAGGGACCTCACTCCTTGAGATCTGGCCTATCTATAAAACCACCAGAGTGATGTGTATGTAAGAATATTTAATTCCATATCATTCAGAGAGGCAGAAAACTTAAGATGTCCATAGAGCAAGTAGCCATTGTGAATAATGCATTAGGGCATAAGAAATTGACTGGGAAGTTCTGGCAGGTCACACAGAAAGTTAGATGACATGATCACACTTCGTTTATTTATATGTTTATTTCTGGTATCTGAGATGGAACTCATGACCTGGCCTATTAGGTGGAGGTTTAAGCCACTGAGATAAATGCCCAGCCCATGATCACACTTTAATAATCACAGTCTCAGATGCAGGTAGCCCACATGTGTGAATAAACATGGAGAAACAAGAAGGGATGTGCATTAGGTTACGCATGCACATGTGGCCTGAGGGTGTGATAAAGTGTGGAGTAGTGGGGAGGGCTATGCTTCTTTTATGCAGAAGGAAGGGGCCAGAGGAACGTCACAGCTGCCAGAGCCACCTGCACTGCTGGCAGCTTACAGGAAGTGGCATATTCCTTCCTAAGCTCCAGGCCTGTGTTTGTGCTGGTCTCTTCCAGAACACTGTCCACAGGTTCTTGCTTTATGTTGAAGCTCAGAAGTCCAGGAAGTATGTGTCTTTCTCAGATGGAGTCAGCACCCTCCTGTCCCACAGTGCCTGTGCTTCCCTGTGCTCTCACCAGGCTTGATTCTAATTGCTTATTCTGTCTCTCCAAACTTACAGCTATGTGACCACAGGGACTGGGTGTTTTGTCTTCCTTGTTTGAACTACAGTACCTGGTGCTTTGCCATAAAGTAAACACTTAAGAGAGGTACTTTTTGAATGAGTTTGTATATTTTAGTCACTTTACCCTCTCTGGGACAAAATACCTGATAAGACCCACAAAACAGAGAAGAGGTTTATTTGTGCTCACAGTTCCATGGATTTAGTCCATGGTGGCTGACTCCAGGGCAGAATGTGAAAGGGCCTGGCAGAGGAAGCCTGCCCTCCTCATATCATCCAAGGAGCAGGAAAGGGCTAAGGAGTGAGGTTACCTTCCAGAGTCACATCCACGAAGACAGAGCTCTTCTAAATGACCCCATTTGGCTATAAACACACATTTAGCAGCCCTTACGTGAATCAGTCCACTGATGCATATAGTGCCCCGTGATCTAATCACCCTTTCCAGCGTACTACTCTGAACAGGAGATTTAAGGGGACATTTTAGCTCTTAACACAGCGGGACACATGCATCCATGAATGAACCTCTCAGTGAGGTCACAGCTGATTAAGGATCAGTCAGTTGGGCTTGGATGTTTAAGCCCAGGACACTCTGGAACCGACCCTCCCAGCCTTCCCCAGTGGAACACATGTTAGGGGCTGGTAGATCACTCAGGGAGACATGGAAGAATGGGCTGCGCTCTGGCTCCTTCCTATCCAGTTCCTTGTTGATTTGATGAAAGATAGCATATGGGGGATCTGACCAGGCTGAACCACTTGTGACTTTCCTCCGGATGATCCGGGATATAGTGAGAGGAATAAGACAAAAGGAAGTTAGACATGTTCAGTGTTGAGTGGCCTTTCTCCAGCACCAGGCTGGTGACTGGCATCAGTGTGGGGTCAGTGCCTTGGAAAGGAAAATGTTCTCTAAGGTGGGCCAGTGCAGCTTCAGGGGGCTCAGGGCAGCCCTGGTCTGGATTGGTGGAGCTCAAAGGCTGCTCCAGGGTTGCAGACCCCCAGACTGCTCCTTTAAACACACCTATGGCCTTAGTATGGCTGCTGCTCTTCAGGACTGTCCTTGCCTGTGTCCCTGGGAGGAGGCGAGCACACTTAGCTTTTGACACTTCAGTGTGGACATGACTTCTGAAATGCTTCCAGGCACCTGGTTTGTCAGTGACATCACCGGTCACCCCGTATGGGCTGTTCTTAGCTGCAAGTATTTACTGTTTTGTCTCATTCTGGCCATAGGTAATGGTCTTCCCAATTTACAGGTGAGGAAAGTGAACTAGAAACCTGAGCTTACTTTCTCTGGGCATCCCTGTTAGTAAATGGCAGGACCAGGATCGGCATTCCTTGAGCATATGCTTTTAACCCCTGGAAGGCAGCTCTGGGGTTGCCAGCCTCTCCGCAATTGGCATTGGCAGGAAGTTGGTTAGAGTCAGGTGTGGCAGGGTCGGGCCCCTGTGGGCCTTCCCTGTCTGTGGTCACTGCGACACCTCACCTCGTGTGCAGAGGTCCCTGTATATGTGGCTAATCCAAGGCTGCTCACTCATCATTGTATTACAGTGCTCTACGACGTGTTGGAAGTGACTTTTCTCGGCAAGGCTTACTGTCTCTTCAGGCATACTTTTAGTTCTAGCTTTCAAAAAGTTAAATTCACCTGTTTCCTCTGCAGCTCTTTCTCCAGAGTAAAGTAGTTAATGATCCTGAAACCCAAACTTCAGAATACCACACATCTTTTGCATCAGAAAAATCCAGTTTAAAGATAAGACTTAAAGTGACCAATGTTTTGTACAACATGGCTTTTAGTGTATCTCTTCGTTTGTACTTGTTTTTTTTTTTTTGTTGCTTATTGATTTTGGGTTTTAGGGGTGGAGGGGTGGAGGGGTAGGTGTTAGTTATGCACACACCTGGACGTTTTTCACAGTGGTATTTCTTTTGTTTTGTTTTGTTGGTGCCAGTCAATGAACTGAGGACCTTGGCTTGCCAGGCAGGCACTGTGTCACTGAGCCTCATCCCCAGCCCCACGGTGGTATTTCTAACAAGCTCTTCCCCTTCCTCCCTCTCCCCATCCCTTCTTGTGTTTTCAGATCACACACCCTGCTGGCTGCATGTCTCAGTTTATCAAGTTCTTTGGAGAGCAGATCCTCATCCTCTGGAAGTTTGCCTTACTCCGGAAGCGTATTTTGATATTTTCTCCCCCACCTGTGGGCGTTGTGTGCTATAGAGGTAAGCAGAAGCTACAATCATGCTCTTCCTAAGTCCCCAGAACAGAGTCTGTCTGCCTGAGTCTCTCCTTCCTCACCAAGTTCGGAAGAATTGGGGTCACATCAAGTGGATCAAGGGTTGAAGGCCAGCAGCAACCTGATTAAGTCTGTACTTTAGACGGTAGAGTCTTGGTGTGTAGGAAGGGGAGAAAGGTGTTGGGGGACCGTTGGTAGCTTGGTGAGAGCCAGGTCAGGATTAAAGCAGAGAAGATGAATTCTGGACACATTTAAAAGGTCAGCTGGTCACACCTTGTGTGCATGGGTTGTGAAGATTGTGAAGTGCGAGGGAATAGTGGGGAAGAGGAGGGTGGCAAGGATGCATGGTGGGGCCGCCAGGATGGGGTTACTAGCGTTGGAAGCACAAAGCAGAGTCCTGCACAGCTCTGTATTAGTCTGCTTCTTGTTTCTGTAATAAAATGCCTGCATCTGAGGGATGCATAAAACAGGAGGTTCATTTGGTTCGTGTTCTGAAAATCCAAGAGAATGATGCCGGACTCCGCTCAGCTTCTGGCAAGGTCTTTGTGGAGGAAGAGCAGAAGCAGGCACATGTAGGAGAGGGAGGAAGCACCGGGTTGCTCTAGAGCACGCTGTCGTGGAGATGGCTGATTCTCTGTCCTGGGCACCGCTTTTATCCCTTTGTGGAGCCTCACGATCTGAGTCCCCTGTAAAGGCTCCACTGCCTTTATACATGGAGCTACTCCTCAACACAGGCTTTAGGGTGGACAGGCCATGCTCAAACCAAAGCAGCTGCTTTGTAGGCCAGCAGCATGGGAGAAGTGCCAACTGGCGGCCCTGCCCTCCCCTCCTCGTTCCCCACAGTGTACTGCTGCTGCTGCCTGGCCAACGTCTCGCTGCCTGGCATCGGGGGCACTATCCCTGAGTCCAAGCCCTTCTTCTATGTGAACGTGGCTGACATAGAGAGCCTGGAGGTAGAAGTGTCCTATGTGGCCTGTGAGTATGGGGCCCTCCGTCCACCTGTCCTCATGTTCAAGCCCTTGTCCCAGACCTGGGCTCCTGACCTCCTTGTCCTCATGGGGTCCGGCTGGCCCCTCAGTGACCCCTCAGGCTTCTTAACCCCGGGTTCCACAGGCACTACAGAGAAGATATTTGAGGAGAAGCGGGAGCTGTACGACGTCTACGTGGATAACCAGAATGTGAAGACTCACCACGACCACCTGCAGCCCCTGCTGAAGATCAACAGTGCCGACAGGGAGAAGTACAGGCGGCTCAACGAGCAGAGGTGAGGGCCACGTGGGCACAGCCGGGGCTCGGGCTGCTCACTCTTCCTAGGCTGCCCTCGGTATCTCCTTGATGCCTGTCCTGTTGCCGCCCCTCTCCTCATGGTGCTTTCCTGTGGTGCATTCGTCAGCTGGGAGATAGGAACAAGCAATGCCAGGCTCCCTGCACAGGCCCAAAGGATGGAGGGAGGTGCACATGCACCATCCCTTTCTGCCAGGCTTAAGAGTCTGGAGCTCAGAGAAGAGGAACCTCTAGGTCAGAAGTTGCGGAGTTGCCTCTAGGCCTTGGGTGTAATGCGTGCATGTGTTTGTGCCCTCCTGTGTGTGCATTATATCAGTTGTTCACCTGGCATCGGCACTGTGTGGGTCACTGCCTTAGGAACCCCCTTCTGCGTTACATTACCTGGTAATTCTTGGTAGTCTGGCTGACTTGTGAGATGACCAGTACCATTAGCCTGTCAGTGGACAGTGAAGGAAGATGGTAGCTTGCTGAGGTTCCCAGGAGTAAAACTGGCCATGAACTCCGGGTTTTGAACTCACTTGTGCCCTTTCATTTCTTTGCTGGCTCCTCTCTCCCTGCCTCGCCCTGGCCAGGGTCTGGGGTGTGATGCTGTTTCTGGTGAGGTGCAGCCCATCACACTGTACCTGTGTCCTGTAGCCTTACCACATCTGATGGTGATTTTGTTCCCTGCAGGCAGATGTTGCTGTACTCCCAGGAGCTGGAAGAAGACTACAACCCTTGTGAGGAGGACCTCTTTGTGCTGTGAGTCAGCTGTCACAGGGACAACTGCTTTGGATGGCCCACGTCCCTCTGATGTCACCTCCCACAGTTCAGGGATGGCCTTTTTTTCTTTTTTACTTCCCTGCAATACTGGGGATCGAACCCGGGTCCCCAGCCCTTCTTGTATTTTTTGAGAGAGGGTTGTGCTAAGTTGCTCAGGCTGAGCTTGAACTTGCCAGCCTTTTACCGAGTGCCATATTACAGGCGGTGCCACTTTGCCGAGGTAGGGATGTCCTTTGTTGCTACCAAAAGCTGGGCTCCTTGTAGAGGCAACCTGAGCCCTAGGAGGCCAGTGGAGAGGACCCAGAGGAGTCTGGAAAAGAGGCAGAAGCAGATCACTGAGAGAAGACACAAGCCCAGTGTGTTGAGAATGCCTACCACATTGCTCTGTCGGTTCTTCGGGGATGTCTCAACATTGCTTCCTCCAAATCAAACCATTCCTTGCCCTAAATATTATGGGACAGTCTTAAGAAGTTGAATCACTCACCCAGATCTGTTGGTGGTCAGAGCATGGTGCTGGGCCTTTGCATCTCTCCAATCATTCATAAGCAGTCACATGAAACTGTTCTGTGTACACACAGAGTTGTAACTGAAACAGAAGCCAGGCTCCCAGGCTCCAGTCTGGTCTTCCTGCCCTCTGTGCTGGGATGGCTTGGTGACACTTGCACTAGGGATTATTCCTGGCTTAATGGGAACCCACTGTGGACATGTCCTAGTTCTCACAGCGTCCTGTCTCATGCACACACACACAGATGTCCAGGAACAGTGCAGAGCCACAGTCTTGCCACAAGTTGACACACCATGCACCTGACATCCTGAGCGTCCAGATCTCTGCCCTTCCCCAAATCTCTGACGGCATAGCTTCGACATCACATGCCTGTCCCTCAGTTCTTTGGAGCTGTGACTTTAAAACCTTGCTGTGTGTACAACACTGCCAGCCTCCAGTCGACAGAGAATGGACACCCAGCAACATAGTTGGCTCTGCTGTCTCAGTGGCCACTGCTGGACTCCTTTCTCCTTTACCTCACCTCCCAGCACTGCTGGCTTCAGCACCGCCTGTGGCTACCTCAGTCTGCCGAGCACTCCCTTCTGTGTGGACAGCGTCAGCCCTGTGCCATCTGCAGTGGCCTGGGAGCAGGGCAGAGCCCCGGTTCTCTGGGGAGGCTCCTGCCTGGCTTTGAGAGAGGTGCATTTCGGTTTCCCACCTGACCTCCGACAACATTACCAGGCTCTGTAACTTCATCCTCCCTGATGATTGAGCAAAAGGGAAGGAAACCACCAGTATGTAGAGCCCTCTCCCTAAAACTGTGTTCAGACCACAAGGAAGCTACTGCTTACAGGAAAACCACCTGCTAGCAGTTAGGTCATCACATGCAAGAGGTTTCTCCAGTCAGTTTGTGTGCCAGATGGCTTCTGTGCTAACCTTAGTACCATTGTAATAACTGCGTAACTTTGACCATTTTATTTCTTTCAAAGTTTTTGATTTATCTTTGAGGCCCCTCAAAAAAAAAAAAAAAAAAAAAAAACTAAACCAGGCATTGTAGCACATCCTTGTAATCCCATGGCTCTTGGGGACTGAGGAAGGAGGATTTCAAGTTTGAGCCCAGCCTGGGCAGCTTCTGTGAAATCCTGTCTGAGAGAGAGGGAAGGAGGGAGGTTAGTCTGGGGATGTAGCTAGGAAATATGGAGATAGGTCTCTTGCAAATGAAAAGGGGACCAGGAGATGGAAGGGAAAGGGAAGTAAAAGTAATTAAGATGTGTTGTGTACACATACCAACTCCCCATGATGAATATAATCATTATGTAGTATAAACACATACTAGTCAGATTTTTTTTTTTTTTTTTGAGAAGGCCTTGGGTTCAATTCCAGTTATGAGAAAAGAAAAGCAGGTCCTGTGTAGATTGGGTGTCCCCAGTGTGGATTATCTGATGAGCTCTTTGTCTTTCCTTCCCTCCTTCTCTGTGTTGCATTTACAGGTTTTTTCTAGAGCAGAACAACCGGATATTTCAGACTTTGTTGGAGGTGTCTGCCAGTCAGGACAAAACTCTGACAGCAGAGCATGCCCGAGGCATGGGCCTGGACCCGCAGGGGGACCGGAGCTTTCTCATGGACCTGCTGGAGGCCTACGGGATCGACGTCATGCTGGTCATTGACAACCCGTGTTGCCCATAGGAAGAGTGGCGCGGGATTGGTGAGCCACACACGTAGGATGACAGCAGCCTGAGTGCACCCCAGGCCCCGTCAGCCTGGTTTTTAATTAAGCTGACACAAAGGAAGATTGTGTATACTTTCCAACAACTGTGATTTTCACAATTTCCTTTCTTCCCTTCATGTCTAGAGGCTAGATGGCCTTGGTTTTGCAGCCTGCTTTGGTAGCAGATGGGAATCTATAGTCTCCCAGAATGGCTGGTCTTCAGATTTGGTCTTGGAAGATCTGTCCCTAGGAGTGAGCCAGGCTCTGGAAACTTTGGGGTGGACCACCAGAAAGTCTGTCTTTGTCCCTTGGTGCATTCAGGAATACAACAAGCATCTGTCCTGTGTGGCCTTAAACATTCATCTGCCCAAAGGCAGAAACTAGTTCAGATGGCCTTTCAAGGTCATCGAGTTCCAGGAGTCCATAGTCATGGGATCAAACCCCTCTTCCTGTTGTTCACATCTCTTCTGTTCACTCGAGAAGGGACCAATGAGAGAGATCAAATGGTGTTTCTTACACAACTGTGAGATTCTCAAAGGCAGTGAATGGTGGCCATCTGATGTAACACTCGTCCTGTGACTCCCGTGTGCAAGGAAATTCATTGTACAGTTTAGTGGCCTGGTATCTGTCAAATGTGGTGCAGTGGATGCACTAGCTGCCGCAGAACCGAATTTCTCCACTTGGATGAGGATTCCCTGGAAGGACTGACAACAGCCCCCTTGGATCAGAGAGATCCATTGGACTGGGAAGTCGCAGGATCTGCTTGAGCTGGTGGACTCGTAGGTTGGAGCACGCAGTGTTAACGGGGCTGTTTACCCTGCACAGCCCTCACATGCAGCAAAGGTGACATTCCTTAGGTTCATAGTTGGGTCCCGACCTAACCAATTTGTTAGCAAGTTTGGCAGTGCCTTCCCCCAGGAGAGTGGTCAAGAAGTTGTGAGTGCACACAATATTCTTACCTGCTTTCCAGGGAAATGTTTGCTGTCTGGGACGGGTCCCGTATTTGCCCAGCTGTTCTCTTGAGCTGGCTTATTCGATGACTACAAGATTAGATCAGAGAGCAGTTGGTAACCATAGTCTGAAAGCCATCTCCTGTGAGTAGAATTTGGAATTTGACTTGGAATCTTGGGTTATTAGTAACAAATAATCTCTTCTCGTCTTTGCTACGTGGCTCTCGTTATTGAGCCATCTTGTCTTGAGTAGCTATCAGTGTGCTCATCGTCTGTGCCCAAGCCAGGCTTACTGTACAGCAGAGAAAATAACCTTCAAATGAATGGGTCATGTCTTCCTTGACCTGTTTCATGTTCTTAGCTCAAAAGTGTTTTCACTGTAGCTCCTTGGTACAGAATTCAAGAGCGAAGAAATTCGTGTGTACAGAAATGCAGAGAGACACTGATTAAGCAGGGTAGCACCTTCTATGTAGACACATAAATAATTTTGAGTGTTGGAAGGTAAACTGTACAACTAATACATTTATTCTGTGCAGTGTGGGTTTAGCTATCATTTCAGTAACATGTTTACAAAGGAAAACACATTTGTATTTAGCAGTAAAGTTTCACTTTTTTTCCCTTTCTGGGCAGCTGTGCCTCCTGCCCTCACAAGGCTGAGAATGACTGGCTCAGTTAGGTCAGGACTTGTAGTGGCGTCTGGGTTTGGGGTTTTCTGGTTTGGAGGTGGGTGGCTGGAGACAGGGATAGGGGTGAAAGGAAGGGCCTGATTGTCCTGGGTCCCAGGCAGACTCTCTAGATCCAGGAGGTTTGCTAGGAGGATCCTATTATCAAGCACTTCTGTCCCAGGGCCTTCTGCCTATGAAAACTGCTTCCAGCACTGTTTTGCTGTAAGCTCAGATGTACTGGTGTAACGACAGCAAGAGTACGAAAGTGGTGCCTGGATTTTCCTTTAAATGGCGAGTCAGGGTTTGTGGGTGCCTTTTAACCAGGCACCTCTCTGCCTAGCACCTTCCTGTGTCCCCCATGCGTGTGCAATGTGGATAGCCCCATGGCAGGGCCACATTAGGTCACAGGGCCTGGGCTCAGCTGACTGGGAGCAGAACTTTTCCCTCAGTTCTTCCTGCTTTGCTGGCTTCCTCTGGTACCGGAAGTCAAGTGCAAAGGCTCTGCTTGGCTGGACTACGTGTTAGCTCCGCACCATCCTGTGCTGCTGCCCATCATCTCGAATGTCTGCCTGGGCCGGGAAGCCTCTGGCTTCTGAGGTTGCCCTTTGAAGCCTCATTTGGTACCAGTTCGTATTCCCCACAGCAGATCCAACAGGCATAGACCAGCGTCATTTATTGCCAGTTCCCACAAGGGGCTCATTTGTGAGCAAGAATCTGTCTGCATGACAGCAGAAGCAAAGAGCCACATGGACTCACTTTTTTTTTTGTCATTCTTGAAACATTTATTGAAAAGCCATCTATCTTTGTTGGAAAGAAATGGTGAACATGCTTGACAGCTTGTAGGCCTTTGAGCTGAGCGCGGTATATGGCAGGCATCGTCCTCACTAACAGTGCGTGAGAGCTGGGCTGGGAACCTGTGACGCAGCTCTGCACATGGTGCACAAAGCCCTCATCTGTTCTTGCCTAGGCGTTCTTAGTCCCAGGATGCTGTAACCCTGACTGAGTGCTGTGCTATGAACCACTGCTCATCAGGAACATTGGCAACCTGTGATGCAGGGGCTGCCCACGCATTCCTGAGTTAGAGGAGATTCCCGGTGGCAAGAACCCTGTGGGAACTGGCAGCCAGGCTCTGTCAGTAGCTGTGCTGAATATGATAAAGGCCTGTTAAAGTGGGTGTTTTCAATTGTGTAAGGCTCAGCAGCTAGTAATACTCAACCTCTGGGGCAATAGGCAGTTATTAGCTGGCATAGGACTCTTTCTTCAAGAGTCAGAAATAGTACAGCTTTATCTCCTACCAATCTGAAAAGTATACACCAATGATTGCGTAGCATCATTTGAATATGAAGCCAGCCTTATGCATGGTGTGGACCCACATGGATGTCAGTGTCCCCCTGACTGAATCCTTGGTCAGTTATGAGTCCATGACTTAGAAGGCATCTGCCTCCCAAACCCACCATCCATTCTGGGACCTCTTTTTCCATCTGGCCAGGGAGAGCAGCCCACTTCATTGTCACATGGACAACTGGACAAGGACGGTGATTTAGCCGGGGATTCTAAAATGTGTAGCTTACAGGGTTATAAATCAGAGGAAAATCAAGATGAGAAAAGTAAAAGTAGCATCCAGGTGCAGATGGTGCTGGCTGCCATATGAGATTTGTTTATTGTGTGACTACCTATGGCATTTTAGCTAAAAGATAAAAGGTAAATTAACCCATCGGTGAATCACTGTTCTCATCCTGGTGGCCAGGAGGGTGAACTTGCTATCTGTCTTGATACACTGGAAGCCCTTCCAACACAATAACAAGTGAACTTACTCATTTTCCACTGAGGCCTTCAGGGAACCTTTTGTAAAGGTGATAATGAATTAACCTTTTTGTAGCAGGATATTAACCTCTAGGAAGAGGCAGGGACATTAGGGACTGTGTGTTTCCCTTTGTAACTGCATAGCCGAGGGAATGGACTAAGATGCTCTGTCTGGCGCTGGAGGTAAATGTGGGAGTGGATGGATGAAAACAGTGACCTAGTCCTAGAATGGGGGAAGAATTCAAAATGGGCAAAAAACTAATATGGACCCAACAATCTCCACTGCTTGTATGTCCGTTAAGTTCCAGGCTGGTGAGCTCGGAATCCCAGCTGTCTGGCCTTCCTATGTCCTCTGCATTCCTCAAGTGATGGCCGGGGTGAGAATCCTGAGAGCTACAGGCTCACCTCGCAGGCTCAATCCCATCCCTTCTCATTTCAGGAAAACCTTTTCCAATTCAGGTTGGGGGAGGGAGGAGGGAAGGGCTCCTTTTACCCCCAAGTCATGGACTTTTAATACCCCTGCTAATATACCTCTGTTCCCAGGACCTACTAGAGCACCAAGTGTGATGGGAAAAGACTGTGAATTAAGTTAATGTTTTGTTTGTTTGTTTATTTTAGAATGGAAGTTTATTTTTATATCAATGTTATTATGAACTGAGTATGGAGATGTTAGAATGGGAGGAAATTTCAACAGTTATTATAGGACTATAATCCTAGAAGAAATGGGCAGTTTTGTAATTTAGTAGTGGTTGAGGCCCTTACAAGCTTGACTATGTAAATGTTTCCAAGATTAAGGACATTGACCTATGTGATTTTTGTCACAGCACTCCCAGACATAAACAGGACGGCCCAAGAAGGAAGACACAAACACCCAGCCTTAGGAAATGTCTAGGACAGAAATTCTGTTTATCAGGACCTCAGTCAGCTGGAGAGAGGCAGAAATCAATCAGAGGTCCTTTAACTGGCACTTTAATTCATTTTACAAGTTGGAATTTAGAAATAGCTGCAATGTGGAAAGGGAAGAAGAATTTTTTGGTATTATACAGAAGTGAAGATGGATAAATCCCTGCTTCTACCTTTTTAGAATTTATTCTAGAATGTCAGTATAACATGGGGTTTTAGAGGTAGCGTGACTTAAACTCAGAAGGTTTATTTAATACTATGGTAGATGGGTGTGACTTCTGTTTACTCTAGAAGCCTGCATAGACTAATGAGGCACTGACCTTGCTTTCTAAGGACAGTCAGGGTAGAGGGGTATGATCGGGCATTATAAATTGGCCAGAGATGATGCAATAAATGAAAAATCCACCCAGAGGTAATTGAATTAGCTGACTGCAAGTAGATTTGACATTAGAATGAGAACTTTCACTGGGTAAATCAAGCAAAGATAAAGTACCAAAAAAGTTTTAAGGTGGCATTGAGGGGGGATTCAGGTCTGGGATGCCTGTCACGGCCCCAGTGGGACAAGCTCCAGATGCTGTGCTTCTGAACAGATTGGCTGGAACTCAGGGGCTCAGAGCAGGCACAAAGTGGATGTCCTTTATTTACCCAAAGCTTGTTGACTAATTTCCTTTTTTATAGAAGTAGGGGATATAAACCTTTCCAGAAAAAGAAGTCATGGTAACCTTAGCAAACGTATTTTCCTGGTTTTTCCAATTTAAGATCAGTATAGCTTCTCTGTTGCCTTAAATGTAAAAACCCTATTTTGAGTAATACCCAAGCCTAAGAATTGTAGCAATAAGAGAAACTGAATCTACTTTTGTTTCAAGTTTTTACTTCATGTGATGAAATCAGAAAGATGCTTCCTAAGTTTCACCCTGGATACTACCGCAGACAGGTGTGTGGTTCTGTGTTCAGTGGTGACGTAAGTTAAAGGCCGGGGACTTTAACTAATGAGACTAAATGTTTCTCGCCCTGATCTTGCTCTGTGGTACAGTTAGTATCTCTGTATATCATACCTGTATATATCTGAACTAAGTTGTGTGCAGAGGTTGATATATTTCCAGGAAACAATTTTTACGATTAAAGTTCACATTTTAACATGAACCTGTGTGCTGTGACCCTTGGCCTGGCCTGAGAATGTGGGCTGGGGTAGGAAGGCTTCGTGGCCAGAGCCCAGGACTGGGTGGTGCTTTCCTGTACAGACCAGGGAGCAGCTGCTTACCCTTCTGGAGTCTGCAGTCTGGAAAATTCTCCAGGTACCAGAAGCCAAAATGGAGAATGCACACCATCAGAAGAGCCAGGACTGTGCACCCTCAGTCACACTGGACAACTTCCAGAAAAAGCCCTTTTGTTTCACCACGTCTCTGACCAAGTTTATATGGAGTAAATATGTGTGTGCATATGTAGTCAAAACTTTCTGTTTCTCAACTGCTGAGTTATTTGAGCCAACTTAGAATCAACTGCTACCACTGTCGGCTGTCAAACCAGATATTTGGTGTACAAGGCCAAGTTCCTCTGAGGTGTGTGACCGTGTATTTCCTGAGTGGGCACTTGTGAGAACTGACGTGACTACTACACGTGTAAAACACCGTATGCAGTACAGTGATCGTAATTGGAGCAAAGGAAATCATTTTCTGTTTAACTTTTACAGAAAGTACTTTAGTAGAAATAATCTCAGCATTTGAGTGAAATTAATCTGCCAAAAACCATTTGTACTGAAGAAGGGGAGACCCAGTTCCCCTGTGCACAGCTCAGCCTGCAGCATGGCTGGCAAGCTGGCTCCTGTGTGGATGGTGTGGAAGGACAGAGCAGGAGTCAGTGGGGAAACCAAGTCCACACAGGAAGTAATCTGAGGCAAAACAAATTGAAACAAGGCACACTTACATTTAAGGTGAGCAAAACTGTTAGTATGGATTTAAGTGTTTCCTGGACCTGTACCTCATTTTGGTTAGAATCTCTAGGAACACACAGTGTCTCTGGCAAGGAGACAGATTCTGTACTGGCCCTCCTTGCAGGGAGGGAACCACAATTTGTGATTTGTTTTTTTTTTTTTTTTAAAGGAAAGCATCCTTCCCTCCATGAGGGGCAGGGGCTGCTAAGTGATCATTTTACTGATATCGGACTCTGTTTGCCAAAACAGTTTTTAATGGTAACTCCAAGCATACAGTGCTAAATAGGTAAGCCTTATGTTTAGTAATGTTCACGAATGGGCTTTTTGTAGTTGCTACATAACCCACTAAAACACTGGTCTTCAGCAGAGAACACCAGGGTTTATGTTCCC
Source organism: Cavia porcellus (assembly GCF_034190915.1). Classification (NCBI taxonomy): domain Eukaryota; kingdom Metazoa; phylum Chordata; class Mammalia; order Rodentia; family Caviidae; genus Cavia; species Cavia porcellus. Next base: position 48,731,613 of record NW_026947489.1, on the reverse strand, counting down.
TGTCTTTAAAATGATCTTCCGGAGGAGAGCCTGTGACTAAGATCTACTAGCTCTTCTCACTTTGCCCTTGCTCTGGCTCCTACAATGCACGGCTTTCCAGTGGAGGAGGACCTCAGAGGAAAATGCCAGCAGTGGTATTACAAGTAAATGATGCTGATGATGGGGTAACAGACCCTTGGTAATGGGAGATCTAATCAAGCTCTTCTGATGACAGAACACTGCACTTTTTGCCATGTAATTTAAAAGGAATTCAGAGAAGTATGTGACATTGTTTAGGATGCTTTCTCTTCCCATTTAGTGCTCACAACAAAAGGAATGTAATCAGTGTTGAATTCCCATCTCAGCTGTAACATTTATATATTGAGTAAATGAAGTAGGATAAGCATACATGTTTTTAATTATCAAAATTAATACTGCTTTTATCAATTACATATAGTTTTTAAAAACTAAAAAATTGATTACATTTTAGTACGATTCTTGCTGAAAGCAGTGTGGAAGTACACTAATGGGGGAAAAACAACTTGAAGTTTTGGACTACTAAAGAATTTGTTTTTATGAATGAGGAGTGTCAAATTTCTGTGGGGGTTAAATTATACTGGATGTTTAGAAGAGTGATGTAACAGTTTATTTTGAAACATCAATATTTACACAATTCTAGAAAGTACATACTTTGGCAACTATTTAACTTCCAATGAAAGATGTGGACATAGATGTGAAGGGACACCTGATTTTTTCCTAATACTTCTGGGGAATACATGGGCAGAAGCATTTGTGGAGCACTGCTTTAACACACTTAGGGACCCTTGTCCCCAGGGGACTCCCTGAGAGGCCTGGGCCCCATGGCAGGTGGAGCAGTTTGGTGTGGGCCCCAAGTTTTCAATATGCATTGTACCCAGCGGATTCTCATGCACACCAACAGTGAAAAAGCACTGGTTTAAAAAAAAATTAGCACTTGACAATAGTTCAGCGATGGTTGAAGAAAACAACCCCATTTGCTGTTGGATAGAGAACAAAACTGGAATGAGAGCTAGATAAGCACTGGAACTGAGCAGCAGCACTCGGGAAGGAGTGCCCGCAGGGCAGAGCAGCCTAGGGAGGAGCTAGGACGGTCACAGTGGGGATGGGGAGCTTAGGCAGGCCCAAGACCCTGCTCTCCACTACGGAGACAGCAGATTCCTGTCTGAGGAAAGTCACTAGGCGGAGTGGACTGTCACACAGAAATGACAGCATGCACACACGGTATGGGGAGCGGGTAGTTTGCCATGAAAATGCCCTTGGGGTCCTCTGTTCCCTTTTGGTCCCACAGTGGTCTAAAGTGCGGTCTGGGAATGCACTCGCCCCTGTCTGCTCACTGGGTCAGGCTCTGCAGCAGCTGCTCTCGCTTCCGGGGGTCACAGAAGAACTGAAGCTTCCTGGGGAGCAGCTTCACCTCCACAGGCATCGCCTCGTACTCCTCACTGTCGATGCTGAAGGCGCCCCTGCTGCCCTGTAGAGAAGAGGGTGTTCAGGGCTGCTCACTAGGGAAATGCTGCTGGCGCAGAGGGCCATGCTGCTGTCACATGTACTGTGCTAGCTGGAGAAATGTCTAATCCCCACACTGGTGCAAAAGGGCTACTTTGAACCTTCTGTTTCCTCCTAGAGTATTCTGGGACTTGATGAACAAGGTTAAAGTTTTCCAATATTTATTAAAAGGCAGGGATCCTGCCTTATGTTTTAAGGAGTGGCTAAATATGTAATATGTAGTCCTCACCTCTAATCTTTCTCAAATGAAAAGTGACAGAGATGGCTAGTTCTCCTCTGAAAGGTGTTCTGCCTGCTGGCTCCTTCTCATCCTCTAAGACGCACCAAGATTTGTACCTAAAGGGCAGCAGCTTAATTCAGCATATGCCAGTCACTTGGAAACACCTCTTGTTTACCACAGTCCTGTGGAATTTAGTAGCATCACAGGGCAGCTCTTAAGAGGTGACCTGTAATAGCTTTACTTGGGTAACTCCAAACAACTGTAATTCAGGTACTGTTATCTCCGACTTTCATTTTTACTTACATAGATTATTTTTATAGCATGACATTTCACAATATAGAAAAATTCAGTGCCTAACTAAAATCTGGTTCCAAATCCTTTATAAAAATGCATTATTCAACAGCTAGACAATTCTTTATATTTTTTTTTCTTTTGGCTTTTTGACATAGCATCTTGCTACATAGTTCAGGCTGGCCTCAAACTCTCAGTAGTCCTGCCTCAGGATCACAGGCATGCACCACCAGAACAGCTACCTTTGATATTGTTGACATAATGAAAAACTAAGGTCACGTTTCAGGTCTCTGTTATGCAGACCCAGACCTGGCAGAGTGCTTGGCACACAGTCGATTCCTCCACCCACCCACCTCACCTCGGGAAGCAGCAGGCTGCAGCGGCTGGCCTGGAGACACTCGGTGCCTTCAGCGTGCAGCTCGGGGTCTCTCACCTTTCTACTTCTGTCGATACAGGAAAAAGCAAGCTTGGAAACCAGAGGCCACAAGTGTATCAGATCCCAAACTGCAGCAGATTCCCTTCCTCTCACGGGGGCAAATAAGTGTTGAGAGATGCATGGAGATGGGGTCCTACTGATGGTTATTCCTGTAGCGAGCCTTGCCCAACCTGGTGATAGATTCTAGGTTGAGAAGGCCCACTTGCTGTAGACAGTGGTGCAAGAAGACTGTCTCCCACGGCTACTTCACTCTTAGACTTAGTTCCAATTAGAAGGAAAGTAAGCCTTATTTAGTTCTTTTTGTGATTATTACTTGAAGAGAATACTTATAAAGATGAATTAATCTTATTCCCTGATGATCCTCTGTACTCACAGAAGGTCTACTTAGCCAAATGTTTCTTTACCACACAGCTTTGGAGTAACTCTATTAGATACAGACCTGCATGTGTATCCTTTTTGTCCAGTCCTGCTAAATAGAAAAAAGGAAAAAGAGCTAACCCAAGCAGGTCAGTTCATTATTTACCACTGCTTGGTAACAGTGACTCTTCACAAAGGAAATGGTCCCCAGAATTCAGAAAGCAGCTTTACTGTGCTCTAACCAGACAACACACACATGATCCCATTTCCTTTATGAACCAGCTGCTGCTGCTAAGAATCCACACCATAATGACTTCCCATAGCTTAAGGATTGGAATGGGGTTTTCTTCCTGGTTTTGGACATTAGTTTTATAAAGAAGATTTGAAGATTGCTTGCACCGGTTGGGCTCAGCTAAGACTGATTTCTGGACATGAGGAGGAGAGGTAGGCTGTTTCTTTCTTCCCTTTATTCATATATAATATGCAAAGGAAAGGCTGTAGAAGGAGCTATTCTGTGTCCAAAGAATTTGTACCAAAAGTGAGAACACCACAGACTAATGACAGGCTTTGTGCTGCCAGTGCCGACGCAGATAATGATGCAGCCATGGAGACCAGGCCACTGCAGCAGAAATGTCCAAGCCCTAAATGGGCACAAGAGGGAGCCCTGAGACAAAGCACAGAAAACTGGAGCTGAGCAGATTACCAGTTGGCATGGGAACACACCAGCCCCTCAGATGCTCTGAAGACTGCTGGAGGGTTGATAGAATTCCTAGCCAATAAAATTCTGGCAGAGGTAGAAGTTAACAAATCAGGCAGGACTTGGAATGGCCTGTTGTATGGAAAAGGGGGGAAAGCCTGGGAAATGTCCAAGGTGCTCAGTACCATTCCAAGTTTCTCATTAGTGCCCTGGGAATAGGAAAACAAGGTAAACTGACATGAATTGTAAGGGACCTGGTAAAGCACTGCACAGTTTAAAACAGACTTTTCATCTGAGACTAGAAAATTGTACAGATGGTCATATTATTCTGTTTTACAGATGAGGAAAAGATTCAGAGAAGTTAAATGACCTCAGGGATGAAGCCAACGAGTAGCAGAATGAAGCTCTGTGCTCAGCACTTCTTTGCCGAAACTAGAGTGCTTGTCACTATGCCATACTACACTGAATTCTTTAATTTCAGTTGAAAGGAAAAGTCTGCTTTCACATCTGATCCTACCACAATGAACAGGGTAGACCAGCGTAGGAAATGGGCATTACACATAGCAGCTCCATAGAGAAAAAGAAATGCTAAAATTCGCAAACGAGACTGGCCCTCAGTGCACCTCAGTAGACTTACTGGAACACACAAACAGTAGAGTCCAAGATTCCTCTAAACCCCAGTCTGCTTACCCTATGGTTATGAAATCTCCTTTGCTGACAGTGTCAGGTTCGATGCAGATGTTCATAAAGTCTTCTTTGCTCTAAAAAAGTTAAGACACCACCAATGTCAGGACTCAACATTCTGGGTAATATAGCCTATTTTCATACTTAGCATTGGAGGTTCATGTTAAGAAGCTGTAAGTTACATAGGGGAGTTTATTCTAGTGATTTGATACTAAAGGTATTTTTTCACAAAAACTTTAATGTATAATCAAATTTATCTCTGTGGCTTGTTTTGTTTTGTTGAGACACCGTCTCAATTTGCTGTTCAGGCTGGTCTCGAACTCACAGCAATCCTTTTGCTTCAGCCTCCTGAATGCTGGCTTTACAGGTGTGTACCATGACACTTTTTGTTTTCCATTACATAAGCAAAATAAAAGCTCAAGCGTGGGAGGTTTTTGAATTTTGTTACTAATAGTCATAGGTGTTAAAGTCCCTAGGATTCTTTCCTTTCCATAGGCCATGCTTCCTGCCCCTCGGCCTAGCAATTTTCAGTTCTGACTGTATGGCACTGTCATACCAGGCTGCAGTATTGCCTGAGTGGGATGGAGACCCTACTTGCCTGTGTTCCTTCAAAAATGCTCTACATGCCCATTTGGTATGCAGTCAGTTGACAACCAGCAATCCATTTATCCCTGATAATGTTTTTCATTATTGGGGATAATCACAGAAACTCTGGAAGATTTGAGGTACAAGGAAATAGCTTTGAAAACAGACTTGGCTGCTGTACCACTCCTCACAACTCACTATCAGTCTGTAGTACCAACACAAATCTACCCTGCATCCATTGATCCTGAGTCATTTCTATGTTGGCTACTTTTATGGAATGTTCAAATTTTGTAGGTTCAGGATAAGACCCAGGCCCCTGAGTACTGAAAGATTTTGCCTGAGACTCAAAGGTACCGCTGAAGCACACCACCTCTCCACTAGGAGTTGCAAAGTGTGTTGACTGTGATCACTTTGTTCAGAGTTTACCTCCACTTAGCTGCTTAAAGTGCTGGCCACATACCATAAATTCTTTGGTGTTTGGGCTACACAGATGAACAAAATAAAAATGAGTTTCTGTCTACAAAAAAACTCATATGAAAGAAATAAGCCACAATAAAACAGGAGATTCTTGACTATCCTGCAAGATGAGTATACTACAGATACATCAGAGGATATCCGAAAGTGTAATCACAGAAATAGCAAGGAGCATGAGGTGGCACCAAGGACAGTGGCTACACTAGAGAGGACAGGTGGAAAGGTGATATCCAAACAGAATCCTGCAGGCAAAGCAGTAGCGTGTGCATCCAGGGGTGAAGTTCTCAAACCAAGTATCACCAGAGGGCTTATTACCACTTAGATCCCAGTTTCTATCAATTAAAAGTGAAGGACAAAGTCAGACTCTGGCACTATGCTCAGAGGTCCTACTGCAGATCTGTGGTGAAGCCCAAGAATTATTTTGGGTAAGATGCTCCCGATCTTAGGACCATACTTGAAGAACTACTTGTCTAGGGAATGAGCATCCAAGGGAACGGCCCAGGCAGAGGCCTTCAGATGGGAATGCAGCAGACAGGCAGGGAACAGAGCCAAGGAAGTCAGCAAGGCTGGAACAGGAAAACTGGCAAAGACAGCAGAAGGAAGATGGGTATGGTCAGAAGGGCACTGTAGACCACTAGAATGTGGCTTTTACAATGCGTGAAGAGAGCCGGGGCAGGTGCTGTAGAGGGAAATGCTCTGGTTTCATTTTGGTTGGATCACCATCCAGTCCTGGGCTGAGAATTAAACATGCAAGGCAGACAGTGAGTCAGGAAGTAACATGAGGTGTGGCCCGGGGTTCAGCAGATGCAGGAGCGATGGCACAGCTGATGGCAGGAGGCTAATGGCCAAGGAGGGAGGGTGTGAGAGGGAAGGAGAACAGCTCACACAGTGATGAGGAGGAGCTACTGGCCACCAGGCCTAATGTACAGGTAAAGGGGAAGGGGAAAAGCCACTTTTTGAAAGTACTGTAAGGAAAGCAGAGGCACACAGGGGCAGGCAGAGGTCTGGCCCTGTAAGGACCAGAGAGGAATGATTTCAGCAGACTCTAAGCTCTCTGCTGGCTGCTCTACCATAGTGGTGCAAAAACAGCCACACAGCACTGAAATGGACTGGTGAGCCCGTGTTCCAGTAAAAGTTTGCTTACAGTGAAATCTGAATTTCATTTATACTTTCATCTATACTATTTCATCTTTATATTTCATCTATACTATTTCAAGAATAAAGCAATGAAACCTTTCTCTAAATCAGTTATAAGACAATGAAACTTATAGCAGGGCTGAGGGGTGGGGTGTGCATGCTGTAATCCCAGCACTCAGGAGGCTGAGGCAGAGGGACTGCTTAGAGGCCAGCCTGGGCTACAGAGTGAGTTCAAGACCTGCCTGAACTACATAGCAAGATCCTGTCTAAAAAAAAAAAAAAAAGATGACATCTCTCATCATTTCTGTTCAATTCTGCTGAAGTCCTAGCCAGTGTGGTAAGACACAAGATTATAAAGATAAGTATGTGCAAGAAGGAAACAAAACTTGCACTATTTGGAGTTAATGTAACAAAATTTCTAGGAAATCTAGAAGAATCCATAGAAGAATTAAATTACAATGCTGATTCAGCATCAACACCAAAAATCAATTACATGTCCATCTATTTAATTAGACAATGAAACTTTAAGATACAATTCAAAAAACAATCAAAAGATAACCAAGAATATATTGAGCAAAAGACAAAATGCTATACAGAAAACTATAAAACTTCATTGAGAGCTATTGATGAGATAGATATACAGTACCACATTCACATGCCAGAAGTCAATAGTGTAGAAATATCATTTCTCCTCAAGGTGATCTATGGGTACAATGTAACCCAGACCTACATATAAACACTTTATTAGGAATTTAATAAAATAAAAATTCTAAAATATTTATAGAGTCAAAAGAGCCAAGAATAGCCTAAAGAACTTGAAGAACATATATAACCATAATTTAAAAGCACAGTACAAGTATAGAAAAATAAGAAAGAGACAAAAAACATTCACATGTACATAGACAATGTGTGACAGCTGTAGGTGGGAATATTTCCTTTTTAAACAAAAACACTGATGCAGGGGGCTGGGGATTTAGCTCAGCGGCATAAGCACCTGCCTTGCAAGCAGGCGGTTGTGAGTTCGATCCCCGGTACCAGAAAAAAGAAAAAAAAAGAAAAAAAAAAAAAAAACACTGATGCAAACAATTTTTTGACCTAGTTTTTAACAATATACAAAATCCCAACACTCGGGACTGAGACAGGAGGATCACTGTGAGTTTGAGACCAGCATGAGCTATAAAGTGAGTTCAAGGCCAACTTGAACTGCCAAGGGAAACCGTGCCTCAAAAGACAAAAGAGAAGCACATTGCCATAGTAATAAACAAGACTGTATTTAAATAAATGTACCCAATGTAATCAGTCCAACTATTTCATAATTTTGCAATTACAAATACAGAAAACATTTGTACAAAAGATCCTAACTTTCACATACTCCACATTCCCAAAGCTTTATACTCTGAATGTTACTATCTTTAACAATAAGTAAACACTTGGAGCTGTTACATGTCAGCTAAATTGTCTTTGAATATTTTATTGCATCTGCTTTTAATTTCACAAAGAAGTACAGAAAAAAAGAAAATGAATGTGCTGCTACATGTGATAAGCGGCACAGTATGACACACTTTTATAATTTGTCCAAAGATAAAAAGCACTCTGCATCCCAAATATGACTGACCGCAAGCTGCAATATGATCCTGCATTGCTATTCCATCATCAGAGAACAGAACCACGGTAAAAGAACATGAACAAAATGCTGGAAATACATAGACTCCGTATAAACGAAATGTATAGTAGAAATTTATCTTTTTAAAAAAATTCCTTTGCAACAGAATCTATTTTTTTTAATCTTTGCATACTCATTTTCAACAATGTTTTCACAATTCCATTAGGTAAGAAGGTAAGGGCTGCCATGATCGTTTCTGTAACACAGATTCCTACACACAATAAACCACAGGGCACACTTCTACTTTAGGGACTTCGTATATACCTCCAGGCCTCAGTGAGATACCAGGCATTATGATTTCCATTCCCATGAAGAATAATTACCCAGCTCCTCTCCCATCTGTGCCAACACCGAGTGCTATCTGCTTTGTAATCTATGACTATTCAGTAGTTCCTATTTCAATTTGCATTTCCTTAACCCCGAACACTTTCTGTTCCCTCTCCTATAAAATGCAGGTGAAACTCTTAGCTGATAGTGCAGTTACTGAGTAGTATATAAGTTACCCTATGTGAAATTCTTAGAATAGTGCCGAGCAGGTAATAAATGCCGAGCAAACAATCTATTTTTTGAAATCTTAGTTCTTTTGTGAATTTTCTATTTTTATCAATTACTTACTTAAAAACATTAGTTATTTCTTGCTGCCTTACTCTAGGTGAGCTTGAAATCCTAATCTTTTCCCCAGTGTGTTATCAAAAAGTTTATTTACAATATTTTCTTTAGTAAATGACTGTATCAACATAAATTTTGTCTTAGGTTTCATACTTAGAAAGGTCTTGTTCTTTGCACATTTATATTGATAATCACTTAGATTATATTCTATTACTAAATTATTAGTTTAATTTAGCTGGAAGTATTTTAGAAGGTGTAGGACTTACCTTTGCCCAATGTTTTCAACATGTGTTTTGTATTTGGAAAATAATCCAATACTCTAAATATTATTAGATTCACACTTCCTATCACATTCCATGTGCTAGTTTTCTGATCAGTAGGATAATAAACAGACTTCATTTACATAAAAGTTGAATTAGTAACCAGTCTGCAGTTAACAAATGACTTTTCTACTGGCATCCTCGTTAACGTAATTGGTAAGGTTTGCTCTGTATCAGGGTCAGTAAAAATTTTTTCTGAAAATGACCACATTGTAAAGGCAACATCGTCTCTGTCACTATTGCAGCGTCAGAGTAACCACAGATAAAGTTATATGAATGAGCATGACTGTGTTCCAATAAAACTTTATTAATGGACACTGAACCACGAATTTCATAAAATTCTTATGTATCGTAAGATATTGTTCTTCTTTTAACTTCTCACCATTTAATACCAGAAAAATCAATTCTTAAATTATCACTTGTGGGCCACCTGGAAACAACAGGTAGGCCAGTTTCCAACCCCTGCCTTATCTGAAGATACTGGTAGGTGTATGTGTGTGTGTGTGTGTGTGTGTGTGTGTGTGTGTGCACACGCGCGCACGCGCTCTCTGAAGCACCACTATCTGGCAGAATTTTCTGCATGGATGAAAATGTTTTTTATCTGCGCTTTCCAATATGGTAGCTACTAGCTACATATGGCTCTTAAGCATAGGAAACGTAACTAGGGTAACTGAAGAACTGAGTTTTTATTTTAATTGTAACTAACTGAAACTTAAATAGATCTGTGTAACCAGTGGCTACCATACTGGGCAGTGCATGTCTATAGTTTGAATCCAAATAAAATCCTATGTATAGATAACTGGTTATGTGTGTTTCCTGGGGAGCTGAACCTGCATATTTAATATAATCACAGAACAATGAAGATTTACAAAAGAAAAGTTCCACAGTATTTTTATTTCCATGACAAATGATAATAGTCTACCTCTCATTTCTGAAGCGCTCTTGTCCCAAAGCGTCTGAGCGGAACTCTTGCTAAGAGCCCCTGCACTTCTCCTCACTGTTCCTCCTTAGTGGCACACAACGCCCTCTTTCCTGACCCTCTCCTCTCAGTACCCACAGAATAAAAGTAAGAATACCAATTCCGTGCAGAAGAGCATGTGCCTCTATCACCTTCCTCTGACACCCACATTTTCCCAGGAAGCAAGCACACTTACTGTCAGGTCAAGCTGGTTGTTCCGGGTGGTGATGGACAGCTCAATGGTGGACAGCTGTACGTCTTTCCAAACCTCTGGGCTCACCTCCTGGGAGTGGGCTGTGGGAAGCCAGCAGACACAGGTCAGCTTCTTCCAGACATTGAATCCCTACCACCGACCAGTTGCCAGCAGCTCAGCATGGCTGTCCGAGCCTTCTGCCAACTCCATCTTAGCTTTATCCTGTTCATCCTTCTTATACAGAGCGGAAAAGTACCAGGCTCAAACTGGGATCTCTACACTCAAAACACTACTGCTAAAGACAGCTACATAAATGTTAATGACACAGTGGCGGTATGCAGGAGCTACTATGCCCACTCACAAGACATTGTGTGGACTTTGCTCTGGTGGCATCCAGCAGGCTGTATTCAATGATCAAAGAATGGCTGGATTCAATGATCCCAGAATGGCACCAGCCCCCAAAAGTGAGTCCATGGCTGCTGCAGCATTCCAAGCAGGCTTTCCAATAAACAGCAGGCATACTGCTCACCGTCCTGCGGCTGTGCCCAGTACGAGGCCAGCCTGCGGAGGATTCTCCTGTACAGAGAAGGCCGGGGAGGGGTCTCCTCTGGCTTGCTGGGAGGCCTCTCTGTAGGTCCCGTGTACAAGATGGAGGCTTGATGAGTCTGAGGCCACTCCTTTAAACGTGGAGAGAAAACAGTTTTTGTCACTTGCACATAGCTGTTAACTTGGTAGTTTTTCTCTGCAAAGGTTAGTACTCTACCTATTCCTGCTAGAAAGCTACTCACTCTCATTGGAAGGAATTCTAATTCTGAATGCAGAATTCTCAAGCTTTCTTTTCCTCTTCAGCCTCTCCTGAAAACCACGACTCAGTGATTTCTGCCCCGCTGCTCTAACATCCAGCACAGTGGAGATCAAAGTGGACTGACAACCACTGTTCCTGCTTGTTCGAGACAAAAACAGTCTGAACAAGAGTGGAGTCATCTGTTTCCAGAGAGTGACACAAAGATGAAGCTGTTGCACTCCAGCTGCCTCAGTTCCTACCTCACTTCTGGGATCAGGCTCCACATGGAGGCCAAACCGGTTCAGCCACAGCCTGGCCTCATTATATAAATCCAGCCCATTGTTCTCACAGTAAAAATTTTTGGCCTCTATTTCCTGGCATTCCAAGTCCTGAATTGCATCTGTGTCCACAGGAATAATCCAAACCACACTCTGACCTCTCAGTCCTCTAATTCACCACAGCTACCACTTTCATGGGATACTGTGGCTTCACCATGACCCAGAACTCTGCCACCTAAAACCTAACATCTTCCTTTAATTTCACCCCAGGTTCTACTGCTTTATTCTTTTGTATCCTGTCAGTACCTCTGTCAGCATGAACTAGGCACCCGTTGTTTCATTTTCATGGGGTGAATTCAAAAATAGCAACAATTCTAGTTTCTCTCCCTCTAATGCTTCAGGAGGACCAGTACGTGAAGCCAGCCCCTCATTTGCTCCTGCTCGGACAGTAGCTGTCCTCAAGATGGTCTTGCCTCCTCTTGACAGTTAACTTACAGTGATGGTCTCTGCCCTGACTGGCCTATTTTTAGGTGGATAAATTCAATCTGGAGTATTAGAAAATCAGACTGCAATCACATCTAGATGGTATCCTTCACTCCTGCTGACATTTAAAAAGCTGACATTTTCATCTCCATCTGTTTGATTCATGCATGTTTTCATAACTTGGTTCAGATTCAGAAGAGGAAGAGAAGAATGTTATTTTTTGGTCCCGGAAGTTCCTAGCTACACATAGTTCTCAATCACATGGAGAATTCCTGCTAACACTCCATTTTCCCTCAGTACTCAATTAATAGTTACTTAAAAATCACTGTTTTTCCCATTACTTGTGATTTTACTTGTGATTATGTCTTTATTTATTCTTTCATAGCATGTATCCTTCAGAACCCCAAATCTGGAGCCAGGCATAGTGGCACACATTTGTGATCCCAGACATCTGGTGATTGAGGCAGGAAGATCAAGAAGTTCAAGCTCAGCCTAGGCAATTTAGTCTCAGGGAGATCTTATCTCACCATTTAAAAAAATTACCAAAAAGGATGGGTCTGAGGATGTAGTTCAGTGCTTGGTTCAATTCCCATTATCTAAACAACCTCTCAATTCCGGATCAATTTTGTCACTAGGTTTCTGCACTCCTACATCTACCTGAGTTTTTGTTGTTGTGTTGTTTGTTTGTTTTGGCATCGGGAATCAAACTCACAACCTTGCACTTGCCAGGCAGGTACTGAGTCACTGAGCTATGTACCCCTGGCTGGGGCTGAGCATTACTAAAGGGAAAAAAAACCCACGGACTTTTGATAGAGAAGCACACACGAGTGTCACAACAAAGCCTTGGGTCTTGGATCCTCAATGCCACGGCTAACTCTAAGCCTCTTTACCATCACCTTAAAGTTGTCCACGACACTCCCACCCCGGCCACCTCCCTCATTTCGGTGGATGATGGCCTGTTTCACTGAGAAAGTCAGGTAGGACGGTGCAAACACCCTGAACTCTCCACAATCTCGCTTTCATTTGGTCCTATCCTTTACTTGTCCCCTATCACACTGTACCTCTTCCCCTGCCAAGGATAATCCAGGACTCTGGGTCCCATACCCCTTCTGCTCACAGATTTTTGCCAGCTCGGTCATTTGTCTTTCTTTTCACCTCTTTTCTTTTGCTTTAGGGTATAAAGTGATGGGTGGTCCTTCAATTAAAAAAAAAATTATATTCTCTTCAGTTTTGGCCATTTCTATCTCCTCCTCAAAGTAAAGTTTCTGGAAGGAGTAAACAACCTTGTGGTCTTCACTTCTTTACCTCCATTAATTTCTTAACTTTCTCCAGTGTGGCCCCAGCACCCCACCACCACCACCACTCTGGAGGTCACTGAACTTTGGGCAGCTGCCAAATGCCTGCAGATGGCCCTGTCTGTATTTCTACTCCTGGCTGTGCTTCTTGAAATTCTTTTTCTATTGGTTTCTGTTTAGCCCCCCAGCCATCTTTTCTGACTTTCCAAATGTTTAGATTCCTCCATACTGTTTCTTGTCGTGTGCTTTCAACAGTAACCTCACCAAACTTGGTTTCCAACACTATTTACACCCTTATGACATTTAAATCTATCTCTTTCGTCTGCTGGATTCCAGACTGACGACATCACACTTGTATCTTCTTGTGCACACCACAGGTATATTAAATTCACCATGTACTGAAGTAAAAAGTCTCCACTAACTTCATCTTTGGGATTTTTTTCTTTTTTCTTTTTTTTTTTTCTTTTTTTTTGGGGGGGGGGGTACTGGGGATCGAACTCACAACCTTGCACATGCTAGGCAGGTGTTTGTGCTGCTGAGCTAAATCCCCAGGCCCCACTAACTTGATCTTATTCTGATATTATGAACATTTATTGAAAACTAAGGTGCCACACTCTAGTTCCTCAAACCAGAAACCTTCCAGCCTTGAAGGCAGTAACCTCAATAGCTCTTTGACTGACCTCCCATTGTCAATGCTCACTGCTACTGCCCCGGTCTAACCTGCTCACTTAGCCCCATCCCTGCCCCTGGACTGCTGTACCAATTCTCTGTTACTCTTTCCTTTAGCTGTCTATGCACAATCTTTTGTCCACAATGCTGTCAAATGATTTTTCAAAAATGTACATCTGCTCACTATGTTTCTGCTTATAGCTCAAAAACCCCCACTGCCTTAACGATCAAAGTCAGAGCATACATCAAAACCCCCCCAAACCTCAGCCTCTAGCTTCGTTTCCTGCCACTATATTTTGTCAACTGTAACTAATAACCATGGCCCAGCACCGTGACGTCACAAGACTTGTCTTTCAACCCCAAATGCTTTTTCTCTAATCCTCTGTATTTCTAAATTTAGCCTCAGTGTCACCTTCCCTGGGAAGACTTTTGGACCCTTAGCTGGATTTAAGTAGCCAACAAACAGCTGCTTCCTTGTACTTTTCACCAGGCCATGAATGCTTTTGAGGACAGAAAACTGTTATTTGGTTTTGTATCCCAGACCTTGATCAGTAGGTAACTGCCTGATGAATAAATTGTGAAAACAGTTTAGTCTCTGGTACTCTACCACATAAATATAGAGCTACTCTATTTTACTAAATGTATTCACTACTCCAATAAAATTATTCCCTTAAATAATTTTAGCAAAATAAAAAATGTTTTCAGAAATTGTACACAATGAAATGCAGTCCATTTCAGTGTTGAAGCAAGTTGCATGCATCTGCAGTGAGAAATTAAAAAGTATTACAAATCTATCATACAAAAATGACTAACATAGGATAAATTCTGCATTATAAATTGCATTTACCTGAAGAGTGCTGAAAAAGTGGGCTGCTTTGGTTTTGAGAGGCCCAAGATACCAGTACCTGAGAAAGACCAAGATAAAAATCTGATTAAAGTATCAAAAGAGCTATCAATGTGATAGATACTATTTATGACTAAAATATATTACATAGAATTACACCTGCATTATGACTGCTGCTCCAGAGGCTTGGGGATTGTAGCTTAAAATAAATGAGTACTACTGTATTATAGTACATTTTCAATCTGCATTTCAATGCCATGTCCAACAGTATAGAATTAGAAAGTAGAAAGATTCTTGCAGTTCACCAGAGATGTAGAGCCAGTCTCCCTGAGTCCCTACTCAAGTGCAACAGAGACTTTCAATGCAGAAGAGAGTTCACACTCAGTTGAAAGAGCCACGAGGGAAGGAGGACGAGGCCACACTGAGATGCAGATGCCATGCAGTCTGATGTGTTAGAAGCCACACAACTGAATCCTGTCCTCCACATTCTCTCGCAAATGCATATATAACTAACATGCAAACCAGCATACTTTCTCTCACGTGTGTCAGGTTATGCAGCTTTCAACTGGCAAGCATCAAATCCAAGCACAAGGAGGATGGACTGTTATTGTTAAACACAAAAACTACTGGTGAGGCAGAGAATAGATTCCTCTTAAAAACCACCTCTATTACCAACCACTCCATCTTAACTACTACTCATTGATTTTGATTGATATATATTTCTTTAATTCCTACCATATATATGGAGGAAGAAATATAGAGCATATAATTTCAGTCTCTGTGAGCTTTTATGATTTGAGGAAATAAGTCCTCTCTGAAGTAATAGAAAATAAGTGACTATATATGTCATGATAGAAACTGACCACTATTTATTGGTAAGGGCAATAAAGAAGGAAGAAAATGCCATTAATGGTTAAAATCACTGTGGCAGCCATGCTTGTAAAATGATTGGCACAGTAAGACAGGAAGGGCACGGAACTCAAAAGGGCTGGGCATAGGCTGGGCTAGATGAAAGACGGAAGGAAGTCATTTTAGGTGAGAAGAAGTGCAAAGGTATGGGAAACAGCGAGAATAACAGGCAGGAAAATGAGGAATAGCTTCAAAATAAGATACATGACCACATAATTAAGGATGATGACACAGTAAGTTGTGCCTGGAACAATAGAATAAAAAGTTTAGATAAAACCCAACGGCAATGCAGAACCATTCTAAATTATCATTCAGATTAATACTGTGATGCTGTGTGTGTATGCTTATACTTTCCAGTTTGCCAAGTAGAAAAAGTTTCTTTCTTTCTTTTTTTTTAGGCAGTTTATTCCAAAGTGGTCAGCATTTTCTGTCACTCCTGCCAATAGCAAATTTTGACACTACGCTTATAGTTTCCTTATGGCCAACTACAAAATGATTTCTTTTGTGGTTTTTTTTTTACATTTTTTTTTTCTTTTTCTCTTTTTATCAGTACCAGAGATCGAACTCACGACTGCCTGCTTGCAAGGCAGGTGCTTATGCCGCTGAGCTAAATCCCCAGCCCCCTACAAAATGATTTCTTGTAGCCCTTATTTCTTATTTCACACAAAAAAGTGACTCAGTAGTCTTAACTTGCTAGCCAAGGTTTATGGAACAACCATAAGATTCTCAAATCCATTGTTCAGAAATCAACCAAAATATGAGGTAAGTGTGAGACATTTCTGTGCTTGTACTTAATTGTTGACAAACACACTTCGGAAAGCAACTTGGTATTTTTTCAGGGAAAGCGAAGCAGCTCCTCTTGGTATGCTTCTGGAATGAGACTACAGATCAAACACAAGGTAATTTTTGGACTCAATATAATCATGGCAAACTTGCAAATGACAGGATGTGAAATACTGAAGACTGCAGTGTGGAACATAATGCAGTAGTATCTCTCTTTTGACATTCCACTGTCAGGAAGTTCATTAGCAGGAATAATAAGGTGAAACAAGTTCAAGAAATTTCTGGAAAGTCAGGGCAGCAGGCTGGCCTAAAAGTACAAGAGGAGCTTCTTGATGAGAGAGCTGTGTGTGAGGGCAATCGGAATTCAGATAAACTCTACTAAAATTATATGCTCCAGGCGTTGGGAGAGCAAAGAAAAACTACCACTCGCCAGGAATGAAGTAAAGCCCATGTAGTGCCTCCAGCTCGGCCTCAGGAAGCCTTTCTCTGCACCACCTCTCCACATCAGTGGAGCCCCACACACCCTCTTTCCAAGCCAAGAGTTTCATTTTATACAATGGATTATCCAAAAATAAGTCTATTCCCATGCAAGCTAACAATGGCCCTCTAATCAGCCCCCATACAGGCCTGTTCTTTCATCTCACAGCACAGCCAGGCATCCACCTTTCTTCCTTCTCTATAAGAGGCAGCCTGCAGTCACTCAATCTGCAAGCCTTCAAAAAACAGCTCTCAGGAAAGTCTTCCAACTGGGACAGTAAGAGCTCTGTAAGGCTGAAGCCCAGGCGTGTCTTCCGCTTGGTACCCAGGTATGCACACCACCAGATGACAGGCAGTCCAGCAGCCCTTCAGTCTAGCATGAGCCTAAGTTACACCCAAATAGTAGGTCTAAAAGACAAGTGCCCTTCTCTTTAGCTCTCACCAAACTGGGGCAAGGAAGCAGAGCTTCCCCAATCTTTCTACATTTGGGAGAGAAGCCTCTACCTGATTGGTCCTATGCCATTACTCCTGATTCAATCTCCAAGTTACCTAAGTTTGTATTTGTATATTAAACTCTCTAAGGCAGGGTCAGAATAAGTTTTAAAAATGACCACACATCAATATAAGAATCCTTTACTTGCTAACTTTGACGCCCGCATCTCTGAAGGATCCCCATCGAAGGCCAGTCATGGCAAACACGGGCTGCTCCTTTTCACCCTGGAAGTCAAGCACAGTCAGTGGGGATTCATGAGTACAATAACTCGGAACCCTGTGCAGGTAAGCAACAAGCAAGCGTTTATGGCCTACTTCTCACGGAAACAAAATTCTAAAAAATATTTTCCAACATTAAAGAAATTAACCCATATGTGCTCAGTGACAGTATGTGAATAAGCCATACTATAAAATTAAAGTATATATCAGGTTTCATGACTTTACTGGCAAGGGAAACAAATCATACTTTCGACTGTAAATCAAGAACTATTCTGGCCCTTGGGACAATCAGGAGTCAGGTCAGTCAGAAGGCCTTCTCTATCACACACTCAGACAAGGGGAAGAGAAGCCTGCTTTCCCCTCAGAGAGCCAAGAGCTCTCAGGTAAGATAAGAATCCCGAGGCTCTAGAATATACTACTTGGATATCTAAAAACACAGACAAATATGTTACAACAAATCATAGTAAACACCAACTTGGATTTGGCCCACTGTTTTATGGCCAAATATTGCATTCTGAATTATGCAACACTTAGAATAACTATCCAAGAAAGTCAATATTCCTAAGAGCTTATACTCTAAAATGAACCTTTCTTGAAGTACAAATGTTGTATGTACCCACATTCTGGATGAATATTTTTTTGTACCTCAGAATAGCAGCTGAAATCCAAGGGCTAAAAACTATTGAGTGCCACTACACTGTAAAGAGAGCTGCTGCTGGCATGGTGGTGCATGCCTACAATCCCCGGACTCTGGGAGGCTGAGGAAGATCGCAAATTTGAGCCATCCCACGGCAAGTTAAGGAGATCTTGTCTCAAAATATAAAGTAAAAAAGAGCTGGGGATATAACTCAGTGCAAAGGCCCTAAGTTCAATTCTAGTACTGAAAAACAAAAAGGAAAGAAGGGAGGGATGAAAGGAGGCAGAAAGGAAAAAACAAACCTCACTGGCTTCCCCCACAGCATCATCCCACCAGGACCAGTATAAGCAAACATTGGGACCAGAGGGAGAATCCTTGAAGTTGGAAGTTGCTGGCCCAGAGAAAGGATGCTATGTCTTCCCTTTGAAGGAGGGAGGCTTCCTGAAAACCATTTTCAATTCCCTTCCTCTGGCACCAAAATCAAACAAGGAATTCCTGGGGGTTCACACACAAATACAAGAAGCTCACAGGAAAAGACACTGAAGTCTTTTAAAGATGCCCTTTGTTGTGCATCTACTAATGCAGCACATTTGTTTTCTGCTCTTCTATTTCAGCAAGTGAAGAGAGAACTAGGAGAGATGGCAGGCAAAGCGGTGTGGCTGAGACAACCCGCTGTATGGCACGCAAGGGCATATTATTCTCCGGGGGCCAACTGGAAAGTGTGGAAGACAGCAAAGCATGAACCATCTTGACACAGCTCATCTAAGACTGTCCCAGGGCAACAGTTCCCCAGGAGGGAGAGATTCGGAGGGTTCCAAGGCTGGAGACTGGAGCTGAAAGACGTGGAGCTCCCCGAGAGCTCCAGCATCAAAAAAACACACACCTGAACCCCTAAGACAGCACTAAGGCATCAGCAACCAAGGAGCTGCAATAGCTCCTGTCAAGAAAAAAGCTCTTTAACCTGTTTCTATGAGTCAACAGTAGAGAAGCTAGAAATAGCAGAAAAAGAGGAGAATGATAAAAACAAACAGATATAGCAGTATCTCGGTTCACCAATGCTTTTGTTTGCAAACTGCATCAGATGACAAACACGACTACAGCCATCTTTCTTACACAAACACAAACGTGGCCATCTTTTCCAAAATCTCGAACAAACTCAGTGTTAACAGAGGTACCACTGTATTTCAAAGATGTTGAGGGGAGAGGTGACTGCGAATTAACAGAGGGAGGGAAGATCTTGTTGACCACAGTGACATTTAAACAGAATGACTGAATAAGTTCTATCTAAGCAGCGTGGTGCGAGTAATAAGGGTTTTAATTTCTGATATAGTATTAACAATATTTTCTGCTGTCTTTTTTAGATTCCTCCCCCTTTCACTCCCCCAGGAAATACTGTGCATTTTTGGGTCTCACCAACACCCTCAGATTTAAATGGGGGGGGGGGGCAACCTGCTATTTACCTAAGTGGTTCCGAAGCTTCTCCCTCCTTGATTTGATCTCTAGTCGCATTCCTTTACCTATTAAAGCCTGTCTTTCCCACCTATTGTCTACAAGCACTAGATCTGAGGGCACAGACAGCTATCCCAAAAATATCAGGATTTAGCACAGTAATCATCTTTAATTTGCTATTAACTTAATCTGGAGTCCTGTATGACTCATACTGTTTTATCATGACTGATCTTAGTTAAATCTGATTTGTTTGATTGCTGTTTGTTATCGACAGATTTTATTCAAAACTGTTATAATTGATTGTATTAAGTCTGAGAGTATACACAAGTATACTGAAAATGACAAGATTCACTACAATACCTATTCTGATTTGATTACTACCTTTTTTTGTAGTTTTACACTACCTACAAAGTTGTGTTTCTATCAATACTGTTATGTACTAATATATTCAATTAGACTATATCTGATGATATAGCCAATTCTATTAAAGATAACAAGAGAAACAACACAGTAACCATGGTAGAACCCTTGTACAGCAGTTTTATATGTCTTTTTCATTTTATGTATCTATAGGAATATGTTTGTTCTGTCCTACTTTGTTTTGTTCCCTCCTCTAATATAGAAAGGACAGAAATACATGTTAAGACTCATGCATGTGTAGAACCTATAAACAGTTTACGAGAACTGATCTTATGACACATGACAAAAAAAAAAATACTTTGAAGGAAAAAAAGACATCACAGTACCCAGTGCTGATCCTGGAGTATCATGATGTGAAATCCAGCAATACTATTATTCTTTGTCCAGAGTGATTTTAGTCTGCTTGGTTTGTTTAATCTCAACAAAAATGAAGATATGGATAACAGCATGTATGTTTAAGTGTATACGGTTGATAACCATATTACTAAGTTTTTGTTGAATAGTTGAATAGAACTATTTGCAATCTCGCTATTTGAATTCCCACTTATCTGTTCCACTTTTATATCTTGAACAATTATTTGTAAGAGGACAATATGTGAACATCAACTAGTGATTTATTAGTGTTTATTTTTTTCTTTGAAAGTATGTATTATATCAACCTGTTTACTGTTTTGTTTAGTCTTTCTGTAAATAAAAATAAATAAACAGAATCACTGAGACCTGACATCTGTGAGTAATTCAGATAATGACAAAGAAATAACAAGGACCAGGCTGCATGTGGCCTTGAAGACTCTTGAATAACTTTGGTTTGTTCAGCAAGAAGCTACTGAAGGGCTTTGCACAAAGAGTGACGTTCCTACCTTGTGGCCGTGCCAGGTGTTGGATACAGACCACAGGGAGCCAAGGGCAGAAGGAAAGGATGCAGTTAGAGAACTCTATAGCAGCCCAGACACAAGATGGAGGGGACCTGGCCTGGGGCAGGAACGAGAAGACGTGCTGGATTCAGCATACATTTTACAGATGGAATTATAGGTTTCTTGCCCATATGACTGTGGAGAAGCAAGGATGACTCCAACATTTCTAGATAGTAAGTGATGGTTTTATCAAAGTGTATGTGATCATTTAAAGATCACATTGTTTCTTAGGAATGTTACATGCTGATCACTAATGATTTATAAAACAGCACAGTAACACAGAATTGTTAAACAGTTTTGAAGCACGAATCATCACGTAATACTGAAGTGATCTTAGACAAGTAATTTTTAATTGTACACTGGTTTAGTACTCAGACTGCTCCATGTGATTTCCTTCAAGTGTCTCAAATTATCACTTCTGTATCCTCACCTGTCAACACAGTGAGCGGCAACACCCAGTAAGGAGAACTTACTACAAATAAATTTAAAACATGGAAATTATCATTCATAGTCATAAAACTCTGTGATAAAATAACCTTGTAAAGAACTTACAGGGGTCAAAACTATCTTCTCTCACTAAGATTCCACAACACTTACCACTCAAGTTTCTGAAGACAAATGTGCTTTCATTCCTGTGACCTAAATATCCTGAACCTCTGCTCTGCACCAAGCACTGTGTCAGCGACTGAGTGACACGTGGAGAACAGGACACCACCTTCCCTACCTCAGAATGCCCACATTCTTCACTCAGCCCATATGTGCACAAGCTCTTCCCCCAGAGATCCAACGTGACTTCACAGCTACCCAGCTTTCACTAGGTTTGCCAATGCTCCTCTTAATTCTGCCAGTACGAATTGAATAAAATATTGAATCTAAACACTGTCTACATAAAGTTCACTTTATATTCGATTTAACAAAACTACTAAGGTTGTTTAACTATGTGGTAAAGTTTTATACACCAGGCTTCTAACTTGAATTAAACTAACCCTCTATTCATTTGTTTCCATGGGACAGCATTAACAAATATGTAGTACATATCAGGGACTGGGAATAAAAATATCTTCAAGCCCTGGGGTTGTGGTGCACACTTGTAATCCCAGCACTTGAAAGGCTGAGGTAGGAGGACACTATGAGTTCAAGGCCAGCCTGGGCTATATAAACAATTCAAGGTCAGCCTAAACTACATAGTGAGACCTTGTACCAAAAATAATAAAAATAAATCTTCAAGAATCTCAGAGTACAGGGAGTGTTAGACACAGACATTTCAAGTATCAGGGAGCTATTAAGAGTAACTGGAAAATACAAGGGTGTAATGGCACAATGGGTGGAGGATCAAAGTAGGACAGTCATGGAAAACAAGCCAAATTCTAAACGAAAGTTTATGTGTTCGTATTTTTTAAGCTGACAAATAACAAAATCAAGCTAATTAACATATCACTTCACTTTTCCTTTCATGGCAAGACTTTAAAGTTTAGTCTCTTAGGCTGAAACAAACAGTATTTTATTATTAATCACTCTGGTGTGCAATTTGATATCAAAAGCTTATTTCTCCTCTCTAACTGCAACTTGGTATCTTTTAACATTTTAATATTTAAAAAATAAAGGTATAATATCTGCCTGTGGGAGCCCGAGGAAGGAAGCCTGCAAATTCAAGTTCGACCTTAGTAACTGTACAAATTGGTGAGACCCTACATCAAAAACTAGAAAGGACTGGGGCTACCACTCAGTGTAAAAGCACTGAGTTCAATTCCCAATACCGCAAAAACAGCCAGCCATCCAGCCAGTCACACAGACAGACAGACATAAAGAATAAAGAACCTAAATTGGGAGAAGTCGGGAAAAGGCTGGAGAAAAAGAACAGGAGAGAATATGGTGGCCCAGGGGAGGGAAGCAGCACAAAGCCTGCCGCATTTTCAGCAGCATTTCCCACTCTGCCCGAGTTGCTAATAAGCATCATTTCACATGCTGACAGTGACGACAATGACAGAAGTCTCCATGGTGAGATACACTGGGAGACACCTAGGTTAGCTGGTCTGCAGAAAGTTCTGTCACCCTGCAGCTCTTCATTAGTGTGTCAGTGCACATAAACAGATTGACAAAAGGGGAAACACAGTTTCCTTGAGTTGTTAACCGTCATCCCTTCTCTGGGAGGGCTTTCCCACATGATGATACACCAAGGGAATTGCTGTTCTGATGCCTAGCACATGCTGCACACAAGTGCTAAGGGAGCACGTACTCAGGACTTGCACACTGGTACCCTGACATTTGGGGGCAAGAGTCACAGGCACATTCCTTTAGCATCAGCAGGAAAGCCTTTTAACCCCCAGGTTCCACTCATTTGGGCAGTGTGTCCTAGAAAGGAGTGGGAATGGCTCTGGACAGTAGGGGTGTATATGAAAGCTCTTGAAAAACCTAATCAAGAACCAGATGGGCATAGCACTGTCAGGATTCAGAAGGGACTCAAGGTTGGTCATGGAGACCAGTCTTGTGGAGGTACCGGAAACATGGTAAAAACAGAACTAGACACATGGAAAGAAGCAGCCAACAGACGTAGCACTACTGTGCCTCTGACTGTGAAAGACCTGGGCAGGTAGAGTAGGAGGTATATGGGTCAGTAAACAAAAACAAAACAGACAGGCCCACAACCAGATCCACAGAAGTAGTATGTGCGATCCAAGTCACAGCTCCCTTCCCATCAAAAGAGCAAATCCCTGAGAAAGCAGCCAGCCTGTGGCAGAAAATAACTGAGAGAAGCGGCTGGAATACAAGCCTAAGGGATACGGAGAGAAAAACAACTCCTGTCAATTAGTTCTATGCCTAATCTAGGAATTCTAGGAATCCTAGACTAAGAGAAAAGAAATGGGATGGAGGAGTTCTGAAGTCCCAAGCATCCCTAGAATGTTCAGAGCCCAGATAGGAAAAGAAATAAAGAACCCAAGTAGTCAGGAAAGACAGAGAAGGAAACATTCTAGTTCCTCACCATGGCCCCTATTTGGTTCTGAGTTGAACCTGATTAAAAAAGAAAAAGCAAAAGAACTATAAACAACTCCACAATCTTTCCAGTACTTTCTTAAAAGTTAAGTATTGAGCATCACAAATGTAAATATTAGGGGAAAAATGCTCTTTAAAAACCATGCGATAGTGGCAGGTATAACACTACCTCCAAAAAAGTGGGGTGGAGGAAGCAACTGACCATGAGACAAACCCAGACACTAGTTCTGCCTCCAGCACAGCAAGGCACATGATTAGCAGCTTTTTTAAATCTGTCAAGAAGATATAGTACATACACATCTGACTTCTTCACCACGGAGGGCATTCAAATGAGATGTGAACACACACACACACACACACACACACACACACACACACAACATATAAAAGTGAAATATAAGGCATTATCATAGTCTCCAAAAACTTTTTTACCTTTGGGAAACCATTCACTGTATGTTGAGGTTTGAGCTAATCTCTATAAGAAGAATTCAGTATCAGGCTTCGTCCTAAAGTGTTTCTCCATATGGTGATAGCAATCTCCAGAAACAAGAAGAAAGGTGAAAACCTATTCCACTAAGCTGGGTTCCTCAGAAACCAGAGTAAAGGTTGCTGCACCACATCTTCTAGGAATTGATTTAAAACTTTTCTGCTTCCTGAGCTGTGTCGTAAATATATAAAATCTGTGGTAAATCTGACACTGGATTCATCAATTCACAAAATCAATGTATTTAAAAGAAAAAGAAGAGACATGAGACATTTAACCCATTCTCACCAGCTCAAACCACTGTTGGTACATGCATGACTGCCCCATTGGGCAGGACAAACATTTGTGATTTTATTAGTCTTTTTAACTAATAAGACTAATAAAATTCATAAAAAGCTTCCCCAGTGGGACAGACATACATGTACCACCAGTGGTGCAAGCCACCTAGCAGCGAGACTTACAAATAACAGCCCCACCGTGAGATGTTAAATACAAGCACAGCAAGAATTTCCAGTTAAATTCGGGTTGCTAGAATGAATTACTTCCATCGCATACAAAACAAACAGCAAATCACTTAGTTATTAAGAGATATATCGTGACTCACCTTCTTTAATCATAAAAAATATTTTAAAATAACATTATACATAATAATCCATAATATATTTGCTCGGGTAGAATTTTTTTCAGCGTAGCCCTTCTATTTTGTGAGAACAATCTGTATGTTGAAACATCAATGATGATTTAATTGCTTTCAACAAATGCAATGAGATTGTGGTGAAGAGTTTAGACGTCAGCATGAAAAGAAAGAACAATAAAAGGAAAATAGACTACAAACTCACAGGTTCATTCCCCAATTTTCACACAGCAAACTCTAATAAGTGTGAGAATCCCGTATGTGAAATGTTTGGAACTAGAAGTGTTGCAAATTTTGGAGTTTTTTGAATTTTGGAATATCTGCATAGACTTTACTGTTCAGTATCTTTACCCCAAAAATCCAAAATCTTCTTAAATCTGAAACTCTGGGTCATAGCCAGATTTTAGACTTTCTGTTAGGGAAGCTCAACAGTACAACTAATAGCAACCTCGGGAGACAGAAGTGTAGGGTTTTTTAAATCTGTCAAGAAGCACAGTACAGACACTTGTTATGCAAATATTAGAAAGGAATAAATAGAAAACATTTATTCTGAATGTAGCTGGTACATTTTAAAGCTAAGTCTCAGTAGAGTACATAAAAGGTGATTTAATTTCACAGCTCTGTCTTCTCAGGAATTTGTCCCCTTTTTTTATTTTAAGGAGAGGGTTCTGGCCAAGTATTCAAAATATCTACTGCAACTCCCCTCTTCTGCTCTCAATCCCAATTTTTATTTTGGAAAATGTCAAAACAAAAGTTTAAATAGTACCACAAACACCTTTAATATGCTGCTAACACCTTCCCCATTAGTCTTGTCCTACAGCGTAGTTCAATTCACAAGGAAGCTGCAAGCTTTACCTCCAAGTGTTTCAGCATGCATCTCCCAAGAACAAGGACAAACAGACATAACCATAATACCAATCACACTCTCAAAATAGCTAACATCAGGACAGGCACAGTGATACATGCTGCAATCCGAGCTACTTGGGAGGCTGAGACAGGAGGATTGCAAGCTCAACACCAACATGAAAAACTCATAATGCAAAAAGAAAAAAAAAAGTCTTTTAAGGGGCAGGAGCTGGCATGGTGGTGCACACCACCCAGCACTTAGAGGCTGAGGCAGGAGGATCACTGAGTTTGAAGTCAGGTTGGGCTACACAGTGAGCTCAAGGCCAGTTGAACTGCATAGTGAAAGTCTGTCTCAAAAAGACCAAAAAAAGGTGGGTAAGGGGCTGGGAATATAGCTCAATAGTAGACTACTCCTGGATTCAAGGCCAGTACAGGGAGAAAAAAGAAACTGAACATCAATATATAATCTCTAATATATAATCCAAATTAAAACATTTCTAATTGTTCTAATAATTATGACTGCTATGACTGCTTGCTTTTTCATATTTCCAATCCAGGATCTTATATTTAGTTTTATTTCTTAGTTTCACTTATTATTAAACAGACTTTCTATCTTCTTTTGGATTTCATAATATTGACATTTTTAAAAGAAGCTTGGTCAAAATGTTGTTTGAATATCCCATGATTTGGATGTCTGAATTTTTTTATTATTAGGTTCAGATTAGTTAAGCATTTGAGGATGAAAGTAACACTTTGACGTTGCGTCTGCCTCAGCCCATTATCTCAGAAGGTGAACAATTTAGCTCGTTCCATTAAGGGCAGACCAAGCTTGATAATTTGAGAAAAGTGGCATGTGAGACACTTCTCCACTCTAAAGGTGGGAAAACTTAAATAATTGTGAGATTGTTTGGATACATGTTTCCTAACAGCTTTTTGTCCAGTGGCTTTTGTATCAATTGATGATCCTGACTAAATCATCAACATAGTGATCACAAATGGGACTAGTTCTAGCCTATCCCTCCAACTGCAGCTATTAGCTAACTACTCTTTTGTAGCATCACTGTGGAACTGGGTATTTTTCACTTCTTAACATATTACTATTCTTTTTTGATATTTAAACTGCCCCCCCCCCAACTGCCCTGGCTCTTATGTCTTTTTGTGAAGTTAGCATCAATTTTCTTTTTGGGGGCGGGGGGGTTTCCGAGGATCAAACTCACGACTTTGCGTTTGCCAAACAGGCATTTACGCCGCTGAGCTAAAAGCCTGTATAGCTGTTGCATTTCTTTTCTTTTTTGGTCCCGGGGATCAAACTCACAACTGCAGGCTCATAAGTCTTATGCCACTTATGCAATCCCTGATCCAGCATCAATTTTTGAGAATGTCTTTGCCTTATTCTTCCTGTGCCTATGAAAATCACCCCTTCACAGAGTCCTGGCTATCTGTAAGGAGAGAATATAGCATTAAAAGACCAAAATCTGGATTTCGGCTATGCTCAATGAAACATCATCGCCTCTGAGCCCTTTCAGTTGGCACAGCCAGGACACGTATTTCTAAAACAACTCATGAATTCCTCTGCAGATCAATAAGAAAACATTAGATAATCCAAACAGAAATGTGAAGTTTTGTTCTCACTTATGATGTAGGAAAGCTACAAAAAAACAAAAAAAAACCCACCTTATTCCCACACTAAAATAAGAAGACTACAATGTACAAAATCCTATCTTTTATTAAGCCAGTCAGAGAGCTGACACACAGATCATCACATGACCTGAATTATGAAGAGAGATGGGACGTGAGAAAGGTTCACCCTTGGTAGGATATAGAGAAAGAGGCAGCCATGCTATACACAGATAAGATAAAATCGGTCACTGTCCTCAGTACTTTATGAGCTCTTAAAACAACCACAGGGGGAGAGGAATGGTTTGTGATTATCTGTGGCCCAAAGGTAACCAATAAGATTCTTCTACTTTAGAAAGAGATATAACAGAATAAAGCTATAGTCCCAGCCCTTGTTTTATTCTGAGATAAGGTCTCACACAAAAAATGCCCAGCTGGCCTCAATTTGAGATCTTCCTGCCTCAGCCTTCAGAGTAGCGAAAGTGAGAAACATGAGCCACCATACCTAACTAGGAATTCTAACATATAATAAAGAGATTGGGGTAAGGTTTAAAAACTCATATACCACAAGGGAACAACATATATTCAACAGGACCGCACTACGCACTTAAAAGGCTGAAAAGGTAAATTTTATGACATACAATCTTGCATCACAATTTTCAAACTTGTATTTTGGTAGCACTGGGGATTCAGTGCAGGGCTTCATGCATGCTGGGCAAGCTCTCTACTAATGAGCTACGAGCCCAGCCCTTAGCACAAATTTTTTAAAAAGTAGGATCTTAAGCATATTCATTATTGATTAGAAATAGAACTAACAGGTAAACTTTCTTCTCTAGGGACAAACACTTGAGCTAGGAAGGGAAAAAGGACAGTGTGTCTAATAAAATTGCATTTAAATGGCTACGTTTAACACATGTGCATTGCTGTGATAATTTTTTTTCAAAATCTAAAGAGACTTCACCTTGATCTGCAGGACGTCCAGTGGAATGGTCTCCCCCTTCAGGATGGCGAGAGTGGCATCTGTAATATGTCTAGAAGGGAACAGAAAGGCAATGAACGCATCACAGAAATGAGCAGCACCTCCCCACCTCACCCATGGTCTGGCCCGGAACACTAGGAGCTGGGTCTGGAAGAAGACAGTCTCCCCAAAATAGCCCAAGAACACAAAAGAGTAGAAAAGAATTACCTAAAGAAATACGGTAGAGGCGCTGATACAGACCCAAGGAGAAGGCTATGGCAAGGAAAAGTTCATACATAACATCAAGCATTTATTTAACATCTGTTGAGTCTCTCCATTGGGCCTGACTCATATTTATCATTGAAAAAATATATTTATATACATAATAATAATATCTTTAATTCATTTTATCAACGCAGGCACTTCAAAAAGTGATGTTTATTTTGTACTCTAACAGTCAGAAGGGTAACTGAAGACAAGATTTGTTGCTGCTATCATAGCAAAACATAATCCAGAACTCACAACATATTTCTTTTATTTCCAATATTACTAGGATGTGTGGCATTTTAACTGCTGACTCCTTCATTCAGTCACGAAACTATTCTTATCTACATTCTTAGAGACTTCTGACAAGTCCATAGATAAAAATGTACTTATCAAAGGCACATTCTATTGACATCCATCCCGAGCATATGAAACTATGCCAGGCCTTACAAGCAGTCCTACAGTTGGGACTTCAACTAGATCTGAGGTTAGACACACGCAAACGTAAGCAGACAGTCCCCAAAGCAGCGTTCCACCAACCATGCTCCACAAAGAAGTCCTTGCTCTCAGAGCACAGAGAATGAGCACATCCACTTTAAGCCCTTCCTCACACAGCCTGTCTGTCCCTTCTCCATCTGGCTGCAGTCTCTGCTAGGTCGGCTACTTTCACCCTTCAGCTCTTGACTGAACTATTCCCTTCTCAGAGGGGCCCAGCCCACCCAGCCCATCCAGAGGTAGTTCCTTCCCTGTTACGTATTCTCCACCAACACACCATTCACACCCCTTCGGATCATAGCTTATAACACACTATTTCTTTGTTTATTTTACCACGTTTCTCCCTGGAGACTGAAAATTCCATAAGATTAGTGACCATTTACATCTATTTACTGACCAATGCAAAACATATACCTGGCACCTGGTACAAGGCACAAAATCAGCACTTGATATTTGCTGGATTACTTTATTCCATAAAGTTGCAAGTGCAGTATCCTGTACCCCCACATCTTCCTCATACAACTTTGACTCACAGCCAACCTTACTTCCTTTATATGCCCTATTTACTCACGAAACTGTATCAACTAAAGTGATTTTTTTTTGGGGGGGGGGATAGGGAATCAAACTCACAATCTCATGCTTGCTGGCAGGTGCTGAGCCATTTCCTTGGCCCTAAAGTAATTTTACTGTTACTATTTATTTATTTAGCGGCAGGGTCTTGCCATGCAGTTCAGTTGGCCTTGGGCTCACTTTGTAGCCCAGGCTGGTCTCAAACTCACAATGGTCTTCATGCTTCAGCTCTTGTGTGCTAGGATTACAGGTATATGCTATCACGCCTGGCTTCTAAAGTGAATTTTAGACAAAATATGAATTCATTGATAACATATATTTAGCTATTTGCAAATCTCCACCAATTAACATATGAATGTATGTATATATGCATACTCATTAGCTTGTTTGTGCAAATCAAGATCCAAATAAAATGCACACATTACAATTAGTTTACATCTCAAGCCTCTCTTACTCTATAATACCTTATTTCATTTTCCACTTCAAAGAAATAGGTCTTACTGAATTTCATGAGGGTTTAAATTTTACAGATTGCATCCCCATGATAGTAACATGCATTTCTATTCCTCATATCTTTAAAATATCTAGACTAGAAATCGGTATCTGATTCCACTTTAGAGTTTTTGGCAAAAATCCGAGGTGGTGATGTCTACTTCCACCCAGAAATATGTAATATTTATATAATAATATAAGTTGTCTCTTTTTCTGTGACGGTGACAACACTGAAAACCCTTGACTCTCCTGGGTTCAAACTGCATTACGGCCAAAGGCACAGGGGAAAATGAAAGAAAGAGCATGAGGTCTTTCTAGTGCACCTTCTTTCTCTCAGCACCAGTCTGAGAGTCCTTCGTGCTACCCAATGTGTCCGCAGAGGAGTTTTTACGGCTGAGCAGTACTGCATCACTGCATCATAAAGGTGTATGTTTAGTTACTTATCCATTCACCAGCTGATGAGCACTGACTGTGTTTCAAGCTTTTCTGTATAAAGCTTCTTCATATGTTTTTGTATGGGCACATCTTTATTTCCTTTTGGACTGCTGCTTAATTTTGTAAGAAAATGCCACACCACATCCCATAGTAGGCCTACTGTTATTTGGCATCCACACCAGCACTGTACAAGTTTCAGTGGCTGCTGACACTTGCCAATGCTTCCTGCTGGGTTGTTTTCCCCCCACTCTAATAAGATGCAAGATGGCATCCATGGTGCATTTCATATGTATTTCCCTAATAACGAAAGTGTAAAGATCTGTTGAAGCTGGAGATTGATCACATGCACAGGGCTAAAGTAAGGCCAGCCCTGAAAACAAGCCAGGTAAACAAGCTGCTCCAGCTCCAGGAAGGCCAGGGGCCCAGGCCAGCCAGGCAAACAAGTTGCTAGCAGAGGAGCTGAAATTGACATCACCCTTCTGAGCATATAAATAAAGGTGCTATGGTGGTTGGCAGTCCCTTTTAGGGCTCCACCTGACCTCAGCTTTGTCTCCTTTCCTTATTTTCAAAGTCTCTCACTGTCCTTTCCCCAAGGAGCATCTGAAGCTGCAATAGTCACTACATTAAAAGTTTTCTTCTAGATTTTACATATGTCTATGATTCGTTTCATGTTAACTTTTATACTTTGAGATATGCATTTACATTTTTGTTTTTTGTTTTTTATACTTCTGCCACTGTTCTAGCACCATTTGTTGACAAAAACTGTCCTTTCTCCATCGAACTGCCTTGGGGCCTCTGTTGAAAATCCACAGTCCACATATACATGGGTCTAATTCCAGACCCTTTCTCTATTGATCTATGTCTCTTTTCTTTTGCCAACACATAATGTACTACAGTCAGAGTGAGTCTTAGAATCAGGTAAAGTTCTCCAACTTTGTTATGCTTTGTCAAAAATTATTTTGGATATTCTAATTTATGTTTATATATAAAACTCCCAGGATTAGTTAAGATTTCTATAAACACCTTCTGGAACTGTGGGTCTGTGCTGACTTTATAATTTGGAGTGAAATGACATCTTAGTCCTGTGTCTCGCACTCCATGAATTTCCACTTATTTAGGTTTTCTGCTATCTTTAATGATGTATAATTTTCAGTATATTAATCTTATATATGTTTTATTAGACTTAGCCCTAAGTACTTAATGTTTTTGTACAGGGTTAGCAATGTTGATATTCTATTGCCTTTATTGTCATGTAGTTATATTTTAGAATACGGTAAGTATCATTAATAAAGTCAAATAAGTATAACTAGAAGACTGGAGTCATTTAGAAACTAATTTCCATTCAAAAACAAGAGTAGTTTCTCACATAATATGGCCTCTCCTCATCTACTCTGTCATGTAGAGACCCAGTTAATATTGTGACATTAGTAGAAAAAGTCCATGTAACTGATGTGAATATCTATAAGATGTATTTCTCTTTAAAAAAAAATTCTAAGTGAAGCAGTTAGCATAAGAATAGTAGGTAATTGGATTTCTGCTTTAATTATAGAATCCAGAACTGGTAATTATATCTTATCCTGTATTATTTGCTTTTCTTCCTAAATGAATTTTCAATAAATATGAATCTTCAGACATAACTATATTTATTTAATCTGTCCTTATTTCAGCTTTTTACATAGTTTTCTGAAGGCAGTACAACAAATTGTACATTTGATAAACACACATGAGGAAAGACGTTCAGAGAGATTCCCAAGAAGACAAGCAAACATACGCTAAACAAACACTGACTTTGGTCTAACTGTAAAAATTCGCCTGCCCCCTCATGCTAGGGATATGGCTCAGCGGCACTGATTCCAGGTACCAAAAAAAAAAAATAGACACACTCTCCAACACTGCAAGCTGCTTTAGTTAAAAAGGGTGTATCTATGGATACGCAAAGAGAAATGCCACATCTAAAATCTACGTGATCTCCAGATTTCCCCATCGTGGCAGTCAGGTTTAAAATGTTAACAAGGCATATCATTTAATCCAGTTTTAACAAAGTTCAGTACAATTTAAGATACTTTAAAATCCCCAAAGTGTATGTGCTAACTGCTTTAGTTAAATTCTGGGCTTCTAGTAAGCAAGTTGAATCTACCATACTTTCTGATACTTCTCAATGAACACATTTTTTACTACATTTTCCCCCGAATACACATGTTACCTCGGAAACAAGAACCAATTTTTAAAATGAGACCCAGTTAGGGGAGAAAGCAAGAAGCACGCTCAGAAGTTTAAAATCCTAAAGCACTGTGCTTCCTCTGAACAGCGCCCAGCATGAGGACAAGTTTGGTATGTACCTTTGAGACACTAACCTTAGAAAAAGACTGCAACCCAAAAAGTCTTTTAACATATTAAAATGTTCTCCTAAACTGCTTGGCAAAAGACAACCAAAATGCAACCTCATATTTATCATTCTCCAGCACTAACTGAGAGTTCTACATAAAGCAGCACTGTAGCATGGAACAGCACTCTCAGGACTACTTACCTGCAACTTTCCAAATTCTAAGACAAAAGATTCTTTTTTCTTTGGTAGTAATTATGGTACAAAACGTCTTGACAGCCGGGCAAAAAGTAAACTCTTGCTCTTTTTTAAATAGCCTCAGGCAACTGCCAGGTTATGAGGTTTACAAAATTCTAAACCCAGGACAGAGTTAGTTGATTACCTAAAAGCCCTGAAACACGCTTATAAATTAAATTTTATAAATTTGCACTTATTTAGGTTTTCTCAAAATGATAACAGCAATAGTTCAACAACAGTAGAATATCAGCTCCCCTCAAATTGGAATGGCATCTCAGATCCTGAGGCTGCCAAAGCATAGCCTGGCTTTAGGAAGAGAAGTCCAAATTCTCTAACATAACCAAGACTTGAATCAGGCAGTCTTTATGGCAGGTAAGCAAAACTACGAGTAATTCATTTATCATTACCTATTTAGTGCCTCTCCAAACTTCTCAGCTGGGCCTTGCATAGTGGTGCACACCTGTAACGCCAGTTACTTAGGAGGCTGAAGCAGGAGGATGGCCCATTTAAAGGCCAGCATGGACAACTTTGCAAACCCTGTTCCAAAACACACTTAAAAGGGGCTGGGGTCAGTGGATGAGCAAGTGCAAGGCCCTGGAGTCTATCCCAGTACAAAAAAAGTCTGAACTGGGAACAAAAAATACAGCAAATTGAAATGGCCTTTTACTAGTCTCAGAGACAGCTAATGATAACCATTTTATTAAAGTGGAGAGGAGAGGAGATTGAAGCAGACCTGTATATGTTTACGTCATGCCTAGTTGTGTTTGATAGACGGGCCAAGCCTTCTACATAGTATATGTGCTGCTGAAGTGAGCATAGAAGGCTTTTACACAAAACACAGAATTATTAAAAGCTGATTTCTAAAATTATAACAAAAAATCCACAAACACATAATCTAAGAATTGCAAAGCCAGAAAAAAACCTTACTAAAACAGAAAATTATTCAAGTATTATTGATTCACCTAAGTTAAAAGCTAGAAAAGTTGTGAGAAACTGTTAATTTATTTGAGAAGGATTTACTGATTTTTCCAATGTGTCGCAAACCCCACATTAGGGATAATATAACTATTTCTCAGATATCTGTTTACTTAGATCTTTCTTGACAACCATTTACTCAAGATTATTAATCACTGAGAAACCCAGACTCCAAATTCAAGATTCCTATCGTGAAGAGACCAGATTTATTCACATAATATTTTTATGAAAAAATAGCAAAAACAATCTGCTAGACTCCTGAAGACTTTATTATATGTACATCAATTTAATTTGCATTTCAGGTCTACACTGCTTTACCTGTTCACTTTTTCCATACTATCTACCATTAGGCATTCCCTAAAGGACTGGACTATATTTAGTCATTTTAATTATTTATATTACCAAAATAATGAAGCCAAGGCTATGTAAAGGTTTAATCTTCACAAGAAACTAGCTATTTGTCATTTTGTACACTTAAAAGCAAACAAATGATCTATACAAATCTGCCTTCCCAAAACAGTCTTACAAAGTAAAAGCACACGGTTTGTGTCAGACCCAGCATCTTCATAACTGACAAAGCACATAAAGTATTCATCTCCATAGCTAGCTGGGGAACTTAATATTAGAACAGCAAAGTCTCATAATACAACTGGGATACTTCTCAATGAACTGAAGGTTGAACCTTGATAGAAGCCCTCCTTTCAATTATCTGAAGTTACAAGTTAGCAAAACAAAAAATATCACACATGTGAATTTTCATTCCCAGGCGTGCTCACCCACAAAGGCTAGTATTTCACATTGACAACCTACTGGACTTTGTTTCCACTTTCGGCAAACAGGGTCTGACTCAAACTACTGGTCTGTCCCAGTGGAATAAATCCAATGGGGATCTTACTGAAGGTAGCCTGTGGAAAGAAAGAGAGGAAAGTTTGATTGTTAGAGTTAGAAACTAGACTTAACAAAGACACATAGTGGACACATATGACAGAGTAACTGACTGGCCCGCCTGCCTGCGTCACCTCCCCGTATCTGTAGGCCAGTAATTAAATGCTATTAAGTCAGCAGTTTCTAAAATGAAGCTGTCAAGAAACCAAGACAAAGTAGAATTTGGAAGAAATGTGTGTGCTCTCATCAAGAACAACAGAAAGAAATCTGTTTAGGGTAAGGAGGGTCTTATGAATAGATACTGGATCATGAGCTAGTGTGACACAGACTATTACATTATCAAGCTGTTTTTAAAAGTTGCAGATAAAATTCAAGTAACAATGTCTACCATTTGAACAAGTGTCCAATGACAAGTGAAAGTATTTTACCAATTATCTCAAGTATAAATAAAGCAAAGAGAACAAAAACATTCAAGTAGCAGAAGGATATGGCATAGCAGTTGATTTAATTAAATGCCACAAATGCAATAGGCACTTTAAGGTTCTTAAATACCAGTTTGAGCACAAACTACTATTACCAAGGGAGTGAGATTTTGGTTTTAGTTATATTTTAAACTATTATAGATAAAGACATTAATATTACAAGCACCCATGAGCTCTTGACTCAGATTTAACAAGTGTTCACATGTGCCATTTTGTTTCAGATGTTTTGAGCCATAAAATGACCAATGAAGCCCTTTCTGGTTCTTTTCTTGTGTCTCTTTCCAGAGAAATCATCATCTTGTGGTAGGTGATTCCTTTGCATTCACGTTATTATTCCTCTTCTGACATATATAAATAGCCACCAATATGGAGTACCATTTTCTAAGTTTTAAAACTGAGTTTTCATACTTCATTCATATATCATACTTTGTCAAAATATCTTTTTAGTCAATATTTTTGAGATGTAAATATGCAGGTTTTATAGGTCTAGTTCATTCATTTAACTGTTGCCTGGCTCTCACTATATGAACATATCACAATGTTTTGAAGAAAAGATTCTATAGGAAAATTTTATATTTTAAACAACTGTTAGTAACACCTGTTGGCTACTCTGGGTTATCAATGCAGAAAGCCCACCATGGGTTACTGAGAGAAAAACAACAATGCTGTCTTTTCTAGAATTAATCTACTCACAATTTGTTCCCATTTTAAAATTTAACATGGAGAAGAAGAAAAAAAGATAAAAGAGCAATAAAAACAGAAAAGTAAAGGTAAAATGCAATTTCTCTTAAAAGTTTACCTCATCTGTTCTTCGAAGAACGCCAGTAACAACCTATGAAAAGAAAATTATTATAAGCAACATGTATTTCCCTTAACACAAAAGCATTGGATTCATTTTTCACGGACCATAAACTTATTCCTATGTTTTCCCTAGGCACTATGTTAAGTGATATATTGGCTCTTAAAATACAATATTCTAAAATATGATCAGAGTTAAATTACATTTTATTCTTGACTTAGGATCAATAATATAATAAATGCTAAGATTATAAAAACACATTAGTAAAATATTTTAAGAACTTAGGTTCAGTGATGTTTTAAGTTCTATATAAATGTAATGTACACACCAAATATATGAAAGGGCCTAGTTTACTACTATGAAGTATGAGTACAAGGAAAAACACTGTATTACACTCAAAATTCTGCACTGTATATTCCTTACTGAGAAATATAAAGACAAGGGGGATAGTCGTATCCCCATAAAATTATAAAAAATACAAGAAACAACAATTTCTGATAATTCACTTATACTGGATAATGAATATTAATCACATGTTCAAATTTGAGTTATTAATGTGTTTTAGAGCCAAAATGTTTCACAGAAGTCTCAAATACAGAGGTGGGGTTGTTTGGAAGTGGCAAATCACTGAGACAGGATGGGAGCATGGGGTCTCATCTCCAGCATCTCCCTTTTCTTCTTCCTGGCCACATGCAGTAAACAGTTTCCCTCCACCATGCTGTCTGGACATGCCACCATCCCACCAAGAACTGAACCCATGGAAAATATGAGGCAAAATAAACTTCTCTTCCTGCAAGTTGGGTGTGTTGGCTCGTTTGTCCCAGCAGCAGGTGAGCTTATGAATATAGGTATATTCCCCATGGATTCCTTCTTTGACCAATGCCTGTTTAGTATGTTTGTGATTATACCAAATACAGAATTTATCGTCTTTCCCTAAAACTATTTTATAAACCCAGGACTGACACAAATCTCCTCATTCCACCTTCTGCTTCACTGAATCTTTGGACTATATGAGTCTGTTAAGTGGTCTACTCCATTCTTTCACACCATCAGTGCACTTCATTAAAAAGTTATAAAAATAACTGCAATATCATTACTGTAATCTTTTTTAAAGACGCGTACAAAGGCGCATGTTGGTGCCAAGCCCTAGGACAGCCACATCTGTGTTACCTTCTGGTTCTTGCACACTGACGAGGCTTTCCCACCATGGAAAGAGATGAAGATGACCAGCAGCAAGGCGAGGACATGAAACCGAGTGTATTACCCCACACTTGAGCATCAGGCACCATCTCTGACCTGGAGCTCTTTACTGACCTACCCTGCTTCCTGGGAGGAGGAAGAGTACTTGCAGGACAACATCCCTGTGGTACTTATTGGCCCCCAGTAAGCAGGAAGTATATATCACTTGCTAAAATTATTAAGTTATCTTAAGAGCAGTTTTAGATTAATGGCAAAATTGTGAAAAGGTACATTAATTTCCCATGTAATACGTGCCCTTCCCATCTCATTTTAACATCTCCCATCAGGATGGTATGTTTGTTACAAATGATGAACACATGCCAAAATGACACCATTACTGTATTGTTTAGAGAAGTTTTGCTGCTCTAAAAATCCTGTATAAGGACAAGTCAAGAACCCAAAGAGAGAAAATTAGAAGCCAAAAACTGGAAATCTCTGAAATGATTGCAGCAGAAATAAAAAAACAAATGGAAGAGGTGGTAGAAAAAATAATCACTAAGGTGCAAAAAGAAATGACTATCAAAATAAGACATTAAAGCAGACACAGATAAACAAATACAGGAGCTCAGGAAAATGATGGAAACCATGAATGTCAAACATAGACAAGAAATGGAACCAATGAAACAGATCCACACAGAGATGCAGGAGACTAGAAACTCCATCGAAAGTCTACACAGCAGATTGTACGGAGGTGAGGACAATATCAGATCTAGAAAACAGGAAAGTGACTAACAGGGAAAAAGATATCTTAAAAATTGCAAGTGATCATAAAAAACCAATCCAACAGCTGCAGCATAAAGCAAAGAACAACAACAAAAGACTCACTGGAATCAGTGGGAAAGTTGGAGATAGCACAAAAGCCATTAAAAACCTCTTCACAGAAATAATGGCAGAAAACTTCCCAAACATGGATAAAGAATTTGACATACAACCTAGGATTAGAGGTCCCATTCAAACTAACTGTTCCCCTTCTGAGTGTTTTCTGAGAAGAATTAAAAATATCATACCACAGCAATATATGCACACTCATGTTTATAGAGGCAAAATTTGTAATAGCTAAATCTTAGAAACAACCCAAATACTCATCAACTGAGGAAAGGATAAAAAAGATATTTTTTATATGGAGTACTACAGAGCCATAAAGAAGGATAAATTGGAGGCTCTTATAGGCAAATGGATTCAACTCGAGACCATACTCATAAGTGAAATAAATCAGACCCATATATATAAACATTGTATTGTCTCACTTGTGTGAGAATTGAACTAGTAAATAAGATCCAAAATGTACAATGCCAATAAGCTCAACAGAATGAATTCCCCAGGCAATGTAAGCAATTCAAGACAAGAAAAAGAAAATGCATTAACAGCAGGAAATAATTTAATGACAAGAATAAGTATCTATCAGTTATAACATCAATGTAAATGGTCTCAACTCAAAAATCAAAAGAGACAGATTACCAGAATCAATCAAGAACCAAAACCCAACAATACACTGCATACAAGAAACACATATAACCCAGAAAGAAATTCACAGAATGAAAGTCAAAGGATGGAAAACAGTACTTCATGTAACAGGAATTCAGAAAAAAGCAAGAATAGCTATTCTAATTGCAGACAAAGTAGATTTCAAGCCAAGATTAAGATGAGACAAAGATCACTACAATATTGGTTAAGAGAATAATGCAACATAAAAATCATAAATACATAAGCATCTAAAATCTAATTTTAATTTTTCTTAACTTCGAAATGGCTTCAAAAAAAAAAAATCCTACCTCCTGTAGGGTCCCATCGCCTCCGGCAACAATGATCATATCTGTGCTTTCCATCAGCTCTAGGAGTTTCTTTGCTTGTCCCTCATAATCTGTCTGAAATACAAAGGAAGCTTGGTAAATTTACTATCCTAGGATCACAGGAACAAAGATCAAATGTATGCAATATTTTCTTTAAATACTTTTTTTTACATAGATTCTCTTTCAATTTTACATAATAGAAATGGGGGGGAGGAAACAAGCTACAAAATCAATTATGAATAGTTTGGTTCATCAATCAACATTTAAACCATACTAATGCAGGAAACTGTGGGCAAGGTGAGAGGGAGATACAGGTACTCTGTACTTTGTTGAGTTTCCCCTTAAACTTAGAATTGCTATAAAAATAAAAAATCTACTAATGTTTTTAAGTGGCCTAATGGTACCACTTAAGACACAGAAACTCTGCAGGACATCCATGAGGACAGTGTCACTCAAAAGCATGCCACATTCACAATAAGAAACGTGTGGTCTTGGGATGCTTAAAAGAATAAGATCTAGCACAAGATTTGCTAGTCCTGCTTTACTTTTCCCTCAGGAGACCACACCTGCAGTGGGCACACTTTCAGAGTATAGAAAAGTGAAAAACGTCTACATCATGGGGTGGCAAATCAATGACACACATGCTATAGCTGGCTGTTTGTCATCACTGAAAGCTCTAACAGGTTCGCCATCACTGATCTAAGTAATCAGGAAGGTAATGGGTGTCCTTTGTGAAGAGATGGGAAATGTTTATACTATAGAAGGGATAAGGGAGGACAGTCATGGAAACATTCTTCACTGACCCAAAGACTATCATGCAGAAGGATTGGGCTTCTTTCACATGAACCCATGGAGTACAACTAGGGCCTAGGTCAATGATTCTCAGTATTGCTACACATTGTAATCACCTGTGAGTGGGTGGATGGGTGAACTGATTTCTTATTTATAAATATAAAAACACAGACCCTATTCAATGTCAGTTATACCTGAGGAGTGAGACTCAATTACATTTTAAAATTCTCTAGGTAAATATTAGGTTAATATTCAACAAATTGAGAACCATGGACCTGTGTGAAGAATTAAGAAAAGAAAAGCTTTCTACTCAAAATAAAATAAGAATCTCCTAATAGCACTGTCCTAAGATAAACAGAATGTCTCAAACAGTAGCAGATTTCACATCAAGTGGAGGCAGAGTAGATGCAGGAAGCACTGGTTTTAGGCTTATACCCCACCTCTGTTGTATAACTATGCAGGTTTGCATTCTGTTTCCTCATTCATAAAGAGAACACCTAACTTCACCAAGCTTTATGTGATTCAAATGAATTCATCTACATGAAATGCTACAATGTTACACTCCAGCAGAATAATAAATGAGGTGCTCTGCCATTGAAAACTAAAGATACAGAGTAAAATAATACAAATATCTTTGCTATATCAATATGCTAGAATACAGTACACAATACTGAACTCAAAACAGCACCTAAACAGTAAATATTTTCAGAGCATTTAGTGAAACAGATGGATCTGAGAGCCGATTTTGTGGCTTCAACAAGATATAGGGAAAGAAGACAATTCCAGAATCTGTTAAATGCTGGTAAGTCTAACTGAAAACCACACCTTGCCATAAACCAGGACCCAAACTGAAATTATTTCAAAATAAATGTTAACTTTTTTGTCTTTTTTTTTTTTGTCTTTTTTTGAGACAGGGTCTCCCGTTATGCAGTTCAGGCTGGCCTTGAGCTCACTTTGTAGCCCAGGCTGGTCTCAAACTCGCAATGATCCTCCTGGCTCAGCCTCCCGAGTGCTGGGATTACATCATGTGCCACCACGCCTGACTAAAATAAATGTTAACTTTTCAAGATGGCCAATAAAACCTATAAAGTAGCAGGATTCAATATAAGAAAACATTAGTTGTTTTGGTTTTGTTTTGTTTTGGTACTGGAGATCAAACTCTTGACCTCATGCTTGCCAGGCAGGTGCTTATGCTATTGAACTAAACCCCAGCCCTAACATTAGTATTTCTATTTCTATTAATTTTTACATCTCATCTTTTTTAATTTCTACTTCCTGAGTACTTAAGGCACATATTATAATGTATTTTTATGTACTGCTAATTATCAAATTGGAAAAAATATAATCAAAAAACATTTGAACATAGGCTAGGTAATTCAAGATGATTATTAGAGAATTGTTACTTTTGCTGGGTATGAAAATGCTGTAGTTACATAGAAAAAGATCTGTGTTTGCGAAAACATTTAGACTCTGAAGTATTTAGGGGTAAAATGAGATGGTTTCTGTTACTTATTTCAAAGAACCAAGCGACTATGCAAGGATGTACAGAAGACACAAACTGGCCTCATCATAGCCATTATCAACCTACAGACACACAAGAAAGGCTATGTGAGCCAGACCTCTGAGGAGCCCAGGCAAAACAAGAGCATCTTTTAACACAGACTGCTGATTAAATAGGATTATAATCAGAAAAAACAGTGGCTGAGCCAATTTTTTATGTAGCAACAGATAACTGGTGTAGAAATAAACTTAAATATATCAACAATTACAGTAAATGTTTATGGATTAAGCAATTCCTCAAACCCATGGACGGGTCTCTAACACATCCTGTTTTTGTGCCTGTAGCAATGCCTTTAAAATAGTGAATTTATATTGAATACTTTTTTATCATGATGCAATTAAGTCAGAAATCATGAACAAAATGATAACTTGAAAAGTTTTAAATATGGATATTAAAATATGTCTAAATATCTCATGGGTCAAGCATTGATTGAAATTGGAAAATATCAAGAATGAATTACAACGAAACTACTGTCTGTGAAAAGTTATAGTACATAAGTTAAGCAACAGAGTAAACTTTATAGCTTTAAATATATGCAGTAGGAAAGGTAAAAATTACTGAAACATGAACTGTGATCATGGAATATAGTGAAAAGTTTAAATAAAATTTGAAGAAAATTTATTACAGTAAATGCACTGCCATTAATCCTCCTCAAAATAGAGAAGCAGCTCTC
This sequence comes from Cavia porcellus, assembly GCF_034190915.1. Classification (NCBI taxonomy): domain Eukaryota; kingdom Metazoa; phylum Chordata; class Mammalia; order Rodentia; family Caviidae; genus Cavia; species Cavia porcellus. Next base: position 48,689,273 of record NW_026947489.1, on the reverse strand, counting down.
TAAGTCCTCTTTCATGTTTTTCAGTGGCTGCCTTGATGTTCTGAATCAATTTATAAGGTTTACAATAATTTTTATCAAATAAAAACATTAAAATGTGTCCTCATCCACTTTAGATCTGTATAACGTCTGGCTCATCCCCAGGGTCAAAATGACCATGCAGGGTAAATGTTCCAAAACTATTCAGGGTATCAAGGCAGCCACAATCATACAGTAACAGACACTCATGAAAGAGGACTGCCAGAACTGCTTCAGAAAGTGGCAAGAATGATGGGGTACATGTGTTTACAGAAACTTACAGGAGTACTTCCAGGGGAATTAATGGCAATGTGTCTTTTACTGCAATTTTTTTAAATTTAAAAATTCACTGTATTTTTAATCAAATTTCATAAGTATTGAATTAAAAAACAAGAACAGGAAAAGAATGAAGTAGAATGAAAGAAATAATAAAACACACAATAATTGAATGACAAAAATAGGTAAGATGAATAAGCCAATAAACTATTCTTGACAAACAAGACCACCCAGAGAAAAAGAGGGGACAAATATACAATATTAAGAATGAGAAAGGAGCAGGCATGATGGTATAGACTTGTAATCCTAGCACTCAGAGGCTGAGGCAGGTGGACGGAGAGTTTGATAAAGTAAAAATTTCATTTGTTTCATTAAGTTTTTAATTAGATGACATCATGATTTTCATAATATCTTCTTTTTAACTTTTAAATTTCTTATAGTAAGGCCAGCTCAGTGGCACAGCACCTGTCTGGCAAACTGAATGCATACTCACATATATAACACTTAAAACTCAACAAAGTAGAGACTTAAGACATCTTCTGATTTAGCACAATTCCATTTAACTTTTTTGTCACTTTTCAGGGGGCAAGCAACTCATGAGCTTGCACTTGCCAGGCAGGCTTGTACCACTTATTCATATCCCTGGTCCTCCTTTTTTCTTAACTAAACACAAATTCTAAAGGTTTATTGTTTAAAGTTCCTCACCAGAGAACTGATTACCAGAGAGAAGAAGGTTTACTTGTATGTAAAATTACCAAGAAATTAAATTACTCAAATTTGAGAGTTTCATATTTTTTAGGAAAAGAATTCTAATGCTTTTATCCTTCAACAGATAGTTTTATTTATCTCTCAGATAAAAGGTATCAAGGTCTCCATGCCTCCATCTAATCCTGTTCTGAAAATGAAAACTAAACAATGTCATAACAAAACTACTTGTATTAATTGTCAAAACAAGACATAACACTGAATTCTTTGCTCATAAGTGGCAAGTAATTCTCGCTAAGAAATCAAGAGCAGAGGATACGGTAGAGTGGGTGAGGGAGAAGCTTGAGTAAAATAAAATGTACACTCCAAAGCCCTTCTTACCTTAACAATAGTCACATCCATGCCAGATAAATGTAAAATTGGGGCAGCATTTTTTTCAAACAGAGTCCTAGCTTTGCTGTCGACAAAGAGAAAAAAAATACATGTATTTTAATACAAGTTCTTGAGAATTAAATTACAATTTTCTCTAGAACAAGACTGTGGAGCACAGGTTTCCTTTATTTGTGCAACTACAAGAGGTTTACACTGAGTAATGAGTTCCTATAGGTAGGAAACCAGTTTGATCTGGAATGCTTACAGCTCTCACTTGTGCTCCTCTGGAGAAGCAGAAACAGCAGATATGACTCTGCTCAAGATAACAACGCCTGACTCCTTCAGCTGAGCACCTACTGAGCGACAGACACAGTGGAGGAGCTGAGACTACAACGTGACACAGCAGACGAGCCTGCGTGTCCTCATGGAAATCACTTGTACTCACAGCATATATTCTGGTATTCTAGTGGAAGGCAAGGAGTGGATTTACTATAACATTATTCATGTGGTCCAAAGGAACAGACTTAACACAAACTATTACTTAAATCTAGCTCAGTGAATACAACTGTTTGGAAAGAAGTACAATATTTTTGACAATTTCAAGTACTAGAAGTATCTTCATATCTTAAAATATCATCATAATGAAATCTCTGGAAACTGAGCAAAAATGTTTTTCATTACTTCTGCTAGAAAAGGGAAGCAATCAAAATTATCTAATGTAACTGTGGGATAATTATGTCAAAAACCGGTCCAAACATCCAGGCACAGTCGATCTTATCTGTGTTTCCCTAGCACCTTATATCCTCTTCTGTAGCTTTTACAATGTTTGAAAATTAAAGATATTGTGATGGTGAGGCTTAATTGTCAACCTGAGTAGACTAAGACTCTGTAGAGTGTCATGGGTCATAGGAGCACTATACACATGGTGAAATCAATCTGCTGGTATTCACAGGTAAGTGTGCCGTCAGGAGGTGGGTCACTCAGGGGGTGCCTTCGAAGGATGGGCCTCTCTCTGGTGCTCTTCCCCTTGCTCTGCTTCCTATCTGCTGTGAAGTGAGCAGATCTGCTCCACCACAATCTTCCACCATGATGTTTGTGCCTTGGAATTGGCTGACCATGGACTGAAACCTCTGAGCCAAATAAAACTCTCATCATGTAAATTGTAGGTGTGAGATATTTTGTCTCAGAAATGGGAAAATTGGCTAATAGAGATATCCAAGACCATCTTTAGGACTCAACCAAAAGCTCTGCAAAGATACCAACTCTTATTAATCCTCAATGTATGGCATACTACAAAGGTACTAGTATGTGGTGAATTAATGCATAAATGAATGATTAAACCTGTCCCAAATGTAGGCACATAAATTCTAAGGAATAGAGAATAGCATGATGGCAATGTCTTATAAGATGTAAGTTTTATAAAAGAAATTGTTCAATAGCCTTTGAGTGAGTTTTTGTATTTTAAAAGTGTCGTACATCTGAATCCAATAGTGAACTCTTAATCCAATTCAGGTCAGGATTCAAAGCAGTCTAGGTATTAAGGGTTACAGACACTGTAAAAAGTGAAGATGAAATGGGAAGGGGCATGTGGGATCCATTGTAACTGTAGATTTCACTTTCAGTGTTCAGTTTAACAAATATGTATAGGCATAAAATTACCACGGCAATCAAGACACAAAACATTTTTTCATTCTAAAGATTTCCTCATATCTGTCTACAATCAAGATTGTGCTTTCACACCCTATACCTGGAAACCACTCATCTATTTTCTTTTTTTTTTTTTTCTTGCATCAGGAATAAAGACCTCTCATCTACTTAATATTGCTGTTGTTTTGCATCTTCTACAGTTCCACATATATTGGAATCATATCTTTATTTAAGAGAAAAGAAAGCAAAAAAAAAAGCAAAAGAGACCAACAACACAAACCCAAAACAGTAATATAGGCTTTCAAAACAAAATGATAGGAATTTCACAATGATTGTTATATTGCATATTGTTATCTTCAAACGGGTTGCATTACCAGACATACATATGCAAAACTGATGAAATCGTATTAACTATCTTTTTCCAAGAACTAATAAAGTTAGTAGTATAGTCATCTTGGCTATTGTATATATACAGATACAAATTTTATATCTTTTTCCTTTTCTCTTCCTTCTTTCCTCCTTTCCCCTATCCCAGTTACTTTTCCCCTTTGAGCAGTTTCTTACCCTTAACACAATATTTATTATAGATTTTGGACCTTATTTGCTCTTTCAGCTTCTTACACTAGGGAGACAATGTAGTATGTACATGTGAGTTTTATTTATTTCACTTACTTGTATGATATCAAGTTGCATCCACTAACCTATAACAGCCTTGATGCAATATGTTTTTATGGCTGAGTAGTACTACATTGTAAAAATACCACATCTTTTTTATGGATTTCTCAGTTGATGGGCATTTCAGTTGTTTCCAAGATTTGGCTATTACAAATTGTGCTGTTATAAACATGGGTGCACATATATCACTGTGGTATGATATTTTCAGTTCTTCCGGGAAAATGTCCAGAAGTGGGATAGCCAGGTCTAGTGGAACTTCTAAGCCTAGCTTTTTGAGACACCTCCATACTGATTTCCATACTGGTTACACCAGTCTACACTCCCACCAACAGTGGAGAAGAGTTCCTTTTTCCCTACAGCCCCTCCAGCATTTGTTATTTGTTGATTTCTTGATTTGGGCCATTCTTTCTGGAGTGAGATGGAATCTCAGTGTTGTTTTAATTTACATTTTTCTTATGAACAATGATGCTGAACATTTTTTCATATATTTATTTGCTATTGTATTTCCTCATCTGAGATGTATTCCTCTTAGATGCCCATTTATGGACTGGTCTTTGAATTCTGGGGGTCTGATTTATTTAAATTCTTTATATGTTCTAGATAGAAGTGCTTTTTCTGAGGGACAGTTGGCTGAGATATTTTCCTAATTCATGGGTTTTCTTTTCACACTGTTGGAAATTTCTTTTGACATGCAAAAACTTTTTTAATAAGACAAGATCCCAGTTGTTGATTCTGAGAAGCATTTCCTATGCAGTTTGATTTTTGTTCATGAACTCTCTACCTACCCCTACGTTGTCAAGATTTCTACCCTCTTTGTCTTCCAGAATATTTAGTGTTTCTGTTTTAATATTTAGATGTTTGACTCATTTTGACTTGAGTTTGGTGCATGGTGATGGACATGGGTCTAGTTTTAGTTTTTGACGTATAGAGAGCCAATTTTCCACCACCGTTTATTAAAGAGGCCATCTTTCTTCCAGTGAACATATTCAGCCCCGTTGTTGAAGATAAGGCAGCTGAGTGGGTATGTAGTTGGTATGGCTGTATCTTCTAATCTATTCCAATGATCTTGAGGTCTGTTTTTATGCCAGTACCATGCTGACTCTACCACAGTAACTTTGTAGTATAATTTCAAGGGATTGGGAGGCCTGCCTTTGCCTTTATTATCCAGAATTTCCTTTGCTATTCTAGGTCTCTTCTCATTCCAGATGAATTTTAAGAATGATTTCTCTGTATCTGTGAAGTATGCTAATGGTATTTTGATTGGAATTGCATTAAATATATATAACAATTTTGGGAGGATGGCCATTTTCACAATGTCTGTTCTTCCTATCCATGAACAAGGAATATCTTTCCATTTTCTGGAAAAAAAAAATCTTTTTTGATTTTTTTTCAGAGTATTGTAATTTTCAATGTATAGATCTTTTAGTGCATTAGACTGATTCCTAAGTATTTCTTTCTCTTTTTTTGGATGCTATAGTGAAGGGTTTGTTTTCCCTTATTTATCTCAGTGAGTTTGTTTGTGTACAGGAATGCTATGACTTGTGTTGACTTTGTATCGGGCTATATTACCGAATTTGGTTATTATATCTAGAAGTCTTTCAATGGAGTTTTGGGGTCTTCTATGTAGAGCACCATGTCATCTACCAACAAGGATAATTTAACTTCTTCCTTTCCTATTCTTATTCCTTTTTTCTCTTGTCTAATTGCTGATTAATGTTTCCAGAATTACACTGAATGGGAGTGGTGATAATGGACATCTTTGTCATGTTCCTGATTTTAAACCAAAAGCTTTTAGTTTTTGTCCATTTAGTAAAATGTTGGCTACTGGTTTATTGTATATGTATTTTATCAGATTGAGGTAAAGCCATCTATTCAGATTTTCTGTAGGGTTTTTATCACGAATGAGTATTGGATTTGTCAAAAGCTTTTTCTGTATCTATTGAGATGATCAAGTGTTTGTCTCTGGATATATTTATATGATGTATTATTCTTATTGCTTTACATATGTTAAACTACCTCTGCAGTCTTGGGATGAAGTCCACTTAATCATGGTGTATAATCTTCCTGATGATTTGCTGCACTCTGTTTGTCAGTATTTTATTGAGGATTTCTGCATCTGTGTTTATTAAGGAGATTGGCCTGTAATTCTCTTTTTTGTCTAAGTCTTCCTCTGGTTTTGGTACTAGGATAATATTTGCTTCCAGGAATGAGTTAAGGAGACTTGCTCCCCTTTCAGTTTCATTGAAGAGGTTGAGGAGTGTTGGCATTAAGTCTTCCCTGAATTTCTCATAGAATTCAGCAGTGAATCCATCAGAACCTGGGCTTTTCTTTGCTAATAAGGTTCTAGTTATGTTTTTAAGTTTATTAACAGAAATTATGTTGTTCTGCAGTTTTATATCTTCTTAACCAAGATTTGATAATTCATGTTTCTAAGAATTTCATCTGTGTTATCAAACCTGTAAGAGTAACTTTTTTCCAAGTAAGTACTGATCTTCTGTATTTCCACAGGGTTGTAGTGATTTTGCCCTTTTCATGTCTTATTGTGTGGATTTGAGTTTTTCTTTCCTTTTTGTGATAAGGTTGGCTATGGGTTTATCAATTTTATTTATTCTTTCAAAGACCAACTCTTTGATTCATTAAGTCTTTGTACTGTTTTCTTGGTTTCAATTGATTTCTGCTCTGATCTTTATAATCTTCTCCTTTCTTTGGGCTTGACTTGCTCTTTTTTCTAAAAGTTTGAGGAGAAGCATTAAGTTTTTATTTGTGTTTGTTCCATTTTCCTGATGTAGGAATTTACTGCTATAAACATCCCCCTGAGGAAAGCTTTCATTGTGTCCCACAGGTTCTGGCAAGTTGCATTTGCATTTTGGTTCAATTATAGATATTGTTTAATTTCTTTTGTAACCCACTGGTTGTTTATGAGAGTGTTATTTAATTTTAGAATGATATCTTTATCACATTATTAAAACAAATTATCTTTAACTATCACATTATTAAAACTATCACATTATTAAAACAAACATTTAAAACACATTATTTAATGTCAACTGTCTAAGTTTTATGTTGATATTTGTCCAATCTTCTTCATAAAAATTTTTTTAACCAACAATCTATGTTTTGACTTTAAGGAGATTTTATACAAGAAAGAAACGTAAAGGTACCTAATGAAAAGCATGTAAAGTCACAGACGGACTAAATCCAGTGTCCTTATGCTAAAAAATACAACCACCAAATGGCATTCAGAAAACAAAGCATTTCTTAGTATGAACTAAAATAGAGTTTGAGAAGGATGGCCAGATGTTCAAAAGAGGTAGCAAGGACCCACCTGAGCATTTGCTAAGCAAATTAAATACACTGCAACTTTTCTACTGCTCTGGATGACTAGAATGAAATAGAAAGACTAACTAGAAATTTCTGTTTCAGGATCACTGTTTCTGGGGCTTACCTCGAAATACAGGGCTGAGCTAGGGATACTCAATAATTCTCTTTTCTGGGTTCCTCTAAACTGATAATAGCCGAGCAGCCAGGAAGGGATCACATCTATATCCTAAAATCAAAGCTCCAGAGAAATCTTGATCTGCCATATCAGTCACAACAAATCTGTAACCCTCTCCGAGTTCATTTAAGAAAAAAGGTGTAAACATTTGGCATTTGTTCACATCTTTATGTGGTGCCATGTTCAGACAATCTCTGAAGTGAAGGTGAAGACATCTGCTTCTGACATTCTATACAAAAGACTGAAGAACAAGTGTTACCAATAAGGATACATTATTTATTATATAGTTAAGAGCAAGACAGCACTGGGCTAAATAAAAACTTTATGTACTTATAGCAATTTCCAGGCTCAGGCATACACACAAAATAATTACTCTTTAATGTATTATTTAACACTAAACACACAGTTATCTTATTTCTTAAAACTCTTTTGAAATTTCAAAGCAGTGCTACATAATGAAACAGCTACATTATAAATTATAAATTATGTGTCAGGGCAGAGCCATAATGACAAAAATAGTGCAATTAAATAATGAAAATTTTAAAAAATAGATGGTGCAGTTTCAGAGCATCTGCATCCTAGACGCACACAGGGATTCACCTTGCTAAAGGAGACAATGCCTTTAGAAAAGAAAGACTTCGCTTCAGTGGCAAGAGCTTAGCCTGCCTTTCAATAAAATTATACTTTCAAACAAGAACTCACTTTTAAAAACACAAATGCATCTGCACATCAAAAAGTAAACCTAAAACTGCTCTGAAAAAAATAAAGTTTAAGTTTTTAAAAAAGGTAAGTAATAGGGTGCATGCTTAGCATACTCAAGACACTAAGTTCAACCCTAGCAATACAAAAAAAAAAAAAAAAACAATTAGAAATAACTATAGCCCAAGATAGCTTAAGCAAATTGTCATACATTTACCACAAATTAGCAAATAAATAACTTAGTCCACTGCAAAAGGAGAAAACAATAGTTCTATGGGAGTAGGCAAGAGAGGCGAGCCAAGCCGGGAAGGCTCTGCACTAACAGCCAGCAACAACAGCAGTAGTGGCTTCTGTCCTTTACACTGAGACCTGACTACTAAGTAGAAATAACACTTAATACTTACAAGCATTACTTCATTTAATACTAAGAGTACCTATTCTAGTCAGTCATTTTTAACATGTATGATACACATTTTTTAATTTTACAGATGAGTGAACTGAGGATTTAAGAAGTGACTCTTGCAGCATTCCAGAGTTAGAAAGCAGCAAAACAGGATACATATCAGGCACCTCAAATCTGAAGGCCAGCTGACCTCTCCATTCTCTCTCCCACAGGCCATGTGGGTTTGGGACATACTTGTTGGTATTGTTTGGCATTGGTATTAAACAGTGATTCAACAGGCATAACTGGTGTGTTTGTGGGACAAGGGGAGAGCTCTAATGAAGTCTAGAAAGTATGATTCCTTTAGGCCAGAGAATAATTCCTTTTATATGTAGTTTTTAAAAAATCTGAGGGGCCAGGAGTTTAGTTCAGCGGGTAAAGCGCTTGCTTGGTAAGTGCAAGGTTATGAGTTTGATCCCCAGTACCAAAAAGAAAAAAAATCTGAAACTGTTTTGAGTTGACAAAAAAAAAAGGCATCATTCATGCTACATGTGAAGTCATCCTCACTGCTGTTAGGTATTTTTTCAACATAATTGAGAGATAAACAGAGAGACAGACATAAGGAGGGCTTTATTGCGGGCATGGGAGGGCTGCAGAAGAGTGCAAGATCCCTCAAAAAAGGGGTAGCTGGGATAGTTTTTATGGACTTGGGCTGGGGGTGCGGCACTAGAGTGACTATGGAGCCTTGGGATTGGAGAGGGCTCAGCACACGTGCAAAAGGGCGTGGGAGGTTTCTCTTCTGGAACTAGAACAACACAGAAGTTACTTTTGGAGAGATAAACTGTTTCTCAGGACTGGTGCCCAGTAGATAGGTAGGCCCTAGACTGGCAGCACTGCCTTCCAAAAAATGCCTGGCAGTGATGGTGAACCTTCCAAAGCTTCGCTGATACAAACAGACCACTCTGGGACATGTGCCACCAGTTTGCCACCACTGGTCTAGAGAAACTGACAGCAGAGCTTGGCAGCAGGTTACTTCAAACAATAGGAACCTTACAGTTTGGCCCCAACTATTCCTTTTGTTCTTCTCATCTTCATTTGATTCACATCTTATATGACACAATCTGACACATTTATTATTCAATCTTCAGAAAAGTCAAAAAGAGTTGTTCTGCAGTCATGCTTTGACCTGTATTGTTATATTGTTATGACCTGTTTTATCTCAATCTCTCCCTTATTCATTAAAAAATTTAGTTATTTTTTATGGTTTTTTAATTAAGGGGAAAATTTTTAAAAATTAGCAGGATATATTATAGTAACTTTTTTTGATTTCCTATTAACTTGTTTTGAAGTCCTGTAATACTCCCACTATCTTGTTTTGACTGATTAGACTCTGTTCCATTCTGTATGATAGTATAAAGTTTGGGGGTATAGGCAACTACTTTGAAGGCAATAAGATTCACTAAGATGCCCATTCTGGTTTGACTATTGTTTCCTTTGGAAGTCCTGTAATGTTTACAATGCTTAAATTTTATCGGTCTTGTTCTCTACTGTTTTGTTCAACTTTATAATATCTAATGAGATAGACAATTCTTTTTAAGGAAACAAGAGCCATTGTTGATAACCATTGTTGATAACCTTGTACTCTGTTTTACATCATGTGCTATGTCTATCCTTGGTTTTGACTGACAGCTTTGTTTTGCCATATTTGACTTTATTGTCTCCCCCCCCAAAAAGTAATAAGAACCAAGGAGTAATAAAACCCAAAATGTGTAAATTTTGTTGTAAAAGACAGGGAAAAAAAGAGCTCTAAAGGATACAACAGCAAGTGTGTTTAGGGGTGTTAAATAGCTGACCATATTAATGTTTTTGGTTGGATCATTGAACACAACTGTTTGCAGTCTCACTGTTTGAATGTTCACTTTGTATGCTTTGATACTGTGACTTGAGCAACTATCTCTAAGACGATAATATGTAATTTATTAACTGGTGATTTCTTACTGGTTTTTTTTTGTAGTTCTGTATTACTTGTACCCTTACACCGCTTTGATTTGTTTTGTTTTTTCTCTTTTCCCTTTTAAATAAAATTAAAAAAAAAAAAAAAGTTGTTCTGAACACTGAGGATGACAGAAATTAGCCTTTTCCCCTTTGACATTTTCATTTTGGTTTTTAAAATAAAATTTCTTCCAAAGCCACAATCTTTGTTTTCACCTTTCCAATTGATGAGAACAACATCTAACATTATCAACCTTATTTTTCCTATGGTAATTTTGTCGTGAACAGACCTTGAGTTTCCACACCACTGTCTCCTCTAAACTCCCTTTCTTTCAGTGTGACACAATCACTAAACCAACCCGGACACGTTATTAGCTTCATACTGTAGTTCATACAGCTCCCTCTCAGGTAGACCACCCTGTGGTATAACAAGCATATACAGAGGTCGGTTCTGTCTCTCGGCCCCTGCCTCATGGACCATTTCCTCAGTGAGGAATATGGAGTGTTCTCCTCTACGACTTCACTCAAGGGAGGCATCTGCCCTCCTGTCATGGTTTATGTTGGTGGCTCATGCATTTTCATTGTGCATTTGTGATGAACCCACTGTCTAGCGCTTGGATTGGGGGTATGAGTGCTATACTGGCCTAGGGGTGGAGCCAGGATGTAATGTAATGCAATGGCAGGAAGAAGGCGTGTCTTGCTCTCTCTCTTGCCAGTTTCTGCCTTGTTGTTTGCAGCCACCATGAACTGCTGCACAGCCATGCCACCCTACCTTGGAGCCAACTGAATATGGACTGAAACCTCCAAAAACTGTAAGAAATAAACCTTTCCTTTCCCAACTTTGGGCTTCAGGTATTTTGTCTCAACAACGAGTAAAAAGTAACTCAGACAGAATTTGGTACCAAGGAGTAAGAGTCATTTGCTATGACTATACCTGACCATGTTTTTCGAGAGGCTTTGGAAATGGCTTGTGGGCAGAGTTTGGAAAGGTTTGGACATATTGCCTGGATGTACAGAGCTGGAGCAGCTTGGTCAGAGTTCAGGAGACCAGAACACTGATAGAAAGCCTGATGGTAAAAACCAGGCTTGGGAGGTTTCTGCTGGGAAAAAGGACTGCACTGGTTGTTGGACTCCCCATGATGTGTGTTATGGCTTGGTAGAAAGTTTGTCTGCGTTTTGCTCATGCCCAGAGACTTTGCCTGAGACTGAGACAATGGACTGATCAATGTGGAAAAGGAAATTCCAAAGCAGTTGAATGTTGAGGCTGTGGCATGGCTATTGTTGGCAGCTTTTAGCCAGCTTTATGCTGCAAATCAAGAGCAAAGAGTCCAGCAGGATAATTTACAACTCTGTGAATTTGGTCAGAAGGAAAATTTGAGGAAAGCTGTGAATTGTAAAGACAGAGTTGAGACTTTGATTGCTAAGGAGAAACAGAGAGATAAGAAAGATGACCCCAGAGCATCCCAGGAAGCCAGGGGTCCCACCCTTTACCCTAAAACTGCAAAGGTGAAAGAATTTGCTCAGAGGAGAAAGCTGAAAAGCACCACGCTCCAGAATGGCCACAGAGGTTACATGAGGTTCCAGAATGGCAGCAACATAGAGAAGCCTTTTTTCACAATCAGGTTGACAGAACCCAGCAATCCAGGCAATCGATCCCTACAGCCAACAGAGAAAAAAGCCTGGCTGCTGCTTCAGCTGGCAGCAACCTTGGCGGCATCCACAAGGTGCTGATTTTAGGTGCAAGGAAAATGCACAAATTCTAAGGATAAGACAGTTTCCACCTCGATTGCAAAGGGTTTGGGAGGCCAAGCAGGTGTGCCCAAGACGGCAATCTGTAGAGATGTAAGCCAAAGGTGCAGTGGAGACCCCAGAAGTTTGGAAAAGCCAGGAACATGGGTGATCCAAGGAAAGCTGCAAAAAGCAAGCAGAGGGATTTAAGAGAAAAGCTGCAGGAGTTGAAATCACTGGAAGTGCCATTGGGGTGGAATCACCCAAGCTTTTTGGAGCTTGTAACCAGATTGCTTCAGATACTGAGCATGGAAGTCTAGGACTTAATGTTTGCCCTGCTGGATGTTGGACTTGCTTTGTTTCTAATGCTTTATAGTCCCCTGTTTGTAACTTTTGGAATGGTAATGTTTATCTTGTGCCTTTGTATTTCTGAAATATTTAACCTTGTTTCATTTGTACAGGGGGTGACAGGTAAGACTCTGCCATAGATCTCGGAGGAGACTTAGGACTTGGACTTTTCAGAGATGCTGAAACTATTAGGACCTTGGCAACTCTTGGAGATGATGGACTAAATATCCTTTGTATAAAGGATGTACATGAGTCCTGGGGGCCAGGGGTGGAATGTCATGGTTTATGTTGGTGGCCCCCAGGCCTCATGCATTTGCATTGTGCATTTGTGATGAACCCATTGTCTAGCGCTTGGAATGGGGGTGTGAGTGCTACACTGGCCTAGGAGTGGAGCCAGGATGTGATGTAATGGCAGGAAGAAGGCGTGTCTTGCTCTCTCTCTTGCCAGTTTCTATCTGGCTGTTTGCAGCCACCATGAACTGTGGCCCAGCCATGCCACCCTGCCTTGGAGCCAACTGAGTATGGACTGAAACCTCCAAAAACTGTAAGAAATAAACCTTTCCTTTCCCAGCTTTGGGCATCAGGTATTTTATCTCAGCAATGAGTAAAAAGTAACTAAGATGCTTCCCAAAGTCACTGAGCTCCTGGCCATCCGAAGCACCTTTTGCAGGAGGTAGCCAGTGGTCTACACCACACAGCACAGCAGTCATTCCCAGGGGGATTACATCTAAGCACACAGACTTCATTCCTGTTAACTCCGAAATCACTATTAAACTCCCAACTCGATGAGGTTATTAAGAATCAATTAGCTTCATAGTTATTTCACTTTAACTGTTATTTCTACATTGCAAATGACTCATTGCTACAACAGTATTGAATCTAGTTCTTGCAATTTCATACAATCTAACTAGCTGTCTAAGAAAAATGGAATATGTAATACATCACAAACTGAATTATACCCTTTGCAAGCCGCAGGATTGAGAAAGACAGTTGCTTTCTTCACTTGTGCATTGGGAGGAATGAGTTGATTGCCAAACACCTAAAAAAAAAAAAAAGAAAAGAAAAGTTTTCAGTAAATATCCTTTTATTCAGCTAGTGACCACAAATATTCTTTCATTCCAAAAGAATTTACTTCCACCAGATATGCTATACACTCCAGAGAAAAAAGAAATATTCATTTATGATTTCATATTAACAAAACACCATAAACACAACAACCTTCCACTGTATAATGACAATTAGCTCAATTTTTTTTATCAGAATCAAATCCATGTTTTTTCCTCTCTATACAATATGGCTGACTTTCTCATAAACATGTAACTAGGCTGGCTACAGGCTGTCAGGAAGGAAGTTTAATTCACGTGTAGTTTTCAGAATATAAACTTGTTCTCCTTCAACTATTAGTAAAACTTACCCATGAGAAACTTTTGTGTCACCAGTTGAGCTCCATATCTTTCTACATACAAGAAGTCGCCCTAGTAACTCTAGTTGCCACCTCCTCTTTGCAACCCAGCATGACTCACAGCAGTAACTGACATGGGAAAAGAAATGGGAGTAGTCTCTGTTAGGGTCCTAGTATTTGTCACTTTCACATGCTTGGTTCTAAGGAAGTATTACTTGATACCTTTACAGATTAGAAACCAAGATTCCAATATTGAAAGAGTTCATCAACAACGAGCGTAGGATTCACATTTGTCCAGCTCCAAAACTGAAACTTCTCTTTCAGCTCTAAGAGCAAGGTAGAATTCAAAGGTAGAGGATGGAGTAGGAGCCAATGTTATAATGACAAGACCAGAGAAGACAGTCAATAAAAGGACTGAGAATATTAAAGCACCAAAAAAGGGCAAAAATTCTAGCCTTAAATCATGGAAAGCAAGACTAGACCAAGGCAGCATAGATGCATAAAGATATAAGAAACATGAAAATTTACGAAGATATTTTATTAAGAAACTCTAAAGCTACCATCTCCCTGACAGTCTATTAAAGATTCTTTCTTGCCACTATTTCTTGCTGCTAAAAAACAAAAACAAAACAAAAAAACACACTTTCTTGGTAAAGAAGTACATTATTGTTTCTATTTCATTTTCACTCTTAACTAGACCTTAATATTTTACTGCCAAATATCCAGAAATTACAACTTGTTCTTTCCCTGTCTATACTGTTCTGGAATATGGCCAGAAACTATTTAACTAGCTCAGCTCTCTGGGCTACAAGATTCCAAGTCTGAAGTACCAGATTATTCTTCATTGTCCGAGGTTCCCCCACCCAGGTTCTTGCAGCTTTTTAAATTAGTACATGTTGTAATACTTGATGATTACATTCCTCGTGGAGAGTTGCTACATATACATAACACATCTTAATTCTTCTTTTATCTCTTGATCCCATCTGAGAAAGAGATCTAGATTTGCTATCTCCTTGCAACTCAAGTCTCAGGTTCAGAATAAACTAAAGAATTTATATAGGACTACACTAAGTTTGTTTGTGGGATATTTAAAAAACCATAGACTGTAAAGACAGAATGCTACAAGGACAAATCCATCTCCTTTTAACACAAGGGAGAAGCTAAACACATGCTAGGAAGTGGAAATTTTTCAGAATGCTAGGAAGAGGCCTGGAAACATTAAGTGGAAATGGAATCCCCTTTACCTAAGGAAGAGAGGATGTTGGAAGGTATAAATCACCTTTAACTTTTGTTTGTTTGTTTGTTTTAATCAGGAATAAAACTCACAACCTCATGCTTGCCAGCAAGCGCTTATGCCACTGAACTAAATCCCCAGCCTTCATTTATTAAATATTAAAATTTCATAATTACACTGATTCGATCATTACATATTGCACACATATATCAATGTATCATACTGCGTCCCAAACATATGTACAAATCTTGCATCAATAAAAAATGTTTTTCAAATCTTTTTAAAAATAATTTTAATGTTTTTATGTATATGCCTTTTTGAGACAGGATCTCTCTGTGCAGTTTAGGCAGGCCTTGAGCTCACTTTGTAGCCCAGGCTGGTCTCAAACTCGCAATGATCCTTCTGCCTCAGCCTCCCGAGTGCTGAACTGTAAATTTTTTTGAAGTTTCAGCTGATTTGTAAAACAACTTGGAGCACATAACATAATAACTGTTAAGGAAAAATTAATCAAATACTTAAATCACAGTTTTACAAGAGCTGTATATAACAATCACTGAACAGAGGAATTTACTACTAGTAGTATCTACTATCATTGTCAGCCATGAAAATATTTCAGAAACAAACATCAGAGTTGCCACTCACTTCACTAAATATTTCATTCCTTTTCCATTTTTGACTTTCATGTTTCTTTTTGGGTATTTCTGACATCAGAAGCTTAAGTATCATAACAAAATGGAAACGGAGTCACAGAAATTCATCTGCAGGTATTATATACAAAGGGCAGAAAGAAATACATTTTTCAAACTGAGGGGATTTATAATTCAACTGTGATTGCCACAACCATACACAAATGCTCAAGTGAAGTGTCATGAAATTGGGATAACAGTGCACACAGAGTGATTCAGCTACAGTGCTACAGAGATGGGCTTTTTAACTATGAATCAACAATTTTAAGGCAATTCAGCTTTCAGTAGTAACACCTGTTCTGCACTGATATCCTTGGATCAGAGATGAGTCGGGGTTTAGCCAGATCTTAAAGGACAACTGCAAACACGAGCAAACTCCCAGAGCTTCAGCTAGTGCAGCTATGTGTGCTGGTGAGAGACCCAGAAGTGAACAAGTCCAAAGAGGTGGCTCTAGACCTGCTCCCTGCCAGATGCTTAACTTCCTCTGTGCTGCCCAGAACTGGCTCTCAGCCCGATTCATCCCCTGATAAGAGGAAAAACAGGGGCTGGGGATTTAGCTCAGCGGCATAAGTGCCTGCCTTGCAAGCAGGCAGTCGTGAGTTCGATCCCTGGTACCGATAAAAATGAGAAAGACAAAAAAAAAAGAGGAAAAACAACCAACTGCACTCATGCAAGACCCTCTGTGCATCCCTGGAGTAGCAGGGGCTTCCTGCACCATAGTGATAAGGTAGGTTTTAATTCTTTCACAGAAAACGCCATTACCTGAGCTTCTTGACAGGCTGCCCTCCTTAGCAGGTTATCACTATCAAAGCAAACAAAAGAGAACCAACGTTAGCTTTCACAGGAGATTAAGATCCATACAAAATTTGTAGAGTTCTCTTCCCAATAAATCTATCTCTTCCCAATAAATAAAAATGGAATTCTAAACCATGTGCACATTTAAACACATTTGCTGACTAAAATTTTATGTTAAGTATTTCCATATTAGGGTGTGCAGAATAATGCCCATTCCCCAAAAAGTGTCCATACCCTAATCCCCAGAACTCAAGAATGTTACTTTACACAACAAAGGGGACATTAACGATATTAAAGTTTATGACTTTTAGACTGAGAGGTTATCCTGATTATCTGGATGGGCCCAATCTTTCCACAAGATCTTTACAGAGGAGCAGCTTTCGTGCCTGTGATCAGAGGCAGACGGGACTCTGGAAGGATGGTCAGTTGCCAGCTTTGAAGACAGAAGAGCCACGAGTCAAAGAACGTGGCAGCCTCTAGAAGCTCCAAAGGCCAGCAAAAGGGTTCTCCTGTAACAGCCCCAAGGAAGGCAGCTCTTAGCCCAGTGAAACTGGTGTTGAACTCCCAATCCATAGATAAGATACTAAATTTATGGTGTATTAAAGCACTAACCTTGGGGCAATCTATTAGGCAACAACAGAAAACTAGTAAACATGGATTTTTCTTATCCAATGGAAATTCCTCAGGTCATCTGCCAGAAATAAATTTGATGTTTAGTTACTTCCACTATTTAGTTATCTAAATCTCCTATTTTTTTTAATCACTGGCAGATACTCAGTTATATCGTAAATGGAAAATTTGGAGAAGAGGTAAAATTTTGGCTTCCAAAAATGAAAGCATTCTCTCAGAGGAATATCCTCTTTTTAATGCAAAGATATCTAACCTGTGTCCTAAGAGCACCTTGAGTGTCTGACTCAGACACTCAAGCCCCAGAATCTTCCTCACATACAGATCTGTGCTCATGTACACAGCTGGCATCACTAAGACAATAACTTTAATCTGGTTAACAATACTTAAGAGAACTAATACCCAGAAGAGATGACCGAAAGCAAATTTGTAGGAAAGAACTTTAAAAAGGAAGAAGGGATGAAGATATTGAATTCTGCATTTTCAGATAATTTCAAATCTTATTTTCATATTAAGGTTGAAAGAGAAGAAATGAAAATAAGTAACCTGTGCCTTTTTGTGACTTTTCTGCCACTGCCACTCTGTAGAACCACCCCAAATGTCACAGGGGAAGTCCGCCTGAATAAGAACACCATCCACACGGTACCGATAAAAAGGAAAAAGACCAAAAAAAAAAAAAAAAACCACCATCCAAAGGAACATCAGTGTCCTCAATGTACCACTGAAATTATTAACAGCACCAGAACCTCCCAAGTCTCTACTTGATTAAAAGAGTTCAAGTAGACCAATTGCTTATGAAGTTCGGCCCACAGGCAACCCTGGCATCAGGCCCAGGCCCCACCTGCTTGCATGGCTCTGTCCCTCTGCTGCTGCCCAGGTGGCAGCAGAGTTGTGTCACTGTCTCTACTTCCCCACCCAAGATCCACAAACAGTCAAGCTTTGCTCTTCCCCCTGCACTACTCCCAGTGGATCATTTCAACATCAGTAACAATAACAACTACACACACATCCCAGGATGATAGGAATGCAGGGTATAAAATGGTGAAATATCGGAAAGTAATGGATATGTCAGTAAACCCCGATGCTTCACATTTATGACCTTATAGGCAACAAAGGTATAAAATACGGGAACCACAGAAACATCTGGATCACAAGGCAACACCAGGTTTGTCATAGTATAGTCAGTAGATCTCCCCAGAACTGTACTAATGCCGATCCAGCTTCCTCATGATCCTGAGAATTTGGCCTCTAGTCTCCCACCCTCATCTCTGATCCCCTACTCATTAGCTCTGAAAGCTTTTCAAGTAGGCCAATTTTTTTATGCCTCCAATCTCTCATCCTATAAACTCAGCCTGTGGGTCCTGCACAGGTGTATCAGGCCTCTGTGAAAGCATACTCCAGTCTCCGTATCTCCACCCCTCTTCACCTCTTGCTTCCAGGTTCCTCTTCCCTAGTGGAGGACAGATCTCTGAGGTGCAGTGGCTCCCCTATCACACGAAGCACATCATCTTTGCTACGTGTCAACCTGTTGCGTACCTTGCTGAAAAGAGAACAGCCTCAAATGTGTACATTAGGCACCTTGGATCACCTTTCCCCCTAAATTCTTTGTTACTAGACATAAAATTTTGACAGTTAACTTGTGATTAAGTATATTAAAGAACTGAGGTGTCTTGAGCTTATTAATACCACTTGATTTATCAGCGTGCTCTTCAAAAAAAAAATCAAAAGATTTTGTGATAGTTAATTTCCTGAATTAAATGTGCCAAGGAGAATATGCTGTCAGTGTCACCTATGAGAAAGCCCAAATATGCCCCCAGCTCAGATGCTACGAAAGAAAATACCATTATAATCATGCTTAATATCCAGATGATATTAATCATCTTGATCTGATTCTCTGAACCAGATTGTTTTTAAAAATCAACTACATTCTTAAAAGAGAAAAGATTTCTCCCATTTAAGTATAGTAGAATCTCAGTATCCAAGGGAACTAGTTTAAAGGAACTGCCAATATCAAAATCATTACTTGTAACATCTAATACAAGGTAAATGCTATGTAAATAGTCATTACAGTGTATTATTCAGGCAAAAATGGCAAGAAAAAAAATCCACACAGGTTTAGTACCTACATACTTTTTCTGATTATTTTTTTATCTGCCCTTGGTTGAATCCATGGATAGAGAACCCACAGATATACTGGGACAACTTATTTCTGAAAGAAATTCCAAAGGTATTTCAACAATGGCAATATTGCTGGAAGAAAAAAAAATTAAAACTTAGCAACTACCATGTGCCAGATACTAAGGTAACTGTTTCCACAAATGTTTAATCTCAGTCACAATCCTGCAAATCAGAAAGTATTATGTAACACAGAACATTCTCACTTTGCAGGTGAGGAAGCTGAGGCTTGGGAAAGTCACTCGCCCAAGAGCTCAATGTTACGAAGTGGCAGAATTAGAATTCAAACTTATCTTATTTTCTTCTACAGTGTAGACAGCACCACATAAATACTCATTTAGATGTAGACTTTCTAGCACATTTACTAATTACATTGCTCCAAGTCTCATCTAATATAACTTCAACAATTTATATTCCTATATGTTTATAAATATAAACATATAAACAAAAGTAGCCGATGGGAAAAAAAAACTCAACACAAGCTGCTGCATACGGTACCCAAAAGAACTTGGTTCTACCCAGAAGAAGCAGAGGCTCTAGTGGTAATTTTGGGGTTGTA
Organism: Cavia porcellus; assembly: GCF_034190915.1. Taxonomy (NCBI): domain Eukaryota; kingdom Metazoa; phylum Chordata; class Mammalia; order Rodentia; family Caviidae; genus Cavia; species Cavia porcellus. Next base: position 48,669,460 of record NW_026947489.1, on the reverse strand, counting down.
AAAGATTCTTGATAAATAATACAACACGCTAGGAATCTGAGATGTGGCAGTGGAAAAGTGCAACATTCCCTGCCTTCATAAAGTTTATAGTTTAGAAGAGAACAGAGAATTCAACAGGCAGTCCTGTGTCAACTTGACTTATTGCTGCATACAAGGGGCACATAAAAGGGGCACCTAACCTACTTTGGAGCAAATAAGAGAGTTTACATGATGTGACATTGATCTAATGGAAAAATACAGAAGCCAGGCAAGAACAGGGAGTAGAAATCAGGGGGTGAGGCATATGTTAAAACCTTCAAGTGCCAAAATATAACAAATTTAGGAAAATAAAGCTATTGGGACAGCTAGAGACAGCAGGCCATGGGAGGAGCAGCAACAGAGGCAGGTACAGTCAGGTAAGGGCCAACACACCATGGGCCTTTCAAAGTACTTAAAGAACCTGGATTTTATCGCAAGTGCCAATAAAGAGCTTTAAGAAACTTGATAGGACGAGACTTACATTTTAGCAGTCATGAAGGAGGCATCAGTCAGAGGTAAGGCCAAATCTGGGGAGACCAGGAAGGCTTCCGCATTAAATCAGCTCAGTGATGATGACTAGAACCAGGATTGTGGCAGACAGCCAGGAAGAAGAGGACAGAATCAGCAGATATTCAGGATGTAAACTTGCAAGACGGGAACTAAAGGAAAACGAGGAGTAAAGGATGGTGTCCACATTCTGCATAGAGAAATCTGGCGGGAGATAGTACTATTAACAGAGATAGAATAAAGCAGGAGGTACAGATGTAGAGGGGTGAAGACGGAATATAGTTTTAGCTCAGTCAATCTGAAGTAGTAGTGGGAGGCCAGGTGGAGGTAAGAGACAATGGAAATTCCACGTCTGGAATTCCAGGTAGCTGTTGTGATTAAATGGTAAGCCAAGGGATGAGAACAGATAAACTACATGAGGACTGAAATGGAAGAAGCAGGAAGAGGTACTCTGAGTACAGAGACAGCTTACAGACAATACCAAATGACCCACAGCTACACAGATACTGCATTTCATTTGAAAGTCAAAGGAAGAATGTGGTAGATAGCTGAGGAAAACCTTAAGCTTTCCCATCTTCCATTATTCTGCTCTACTCATAAGCTGCATGTTTTGCTGTACCTAAAAGGCACTGTGGAGTTTATATCTCCAAGGATCATTTCAGCATTTTATTTCTCCCTTTTAAAGGGGCAGGAGTGGGTCAAATACCGTATGAGGCAGGCCCTTAGCCCTACAAACACAAACTGCTAGTCTTATCTTCCTTCTGGATTGTTAAATTCTTGAAATAGATAATTCACCATTTTAGCTTCCACAGCCCACAGTGTAGACTCCTATAGATAGAGCCGACTCAGTAAATACTTGTTAATAAATAAGTGATAAATGTTTGAACAGAAAAGATTGGCTCACTGTGTTGTGCCAGGCAGATTGCGCTAGAGGAAAAACCCAAGGTCATTCTTTGTAGGAGTACCTGCATTCTTGAAGAAACAGGTCAACCAGGATGGTTCTCCAATGCGAATCCCATAAATAAGAGCAAGAGTCACAATGGTGTAGAACAGAATGGTGTAGAACCGCCCTAGGAGGCTCACCAGCCAGAGGAGATCCCAGGTGGGCATGTGCAGAATGCAACGGGACCAGTAGCCTCAGCAACAGCTAAGTGAGGAGTTCTTTAGTAAGCACTACAACTGTTCCAGTGACTGATGTCTGGTTATCAGAAAAATTCCAGATTTCTAATGGGTCAAGAACCTGAACCATAGATTAGTACCAAACTTACAAACAGAGTAACTGTACATAGATTCTAAACCTACATTCTTCTCACTACACTAAGCTGTCCCTGTGAACTGAAATTAACAACAATGTACAAGAGGTGCTACAAAATGTAGGCATAAGCAAGGGTCCCTGATGACCTGCTCAGCACTGAAATGCAAGCTCTTTGACAGAAAGAAATTAGAAAATGGATTAGAAAATGAAAAACACTGCTGATGTCACTGCCTAAGGCTTTAAAAGAATATCAACATGCCTGTTACTACAGGTGATGGGATGCTCTCGATTTATTCTGAGACATAAATGTTTTATACATTACTTTAGGACTGCAAAATAAGATAAATTGTTATTTCAATAACAACTTTACATGGAGAGAAAAATCACATTGATCCATCCTATTTCAAAAAAAAAAATATTTCCCACTACAGTCTAGAGGCAAATTGTACAGCAATTTCTACCACTGCTTTTCCCTTGGTGCGTGCAAATACTATTTTTGCTTTGCACAAAACAGATTTCAAATACATCATATTACCAGAGCCAAAGACAAAAATGATCATCTCAATAGATACAGAAAAAGCTTTGACAACTCCAACACTCATTCACAATAAAAAACCCTACAGAAAATCAGAATAGATGATTTTTACTTCAATCTGATAAAAGCCATATACAATAACCCAACTGCCAACATCGCAGTAAATGGACAAAAACTTACAACCTAAAATCAGGCACAAGACAAGAATGCACATTACCACCACTCCTACTCAATATAGTTCTGGAAACATTAGCTAGAGCAATTAGACGAGAGAAAAATAAAAGGAATAAAGACAGGAAAGGAAGAGGTTAAATTATCATTCTTTGCAAATGACATGATACTCTACATAGAAGACCCCCAAAACTCCACCAAAAGACTTCTAGATTTAATAAGCAAATTCAGTAGCATAGCTGGATACAAAGTCAACACTCAAAAATCAATAGCATTCCTGTACGCAAACAACAAACTCTCTCTCAGTAGGAGAAAGAAATTAAGAAGACCACAACCTTCACAATAGCATTTAAAAACATGAAATACTTAAGAATCAATCTAAAAAAGGAAATAAAAGAGCTATACATTGAAAATTACAGTACTATGAAAAAGGAAATCAAAGAGGATATCAGGAAAGATACCCCTTAGTCATGGATAGGAAGAACCAACATAGTAAAAATGCCAAACTCCCAAAACTGATACACAGACTTAACACAATTGTGATCAAAATACCATTAGTATGAAAAACATGCCTAAAATTCATTTGGAAACAGAAAAGGCCTAGAATAGCAAAGGTAATTTTGGGCAGCAAAGGCAAGGCAGGAAGCAATACAATCCCAGATTTAAAATTATACTACAAAGCTGCCGTGGTAAAATCAGCATGGTACTGGCAAAAAGACAGACTTGAGGATCAGTGGAACAGATTAGAAGATGCTGACACAAAGAAAAACTCACTCAGTCACCTTATTTTTGACAAAGGGGCCAAATAAGTCCACTGGAAGAAAGATAACCTCTTTAATAAATGGGACTGGAAAAATTGACTCTCTACCTGCTGATGACTTAAAACTAGATCCATATCTATCACCATGCATTAACTAAAATCAAAATGGATCAAAGATCTAAATCTTAAAACAGAAACACTAAATCTACTGGAAAAGAAAGTAGATAAAAATCTCAAAGACACAGGGATAGGCAGAGATTTCATGAACAAAACCCAAATTTCACTGGAAGTACTTCACAGAATCAACAACTGGGATCTCATCTTATTAAAAGTTTTTGCACATCAAAAATAAAAATCAATGGAGTGAAAAGAAAACCCACAGAATGGGAAAAAATTTTAGGCAGCTGTCCCTTAGACAAAGAATTTCTATCTAGAACACATAAAGAATTGGAATCAGTGTGGAGTTTCCTCAAAAAATTAGGATTGGAGTTCCATTTGACCCAGGTGTTTTCCTTCTGAGTATCTTCCCAGAAGAATTAAAAACATCATACCACAGTAATATATATGCACCCATGTTTATAGCAGCACAATTTATAATAGGTAGATTTTGGAAACAACTCAAATGCTCATCAACCAAGGAATGGATTAAAAAGATGTCGTATTTTTACACACTGGAGTAACTACTCAATTATAAAGAAGGATAAACTGGAGGCTTTTATAGGTAAATGAATGCAACTTAAGACCATACTCATAAGTGCAATAAATCAGACTCGCATGTGTAAACATTGTACCGTTTGCCTAGTGTTAGAAACTGAAAGGGTAAATAAGATCCAAAATGTACAACAGATATTTAAAAGGGAGAAAAACTGCTCAGAAGGAAAGAACAACTGGGATGGGAGAAAGGAGAAAAGGTGGAAGGGAAAAGAATATATGTGTGTGTGTGTGTGTGTGTGTGTGTGTGTGTGTGTGAGAGAGAGAGAGAAAGAGAGAGAGAGAGAGAGAAATAGCTATGATAATTATATTACTAGTTTCAATTAGTTCATTAAGAACACTTTCTGCTTATATTGTTTGAACAATTTTTCAAGTCTATATCTTATAATCTAAGCAACTACATTGAAGATAACAATATTTAATATATTAACCATTGTTAATTCCCTATTAGCTTGTTTTGAAATTTGTATCACTGTTTTTTCTCTTTAAAATTAAAAACGAAAGATTTCAACTTTAGATGTTTGTAACAATCACTTCAAGTTGTCCTGGCTTCCCTAGGATAATGAATCATTACATTATCAATAGCTGTGCTCACTGGGTTTTCCATGGAGCAGCAAGGGATGGCGGGGAAATGGAAGCAAAGTGGGGAACAAATCTTGGGTGAGCCCTGAGGGGCACAGCATTTTAAAACCACACATCCATCGTAATCCCCTCTCTATAGCCTGACTCCCCATCCAAAATGGTAATGACTAGTGCAGGAAGCTTCTGTTACCACTTTAAAAGGAAGCCATTGGGCTTAACTGGAGGAAGGAAAAACTTAACTGCTAAGGAAAAATGCTTAGTCCTTCCATCCTAAAAACTGCAGAAAATAGGTGGTGTGACAGGTTAGAATGCCAAGAGAACCATGAAAGTGTTAGTGATGGACCCTTGCTCCATCCTTGCCATTTAACCAAAGATGTTATTTCTTATCCTCAAAGCCTCCCTAGGAGAGGCTACCTGCTACCAAAAAAATTTATATCTTCTCCTCTTACCCAAGCACAAGGTGATTAAAAAAAAACATCTTCTCTAAAGGCCTGAAGACATAAAGGGTCAAGAAGAGATTCTATTACTAACCATTTATTAAGTATGACTGTCTTCATTTCAGTGCCTCTTAGGATTCATACAAAAGAAAATGCAAGGAGACACCGACTATGAAAAGTTTAGCAGAAGAAAAGTTCACAAACTCTACCATTAAATGTAAAAGATAGGCTATGGTGCTGCTTCTTGAACTAGTATAAAGGATGTCAAACTTGCATTCAGCAATTCTGAGCTCAAATGATACGTTTGTATGTATTTTGGTTGTTAAAATACTTAATAATGCACGGAACAATACGTTTTAACAATAACAAAGCAAGCCAAGAACTTCCCCAAGAACAGAAGGAAAGGAGCAAGGGACAATGGTGGGAGAAGGCAAGCACACAGGCGATAAAAAGGGACAAAAGCAAGTTCAAAGTTAGGAGAAATGAGTAACTTCGTGATAAATTAATAGAACAGCATCCCTAAAGGATGAATAAACACAGAGGTACACTATCTCATGTCTCAAGTCAATTCTCCCAAGAAGACTCTGCCATAATATTTTAACCCATTTAATACACAAGCTTCATGATTTTGCCAGAAGTTGCCATTGTTAAATTATAAATCCCTAAATCTTTTCAGTGATTTTCAGGTTTACAATCCTTGTTTTCTCTATCTTTTATTCCTTTGTCAAAGTACAAAAGTCATACAGCAGCCAGACAAACATAATGGCTTCGCCAAAGGCATCCAAGTCCAAGCTCCCAGAAACCTAAAATTTTAAGGTTAAAGAATCCTTATCAATTATCCAATCCAACTCTTTTCAACTCCTCTCCACATTTCCTAGTCTCCATCCATCAAATGATATCACTGCAGCACTGACCCTCATCTGGACAAAGACCCATGTAGCCCACATAGTTTCCATGTCAGATCTCCAGACCCCAGGTAATTCTGGTATATTCACTTAATCTACATTCTTCTCATCTCCGCCTCTTATAAAATATCCAATCTAGGAAACCTCCAGCCTGGGAATTTGCCCACTGCAAGAAGTCATTAAAAGGCTAAGCACTAAAATTTAAATATCCTGATTCCCAACATGGCACTGTCTCCCTCCATACTCATCTTTGACTCTGTTCTCTACAAAACAATGTTTTTATTCCTGCCTAATTCTCAAAAGTTCTGATATTCTTTCATGGTTCACTCATTTCTCCCACTTTGTGCCATTTCATTTCCATCTAACAGTCCAATTTAGGGGCTGGGGATTTAGCTCAGCGGCATAAGCACCTGCCTTGCAAGCAGGCGGTCGTGAGTTCGATCCCCGGTACCGATAAAAATGAAAAAGACAAAAAAAAAAAAAAAAAAAAAAAAAAAACAGTCCAATTTAAATATTCTATGCCAGGACAAAAGTGAGCAATTAATAAAAGCACTGTCCATTGTCTCATCATATTCACAGGCAAATGCCACCGACAGCCAAGCAGTTCACACTTCAGCACTATGGTGGGCAATACACTTGTTTCCTGCCCATCAGCTTAGGAAACAGTCCAACAAGCATGTATGCTCACTCTATTCATTAATTCAAGGAGACTGGCCAGTCAAAGATGCAACCTCTGCCCTCACTGGGAAGGTCTCAACTCTGACTACATCCACTGGCTGCAATTAAGGTCTCGTTTGATGCCTATTCTTTCTCACACTGAAATAAGAAACCCAAAAACCATCTTTCCTAACCTTATTATCAGATCCCAACCACTCTGGTCTACACTTAGGCACAACAGTCTATTCCTTGTGAATACTTCAAGGACCTTCTAATTTCTTAGGTTTTCTCCAGAGGATCTGCTCCTCTTCCAGTTCAGGATAGCAAAATACTTAATGAGAGATGGTGTCCCTGGAGGGGTTCTCTCACAGAAGTAAGTTCATCACGTTGGCCTGCTTTGTAGAACTTTTCATTAGCCAGAGAGATGGTGCTACAGTTTATCTCCTCATCCTGGTGACCAGGGAAATAGGAGTGGAGGAAACCTTTATCCCTCAAGTCATCTTTTTCTCCTCCTAGAACATAAAATCATACTATCATTCTCCTACTGTGGCCTCAGTTTCCCCCACTATTATATCAATTTCTCTTCCTACCTCACCTGTAGACTGGGGATAACGTTCTGACTCTGTCTGGCAGCCAAGTTTTATGCTGAGAGCCACACTGAATCATACTGAAGGCAAGGCTTTGTCCACTCCCAGAGGGCCACCTCCACAGAGCTGCACCCGCTCTCTTTTTCAATGTTTTATTCCTGACTAATTCTCACAAGTTCTGATATTCTTTCATGGTTCACTCATTTCTCCCACTTTCTAACATTTTCCCCATTTATTCATTTCCATCTAACAGTCCAATTTAAATATTCTATGCCAGGTAGTTTTCTTCCATGTTCTATGTAACATTAACTTCACTAGACAAACAAAACAAGTTCTTTCTGTTTCCTGGTTATTTTACATTTGCAAATGCAATTATAAGCAAATACCCACTGAGTCTCCATTATATATATACAAGGTACTCAGGTCTATTTACATAGACAACAGCAAGCATTACAAAGAGATTATGGAGGTATTCCAGAAGACAGTGTCAGATGACAGTCTTTTCCTATCCCTTCTTGCCTAACTGTTCTCTATAAATAGCCTCCATGAAATGGTATTCTCTTTGGGCACCAGAGTACATGACAGATTGGGCCAACTTCTGACCTGCAAATATATAAATGGCTACTTTTGTCAGTATTTTGCCATTCTGCAACATTTGAGATGTTGACCATTACCTAGAGAGCAGCTAGTTTTAGCATCAGCTATGATTATTCTCTCTGCAGTGCTTGGAACAGCTAAACAATGGATATAAAAATCTCTAAAAATTATGTGAAATCAACAGAACAAATATAACTCCAGCATATCTCCTGCCTTTCCATCTGAGCCTCCTTTCAATAGACATATGGGAAGAAGTAAACAATACAGATTTTTTTAAAAAGAAATTTGTTTTCTAGATAATCTAAGAAATGAGCTGAAAGGCAAAGGAATATAATTAAACTTTGTTCCACTTTTTTAGAAAAGCCCCTCTATTTCCTATCAAACCTAGGCTGACAGGCATGTTATTTAATTGCCTATAAGCGAGCTTCTTGAAATAGCACCCTATTTCAGCATCAGCCTGTGCACAGAGGAAAAAGATGAACTTTGAAATGGCTGAAAAGCAAAACAAACTGCTTTCTCAAAATTGCAACAAAATCTGAAATGAGGAAAAGCCACGAGGGAGATAATCCTTCAACTCGCTGGGCTCCAGACCACTCAAGGTAGTCAGGCTGATTGGAACGGGCATTAAGGTAAAGCACCTTTGTCAGAAACCCCTGAGCTACTGAAGAATGAAGCACAAGACATTACTGAAACCATACTCCACACCAAAAGAAAACACGAGTCTAGCCAAGTGTTGTTCATGCGTAATTTACCCTGGCATCTAACACATTTCACCCTAGATCTCCTGTCAAGGTCTCCGAATCAGCACATCTGAAACAATACCATCCCCTCCTCCAGCCACTCTTCCTTGCGACTTTTCTCTTTCCGTAGCATTGGCTACCCTAGTCTTAAAGCCAACAAAATTGTTTCTCCTACATTCTTCTTTGTTAACCAAAAACCCAGCCAATCATCTAGTAAAAATAACAGCTAGTATTCATGGAGGGCTAAGCCAGGCACTGAATCAGGCACTTGACACAAATCTCCTCACACACACAATGTTATGATTTATTTCCCAAATATATTAATAACGTGGCAAGCATGATGGCACAGGTGTGTAATCCCAGTACTCTGGGAGGCTGAGGCAGGAGGAGCACAAGTTCAAATCCAGCCTGAGCAATTTAGAGACTCAGTGAGACTGTCTCAAAGTAAAATGTAAAAAAGAGACAGGGATGTAGCTCTGAAAACATGCAACTCTCCAGTCAATTGTTTATCAAGCTCCACAAACACACTGTGCCCTTCCATTTCTTGTCTGTGCTCCTGTAATTAAGAGACCACCGAGAACACTATCCCACTCATGCTGCAAGGCAAAACTCAAACGACAGCTTTGTTATGATGCTTTTCCTCAAGAGCGAAAAGCCCACAGAGGAAGAAAAGATGTGCTACTTACGACCAAGAGTGCTCTTTGTGGCAGACACTACTCTAAAAAACTCCGTATTACAACTCAAAGAGATGTGTTACTACTATCACCAGGTTTACAGAAAGAGAATCCACGCAGAGAGAGATTAAGTAGCTTCCCAGGGCAGCACTGCTGACAACTGTAAGGCTGAGATTCAAATCTACACCGCCTGGCTGTAGAGCCTCCCCTTAGTCATTTTGCCTGACTGAGCTCCCAGAAGTGATCCTTTTTAACTTTCTCCTGGGGGGCGGAACTGCTCACATCTGAATCCACTAATCAATTTTAATATCACCACAGGACACTCGGATATTATGCACCTGCTACGGTGATCGCAAGAAATCCACTGTACCTATAAAAACATTCTTGCCAAATGAGTTATACCAAAATCTAATTATACCTCCCAATCAACACCTCTCAAACTACAATGTGCAGACAAGTCACCTGGGGCCTAGGTAAAAATGTAGGTTCTTTCTTAACAGAATCAGGTTGGTCCCTGAGATTCTATATTTCTAAGAACCCCCAGGAGTTGCTAATACAGCAGAATCCTGGCATGCACTCTGAGTAACAAAGCTCTACATTCTGGATCTAATCCCCAGTTGATGAGACCCAGGAGGGATGCAGGAACAAGTTGAACAAGGCAAGAAGGAGGTAAGTGAGGTACCAGTCTCATTTGCAAAACTGAAGGGCACTGTATGCCAAAAACAGACAACAAAAAAATGCAATAACAGAGATAAAGACTTGAATAGTTCACAAAATAAAAAGGAATTGCAAAAAGATTATGATGAATACAATACATAATAATTTTAAATAAAATCAGGGTCAACATCACAGTTTTTGGGGGGTTTTTTGTACCCCCAGTCTCCAGTGTGATTCTGCACAGAGAACACTATAGCGAAGCTCTCTGCCAGATGTAGTGAAAAACTCTAGAGCAAAAGTAGACTTGGCTTCTAAACAGATACTGTGAGGGGAACTATAGTTTATGAGACTCCAGTGGCAGACATAAATGTACACGAAATTTATTTCCATATTGACTTGAACAAAACAGTGCAAAAGACAATTTGGGGACAAGAGAATGATAAACCAGACTATTAGGTAAAAGAAAAACACTATAATTTTATTAAGTTCATGATAATGGCATTCTGATTTTTTTGTCTCATTGAAAATAAGGTACTGAAGTATTTATGGTAAAAATGATACCTCAAATTTGCTTCCAAATGCTCCTAATAAAAGTGAAAAGTAGGAGACATAGATAATACGAGATTACTAAGGAAAATTCCTTGGACCAATTTAGTAGAGGTTATTTGAACAAAACAAAGCAAAAATGATTCATGAATTCAACAGTTCCCAGAACCAGAGTCCTCAGAACTTCAGCATTTGCAGAGACAAGGCATGAGGCACATGAAATAACTTAATCTGCAACCACTTTGTCCACCTGCCAGTCATCTCTAGAGGGCTTAACTTAGCTGGTTGTTTATCGCTTAGTTAATTAGTCGTAGGGTCAGTGCCTTCTACAATCAACCAAAGCTCAGTTACTGTGATTTAGCTTTACTGGGCCCAGTACAGGTGCCCAGTCTGTTTTTGTTTGTTTGTTCACTTTTTTGAGACAGGATCTCACTTTGTTGTTCAGACTGGCCCTGGCCCTACCCCAGAACTCGCTATATAGCCCAGACCTCAAACTCACAATCCTCCTGTCTTAGCCTCTCAAGTGCTGAGATTGTGGTGTAGGTGTGCAGTCTAAATCAGCAGCTTGTTATTAAACTATGTAACAAATGAAGTGGTGATATTTGTTTTAGCTGGGTAATATTACATGGGAACTCCTTACTATTCTAATTTTTGCACAGTTAAAATTACCATAGGACATTTTTTAAAAACTTTTTTTTCCGTGGCATGCCAATGTTTATTTTACATCCTTCAAAAAGGACGTAGCACATACTGCCTCATGGATGTATCACAAAAATAGGTTCTATTTTCATTTTATGCTAGGAGCTGTGATTCTCAATAATGTTGTGACAGTAAATAAATTATGTTTAGCAAGCTTAACTAACCTGCTCAAAGTCACACATCCAGAAAGTGGTGAAGGCAAGACTAAAAACCCTGTAGCCAGTTAACTCTGAAGCCAAGATTCAAAAGCACTGCATCACCTCAGGCCTTCTGGTATAAAGCTGTCACAGATTACAGTTCTTCAGGTCTCTCGTGATAGCTGAGGCCCGGTAACCAGCTGAGTCATTTGGAGAGGTCAGGATTAACACTACCTGATTCTGATTCGTGGCTTGACATTACCAGCTATGTGAGGTTGGACAAATCACCTAATCTGTCCAGTTTCCTCTGCTTCTTCATCATTGCTGTAGGACTATCAATCTCATGCTGGTGTAAGACTAATAACCATCCCACAGTTATTAGAAAGATAAAACAAGTTGATAAAAGCAAAATGCTCAGAATCATGTCGGCAATCACTGATTAAATGGCAGCTATTATTACCAAATTCTCAATAAAATTGAATGACACTGAACATATCCCTTAGATAAACTCATAACCATTTATTTTTACCTCTTAAAAACTTTTTTTAAACCACAGAACTTAAAAAGTAGCCCCTACTAATGCTTAGAAAATCCAATGTTCAGTAATCATGATTCACGTTCCTGTGTTTGGAGAAAAACCTCTAATATTAATAATAACTTATAAGGCTCAGGACCATGGCTATATGTGCCTCAAAAGGTAATGTGAAGTGATTTGTGAGGTTTAAAAATCTGGAGGAAGAGCTTACCAGAACTCCAACTCAAGAGAGAGTGATGACGAACCTTTAGAGCTTTCCATGATACAAATGCCTGCTGTGGCACGCAAGCTGTAGGTTCCCCACCACTGGGCTGGATCCTTCAGTGAAATAAACAAGAAGCAATCTTGGGTCACAAGCCAAGGTGGGTGGCAGAATTGGTGCCAGAAGCACTGACCCAACAGAATTAGCTGAGGGCCAGGAGCCAGAACTAAGCAGGAGCAGAGCCTTTGGTAACTGCCGAGAAGTGGTGCCAAGATTACCAGCCACAACCACAGGGAGACAGGCAGGAGCTAGGAAGAGCAAGCACAAGGTCCCCAGTGCCAACAAGACAAGGCATGGACACAGTTTGCTGGTCTCAAGTGCTTATGCCCTGCATCTTTTATAACCATGTGGAGTCTGCCTTAAAACTAGAATTGTTGAGCTGTCTTGCTACACATGGATGGTGACATAGACAAAAGGCTCCCATCCCATCAGGCCGTCTGGCAGGTCTTCATCTTGTTGCCCTCCTGCCTGTGTCTCACTCATTCACTGTCAGTCATTAAAAGCCCCTTGTGTAAATTCCCAGAGTGCTGAGTATTTTATATATCAAATTTATTTTCACATACTAGCACTTACAGAACTTTTATATGGGGCAAACCCTAAACTAAGAGCTTTACAGTTATCTCATTCAATGCCTCAACTACCCAAGGAAATACTGGCATTACCCCCCATGCTACAGATAAGGGACCAAAAGCTTTGAGAGCCAAGGGTCATTCTGCTGGCAAGTGTCACCTTGGTCTGATTCCAGAGCCAACTCTTATTCTACACTGCCTCCTTTTTTGCACTACCTTTTATTAGCAGACACTTTGCCACTAAAAGGACCAAAAATCAGTGCAAAGCTATTGCAGGTAAACTGCTGACATGATGAACTGAGGAACCTGGAGCACAAGCTTCCCCAGGGAACCCAGAAAGCTCAGTAAGAGCAGTTGAAGAGGAATGAGCAATACTTAAATACTTTCAGCAAACAGGGCCATTTTCTCCTTTTCAATTGCTCTTTTCAAGCTGAGAGCGGTCCTTGCCACTCCTGTCAACTGCTGCAACCTGCTGCGGGGAAATTATGCAGTGGGGGACTTTTCTAAAGCATAGACTTTTTCTTTGATACTTGGGAGAAAAGGGAAAAAAGAAGACAGAGGATTTCCCAGTAGAGAAGAAAATTTATAAATACTATGAACAATAGAATAAAGCCTGCAATGGGGCTGGGGATTTAGCTCAGCAAAATAAGCACCTGCCTTGCAAGCAGGCAGTCGTGAGTTCGATCCCCGGTACTGATAAAAAGGAAAAAGACCAAAAAAAAGAATAAAACCTAAAAATATCTTGTGTCAAAAGATAAACCAAGGACAGAAATAAGAAAGGAGCAAATAAAAATAAATTAAAATACAAAATTTTCCTACATCAGATCCAAAAAGTTTTTTTTTCTATTTATACAGAATAACAACATAGAAGCAAGATCTGGGTGAGAGAAACACCATAGCCCCTAAAATCTATGTATCACACCTGGAAATAACAGTAGGGTTGGGATCATCTACAAAGTTTACAGAAGTTAAATGGAAACTGGAGGGCACTTTCAGAACAACACTGAGCAAGACTAACATGGTTTCTGTTTTAGGCTCCACAAGCAAAGAAACAAGCAGAACTAAATAATTACAATAGCAACGGATATTACATAGGAGCAATTCAAAGCACTATGGAGAAAACTGAGTTGGACAATCTTCCTAACCCAGACTGCAAGGAACAGGAAAAGACTGCTAGAAGAAATAACATCTGCAACCTAAACACACAGTAGCTGATTGGCAAACAAGTGCGGGTGTCAGGAGGAGTCCTCCTTGGCAAGACCGTCCCACAAGCCTGAAATAGAAAAGATCAATCACTTTGGAAGACCCAAAAGTTCTGTGCGTCAGCATGTAGACAGAGCGCAGCAAGGCTGGAGATGTATGCAGACTGGGCCAAGCTCTCCTACAGCTCCTAAGATTTGGGACTTTATTCTAAAAGCCGATGGCAGTCTGAACCTGTGAACCACTCTGGCAATAATTTACAAATCAAAAACAGGCACGAGTAAGTGCAAGGCGATCAGTTAGGTGCTGTTCAGATCCCAGGTAAGATGGGATGGCAGAATAGAGGAGGGGTAACAACGGAGAAACTGAACATCAGGAGATCGTGAGAGTACAAAGTCACTTTAAGGTTCAAAAAGTGAATGTGAAGGAGGGTAAAAGGGAATTGATGCAAATTTCTAGTTTGGAAATTAGAAAATTAAATGATGTTACCAATTACTTAGAAGAAACAGGTTTAGCAGGGAAGTTTTTAATTTTTAGTTTAAGGCACCTGCAAGGCATCCAAATAGATAAGCAAGCAGCTGGATGGAGTTCTGTTCTGGAACTCAGAACAGGTCTTTATGGAGATAAAAATCTGGGACTCAGCCATGTAGAGGTGGTGACTGAAGCGTGGGTGAGATCAAGCCAGGAGAGAACAAGACATGACAAGGCCCAGGGCAGAGCCCCGAAACTGCTGTTCTCAAGGCTGGGTACAGGGGAGGTGTGACAGAGGGCAAGAAGAGCCAGGGATAGTGAGGGAAGGAAAAACAGGAGTTTGGGAGTCAAAGGTAAGGGGTAAAGGATTCCAGGAAAGATGAGCTGAGCAGTCAAGAAGAATAAAGAAGCACGTGAGCAAATAAGGCAGAAAGCCTGTGAATTCACGGCTGGTCTGGGCTGCACTGCAAAACCCTGTCTCAAAAACAGAAGAAGAAGAAGAAGAAAGGGGAGGAGCAGAAGAAAAAGAAAAAAGAGGAAAAGAAGGAGAAAAAGGAGGAGGAGGAGGAAGAGAAGGGGAATAGGAGAAGAAAAAAAGAATAAGACAAAAGGAAGAAGAGAAGGAAGTAGAAGAGAAGAAATAGGAGACAAGGAAGAGGAGGAAAAAAGAAAGATGAAGAGAAGGAAGAGGAAGGAGAAGGAGGAGGAACAGAAGTAGAAGTTGTTGAAGTTGCTATAAATACCAGCAACAGCAGCTATAAAAAGTAATTATAAATCTGATGAACATTCTTAGGAAGACTGAATAGAAGGTGATATAAGTAGGAGGCAGGAGGTACAAAGAGCCTATTCAAAAAGTTTCGTTGTGATAAATGGGGAGGAGACAGAAGGTTAAAAGGCCCAAGCAGGATGGGTGAAAATTAATATTGAGAAATACATGATGTGGTGGATCAAAGAACCCAGGACAGGGAAAAAGTGAAAAGCAGGGAAAAGTGACAGATTGGGAAAAAACCAAAAGGGCAAATAAGTCTGGGTAACACTAAAGAATAGAAGTAAATACATGAGAAAACTGGAATAACAGAAGACAGTAATGAGACCAGGATGCTAAAGTTCCCTATTTCCTAAATGGAACAGGGACAACAGGTGATCAGGTTTAGCATTCAATCAATCAATGGCAAGGCTGCTGGTGGCGGAATGGAGTTGAAAGAGGGCAGAGGGTTGTGAAAGTCCCAGGGGCAGACAAGGTCAAGAAAAGGGGGCACAGAATGTTAGATTATCCACAGGGACACACTGGGCATTCGAGAGATAAAAGATTTTAGAAAGAAAAGGACACTGACAAGCCGGGCACCACAGACTAAGTCTAATGTAGATGCAATTCCAGAAAGGGGATAGCTAAGGTATCCAGATATAATGCACCTTGAAGGAGAAAGGTTTTTAAGATGGAAGAATAATGGTTTGAAAGAAGTACTGGTTTGAAAGAGGAACCAAGAGATGTCTAATACACCGCATACAACCCAGTTGAAAGGGGAAAGCAGCTTCTACTCTGTAAAAGATTTGGAATACAAAAAATTTTTGTGTTTTTAGCAAGGCAACAGAAGGAAAATATTCAACATAACAAGCCCACAGCTACCCTTATACTCTATGACAAAACGTGAAAACTTTTCTTTTAAGATCATAAACAACACAAGGATATTCTTTTGCCCTACTATTCAACATAGTCCTAACGTGTTGGAAAAGAAGGAAACACTTAAGAAAGCAATCTCGGGCTAGGGATGCAGTTCAGAAGCAGTGTTTTCCTGGTGTCCAAAGGCCCTGGGTTCAATCAGCAACACCATGAAAAAAACAATAAATACAACTTAAGACATCAATCCCATTTATAAGAGGATCGAAGAAAATAAAATATTTAGGAGTAAACTTAAACACAATAAAAGCTACAAAAACAAATAAATAGAAAGACATCCATATTCACAGATTAAAAAACTTAATTCTGTTAAAATGTCCAGACCACGGGGGCTGAGGATTTAGCTCAGTGGCATAAGCACCTACCTTGCAAGCAGGCAGTTGTGAGTTCGATGCCCGGTACCGATGAAAAGGAAAAAGACAAAAAAAAAAAAAAAAAAAAAAAATGTCCAGACCACAAAGTGATCTACATATTCAAGGCAATACCTATCAAAATCTCATGGCATTTTTGGTACAAATAGGAAAAAACTAATCCTAAAATTCAAATGGAATCTATGTTAAAGTGACTCCAAATACCTTTAAACATCTGGAAATAGAACAAAGTTGAAGGTTTTGTACTTCCTAATGTCAAGACTCATTACAAAGCTATAATAATCAAAACAGTGTAGAAGTGGGATAAGGACAAATACATAGACCAATGGGACAGAAAGAGAGCCCAGAAATAGATCCTCACATATGTGATCAAAAGGTCTTTGGCTAGAGTACTGAAACAACGCAACAGGATGCTTTTCCACAAATGGTGTCAGGAAACCAGGATAGCCACATGTCAAAAAATCAAGCAGAACCTTCATCGTATACCATATATAAAATTTAACTCAAAAAAACAGACTAAACATAGACCTAAAACTATAAAATTCCTGGATGGAAACATACAGGAAAATCTTCATGACTTTGGATTTGGCAATGATTTCTTACACATTAGTCCCAAAGGCACAAAGAGCAAAAAACAGATAAATGGAACTACAACAATTTTAAAACTTCTGTACATCAATGGGCAAACTTAACAAACTGAAACAACATATAAAATGAGGAAAAGTATTTGCAATTCATGTATGTTCTCAAGGCTTAATATCCAGAATATATAAAGAAATCCTACAACAACTTAACAACAATTAAAAAATAATAATAACCAACAAATAACCCCACTGAAAATCAGGCAAAAGATCTGAACAGATGTTTCTTCAAAGAAGATATGTAAGTGACCAACAGATATAAAAAAAGTGCTTGATATCATTGATTATTAGAGAACCACAAATCAAAACTGCAATGAGCTATCAGTCACATGCATCAAGATGGCATTACTATCAAAAAACAAAACAAACATATTATCTGTGAGGATGAGGAGAAATCAGAACTCTATGTAGTGCTGCTGGGATTTGTAAAATGATACAGTGGCCATGGGAAACAGTACAAAAGTCCCTCAAAAAATAAAAACAGAACTATCACAAACTCTAGCAATCTCTAGGCTGGGGATATAGGTCAGTGGCATAAGCGCCTGCCTGGCAAGTACAAGGTCCTGAGTTCAATTCCTGACACTAAAAAAAAAAAAAAAAAAGTGAAGACCTAGCAATCTCACTTCTATGCATGTTCTCTAAATTCTGTTAAATGCAGAAAGTTAAAGATATTTGCATATCCAAAGTTCAAGACAGCATGAGTCCCAATAGCCAAGGAACAGAAGCATCTCCACATGTCCATTGACAGAGGAATGATGAAAATGTGGTCCAGAAATCCAATGGGACAGTAATTAATCAGCCTTCATAAAGAAATCCCTCCACATGATACAGTATGGGTGAACCCTAAGGAGGTTCGGCTAAGTAAACAAAAGCCAGTCACAAAAAGACAAATACTATATAGAAAATGAGAGCAGAAGGGTGATTGCAGGAGCTGGAAAGGGCAGAAAAAGGGGAGTTATTGTTCAACCACATAGACTTTCAGTGTTACAAAACACAAATGTTCTAGAGACCTGTTGTACAACAATGTGAATAAGCTTAACACCCTGAGCTGTACATTCACAGGTGCTTCAGGTGGTAAATTTGATGTTACGTGTTTTTCACCACAACTCAAAAATAAAAGGGGCTAAATACTACGAAAGGCATGCAGAAGAAAAGTGTAGAAAAAAGAAAAGCAAGAAGACAATGAGGGTTTGAGTGTGAGGCAGTATCCTTGAAGGCTGGACAGAGCAGAAGGAGGCCTCCAGGCTCCATCCACATTTCCAGTTCAAGCTGTTTCAGAACCAATTCAAAATAAGGCCTTCTCCTGCTGGAGACCTATTGGGCCTTTCTTTAACGTCTCAAGACTACAAGGGCAAGAAATCATCACAGTTTATCTCTGTGTACATCCTGAATAACAGACACAGTTCCTCAAGTCTTCACTGAGTTATGGAAGCATAGTAAGCCCTGGTGGGAAGGAGGGTGCCCTGTGTAGCTCAGAGTTCCTACAAGGAGGTACAGAAGCCTCTGCTGCAGGGCTTATGTATAGTTAGAAAAGGGAGGACAAGCCAAACATTACATGCCTTATATAACACTTGTTAAAATATCTGTGGCATTCTGGTCTTGTTTTGTATTAAAAATAGTCTGCTCTTTTCTTGTACATTAACGCATAGAACTCAAATGCTCACCTTCAAGAATATTTCGAAGGGGGGCTGGGGATTTAGCTCAGTGGCATAAGCACCTGCCCTGCGAGCAGGCAGTTGTGAGTTCGATTCCCAGTACCAATAATTTAAAAAAAAAAAAGAATATTTCGAAGGAAAAGAAGAGGGTTAGGTTGCAACCAGTACAGCTACCAAAAAGCAGACACCACAGTGCATTATAGTTATTTCTGACAGTGGTGACTTGAGAATATTCACAAAAGCAAATCTGAATCTCCTTTCCAATGTGGAGACTTCTAATACAAAAGACACCCAGTCTGTTTTCTATTTAATAAAGCAATCTTTTAAGACATCTGGATTTTAGTGTTACTGCATTATATTAAGCTGTGACAGATACCAGATCCACAAAAAACTGCAATTTGATTGGCTGTTTTAATGCCTTTTATGATTTCTGTACAAACACATCTCTGTTTATTTAAGTCTTATTACCATATTAAACCAGAAGAGGAGCTTTGGTACTTTCTTTTCCCTCTATGCCCAACGGCTAATAAAATCCATGATTGCACTGAATTCCTTATTCAAACAAAAAGGTTGAGAGTCTCTGTCTCATTTAAATTAAACTAGGCTAATGGGATAGATGAAGGTAGTCACAGGGGAAGGAGGACAGAGAGCTAATACGCACCCAGCAGCCGGAATGGTGACAGAGCCAAAGAACAAAAGAAGGAAAGTCCCAGGGAGATACACGAGTTCCAATTCCCATCCACCATGAACTTGAGAAAGGACTTTACTCCCTTAAGGATGGGCCCTAATTTCTTCATCTCTAAATAAGATGAATAAAAATAGCTTCCTTTCCAACTTCACTATTATAACACTATTATATGAGTGTTAATGGTTCCCTCGAGTTTCAAGGATACATAACTGATTACAATAGGAAGCCTTTGCTGTCTTGGTTTTGGTCTGAACAATTTTTTTTTCAGTGTTGTCTCAGTGTTTTACAGAGACAAACAGGTAAAAAGAATCTCAACCTCATGCCCTTCTGGACTGCTCTGTGTGTGCGGGTGCAGGTGGGGGTGGTGATAAGTCCATATTTACCAGTGTTTTCCATACAGCCAGTGGCCTCCCCATGTCAGCAGGCAGAGCCCAGCTGTGGTTTTCTTCCAGTGATTTCGAAGTGTTTTAAAGAACACGGTCATCTTCTCTTAGAGATTTTCCTAGATTAGGGGAGGCAGAAATAGAAAAAAGAAATATAATTGTCTCAGGTAATCATGTAGCACCTTATTTCTCTTCCCCCATTCTTTCATCCGCTTTCTCTTTTCCTTCCTTTTGGCTGTCTCCTTTGCAAGTGTGCTCTGGTCTCTCCTCATCTTTACCCTTCAAGTCTCATTACTGTCACCTTCTCATCTAGCCACCTCCCCATCAATTTTTCTTCATTGTATTTAAAAGAAGGAGGGGCAGAAAGAAAAAGATTTCCAGGCTTTCTCTGGTTTTTCTTTTTACAATCTCTTTTTCTTTTTACAACCAGTGTTTTAAGAAAATATGTCAGTCCGTTTTATATATAATGGACCCAGCAACACATTAGTAAGGACTTAGTCAAAACAGAAGAAAACTCCAGGCCCTCACTAGGAAAGTAAGCAGAAAACATACAAAGAAAACTCAGTGGAGAAGAAGCACTATGTTAAAATGCTCAGCTTACAGGGTAATCAAAGACAAGCAGATCATAAAAGACTACCATTACTCACCTATAAAATTAACAAATTTTTAATTACCATATTCACTGATGCCAAAATACAATGAGGTAGACATTCATATACCCCTAGAAGAAAGAGAACTCAGCACAATTTCACTAAAAAACAAAGTGACAAAATATATACATATTCTGATAGTCTTCTCTGTAGCACTTATCACTTGATGATACTTATTTGCTATTCTATTAATAAGTTTATCCCACAGGAATGTAAACTTCATGAGGCTTTTGTTCTGCCCACTACTAGATTCCATGCCTCAAGATCTGGTACATAACAGCTATTTAACAAATGTTTATTCACTGTATGATTTGTAGCAATTAAAGCTGTTTTCCTGAGAATTTTTAAAATGTGAAAGAAACTCAAAATATGTCAAATGAAATTAGCATGATAAAAAGACACATAATTGGTATTATCCCATTATGTTCACATAGAACTATAGATTAAAAAAATAGCAGTACAAATTTAAAAAAAATTTAAAGCCATTTCCTCTACATTCTGTGATGGAAGGTGATTTTTAAAATTCAACTATATATGTAATCTAAAAGTAGTACAATTTTCTAAAGAAATACTAAAATCAAACCATATGGGAAATACTTCCCAGAATCAATAACTGAAATCTCGTCTTTTTTTTTAAATTTTATTTTGAAAGTAGTACAAATACAACAGAACAAAGCCAATCAAGACAATGCAGTGAAATTGGTACAGAACTTTACAGCAGGATGCTGGGATGGTAGTAATAGGTACCACAGTATATCTCATTATCTGCACAATAGTTGTCCAGTCAATTAGATATAGCAAAATCAAACCAAAAACGGAACATTACAAAACCAATTGAGAATATTGAATAGAGCAAAGAGATCTTGTCTTATTAAAAAGTTTTTGCATGTCAAAAGAAATCTCCAACAGAGTAAAAAGGAAACCCATGAATTTTGAAAAAATCTTAGTCAACTGTCCCTCAAAGGACTTCTACCTAGAACATATAAAGAATTACAAAAAAAAAAAAAAAAAAAAAAATCAGAGCCCCAAAATTCAAAGACCCAATCCAAAAATGGGCATCTGAGATGAATACACAGTTCTCAGATGAAGAAATATAAATGGCAAATAAATACATGAAAAAATGTTCAGCATCACTGGTCATTTGAGAAATGCAAATTAAAACCACACTGAGATTTCATCTCACTCCAGAAACAATGGCCAGGATCAAGAAAACTACCAACAACAAATGCTGGAGAGGCTGTGAGGAAAAAGGAACACTTCTGCACTGTTAGTGGGAGTGCAGACTGGTGCAACCACTGTGGAAATCAGTGTGGAGGTTCCTCAGAAAGCTGGGATTGGAAGTCCCACTTGATCCAACTATTCCACTTCTGAGCATATTTCCAGAAGAAATGAAAACATCATACCACAGTGATACATGTGCACCCATGTTTACAGCTGCACAATTTGTAGTAACCAGATATTGGAAACAACCTGAGGAGTGGATTAAAAAGATGTGGTACTTTTATAAAATGGAGTACTACTATAAAGGGTACAGCTATAAAGAATGATCACATTGAGAGTTTTATAGGTAAATGGATGCAATTTGAGGCCATACTCGTAAGTGAAATAAATCAAACTCACATGTGTAAATACCGTATAGTCTCCCTAGTGTAAGAAAGGGAAAACATATTTAAGATACAAAATCCTCAATAAATACTGTGAAAGGGTAAAAATCTGCTCAAAGGGGGAAAAATAATTCAAGGAAAAGGAGAAAAAAAAGGGAAAAGAAAAAGTATCTAAATTTGTATAAACACACTTAAGATAGCTAAGATGATTGTGCTACAAATTCTATTAGTTATTGGAACAAAATTGTTAACATTCATAGGATTGGATAAATTTTGGATGTTTGTGCCTGGTAAACTGAGGAACTCTTTTGGAGATCACTATGTAAAATAACAACCTTAATTATGTTCCTACCACCTTGTTTTTAAGGCCTATTATTGTCATTGTTTTGAGTTCTTTGCTCTTGGTTGTCTTTTTTGTTTACTGTTTTTCTAGTGTTTTGTTTTGTTTTGTTTTTCCCTCTAATACAGAAAAGATAGATGTACATGTAGAGACTTATACACGCCTAAAACTTCTAAACAGTTTATGAGAATCGACTGTATTATGCGTGACGATATGAACAGCTACTTTGAAGAGACATTATGATATCCTTTGCTGATTTCCTATCATCATGCTGTGAAATCCAGTAATGCTTTTATTCTTTGTTTAAAGAGGTTTTAGTCTGTTTTGTATTATTTAATTTCAACATATATGAAGGTATGGACAGCTATTTTGAAAAGAACAAGAGACATTACAGTAGCCATTGTTGATTTTCCTATTGTCTGGTTTTGAAGACCTGTAATGCTTCTATTATCCTGCTTTGATTAGTTTTATACTATTTTGTTTTATATTAATTCATTGTGTGTGAAGATATGGACAACTATTTAGAAGAAAACAAGAGACATTATGGTAGACAGTGTTGATCTCCTGTTGTCTTACTTTGAAATCCTGTGTCACATTGTTTTCCTCTGATCTGCTTTGTTCTGTTTTTTTTTATGTTTTGTTTTACCCTCTTTAAAATAAAAATTTAAATAAATAAATAAATAAGCATACAAATGTAAGCAAAAGTACTAATGACAACATGTGGGGGAAGTAAAGAGATCATGAAAACAGCTCCTTCCACTGAGAAGTCCAGTTCTTTTACAACTCCCTATAGACCACACTGATTAGAAGTCCTCTCATGGAAAGCTGCACCTCTCCTGTGGCAACAATGATGCCAGGACTAGGGAGCCCACTGGCCCATGAATCCTGGATCCTGTCCAGAGTGGCAAAAAAGGTCCCGAAGACCCCTCTAACTGTTGAACTGCTCTCCAACCCACCTTAAACCACTCCTTCACTCAAAAGGCCTTTGATAAATACCTATATGCCGGCTCTGTGCCGGGAGCTATCTCACAGGAGAGAAAGTCAAGTGCTCCCAACTCCTAAACCCACAATCACAATGCAATTACACAATGATGCTGCGATGTAGTGAGATGAAAGCTAGGGGGTGAGCACAGGCCCTATCCACAAGCACAGACCTAACCCAGACTGGGAGTGAAGACGCCATGCAGGATCAGAAGTTTTCAGTCTTGAAGATTAAAGAGTCACCAACTCGTGTGAATGCTGTCATCTGGATGTGTCCTTCTGAAATCATATGTTCAAGTCCTAATCCCCAGTGAGATGGCATTAGGACTAAGAGCCTTTGGGAGGTGTAAGGAAACACCCTCATGAATGGGGTAAGTGCCCCTGGGAAAAGACATACCAGAGAGGTTCATTCATTATGTTTCCTTTCTCTCTCTACCCAAAATGTGAGGACACAGACAAACAGCCATGTGTAAACCATGAAGAGGGTCCTCACCAAGGTGCCCACTGCCGGCACCTCGATTTCAGACTTGTGGCTGCTAGAACTGCGAGGAATCTCTGTTGTTTAAAAGGAACATAACACTAATTTTGTCATCAAGGCACAGAAACATGGGTCTATCAGACCCATGTTTATTCATATTTAGAATATACTGATGAATTATTAATTTTAATTTTATAAGTTTCATATTAAATAATAAGTACTTAATAGGAAAAATCACGGTAATATTTTAGTATTTAGTGAGCATTTATAAAAAAAGCATCCAAATTTTCAACATCAATTGTTTTGGTATTTAGACTTAATCTAAAAAAGAACAATGCAAATTCTTATATGAACTATAATGAAAATTACAATAGTATTTTATCAAAAAATAATCTTTACTTTAATTATCACCCCTAAGGCAGTCTGCACACATGACAAAAACACACTCCCTAAACATGCATCACTTACACCGATGGCACACATGTTTTGCCTTCCTGGCCTGTTTGTAGGATATACCTGACATCTCAGTGGTCTTGCCTTTTGGCAGGAGGGTCTTATTATATTATACAGTGTATAGCTAACAAGAACATAAAATATCAATAAAGTATTAATTTCTCACTGCGTATTGTGTTTAGAATAAACATCAACATTTTCACATCAGTTGTGTACTTGCTTACAAAACGTAAAAGATAACATCAGAAATAGATTCCTCTATTAACTACAGTGAAAATACCAACAGAACTCCACCATAAAAATAAGCTTTGCTTCAACTGTCCACCCAAGGCAGTCTTTATGATGACAACTGCATGTTCCATGTACATGCCTTGCTTACACTGACAGCATGTGTGCTTAGCTCTCTTTTCCTGTGTGACAGCCTTGTCACCTCTGCTTTGTCAGGATCTTCCTACTATACTGTACAACATGCGCTTAATAGGGAGATAAAATATCGAATCTATAATGAGCGCTTAGACTAGACATCAGCATTTTCACATTAGTTGTTTACTTGCTTATAAGACCTAAAGATAACATCAAAAATAAAAACCTATGTGAACTACAATGTAAAAACAAGTCTACCACAGACACAAACTTTGCTTCAAGTGTCACACCCAAGCAGTCTTCACATATGCAGCTGCATGTTCCATACACACGTACTGCTTACATTGATAGCACATATGTTGTTTTCCTGTACTTTCTTCTATAGGGCACAGTTGACATCTTTTTTGTTTTCCTATTGTTGTAAAGGTCTTTGTGATGCTGTGCCTACCTGTACCTGTCACCTCACCAGTGCATGCCACAATTTTTTTTCCATACTTCCCTGGGCAGAAATACTTCTTTTTCCTCTGCTGTAAATGTTCTCTTATGAGCTCCATTCCTAAGCCTTAAGGAAAATTTCTCCATATTTTGCACTTGTTATTTTCTTTGGAAACTATCAAACTATTTATGCCACACGTTTACGACTGCGTTAAACACAACCATTGGCCAATAATTTGTGTTTCAAATGACATCACAGTTGCTGCATAACTCTTCAACAACATCCACCCCACCTTTGGTTTTGTTGTTGAAAAGTTTCCATCCAAGTTTCTGTTTTGTCAAGGTTTCCCTATCAGTATTTCCATCATGGTTAAATGTTGCCATATATAAGGCCCATGTTATAGCCTTCTGAAATTCTAAGATTGTACTATAGATATAGAATTCTCTGCTTTGAAATTACAATACTTCATTTGGAATTTCAGCTTTGTTCCTGTGTATAGTTTCCATGCTAGTCAACTTGTGCTCTCTTAGCAAATGTAACGTCAACTGGAAACAATAAACCAACTGTCGAACTAATAGTCTGATTAGTTCAGGAAATGGGAGCAATAAGTCTGTTCACAACATCATTTGGTTTATTACTGTACAACTAGGGACTTGATGCCTGAATTCCAGGATAAATATTTAAATTGAAAGCATAGTCCTGGCATTGATAAGGGCATACATTTTTATGCCATATCTTCACACTGCTTTTCAGTCTTCTGTATTCTTGCAATCATCATGTGAAATCCCTGCTAAATAGGTTTCATAATAAATACACTTTTAAATATGGCCATTGGTGCATATAGAATCTTTTATCTGTATTTCATTCTTTGTGTATTTCATAGCATCTTGTAACATTTCAACTGTTACAATTTCCAACACTAAATGGCAGTGCTGGCATTCTGTCCAAGACCTTTCATCCTTGCCAATATCCTAACTATATTTTCAGACCTAGTTCTAATGTTGGATTGTTCTATTTGGTTGCATGGCCATTTTGCAACATTTTTACTAATCAAATATGTATTTACATTGCTGTTTTCATCATCTGAATCAAGGGGATTTTCATACCCTACGTCTGTATCAGTCAATTCTTGCACCATTTCACTGTCACAGGAAGTTTGGCTCACATGGCCAACATCAAAGTTGTTATCATCATCATCATCATCTTCATCAACACCTTCATCCATCTACACCACCCTTCTGTTATGAAAGCATGTATTTTACCATAATGGATTATCATCATCATTCATGCATAAGTAATCTGATGATTCACTTTTGACCTCCTCCAAAACTTGCAAATCTGATTTTTCATTGTACTGAAATTGGACTAATTCTACCAGAAAAATCAAAAGAAAATATATATATATATATATATATATATATATATTTTTTTTTTTTTTTTTTTTTAGCAAATCCTGGAATGGTGTGCATCTACTGGACCCTCTGTGATGCTCAGGCAAATATAAACAAAACAAAGTTACATGGAGCATTAGGTAGGTAAAAATCCTACTTTGCCACTTTTAAACATGTGAACACACCTTGCTGTTCATCATACCAAGTGGGTAAACACATAGATTGCTTCCTGTATCTGTCAGGGAAAAGTACTGAGACACATTGCCAGTTACTATTATGCTAGAGCACAAATTTACAATAGAAAAGTAAGGGATGGGTTCACTGGACCCAGTCTTATGCACTTCCACTCTTTTATTCTAGCAGCCTGAACTAAGACAGGCTTAACTAAAGCAAAAAGCCAGCATATTCAGAGAAAAACAGGTAGTATAGGAGAAAAGAGACCGCTCACCCATCACTAGTTTCAAAGCTGAGAAAAAGATTAAACAGAGAAAATCATACAAATTTACTTAATCCAACTTTATCTGACACCAGAACCTTCAAAAACAAGGGCCCAAGTAGGAAAACCTATGTATTTCTGTGTTGTTTAGTGACAGTTGTGCACAAACATAACTGAACAAAGGAGTAGACTCTAGTAGTAATAATAAGAGAACACAGCTGAGCCTTTTTGTTCAGATTCTCCTCTGTCCTTGCAGCTTCAGGGACAAGAGTATCTCCTTCCTTCATGTATGGGATGGGTAGCTCTGGCATGGAAGTCTTTCACAGAATAAGAACACATACTCTGAACTCTTTCATGGTCTACTTCAGGGAAGAGTATGAGAAGGTCAGGGAGTGATCTTCCCACTTCTGCTGCTTCCTCAAATGCCAAGGTGTCATATTCTGTGGTAACGTCCTGAGCCCTGACAAATGGTCTGATATGGATATATTCAGGGTGGGCATAGCAGTATGTCTACATAGGAGTTCTGAATAGTTAGTGTAAAGCTTGTCAAAAATGTACAGAACTTTTTAAAAATAAAAAACATTATTTTGGGGGCATTATGACCCTCTTCAAAAATGCTCACTTGTTCTGGAATTTAACTGCTGTCTGCAATTTTAGCAAGCATTCCTCTAATTGTAATGGAGGTCAGTACTATACCAGACTCTTAGAAACACTGGTTTCTCAAGAGAAGAGACAGAAGAGGGTAAAGAAATGTGAGAAAAGAACCCACAATAAGGACTTCAGGACATCTTGTGCAGAAGACAATGAAAATAAATGACTAAAGCAGGTAAGTGATATGACTGATCACACTTAAACAATAGGAAGTTCACTTTTCAGCAGAATGCAAAATGGGATGGTACAGTAGAAGCTGAAATCAAAGCTAATCAGAGCCAGTAGGAAGTTATTGTCATAATTTCTGAACACCTTACAGCAGAAAAGAATGAGAGAAATGGTGAGGGAGTGGATTTGGAGGTCTTTAGAAAACAGAAATTAGCAGCACTTGAGCAACTGATTGCAGGTGAGAAGAACAACCAAATTAAGTTGTGTACTTGGGCAATTAGTTGGAGAATGTGTTCAAGGAAAAGTCCAGTGGCATCTGGGCAGTTTGAAGCCAGGAGACACTGAACAGAAGACACAGAGCTGGGATTCAATGGTATGCAGGTCAAATCTTGGAAGAGCAAAAGGAAAAGATGCCAATAAATTAGGGAACGATCTAGAGGTCCGGAAACCTTTTAAGAGGCTATTCCTGCTGGGTGTGGTGGTGCAAGCCTGTAATATCAATTGAGGGATTATAGGAGACTGAGGAAAGAGAAGTGCTGAGTTCGAGGCCAATCTGAGCTAGGCGTTCATGGCCAGCCTGAACCACATAATAAGACCCTGTCTCCCAAAAGAAAGAGACAGACAGACAGACCATGCCTGACCCAGAAACTCCCTTTGGTCACCAACAAATGATTTGTGTATTATAAAAATAACGGAGTGATAAGGCAAACGAGAGTGAAAACTGGTCCAACCGTCTAGGACTAAATCTTAGCCCTAGCTTTGTGGTGGTGAGAACATAATTTACTAGTGGTAAAAGCCTGAATAAATCATTTTAACTTTTGCTTCAGATGAGAATGCACCATCTGCTTTAAATACCTCATTTAACTATGCAGATCACAGATGATGAGTTGTGAATGTAATTAGCAAATATTTCTGTTTTCACAATATGCAATGCATTGACAATGTGCATTCTCTTCTAAGTAACCAGAATTCTCATTCCATAATTTCAGTATGTCAGCATGTATGTTCAAACATATCCTGTTTTAAAAGCAGATATTCTGCCCTAAAGAATTTCCCTCTGCTAATTATATCCAACACCCCAGACGTGGGGGTGGGGATGGATGGAGGGGGATTTCGTTAGCGAACGATTCAGCTAGAGACTGTAGCCACCTGCAGCTCCAGAATGAATGAACCAACCCGCCCATGCACACCTCGCACAGTGTTGGCCGCATTTTGGGTGGGAACGCACTGAAGCCCGAAGAGGAAAGCGGGTGCGGGCCCCCAGTCAGGACGGCACTAGAACTCGAATCCTGGACTTCTGCCTCCCTTGGCGGACCACCGACAAGCGCTACGCCGGCCTTGCCGGGCTCCCACATCCCTCCACGCCGCGTCGCCCTGGGGCCTGCGGCCGCGGCACCGCCAGGCCAGCTCCACTCCAGCGGCTCCATTCCACGACCTGGCCCCGCGCCCCGTGTCCCGAACCCCCCGCGCCCCACACCCAGCGTCCCGCAGCCCCGCGGGCTCCCGGCACTCACCGCTCCGGGCCACTCGCCGTCTGCTTCCTGTGTGCTCACCCAACACCGCCCGGCTCGTTCGCGGGAAACTACTGCCGTTGCCCTCAGGTTCCGTTGCGGCTACGAAGCCTGGTGCTGCTCTCGGAGAGGGGGAGGGCGGACGACAGAGGGCAGGGGTCGAGGGTTCTTTTTCCTTCACGCCTTTGCTCATTCATTCATCCTTCCACCTATCCATCGTCCAAAGGTATTTTCTGAAAAGCTCACCAAGGCAAACGCTGTATAGGACATAGAATTAAACTGAAAAATAGTTAAATGAATAAAGTTCCCCCAAACGGTATTTGGCAAGCCTCTTATGCTCCCTGTGCCTCAGTTTCCACAAGCTAGGCATGGGTGTTCTAATAGTCCTCTCTCTAGTCATTGTTAGGACTGAAACAGAAAATGTGCCTATCAAGGGCTTGATACACAGTACACACGCAGAAATAGGCGTTCACTACTCCACTTTCCATAGATGCTGCTTGCATGTCTGCTAGGTAGAAGCCACCAGCGTAGGCTCTTGAGATTTGTTAACAAGCAATACAGAGTATTCAGACAAAATATATCCATTTTGGGCTTCGTATTTAGCTCAGCAGCATAAGTGCCTGCCTTGCAAGTGCGTGGTTGTGAATTCGATCCCTGATACCGATAAATAAATAAATCCATTTTTCAGGAAGCTGCTATTCCAATGTGTGTACAAATCTGTGTGTGTGTGTGTGTGTGTGTGTGTGTGTGTGTGTGTCTATTTTTAATTATTGAGTGGGCGTTGAATGGGTTTAGGAACTCACTGGCAATATGCTGCTGTGTTACTGGGCTCCTTCTCTAAGACAGGTGGCTTAATTGAGGCCTCCTGAGTAAGTGGCAACTGATCTGAGACCTGGAGAAGTAGGAAGGGCAGGGTAGCCAAGGTCCAGGAAAAGACAGAGTCAGGCAGAGAGTTTGGCATGTTGGAGGCCAAGAGAGGTGAGGCCCAGAGAACTGGGAAATAAAGTGTGGGATGAAGATGAAGAGGTTGGTATGATGGTGGGGGAGACCAGAATGTGCTTCCCACAATATGCCGATGTCTTAGTTACTTCTCTCCTTGCTGAGATAAAATAACTAACATCCAAAATTAAGGAAGGGAAAGTTTAATTAGCTCAGTTTGTAGAGGTTTCAGTGTATAGTTGGCTGCTTATAGGGCAGGTTGACTTTGCAAAGGACAGCTCATGGTGGCAGAAGACAGCAGACTCAACAACCAAACCTTAACAACATTTTTCTGCCCCTTTTATACTCTATCTAGGCTGCTGGGATTATGGTGATAGCAAACCAGTCAGTGAGCCAATCACACACTCTTAATCCCAGCATGACACACTAGAGATTCAGCCACCTCTGGAAAGCGTGGCCTCCTGAAGACTATATAAGCCTTTGGGGAGAAATCAAGACACAAACCATAACAGCAGATTATTGAGCTGAAACTGTGAGGGAGAAACAGAAAAAGAAGAAGAAGCTTCTTGCCCTATGAAGAAAGTATCAGCCTCTCCATCAGAGAGAAGAAGACTTAACTTTGAAGAGAGACGGCATTGGGGTAACAACTTGACTAACTTTTATCCATCATCTATTTGCCTTTCCCCAAGGTGGTACCCATAAAGACTCGAAGTTCTTTTTCTTTGTTTTGTCAAGTCTATACACTGTTTTTGATGAAAACACTGCATAAATGAAAGATCAAAATCACTGCTTTTATTTTTTTGTGGTGTACACGTTATTAAACACACTTATTTGCTTAAATTTGTCTTTTGTTATGGGACTCTATCCCAACTTCCAATTTATGAGTATTGAGAAGAAATTCTATTTCCTCCCTGACAGAAGTAAACAGTTTGAACATTAACTGTAGTAAGATGGTGTCTCAGTTACATTCTTATTGCTGAGACATAATACCTGACAACTACGATTAAAAAGAGGAAACGATTATTTTAGTTCACAGTTTGCAGAGGTTTCAGTCCATAGTTGGCTGGGTGCAAAGCAGGATGGTATGGCAGAGAGGCATTGCAGAGGAGAAACAGCTAAGGGCATGGCAGGCAGGAAGAAGAGAGGAGTCAAAGGAGGAGGGGGACATAGGCCCTCCCAGGCTACACTCCCAGGGACCCACCTCTTTCCACCAAGCTTCACCTCCCCATATCACACCAAGCTATACACCCATGCATGGACTAATCCAGTGATTAGTATCACACATGCATGATAAGCCACATCCCCAAAACCCCACTTATATGTACATGTGGGTTTGGAGAGTTATCTAAATATAAACCATGAGAGATGGAATTTGGTCAGGTAATGGTGGGATCTGATATATATTATTATGCATCTCTCTGGCTGTACTTATGTGAGTGGATTCTAAAGATCAAGAGAGCTATGAGAAACCAGCACTTCTGTCCTCAGCCATCTGTCCCCGCCATCACCATTGGCATAGGGACCAAGCCAAGTGACACAGATTTCTTTCTTTCCATTTTCCTTCCTCCATTCATTCAGCCAGCCAATATTTCCTGAGTGGATATGCCCAGCCCCATCATAGGCCCTGAGTATGTGGTCTTGTTTAGCACTCTTCATGGTTCCTGCACCTAGAGAGCTTCCTGTCCAGTCTCCCTGTTCCCTATATGCTGACCTGCATCCTGCCTGGTCCTCCTAGATAGGTGCATGAAGGAAAACGAGAACATCCAATGAGGTTATAATACAATGAAGCATACTCCGTGCTCTGATTATTGGGCCACACTAAGTAATAGTGTGAACGTTCTAGCCCTCTCTCCCACATCTCCCTGTAAATTAAGGAACTGAGGAGACCATCATTAAAAAATAAACTCTTCTAGCTCTAAAATATTGTGATATTAAGATAATGGGGTGGGCAATATTATTTTAAACTTATTTTGTCTAACTATCTAAAATGTTTGTGTTTGGGAATGAGTTGCTAAATTGCTGTCCTATGAGTTAGAAAACCCAGGTCTTGATGCCAAGTGGTCTAATGGGTAGTCCTTACCCTGTGCTTATGCATGGCGCAGGGGGTCAGGAAAAAAAGGAGGGAGAGTTTTCTATAATAAGAATAGGTCAGCTTTCATGATATCTTAGTTACTTTTCTCTCATTGCTGGGACAAAATACCCCAACACCAAAAATTAAGGAAGGAAAAATTTGGCTCACAGTTTGTGGCGGTTTCAGTCTATAACCGGCTGGCTCCAAAGCTGTGTGGGATGGCACAGGGGCAACACTTCAAAGTGGTAGAAGACAGCAAAAGCAACAAGAGCAAGAAGGGGAAAAGAGCAAGCCTCTTTCCCTCCCTTATATTGTACACAGGCCACCCCCACCCCTAGGGCAAGAGGAGCACTCACAAAATCTCCCTGTCCTCTTCTTGCACAGGATGAGGATGTTCTCAAAATAAGGACCCTGGCTCCTTACTGAGTCACTTAAACTTCTAAACTTCTAAGGTGACATAACATATCAACCATAACATATGGATTTTCCATAATTTTCCAATCAGAAAAATATTTGAAGAAGCTTTTTTAAAACAAATATATACATATGCTTTTTGTTGTTTTAGATTTTATCTTTGATTTAGATTATATGTGCATAAGGAACACTATTCTCATTTCTATTTTTATGACTTTTAAAGACAAGTATTCTAAAGACAAAAATTTCCATGGCATCTACATTACATGCACGTATGGACTTGACTGCATGGAATGCTCCTGTGCTTCTAAGTGTTCTGGTTATTCCTCCCTATAACCAGAAAGGATACAACCCTGAAGACCCATTTTATACTTCTACCTGCCAAACTACATAAAAATGTGTGTTATTTAAAACTACTAAGTATTTGGTAATTTGTTACGGCAGCCACAAAAAACTAATACATGTCCTCTTAGAATGTGCTTCCTAGAGAATCCAACCTGTGACGGATTGTTATTTCAACATTTTCAGTGAATCTGTATTACCATTAAATCCTTTCAGCGTTCCATGTGTTTGTGTAGGGCTGTTCGCATCCTCATCCCCAATACAAACATGTAGTGTCCCATTCCTCCTCTCTGCCAATCTACTATGGTTCAAATGTCCCTGCCCAAATTGAAACTCTGTTTTCTCTCTGTAAGTGTGATGAGAGATGAAATCTTTAAGGGGTGGTTAGGTCACGAGGGCTCCATCTTATTAGTGAATTTGTGCCATCATCCTCGGGGAGCATTGCTGGTGTCAAGGCTGAGGGACCTGGAGACATAGAGTTACTATGTGCCCTGCTCCTCATAGGCCCACGTCTAGCTTAAGCTAGTTTCAGTCCTATTGACTGATCTTATTTGACTCGGAGCAGTCTCAGCCCCAGTAATTTTCTGGTGTAAAAATTCCTAGACAAAGAGTCCCTATGGTAACCCCCTTTTCAGTTGCTTCCTGACTACTAGGAGCTAGTTTTCTCTTCTTAATAAACATTCCTCCTGTCTACCTCTTTTGTCCTTAACTTCACTCTTCAATTTTGCAAAACACAAATCCAGACTATGCCATTACACTTTTCTGTTATAGCACTAAAAGGAGTCTAAAATAGCATTCTAAACATGCTCCCTCATGAAGCCTCTCATATAGCTACACTATGATTGATCTGACCCTTGTCTTGAACAATGGTAATGTTTTCATCTGCATTACTCACTATAGCTATTAATCATTAACTTTTATGAAATGGAAACAGAAGAGATACTGAAGAAATTTCTGAATATGTATATATTTCTGAATTATATATATATACATTTCTGAAAATATATTACTGAATATATATATATGCACATTAGTATGCACAGTCAAGCTTTGGAGACCTATATGCTAGCTCTACTCTTTCCCAAATCCTGTTTCACTAAGATGTATACAGACTATTCAAATTATTCAAACTCAACTGCTATCCATCCTTGAATGGTTTCCTAAAGCTCAGCAGAAATCTGACATTCTGATTTAGGCAGTCTGAAGAGCTTCTGTTAGCCAAAGACGGAAGCTGAGCCCCCTTTTACAGTTGGGGAACATTCCAGAGAGCTTCCTCTGGTCCAGAGTGAGCACCTGTCATGCCAAAGAAGAGTATTTCAAAAATGATGACATCTATGTTTGAAGGAGAAACAGACAAAAATCAATGGCAGAAAAAACTAGTTGACCTCAGTGGTGTGCTTAATTATTTGTTGTTCCTGGAATCCTTTTCCAGTCATTTCCCTGCACCATGACCTGCACTGTGCCCATTCTCCATAGGTTCATTACTAGAAAAACAAAATTTAAAAGCTAAAGGAGAAAAGAATGAGCCTATCGAGATTAGTAGCCTCACATACAGCATCATAGGTGAAATCTGCTTGTGGGAACAGGTGCTCCCCAGAGTGGGGGCTTCTTTCATAGAAAATATGCACAAGCTTTTTCAACTTTCATTTTGGTGTATTTACTTTCTTTGTGCACATAGATACTTCCTTAGACTACTTTGTTTCCTCTATGAAAAAAAAATGAAATGGTGTGCTTGTGATATTTATGCTTAAAATCCTTTCCTTATTATGACCTTTAATATCCATTGAATATACTACTACCAGATTGGAAACATGTAAATGAGGCCTTTCCGAAAAGCAATGGTAATCCTAGCAGAGAGAATATTTTCCATATTATCACATGGAATTTTGGAAGGGTTCTCTGTAATGCACACTGTCACCATGCTCTATACGGGCCATATATTGTCACATATGGTTTGTATGACTTCCTTTCTTAATGCATCCCTTTGTCATCTTTGCCACCTCCTCTTGAGGTGGCTGGCACTTTCCAGCTGCCAGTTCCATATGGAACTGAGAAGTCGCAAAGGCAGAGTCCATACTGATGGCATCAAGCAAAAGCCCTTCCAAAATATCTGGAAACAAGGAGGGAATTCTACAAGACATTTTTAATTTTTATATTAATTTCTCTTTTTATTAATATATGTTTGAAATACACAATTACATTCGTCTTGGGGAACTGGCATAGAGAAATAGCAAACCTTAATTGTTTTTACTCCCTCTTTTCCTTCCCTGCTTTTCCATATCTCTGATTCTCAAATCCCTTTTCCAATTTTAAATTTTTACTTTAGTAACTTTTCTTCAGAACAACATACCACTGTTTTGGGGGTGTTCTTTGTTTGGTCTTTTTAGGCAAAGTGAAATTTTAATCAAAAGAGTAATTCTGTGGTATCATCTTAAGTCTACACCATGCAATATAAAAATTTTGGTATTTTTTTCTTTCTTTTGTCTATGCTTTGTTCTTCTGGGAGAGGGTACTAGAGAGCACCAGGAATTTACCATAATCATAAGATTAATTTGAAATTACAGTTCTGACAAGACACAATAGACCTGAAAATAGACCTCTCCAAATCCAATACCTAGGACTCCAATACCTAGAAATTTTAGATAAAATATAACAAGGTTATTCAAATTGCTAAACTGAGCTGGCCAGAAAGAAAGGTGGATCTGACTGGGCCAGAAACTAGGTAAAACCTGAGTTCTGGAATAAAACATGTGAGTTTTGATGCAGTTTGCTGGGTTGAGGACTCCACGGTAGACTTTTAGTAGGCTAGGAGCTATGTTTCAGCACTCATAAAAGCAGAAGAGATAAGGGCCGTGGGTCTTCTAAAATGTCTGAGTCGGAAGTGAGCCCTTTTACTGAGCCACTGGGGGAAAAATCCCTGCCACCAACCTAGGAATATGCCAAGCAAGCTGCTTGTTCCTGCACAAGTTCAAGAAAATAATCTCTCCTGATAAAACAGCAAACCTGCACCTCAAATAAGTTTTCTGATTTAACTGTGCATTGTCTCAGTAATATGTGTGATGGTTAATCTTTATGATCAGTTCAATTGGATTGAGAAACACCTGAAAAATCCATTGTCTGTGAGGTGTATCTGTGAAAATGTGTCTGCGAGGGTGTGTCCAAATATGATTGGCAGATGGTACAGCAAACTGATAGAGGAAACCATCCTGAATTCTATGATTTCATCCAGTAGGATGAGACCATCAGAAGAGGCAGGAAGCCCACTAACAAAGGCCTTCTGGGTTCCCCCTTTTTCTCTGATTCCTGGAAACACTGAGCACAGCAGCTTTCCTTTGTTACACCCTCTGCCATGGTGTTTCTGTCTTACCACAATCCTAAAAGCAATGGAGCCCACTGATCACGCACCAAAACCTCTGAAATCACAAGGCAGAAAAAGCTGTCCTCCTTCAAGTTGACTTATGTCAGGTATTTCAGCACTGCGCTAGAAACCTAACTTAATGTGAGTATCTCAAAACAAGGAAAGTTAATATAAAACTTGATTTCAAACAATAATCCCTTAAATATCTGGCAGAAGCAAACACAAAAAGACTCTAGGGGGAAGTAGATGCCCCACACATCAGTCAAGCCACACGGAATTTCCTTTAGTCCCTTGGCCATAAAAATATTTACTAATGTCTTTTAGTTATATTTTATTATATTTTTCTACCTTTTGTTACTTTAATTATAAAAACTTTAAAAAGGGGAGGCTGGGGATTTAGCTCAGTGGCATAAGCACCTGCCTTGCAAGCAGGCAGTCGTGAGTTCGATCCCCGGTACCGATAAAAAGGAAAAGGACAAAAAAAAAAAAAAAAAAAAAACTTATCTCCGTGACCAAATAATTAAATCTTTTAACATGATATAAATTTTATCAGTATTTTTTTCATATCAGTTTGATACAACCTCTTTCTGCAGTGTATTAGTCACTTTCCCATCAATGTGGCAAAATACTCAACACCTACAACACAAGAAGTTTGTTTGGCTCATAGGCTTTGTGGGTTCAGTCCACAGAAGGCAACAAGGCAGAAACGGCACAGCGGGGGGAGCACAGCGGAAAACAGGCGCTCACCCTGTGCAGCCAAGAAGCAGAAAGAGAAGGGAGGAGCCAGAGACAATACTTCACCCTTCCAGGTCAAATTCCTCAGGAACCAGCCTCTTCCAACTGTACCCCATCTTCTGATAGCACATTCAGCTGTCAAAAGTCCAACTCACTGATGAGTATCGGGTCCCCATCATTTAATTACCTTCCAAAAGCTCCACGTCTAAACACATGAGACCCTTAGGCGTTACTTTAGATCTATCATAACGCGCAGTAAGGATAGCAGCCTTTTGACTATCTGTTGCCAATATTTTCCCAGTTTAATTGCCTTTGTACTAACAACGTAAATATGTTAAGTCTGACACTCTAAGAGCCCTTATCTACTGATCAGAAAGACATGTATATTTCCTACAGGTTTTTAGTGGTTTTGTAGGTATACTAATATTTTAAAATTCACCTATGATTGTTTTTTTCTGTATCAATATGCACTGAGGTCTTTTCAATGTCTTCTCTGATGCTGTTCCACTTGCTCATCCTGATTCCCACACACTCTCTTTCCTCTCAGCTCCAAGGTGGTTTGATTCAGGAAAGCTTCCCCGGACAACTGTGTAGTGAGATTTCAGGACTCAGGCACTCAGTGGCGCAGCATTTGTCCACAGTGCATGAGGCCTGGGTTCCATCCCCAAGATCTAAAAAATATTTTTAAAGTGAAAACATTTTTAAATACTTAACTACTTAAACTCTCCCCTAGTTTCCTTGTCCTTTATGGCATCCATAGACATCTGCAGTTACACATGTCCTTATTTATTTGTTTAATGCCTGACATCTCTCCTCCATGATATTCTAATTTCTATGAGAGCAACACAATATTATTTTTCCAAATAGATAGATAGATTGATTGATAGATAGATAGAGTTGAATGATTGAATAGGTCAGGGCCAGCCTCAGCTTTCTGTTCTCCCACCTACAAAAATTCTATGCATATTTACTGCACACCATTTTCCTCCCTGCAGCTGAGGAGAGAATTCTGCCTTCTCCCACACATGGCTCATCCATTCGCCTGTGTCCTGGAGGGAACCCCTTTTCCTCTCATCAGTTATTTCCCTAATCTAGTATGTTTTGTTTCCATCTCCACTGTCTCAGCAAGAAACCTACTCAAATACATCCATCTTAACATAGGAATATTCCAGTTATCTATCTTTACTAGCCCTTGGAAGATCTAAAGTAAATCATATTAACGTAATTCATATGCAGTAAATGCACCTAATGTAGTTAATCGTATAAATTAGTGATTTCTGATAAATGTATGTCTTCCTATAGTGGCCATAACAAAGATGCAGAACATTTGC
Source organism: Cavia porcellus (assembly GCF_034190915.1). Classification (NCBI taxonomy): domain Eukaryota; kingdom Metazoa; phylum Chordata; class Mammalia; order Rodentia; family Caviidae; genus Cavia; species Cavia porcellus. Next base: position 48,631,180 of record NW_026947489.1, on the reverse strand, counting down.
AATTTGTTTTCCTGCGCTTCTCTCTTATGCTCTTCAAACTACTCCAATGTCAGGCAACCAATAGTCTAGCTTCTGTCCCCTACACATTAGATTTGTCCCTGCAGACAAATTCCAGAAATGAAATCTTACACTATGTAAGATGAAGTGGGATATTATACCACTTTAGTGTCTGTACATTACTTTTGCATTAGTAATTTGTTCCTTTTATTGGTGAGTAGTTATCCATTGTGTGGATTTACAATATTTGTTCTTCCAGTTATTGGTGGACATTTAGACTGTTCATATTTTTTCTATTATGAATAAAAGTGAATTTGATACTTGCATACAAGTCTTTCTGCAGGCATATATTTGTGCTTTCTTTTCTTTTGGGGAAATACCTAGGAAAGTGTTGGCTGGGTTGTACGGAAAGTGAATACTGCATGTGTTTAACTTTTTAAGGCACTGCTGAACTCTGTTCCAAACCATTCACATTATTTTCCCTTCTTAGAAGTTGTGTACAAAAGTTCCAAAAGCTCTGCATCCCTGCCAACACTTCAGTTTAAAAACCGAAGGCAGCCTAATTTATCTAATTTTTTCTAGTAATTCCACTTTGACAAGGTTTCTATTCAAGTGGTTTGCCAATTTTAAAAAATGTGTGGTTTTTCTGATTACTGAATTTTAAGACCACTTTAAATATTTTAAGTACAAGTGCCTTTTCAGATGTTTTCTCCCCATCTGTACTTCGTAAGTCTTTTAAAGAGCAAAAGCTTTAAACTTTAAAGTACAATTTAGTGATTTTGTTCTTTCACAGTTCATGTTTATTTGACTGCTTTAAGGATTTTTGCTTAACTCAAACCATGAAGGAATTTCCCTTGTTCGTTGAAGCATTTTATAATTTTCCCTATTATATAGGTTTTATGATCTGTCTTGAGTTGACCTTGTGAAAGTTGTGAGGTGAGGATTGGACGGAGGTTTAATTTTTCCATATGTCCATTCAGTTGTTCTAGCATTATTTGTCCGAATACTATTCTTTCTCCCACTGGCTAATCTCGGAAAGTCATCAGATCACATGTATCAGGAGCAGTTTCTTTAGTCTTAGTTCCATTGGTCTATGTGTGTATCCTTACACTGGTACCATACCATACTATCCTAATAAGAAAGCTTTTTAGTCAGGCTTAAAATTAAGTAGTGTAAATTATTACTTTGTTATTTTTCAAATATTCTGGTACATTCTTTGATTTTAATATGATGCTTAGAATCAGTTTTTCAGTTGCTTCAAAGAAGACTCACTTGTGATTTTGATCCCAAATATGTTGAATCTGAAGACCATTTTAAGGAGTTAATACTTTTATAGCACTGAGTTTCCCAATGCATGAACATGACATCTATCTCCACTTAGTTGTTATTTAATTTAAATCAGCAATTTTTAGTGTTTGGGTTTTATATTATACTCTCTTAAATATGTTTTTCATATTTGAGAACTATTGTGATACTATTTAAATTTCAGTTTCCAAACATTTGTTGCTAGAATACAGACATATATCTTTATTCTGAAATCTTTCAACACTCAATTGTCAGTGACAGTCTCTTTTTTTGGCAGCTTAGAGGATTTTCTTTATATTGTCATTTGCAAATAAAGACAGTTTTCCTTCTTATTAATTTGAATATATTTTATCTAATTTCACTTACTTCTATTACCAAGCTAATATCATATAGAATTGGTAAACATGAAAACTCTGATCTACCACCTAATCTAATAAAAGCATTTAGAATTCCACCACTGAGAGTGAGCCTTAGGACACATTTTTCGAGGGGGTTTTTCATCATGGTCAGTAAGTTTCCTGCACTTCCTAGTTCTTATCACAATGGTGGTTGTACTTTTTTTTCCTGCTTCTGTGATTCCCAGCCTAGATCTAGGATTGGAATGTGAGTCCTAGTATGTTGGTCCATTTTGTGTTGTTGTAAAAGACTATCTGAAGCCAGCTATTTTACAAAGAAATGTGGTCATAATTCTGGTGGCTGAAAAGTCCAAACAGCATGGTGGCGGCATGTGGTAAGGTCCTGTGGCTGAGTCACAATATGCAGAAGGGAATTTGTAATAGCAAGGGACCAAAACAGCAAGGAGGGACCGAGCTTTCTCCTTTATCACAATTCACTATCACGGGAAGTAATCCAAGCCTATGAGCCCCAGCCCTTGAGGAAGGTAGGGCCCCCATGACTAATTACCTTGACTAAAACTTGCCTGTTAAATGGTTTAGTACCTCAACACTGACACACTGTGGAGCTCAAGCTTCCAGTACATGAAACTTTGGGATACACACTCAAGCCATATCCTAACCGTATCAACCAGTACGGGCGCTGAGTCCACTGGCAGCGATTGAATGACACAGGAAAATACAGCAGACAAATTTAGGGTTAAAGAGTCACATACTCTTAGATACTTTCCTCCAAATCTCCCCAAAGTTATTTGCAAATTAGCAGCTAGCGGTCTAATTATTTCAATTACAATCACTCCTGAAGCATAAAGCACTGATAATATAATGAATATTAACTGGATCAGGTTGTTTTGCTAACATCAAACTGACAAGCACTGAGGAACTCAGATAGGTGTGAGAAGTAACTGTGAAACTGTACATGCTGGGTTGGGCGGGAGAGGTGTGCTGGAGGGGCGGACACTGTGAAGAGGAGAAAGATGTCAGAGAAAGAACTGAAGGATACCTCAGACACATCTCACATTTCCAGGGACAGCGCTGGTGACAGTCATTATACCTTCAAAATCCTGCTTGCCTATTTTAATTCATTCCTCAATAAGGATAGTTACAAACAAGTACTTTAAAATAACATTAACCTCTGAGCTGTTTTTGGCAAGTACAGCTGAGAACTATTGAGAATTGAGTCTTTATTCAGTGCCCAACTATCTCTCTGGTCCAGATCTCTTCAATCAACTTCTCCAGTATATTATCTCCCAGGCCAGCATCCCTCACAATATTTTTTGGAGGGATAGACACACATACACAGAAGCTCACAGTGTAAAAAATATCACTGCCACCTCCAATAATTCCATGAGTTTGGGTGCATTAGGCTAACCATGTGCTTCTATGCTAGAACTCAATTGAACTTTGGTGTAGAAATGAACATGATGAATTTCCAAAAGGATGTTATGCCATCCAGTGCTGAATGTAATATTTAAGCTTGGAATAAAACAGACTTCTGGACGTGGAGTCTAGAAGTGGTTTGGTAGGAATACTATTAGACTTTGAAATAGGAAACCTAGACTTCATTCACAGTGTGTCTACTTTTCTCATCGCTGAAACAAAACACCCAGCACCTGAACTTAAAGGAGGAAAGGTTTATTTCAGCTTATAGTTTGTAGAGGTTTCAGTCTAAACTGGCTGGTCCCAAAGGCCTGGCAAGGGAGAAACTGTCCTTGGTACGGCAGGCAGAAAAGGCAGCACCAGTGAAGTAGCAGCAGCCTGCCTCTCTTTCATCCCATCCAGGCTACAAATCTTCGGGGTGGTGCCACCCATACCCAAAGTGGGCCTTCCCATTAGCCAGAACAATGATAAACCAATTAGTGGACTAATCCAGCACCACACACCTTAGATTCAGCCACTTTCGAAAAACTTCACCTATGACTGCATGAGACTTTGGGGAGACATCTAGACACAAGCCATACCACAGCACAGGTCACTGGGGGTGGTGATTTAAAAGTTCTGAGTCTTTGTTTCTTCAGCAATTTAAACATAATGCTCTAATTAATCCCACAGGGCTAATCAGGGAGAATAAATGAATTAATGGATACAAAATCACCTAGTCAATTCCAGCTGCTACCTAAATGTGAGTTCTCTTTTTTAATTCCAACCCATATGTTCTTCAGGAAAATCTAGATTTCTAAAAATCTAGCATGACTTGTGCAATGAAGAAAATTATCATTGACGACAAATCATTTAATTATGATCTAATTCAAGTTAAAGTATGTATTCAAAAAAGAGCCTAAAATTTTATAACTAGTAAAGAGGATAACAGTGAACATTGCATAGGACAGTGGTGGCAAGCCTACGGCAGGAGTGTCACAGTAGGCACACAGAGCCCTCTCTGTTGGCACATGCGCCAAGAATATAGTTGTTTTTTCTAAATTGACACCTCAGGATTCAGGTTTAGTTGCAGTGTTGGTACTTTGTGATAAATAAGTGAGTTTAGGGTTGCGGTTTGGGCATTCAGTGTCTAAAAGGTCCCCATCACTGATGGAGGATATTTAACATACGTGTCATAAACTTCCATTCACATGATGAAAATTCTAGGAAATTCGAGTTCCTTCATGAGAAACAGTGGCACAGCCTTTGGGAGGATAATTTGTGAGGTTAGCCTGGAACAAAGCCGGCTGGCCCATCATAGCCATGCAGTTGCAGCAAGGCCAAACAGACATTGAAAGAAAGGAAGAATACTAAGGGGACAGAGCAAAAGGAAAGGGACAGTCTGCCCAGGCGGGGTTCTTGCCTCATTCAGGGGACATTTGGCCTTGGGCATTTAATAGAGATTTAGGCTGTATCAGATTCTTTTTTATGACCTCTCAGTTCTTAATTTCCTTTGCACAGCTTTAACTTTGGATCTCGCCCTCATTGTTCAAAACTGCTTAGTGCCCAAAATTTCAAAATGATTTGCACAAATAGAAAAATCCTGCCACTAATTGTGTATGAGTAAGTTCCGTCACTTAAAATTCTCTGACACTAATCCTAAAGCTCTCAATTTGTCCGTTATTACCGTATCGTCTCTTATCTTGGTCCTTAAGAGGAAAGCTTTAATCCCTGCAGGACGTTTGAGCCCTGGTGGCCCTTTTGCGGTGCAGCCAGCCTAAGAGTGGCCACTAGGTGGCGCTGCAGATCCAGTAGCAGAGGCGGAATTCGGGCTCAAGCAGGGAAGCGGCTTCTCCCTCCGGGTTGGTACACTGGCAAGGCCTAGGCTGCTCTGCCATTTGTTGTCCGGATCCTGGGGTGTCTGGGCTCCAGCCTGATACCAACATTCCTTCCTTAGTTCTCAGCAGTTTGTTACAGGAATCCAGGGCTCGGCAGTAGTATCCCCAAGCCTGATCAGAAGGTTGCCACTGACCCATTCTTGCTGCCTTCTGTCCTCATCTTCCCTCAAGTCCCCAAGTTTGGGGGTGCTGGGGCACCTCCTCAGTCACTCATGCAGGTTTCTGCTGCTGACAGTTTGTGCCACACAAACATCTAGAAGTCTTAACTTGACCTCAGTAACACATCCAGGTGCCGTGGATTAGGGTGGCAGCTCAGCTCCTTCACTTAGGGGGCCAGTGCTTCCCCACGGGAGCACAGGGGTAACTGAGGTTCTATGTCCCTAGCCCGCCCCTCCCCCAGCCCTCTATCAATGCATACCGTCTTCACAAGGGCATAGGGCTTCTCTTTAAAGCTGCCTCTCTCTTCTCCTTCTTTTTTTCCTGAATGTATTTTTGGATATTTGTTTTAACTCTAAAGCAACATAGGCATTGGCCATTTTTTTTTCTGTTAGAAAACTGGACTGTTATTCAGCAATGAAAAATATCCATCAAGCTACTAATGGAAAATCAAGGGGAAATTCTAAGTGCATGTTGCTAAGCAAAAGAAGTCAACATAAAAGACTATATATTTTGAATGACTCCAAATATGTATTCTGAAAAAGCAGGGATAAATAGAGGTGGTAAAAAGATCAGGGGTGGCCTGGGGTTCAGGGGTATAGAAGAAGAGCTCAGTAACTGAAATGCAGGGGGTTTCCAGGGAAGTGAAGGTTCTCTGAGTTGCTGTGATGACAGAAATGTTACACATCTGTCAGGACCGTGGAATGCACCACGAGAAGAGTGAGTCCTCATGCCACTGGGTACCGTAGTTAATGGACATGTATCGTTACAGGCTCATCAATCACAACAAAGCACTGTGAGAAGTTAAGAACAGGGAGAACAGGAAGTAAGAGTTCAGACAGTCTCAATGCTTTCTTACACCTGACACTGCTCACACAAGATCAGCTATTAATTTAAAAAGGAGTCTGTTGGAGGAAAACCTTACATTTACCTCGTGCACTACAGTTTTCCAGTCAAAGCATTTCATTCTTATAGGAGTTCTAGAAAAGGGACAGAAATGGTCCTGCCCAAGTTTACACAGCTGAGGCCAATCAACTGACTTCTTGAGGGCACATGGTTAAAAGCAGAAAGGCAAGAACTTGCACCTGAGTCTTCTCATTCTTAGCTATAGGGCTCTTTTCTCTACATCCTATAATGTTTGCAAGCAGAGAAATCGGTGCGATATCACCTCCTATCTCCGTGAATTCCTCCGTGATCCTTATTTTTTTACTGCCAGGCTTTGGCTTTTCCTCCACTCAGTAGGGGAATACAGTGTAAACTGTACTCACGACTTCACACTCGGGCTGAAATGGCTTCATGGAAGGACTGCACACATAAAGCGGCACCCGCTCTCTTTCCCCAACTCTACCACCAGTTCTTCTCTGCAGTGTCTCTTAGAAACTTGGCTCCTCCCCACTTTTAAAAAGATCCATTTGCGCCTGAGTGAAAGCAGAGGGACAGGCTGGAGGAGGCTTGTTCTTTTAAAGAATCACAGCAGCTCCTGGAGAGCGAGCACACCTAGGAAGGGAACACTCCAGAGACCCCGGTTTTGTCTCCTTTTGGGAGCTCAAACTGCCTCAGCTAGAGACTGCACAAATCTCCACATTTCTAAAATGAGGTGGGAAAAGAGAGTCAAAGTTCCTCAGAAAGGCACTGCTTTCCCTAACTTGTCACCTGGACACTTGCACAGCTGAGCAGTGTATATTTATGATTTTATGACAATTTATAGATTCTGCGCATTCCTGTTTTCAGTCAAAACAATGAGCTGTAAATAAAACAGGATGTACATGGCCATTTCTATTCCCTGAGGTTGTAAAGCAGTTCACAACAGCTGCACTAAGGAACATGATGTCGGAAGACGTTGGAAAGGACTGAAGTGGAAGGGGGACACTCACACGGGGCCCGGAGCTCAGAGACGGCAGCTGACGTGTGTGGTGTCTTTGTGGTTCCCAGAGGATTCACCCCTGTTGCACTGCCCAGCCTCAGGATCGGGAATAGAACTCGAATAGATGAGGGTTAGATCACAAAAGCAGAGGCCAGCTTGGAAAAGGAAGAGATAGTTTGTGAAATGTGCCCAGAAATTTGAACTTTTCCTACAGGGAGTGAAAGCTGAGTTTCAGGAAGCCATAGTGAAGGGGACTAGGTTCCACATTCATCACCCTGGGGTTTGGGGTCGAGAGAGAGACAGTCCCTGTTTTCATGAAGCCACTTCTACTGTGAGGCAGTGGCTGCTCTACCTGAAGCTCTACTGATGGAAGGAGTCCCTGGTGGCTGATATTCTCACCCTCCTCCAGCCCGCTTGATCTCCAATGCTGCTGTTCCTCACAATTCACCCTGCTCACCTGCTCTGGACTGTGTCCTCCAAACAGATGCATTGAAGTCCTGCCCACAGCACCTCCAAGCCTGAGTCCTCTCTTGCAGGTAACATGAGTGATGTCATCCTGGAGTAGATGTGGCCTTGTCCAACACAACCTGTGTCCCTATGAGAAAAGAAGACAGAGGCACACGGGAAGAGGGCTGCACGTGAGGACACAGATGTACCGGGTGAGGATGCCTTGTAAGGACGGATTCATAGATTAGAGGAAGTAGCCTTGAGTTGAGATAGGCCAACGATGGGTGACAGATGACAGGAACCAGAAGAGGCCAAGAGATTTTCTGCTACAGGTTTCCAGGTTCTGGCATCCAGTCTGCAGAAAAGTCACTCTGTGGGGGATCCTTGCTAAGACCACCCTGGGAAGCAAGACTGGTTCTCATTCTGAGCATCTGCACCCTTCACGGTCTTATCCATTGCCAGGGTTAAGGAGCCGTCTGTAGAGTGGTGATTCCCAAGTTCACACGGTAAAGCTGTATTAGGTGAACAGGGATTTAATTTTACCCAGTAGGAAAAGGGGAGAGAAAACCCTGCTTTTCCTGTCTTTCCATTTCCGCACACCAGGCTTCGGCCTCACTCAGTCAGAGGAGACACTGTGGGGAGGTCAGCTAGGCCGAGTGGCTCCAAGGCAGAAAGAAGAGAAGGGAATTCCTGGCATTTCAGCTCCTGAAGACTCGGACACAGACCTAGGAGGTGTTTTGGAGGATAATGTCCAGGTGTTTTTGCTGAGTTTGTAAATCATCCCTGAGGTCAGATGAGTATCTGTGACATTTCCACAAACACATCCCCTGCAGGCCACTTGGCAGCTACACAGGGACATCTCGCAAGCGTCTCAAACAGGCTGGTTCCCAAATTAACTCTGGACTTTCCGCCCTAACCAGTCTCTCTCTGTCACCACCAGCTAACTCAAGGCAGTGGACTGTCCCTGGCATTCATCGGAAGTGGCCTCTTCGCGACCCCTGCTTTTTCATTGGTCTCCATAGACTTCATTCTCCACCCAGCAGCAGTGTGTCCTAGAGATTCTGTGAAAAATGTTGAAAAATCTTCCCGATGCCCCTAGAAGAACCCCCATAATCCTCGCCACGGCCGCAAGGCGCTACGCCATCCCTGCTGCTGCTCTCTAACCACGCTGTGTGTCTCTTTTCTCCTGGCTCTCCGCATTCTCCGCATGCACATGTGCTAAACTTGGGCTGCCTACTGCAGGCACAGGGAGCAGCCCCTTCCCAGCCCCCCCAGTCGCCTCTCAAAGAGAGGCCCTGATGCCCGAGGGCACCTCACTCATTCTGTGAGAACTAACCTCAATGTGCCTTCATTCATTGCTTTTTTTCTTTTTTTGTGGGTGGGTGGGGGGAGGTAGGGTGGTGGGGATTGAACTCGTGACCTTGCACCTACCGGGCAGGCCCTTAAGCCGCTGAGCTAAACCCCGGCCCTCATTGCTTTTTTATTTATTGTCAGCCTCTCCCATTCCTCCCTTCTGCCTAAACCATAGGCCTGCTGGGCACAGGGACCCTGCCTATCCTGTTCATCAGTGTATATTCCACGTTGTGTACATAGTCAGCACTCCAGAAACTTGAAGAGATAAATGAATTGTACAACCAAAATCCCACAATTATGGGATAAAGTTCTAGGCAGGATAAATAAAACTGGCTCTGAGAACAGATAATACCATAAGCTGGCACTGGTTGTGGTTTAGGAAGTTTGATCGGAGGGAACGGTCCTGAAAGACTGGCATGTACAGCCAGGCAGAAGGGGTGGGCTAGGAAGGAAGCCTTTCAGCCTCAGTGGGAGCAGTGTGTGCAAAGGCCCTGAGGTAGAAAGGGGCATGTTGTGCTCTAGAGTCCGAAAGATAGAGGTGAGAAAGCAGGGAGGAGAAAGATTCAGAAAGAAGCTGGTGAAGCAGGCTAGAAGCAGCCTGGTCAGACTGATGAAAAACTTAAACTCAGGAATGACGTGGCATGATCAGAGATTCCTAACAAGACTCCCCTGGCTGCCATGGAGACTTAGTCAGATGGGGCTGGAGTGGGATGGGGTGAGATGTGAGTGAATATGAAATGGGGTGTGAAGTAACCTGAAGTTCCCACAGGTGGTGTGGAAACTAGGGTGAGGGGCAATTCCCAAAGATATTCAGAAAGATATGGGAAAACAAACAAACAAACAAACAAACAAAACAGACCTGGTCTTCACCCTCAAAAACCTTACTTTCCTGAGTATGAGAAGGTGTTTGGAGGGCAGGAAGGGTAGTATGCAAGGTTGGGAACAAACATGAAGAGGCAGGTGGGAGACTTGGTCAAATAAAACCCTAAAAGCATTAAAAAGGGAATTCTGGGAAGATGAAAACCCAGGACTCTTGGCCAATGCTGTTGGTCTGATTATCTCACCAAAGCACCGTGTCAGAGGAGCCCCGGCCACACGGCTCACCCCTGAGGAGAACCAGGTTTTGCATGAGCAGTCTTGGCTTTCAGCCCAACTGCGTGCGCTTTCAGGTCTGATTTTTTTTTTTTTTTTTTTTTTTGGTTACTCGACAGATTGCATTCTTGCTTGTCTTTTAATTATTGAATTACTGTTTTTTATCTGCAGCCTCAGACTACTAACCTTATTATAACAATTGCCCAAGACCCAGACTGAACAGTGTGCAATCAAAGTCCATGATAATGAAAATGCTTAAATTAAATTTTAAAAAAAATCTAACATAGCAGCGTGTGCTGGAATGGACTGTATGAGCTACTAACTACATGAATGATTTATTTTAGAAGTTATGTCAGATGAAGAAAATCATATTTTGATGTCAATGTTCAGCGTCCAGGCCAACTCTAATGGACTCGTCATCAAGCCTCTAAATGAAAGTCTCATGCAGGGATTATTAACCTATAAATAATACCCTAATGGTCTCTTGGTGGTTTATGACTATTTTTTTAAAAATACCTCCCAGTGGCTTTACTGGTTATTTCATGTTTCTTTCTATTGTCCCATACATGTTTGTAACTCTGGGCGAGTGTGTTTTGTTGTGATCTCACACAAATAGCCAGACTGTGATGTCCTGGCAAGAATCTGCTTCTGAAAAAAAAAAAAAAGAATCTGCTTCTGTTTTCCATACTACTTTAAAGAAGAATAAGAAAAGGAAAAAAAAAGTTTCATACAATATTAAAGAAAATCCTAATTTTGTGCCTTGTGAAAGCAGAATGGTTTTATCAATAGTTAATGAGCATGCTCTATTCTAAATTCTGTTCATCTTTTACCAAAACAAAAAGAAATAGCACAATGTGAAGAAACTACCATTTTTACCTTTGAAACTGAAAACTTCTGATGCCAAATGTGTGGGTTTCCCACACCAAGCAATTCTGATGCTGTCTACCGGGGGTCAGGATGGTCCCCAACTCAGATGCCAATCATAAATAGTGGGGGCCCACGTTACTCACACTTCTGTCCAACTTGGCTGCAAATCAGAGCCTCTACCATCTCTCTCCTCAGGTTTGGTAATTTGCTATAAGGGCTCAGAAAACTCACAGGGACACTTAAGCTTACTGGGTTAGCATGAAAGTATTTTAAAGGATGTAGATGAAAAGTGGGCCCTGGGCAGGGACCCAGCCGTGGGATCTCGTGTTCTGAGGAGATGAGGAGATGAGATGTACTACCCTTCTGGGCATGTGGATGTGTTCCCCAACCACAAGGCTCCGAGAATCCCACACAGGGATTCCTGTGGTTTCATCACATAGGCACGGTCAATTGCTAACTCAGTAGATAGCCCCTCTCCTCTTCCTGGACAAGGGAGGTTAGGGCTGAAATTTCCAAATTTCTAATCATGGCTGGTCTTTCTGGTAACCAGCTCCAGTCTCGGAGATCATCAAGAGATGCTCTTATCCCTGGAGAAATCCTAGGAATTTAGGAGCTCTGTGTTAGTAGCTAGAGTCCAAGATCAAGTACTGCAGAAAAGATACTCCTAATACCTCTAGGACTCAGGAACTTGCAAAGGTTTTAGGAGCTTTGTGGCAGGAAGCAGGGACAAGTATATCTGTGTATGCAGACACCAAGAAAAGAAAAACTCCAAGAAAAGAAAAGAAAAAAGAAAAACATATAAATATTTTAATACTAAATTTATGGAGACATCATGAGATTAAAACAAGTTATGTTTGGCCTCTGCAGTTACAATAGGCGTTCAAAATGGTAGCTATTAGCTTGCAGACAATGTGTTAGTCCAGTGAACTGCTGATCATCAAGATTGCTGCACACACATTTTCAAGTTCTTCTCCAAGAGCTGGCAGTGCAGTGGGTCTTCTGTGATATATGACATCCTTCAGGACTCCGCCATACAAGGGAAACATCCTCTGTTGAAAAAAAGCATAGTGTTTTTCTTTTCCTGGAGTGTATGTGCATTTTTTTGGCTGCCACCCCCATCTCTCTGTTTCTCTGCTTCTATCTATCTATCTATCTATCTATCTATCTATCTATCTATCCATCCATCCATCTGTCTATAACAAGGCATTTGATCACTTTACAAAAGTCTAGTGACCAAAGATCATATCGAAAGATACTTGACCTTCCTGGTAATCAGAACTAGAATCTAGTGGACTAGAAATGATGGAGCACAACAGAAAGGTGTGATTTAAAGCACCAGTTACACCAAGCACTGAATAAAGATAGGGGGTCTCCCTGGTTTAAATCTCAGTTGTTCGTATTCCATCCACATCTGGTTTCCTTTAGGGGTAATGTATGGGAAAGTACACTGGCCCGATAGGGAGCACACATATGGAAACCTAGAGTTTTCAGTTAATCATTTAAATCCATAAAAATTGCTTAGGATTATTCACTTATATATACCAGGAAATATTCTAGGGGCCTGATGTACAGCTGTAAACAAGACAGGGACGTTGCCCTACAGCCTATGACTTTCCATTCTGTTGGACATGAACAAGATAATGTCTCTGTCTCAAGATAATAGACTGATAATTTGTAAGTCAGGGTAAGGTAAGTGCAGTGGGGCAGTGGAGAGGTAGGGTAAGGAGAATAGGGAAAAAAGGGTGAGATATTTCTTACGCAAACTGTGAGGTCATCGAAGGCCCCATTAATAAGAAGGTATTTCCAGCTAAGTCTTGGAGAAAGTGAGAGATTAAATTTGGGGCAAGAACTTTCTAGGTAGGGAGAGCAACAAGAGCTCTGTTAGTGTATGGGCATGTACATACACAGAGGAGTGAGCATGTAAAACCAGTCCCAGGTTTAGATATAGAAAGGACTTTGCAAGGAGAACGAGATGGAGGGAAGGCCCCAGCCATTTCCTCTGGGCTCCAAGTCCCCACCATGACCATCCCCTTCTCCCAACCCCACAGCCCTCTCAGCATTCTTGCCTGATCACGTAAAAAGGTCTGGATCAGCCTGAGCTGAGCGGGGAGCCCAAGCGCTGCCGCAGGGCCCTTCCTCCAGCCTCGCTTTCAGTTAGTACCTGATGACTATTACCTTGTGCCTTTGGATAGGTGAGATGTTAGCTGGGAGCTACCTCTAAGGTATGCCCAGGGCCATGTACCACGGCACACTTGTTCATTTGCCCTGCCCTCCTACACACACACACACACACACACACACACACACACACACACTCACGCACGCACGTGCGCGCACAAAATGGAGAAAAGGTTTATTTTGACTCATGATTTCAGAGGTTTTAATCCGTGGTTGGCTGGCTCTGAGGTGGAAACACCGTAGTGGACAGCATGGCAGCTGAGAAGAAGAGAAGGCAAGGACCACCAAGAGAGGAAGGAGCCAGGGACAAGAGCGTCTCCTAGGTTATGTCCCACTGATCCACTTCCTCCAACCACACCCTGCCTCCTAACCACACACGCAGGTATGAACTAAGTGATACACTAATCCACAGTTAGGTATGGGGTCCCTATGATCTAATTACCTTTCCAAAACCCTACCTCTGCACACATGAGCCTTTGGGGGAACATATTTTATTTAAACCATAACACATACACATGTAAGCATTATATACTAGGAAGGAGAAAAAAAAAAAGAATCTAAATGTTCTCTCATCCTCCCTGTCTCTCCTTACCCTGCATACCCTTCTACCTAGCACCCCTGGGGCAGGTCTTTTCTCTGTAATGGACCTCCAGGTTCTAAAATCCACCCATCTAGGGGTATCGAGGTATATGAGGGGATGTGCCAGAATTCAAAAAGCCCTTTTTTTGTTCCATAGGTTCAGCTCTCATAACAAAGCACCTGATTATTCATTCCAGTGAGACTTGAAACCGAAGATCAGTTGCCTTTTAGTCCTATACCAATGACAGTGAGCCTTTAGTACTTTTAATGATATAGACAGCTCTCTGCAGCATGAATGCTGTAAGTTCACCACCAGTGTGACACATATGGATTTAGCCTTCTTCTCTAGCTCAGTAAACTCCTTGACTCAGATTTGGAGAGAGAGAGAGCAAAAAGGAGTAAGGCTTAAGGAGCAATGAAAATAAATTATTTTGACACGATCCTCTTCTCACCTCAACCATCTACACTTACAACAACCTTCCCTTTCCTTTCATTCCCTGTAAAACTAAAAGACAGCACAGGTAAAGAGGGGAACTGTGAATGGAAAACTTTTTAGGCCTCTGGCTGGGTAAGTGGGGGCAGAGACAGAGATAGTGAGGACCCCAAGAGGGAGAAGAAGGGAGTCAGCAGCCAGAGAATACAGCTGGGAACGCAGGGAAGGCGGAGCATCTCAGAGGCTTCCATCTGGATCTGTTCCACGCTGAGAACAGGCTGCATGGAAGGAGGGGAACATTTTTAACCTGCACACCTCCAACCCTGGAGTCAAATTTGGGAGAAGCAGAGGGAAGCTGCAGGGAGTTGCTACTGAACCCAGCAGAGATTTAGCACATTGATTTTTTCCCCTTTGTTTTTTTTTTTTTGTTGTTGTTTGTTTTGTTTTGTTTTGTTTTGTTTTCTGGCACTGTGGTTTGTGATTGAGTGGGGAGTTTGGGGAAGACAGCCAAGGCTTTTAAAGGTGTCAATACTCTGGCAAGAAATACGGAATACTGGCTGCGAAGAGAGCCCAGCTACCCCCGTCTCCCCTCCTTTGCCTCGTTTTTCTTTTTCTCTCTGTGCTTTCTTTAATGACCTGCCTGTCAGCGAGGTGGTCAGCAGCTGTGATAAAGCACAGAGCGGGCCTAGAGAGGTCTTGAGTTTGACTGCTGGTAACCTTAAGCATGTGGTGGCCCAGAACCCAGCTCCCAGACTGCCTGTCTTCTTTCATTCTTGCATCCACTGAGTAGGCATACAGTGCATTATGCACCAACACCAGGCATACAGCTGTGACAAACACGGTTCTGCCCTCAAGAAGCTTACAGTCCTCAAAAGTCAGTAACATTAAATAAATGGTAATAAGCAAATTGGTGATTGTAAATAATGGTAAATTTCACACAGGAAAACAAGAGTGCAGAATGAAAGAGAATTACCCTTTGGGCTGCTCTCTTTAAATGGAGATAAAATAGAGGTAAGTCCTGAATCCACCCATGAGCATGGTGTGTCAAGGAAGATGAGAGAAAAGAAAAAGAGCTCAGGCTGATTCTTCAGACCTAACAGATCAAGATTAGCATCTTAGCCCAAACTTTGTTATGCTTATTCATTGGCATCACATGTAAGTTTGGATCTAGTACAGGAAGTAGAGCATTTGTACTTCAAGCTATTCAGTGGTGCAGGCCTGCTACTTTTTAAAGCAGAAATTTCCAGGTTAAAGTAAATTAAAAATGATGATACAATTTTTAAAGTTACTTCTTATAATAAAAGTGAAGAAGCAGGGATACTTGTTTCCTTATTTTCCTAGGGAAAGGTTTCAAATTCTTTAGCAGGAAATTGAAAGCATTCCCAGATCTTTTTTATATAGGAGTAACATTTCCAGCTTGTAGAGGTTTGGGCTATTACAACTGAAGGTCACTAAAGGATGCTCTATATTGCACTCAATAAATATTTAATGAGGTCCACTCAGTGAATTCCACCCAGCCAGGGAGCCTCAGTGCACAGCACAGAGCCTGGGAAAGGCCCACCCAGTGACACCCGCTAGCTGGGGAGCCTTGGCGAGCCACACAGACCCAGGGAAAGGCCTGCCCAGCAACCTCCACTCAGCCGGGGAAACCCCCTCCTCTACCTCCATGGACAGTCAACACCAACTCAGGAAGCACCTGAGACTTTGCATTCGGCTGCTCTGGAGGAATACAGGAAAATGAGCCAAGGAAGGAACAAAATGCAATCTCAAACTTCCATCTCATCCCAAACAAGTCCAGGAGACATGGACATAGAAGAATGTGTAAGTCATACACCTGAAATTTCTGAAATCAAAGCAACTGAAGTAAAGAAACAACTCCATGAAACTGTAAAGGAAATCAGATAAAAAATAATCGCCCAAGTAAAACAAGAAATAATAAACATAATGAAAGAAATGCCGAGCATATCTAAAGAAGACATAGATTAAAAAATAGAGGAGCACTGCAAAATGATGGAAACATTGAATAAACAATATAGGGAAGAATTAGAATGCATGAAACAAATTCAAAGAGATATCCAAAGGAAATCAAAAATTGCATTGAAAGCTGGCAAACCCCCTTGAACAAATGTGAAGATAGACTTTCAAGCCTTATAGAGAACATTGCATCTAGTATCAGTAAAGGAACCAGCAAACAATTCAACAGTTGCAAGACAATGCAAAGAAAGACAATATAGAATTGATGGCTATAAACAAAAAAGGAATCAATACAAATGATATAAAGGACTATTTACAGAAGTAACAGCAGAAAATTTCCCAAGCATGGGAAAAGAAACTGACATACAGATAGGTAAAGCATATAAAACTCTAATTAGCTATAACCAAAATAAATCTACACCCAGACATATAATAAAGATCTCAGAAATTCAGCATAAGAACAGAATATTAAAATCTGTCAGAGAAGAAAAACAAATCACCTAAAAGGAAAACCCATCAGAATCACAGCAGATTTCTCAACACAATCATGTCAACAAGAGCATAGAGTAAAGTATTCCAAATCCTAAAACAAAATAGCTTCCAATGCAGATTGATGTACCCTGAAAAAATATCCTTCACAATTGATGGAGAAATAAGATACTTATACAACAAAGAATAACTGAAGAACTTTGTGATCACCAAACCAACCCTACAAAGAGTACTGAAAGATATTATAGATAGACATAAAAATGACTATGATATCAAGAATAACAACAGAAAAAAACTACAAAGCAGGACAAACAATTAAACAGAGGGGAAAGGTAGAGAATCAACAGCAGAAAGATAACATGACAGAAATAAGCATATACATATCAGTTATAACCATTAATGTAAATGGTCTCAATTCACCAGTTTAAAAAAAAACAGACTGGTAGAATGGATCAAGAAATAAAATCTAACCATATGCTGTATACAAGAAAACCATCTAACTCAAAAGGAAACTCAGAGACTGAAAGTCAAAGGATGGAAAACAGTACTTTCATGGAACAGGAAACCAGAAAACAGCAGGGGTAGCTATTCTGTTTGCAGACATTGTAAACTTCAAACCAAGAATGATCAAATGGGATAAAGATGATCAGGCAGAAAACTTCAACAGGAAAAGATAACAACCTTAAATACATATGCACCAAATATAAGAGTATGCAGATATATGAAACAAACATTAATAGACATGAAAAATCAAATAAGCAATAACAGAATTATAACTGGAGATCATAACACTCCATTGACACAAAGAGACAGATCAACGAGACAAAAAATCAGCAAAGAAATAGTGGGAACCGAATCAAACTTGTAAACAAATGGAATTAGAGATGTGTACAGAATATTCCACTCAACAACATCAGAATACACATTCTTCTCAGCTGCACGTGTGACATTCTCTAAAACAGACCATACACCAGCCCACAGAACACGCTTAAGTAAATGCACAACAAATGAAATTATCCCATGCATATTATCTGACTAGTGTCATGAAACTGGAAATTAATGACAAAAGAAACTGCAAAAATTCCATAAAGACAAGGCAATTAAATAATACCCTCCTAAACACAGAGGAAATTAAAGAAGAAATTAAACAATATCTATAAGCAAACAAAAATGCAAATACAACTTTCCGAACCTATGGGATGCAATGAAAGCAGTCCTCAGAAGTTAATTGCAATGAATTCTCACATCAGGAAAACCAAATGAACACAAATAAACAACCTGATGCTTCTCCTCAAACATCTAGAAAAAAAAAAGAGCAAGTCAAGCTCAACGCCCAAAAAAGGGAGGAAACTCTAAAGATACAGCAGAAATTAGCAAAATTGAAACTCAGAAAACAATGCAAAGAATTAACAAATCAAAGAATTGGTTTTTTGAAAGCAAAAATAAGATAGATAAGCCTCTAGCCAACCTTATCAAAAAAAGAAAGGAAAAAACTTAAATTCGGCAATTAGGAATGAAAATGGTAAAATTACTACAGACCCTTTGAAAATACAGAAGATCATCAATACCTACTTCAAAAATCTTCACTCTTATAGGCTCAATAACATAGAAGAAATAAACAGATTCCTAGAAACATATGAATTACCAAAACTAGATCAAGAAGATGTAAAACTCCTGAATAACCCAATTTCAGTTAATGAACCTGAAAAAGTAATTAGAAACTTACCAACAAAGAAAAGCCCAGGTTCTGATGGATTCACTGCTGAATTCTACAAGAAATTTAGGGAAGACTTAATGCCAACACTCCTTAAACTCTTTGATGAAATTGAAAGGGAAGCAAATCTCCTTACTCCTGGAACCAAGTATTTCCCTAATACCAAAACCAGAGAAAGACTCAACCAAAAAAGAGAACTACAGGCCAATCTTCCTAATAAACATAGAGGCAAAAATCCTCAATAAAATACTGACAAATAGAATACAATGAGTCATCAAGAAGATTCTACACTATGACCAAGTGGGATTCATCCCAGGAAATGCAGGAATGGTTCAACATACACAAATCAATAAAAGTAATACACCATATCAACAGAGCCAAAGACAAAAATCACATGATCATCTCAATAGATGCAGAAAAACCTCTGGACAAAATTCAGCATTTATTCATGATAAAAACCCTACAGAAAATCTGAATAAATGGTCTTTACCTCAATCTGATAAAATCCATATACAATAAACCAGTAGCCAACATCTTACTAAATGGACAAAAACTGAAAACCTAGAACCAGGAACAAGACAAGGGTGTCCATTATCACCAGTCATATTCATCAATATAATTTTGAAAATATTAGCCAGAGCAATTAGACAAGAGAAAAAAGGGATAAGGATAGGAAAGGAAGAAGTTAAATCATCATTACTGGCAGATGACATGACACCTTACCTAGAAGACCCCAAAACTCCACTGAAAGGTTTCTAGATGTAATAACCAAATTCAGTAATGTAGCTGGATACAAAGTCCACACTCAAAAACTAATAGCATTCCTGTACACAAACAATAAACTCACTGAAAGAAAAATAAAGGAAACCACATTCTTCACAATAGCACTGAAAAATTAAATAGGAATCAATCTAAGGAAGGAAGTAAAGTATATATACATTTAAAATTAGAGTACTCTGAAAAAAAATCAAAGATTGCAAAAGATGGAAAGACACTCTTTGTTCATGGATAAGAAGAACAAACGTGAAAATGGCCATTTTCCCAACATTGTTATTAATGCAATTCCAATAAAAATACCATTAGCATCCTTCACAGATATAGAGAAATCATTCCTAAAATTCATCTGCAGCAAAAGAGACCTAAAATAGAAAAGGCAATCCTAGGTAACAAAAGCAAGACAGGAGGCATCACAATCCCTGACTTGAAAGTATACTACAAAGCTCCTTTGATAAAATCAGCATGGTATTGGCATAAAAACAGACCTAAAGATCAATCGAATAGATTAGAAGATACAGCCACAACTACAAACAAACTCAATCACCTGATCTTTGACAAAGGGGTCAAGCATGTTCACTGGAACAAAGATAGCCTCTATAATAAGTGGTACTGGAAAAACTGGCTCTTCATATGCTAAAAACTAAAACTAGACCCATGCCTATCACCATGCACCAAATTAAAGTCATCATGGATTAAAAATCTATTATATTTAAACAGAAACACTAAATACACTGGAAGACAAAGTAAATAGAAATCTTGACAACAGGGTAGGCAGAGAGTTTACAAACAAAAATCAAACTGCACAGGAAATATGTCACAATCAACAACTGGAATCTCAACTTATTAAAAAGTTTTTGCATATCAACAGAAATCTCTAATGGAGAGAAAAGAAAACCACAAACCAGGAAAAAAATCTTAACCAACTGTCCCTCAGACAAAGGACTCCTATCTAAAACATATAATGAATTTTAAAAAATCAAGGCCTCCAAAATTCAAAGACCCACTTCAAAAATGGGCATCTGTGATGAATATATAGTTCTCAGATGAGAAACTAGAAATGGCAAATAAACATATGAAACAATGTTCATCATTATTGGTCACTCAGAGATGCAAATTAAAGCAACACTGAGATTCCATCTCACCCCAGAAAGAATGGCTATCATCAAGAAATCAACCAATAACAAATGCTGGTGGGGCTGTGGGGGAAAAGGAACCCTTCTCTGCTATTGGTGAGAGTGCAGATTTTTGAAACCACTGTGGAAATCAGTGTGGTGATTTCTCGGAAAGCTTGAATTAGAGGTCCCATTTGACTCAGCTATTCCCCTTCTGGGTACTTTTCCAGAAGAATTTAACACATCACACCACAGGGATACATGTGTACGTATGTTTAACACAACGTGTAATAGCTAAATCTTGGAAACAACTCAAATGCCCATCAATTAAAGAATGGATAAAAAAGATGGGGTATTTGTATACAGTGGAGTACTACTAAGCTATAAAGGAGGATAAACTCAAGGCTTTTATAGGTACATGTATGCAACTAGAGACCATACTCATCACTGAAATAAATCACTCATATGTATAAACATTGTATTGTCTCCCTCATGTAGAAAACTAAAAGATTAAATAGGTTCCAAAAAGTATTTATATATATATGCATATACAAGATAACTAAGATAATTGTACTATTGATCCTATTAGTTCAGGGAAAGAAACTGTGAGTGCTTATATTGTTTGATCTGTTTTGCATGCCTGTAATCTTATAATCTGAGCAACTATTTTGAAGCTAACAATATGCAATCTAGTGACTATTGCTAATTTTCTATCATCTTGTTCTGAAAGCTTGTATCAGTTCTACTGTTTTGCTTTGTTTTTAATGTTTTTAAAAAAGAAATATTTGCTAAACATTTAACATGTGCCATGCATTGTTCTTGCCGAGAGTACAGCACGGAACAGAACAGAACATTAGAGGCTGAGTCCTTGTCTTATGAAGCTTATGTTTTTACTGGGAAGAGGCAGTCAATAAATAAACAGATCAATAGGCAATGACAAGAAAAACTAGGCAGAGAAAGGGACAGAGAACGAATCACAAATTCCCAGTTCATATGAAGATTAGAGAAGATGATGTTTGGGCAGGGACCTAAAAGACAGCAGGGAAGGAGAATTTCAGGCACAGAAGATAAAAAGGTTGCATGGTGGAGTTGTGTCTGGCGTGTTCTAGCCCAGGAATCTCATGTAGCCAGTGTCAAGTCAGGAGTACCTTAGTTTGGGTAATCCCCGATGTAGGGGATTATGTGCAGTGGAACTGATATTAGGAAGCACTGTGATGAATGGGGAATCGAAGGAATGAAAGCTAATAAATCACACATCAATGAATAGGTTAGCACTGTGAGGAGCTGAGCTCAATCCTGTTGGGGAGTTTGAAGGTAGAATATGGTTTAGAATTGGCCCACTGCGGAGTCAGGAGGCTGTTCATCCACCTCACGTCTTACTGGCACTGACAACTTCTGGAACCTGCCCCTAAGCCATAGAATACCTCTGGGTAGATGCAGGAAAGCGCCAGAACATAGGATGATGTCTTCTGGTGACCACTTGGCAAGCCAGAAGATGTGGCCAGGGTCTTGGCTGTGTCCACTGGAGCAAGGAGGGTGAGCAGGAGCTAAGATCAGAAAGGAGGCAGGACCCAAGTCCTGGAGACCATGACAAGATCGTTGGGTTTAATTTTTGATAAGATGGCAAGCATTTGGAGAGTCTGAGTGACATGATCTGATACCCATCTTTAAATTGAAATGTGATGACTGCAGAGGAGGTGGCACAGAAACAGAACTGAAAGCGGGAAAGCCAGTAAGAAGACCTGCATGTAACAGAGCCAAGGGTACAGTGATCTGACCGTAAAAAGTGGCTGACATCCTGGTTAGTTCTGAGGGCATAGCTTATAGAATTCACTAATGAATTGGATCTGGGACAGATAGAAAGCAAAGAGTTGAGACAAACTATTTTCTGGCCTGAGAAATTGAGAGAACAGATGCTTATAGAAGTGGGTCGGGCTTAGGGAGGAGCCCTTTAGGAGCTGATAGATGTGGAACTCCCATACTAAATCAAATATACACAAAGGAGGCGACTGGCCCAAGCCTGAATCTCTATGCAACACCCTGCAACCTAACATCGTGTAAACACATGGACACACCTAACTTACGGACAGCCATGTCTCAGCTAATCACAGGTAGCCAAGCTTCAGTCAATCACAGGCAGCCAGCTGATCACACCACGTACAAACAAGGCAGACACAGCTCTAACCAAGCAAGCTATTTCTGTGCCTCACTTCCACTTTCTCTCTGTACTCAAGGCCCACTTGATAGGGTGGCGCTCCCTTGGCCTCTCCTGGTTCTGACTGCTGCCCAATTCAGGAATTGCTTTTTGTCTAAATAAACTCTGTCAAATTCAATTTGCCAAAAAATGTGCACACCTCTTAGGCATCCAGTTGGAGATATGGATGAACAGAGACACGTGTGCTTTGTTGACTTGTGGCTGTGGCCTATTCCCTTATGGCCAAACCAGTGTTTCTCTCTGCACACAATGCTCCATAAGTTCTTCGAGTTTGAGCACTTTCATTCTAATCCCACATTTCTGAGCATGCACAAGTGTTTTTTTTGGGTTCTCATACTCTTCCTTCCCCCTCCTTACAAATCGAAATAAACAGGTTTGGACAATGACTTCCTGTTCCTTATTTTCCACTGCTCCTTTCCAGGACCTCCTCAACCAAGGCTGATGTTGTGCTGTAGTTAAATACATAAACTCTTATATCTCTGCTCTATTTCACATTCACAAAACAAGCATTGAGGACAACGTTGCTCACATGTCTTGGCTCAGTGTAGAGGCACCACAGAACGACCTGAACAAATTTTTCCACTAGGTAAAGTTACACGTTATAAAGTTAATGCTGACTCACAAAGTAAACCTCAGTGCCTCCACACAATGAAAGTTTATTTCCTGTCCACAGCACAGGAATCTGTCCTGGTGACTCTGATCCATGACTCAAAGCCCCCAGATCCTTCCATGGATCTTCCTCACCTGAGTCCTTCACTTTCACCATTTGGGACATTCAGTGGCTGCCTCTAGAAGTGGCCTAGATCATCGGCCACATCCCCTTGCTAGAACTGAATCACACTGCTCCAGTATGCAAGAGGGGATTATCTCTACTACACTTTATCCCTCCTAAACTGTACTAAAGGTACTTTGGTGCTTTGGTTTGGCTTTCATTCTCTTGAGCATATTATATCGTGGCTTTACTTTGTAAAGTATGATCGTTTCTGGTGAACCAAAAAGATAGCTTCAAAATCTACAAAATCAGGAATCAAACCATACTGACTTCAAAGTGAGGTCAAGTCACAGAATTCATCTGGGCACATGTATCCGGAACAATGCACCCTGTGTACTCAAGAAAGGATCCAATGTGTCCCAATGTGTTACCTGAGCTATTTCCTATGTGTAGGAAGTGAGTCCTAAATTTAGTAATTTCCAGGATCTTTCTACCGCCCCCCTCCCACCCCAAGCCAGCTGCCACTATTTATCAGCTAGGGAGGTAGCTGAGAAAAAGAGGTTCAAAAAAGAAAGAAAGAAGAAATGAGGGGACGGGCTGGGGTGAGGGAACAGGGAAAGGCCAAGAGCCGGGCTAGACTGACAATAAAAAGCAAAAATGAGAAAGGAAGAGAGGCTGCAGGGGAAAGTCGACAGAGAGAAGGGCGAGGGAGAGCCAAGGCGGAGAGGGTGCAGATCTAGGGGAGGTGGAACAGAGGGCAGCGGACCCTGCAGAGGCAGGCGGTGCGAGGAAGAGGACAGAGCCCGCAGGGGCGCTCGCAGTGTGCAGCAGCGCGCTTCCGAGGGGGAACCGAGCTGCTAGTGTCTGCGCGCGGGGAGGCGAGCGGGGAGAGGCGGGAGGTGGCCAATGTAAAGCAAAAAGGAGGAAAGCCAGGGGCAGGGGGCGGGGAAGCCGCCGCTGCGGAAAAGCTCAAAGCAGACTGCATGCTCTGCATGCTAGGTGTTCAAGGCTGTCGCCGCCAGCTCGGTCTGAGATGACACACTCACCCCACCCCTCAAAACTCAGGCTACTGCCTCCCACCCCTCCGAGCTCCCAGCGCCTGGGCGTCCCGGTCCTGCACCTGACCGCGCCTGGGCTCACCTGGCAGCTCCCAGCCAGCTCAGGCCACCTCCTGGACTCTCTACTCTGCTGGAGTCTCCAGTGTGACTGCCCTGAGCGGGAGGTGGGGCTGTCTGTGCAGGCTGGAAATAGAGGACTCAAGAGAGTGCTGCTGATGGAGTGGAGCAGCAATGGTCAGGAATTGGCGGAAAAGGATCAAAAGGGCCTCTCGGTTTTCTCTTCCTGGCCCTAACCTCTGCCCTTGGCAACATTTCGCAGCGAGGGGCTATCAGCGACGGTGCATGTGCAGACATTCAGGCTTGGGACGAATACAAGAGCTGCCTAGAGTTTGATCCTGTTAGAGGCGGAACTGGGCAGTTGGGTTGGTGGAGGATGGGGGCCCTTGAGGGTTTAGGATTGCATCAAGTTGGACTTGACCTCTCTTTTTCTCTTTCCTCTTTCCATTTCTTCTCCCTTCATTTTTTTCTGGGCCACACCTGAGACTTGTCATGAGTCCCAAGAGTGTTACTTGAGCATACAGGACACTTAGTACATCCATCTTTGGGGCAGCTTGGGATGCTGAATTACCACCACGCCTCCTCACTGCTAAACTCTCCTCCAAGGCTGCCAGTTAAAATCGCACAATTTACAGCTGCTTATCACAATGCAAAAGGAAGAGCTGATGTGCAGATCAGCAGAGGCTTACAGCGCATCTGATACAATTCATTATAGTTTCTTTCTACGCCACCGGTTCACAGGTGCTAGGAACAATCTGAGGACCTGTTAGAATTCAAGTTCCTCGTCTTGTCCTCAAAGGTTCCAGTTTAATAGTTCTGGGGCAGGCAGGTCTCAGGGCTTGTTTTTAACAAGCCCTCCAAGTGACTGATATCCTTCATAATGACCACACCACTTGCTGTTCAACCTAACCTGTTTTTCCTTAGATTCTGAACTAGCTTACCTTGAAGTTTTCATTCTTACTTTCCAATACTGGGAATTGAACTCAGGGCTTTTGCACTGACCTACAACCCCAGTGTCCTATTTTATTTGAGATAGGGTCTCACACATCACTAAATTGCCCAGGCTGGGCTCAAACCTGCAATTCTCCTGCCTCAGCCTCCCAGAGTACTGGAATTACAAATATGGGCCACAATACCTGGCTCCTTGAAATTTTAAATGTGAAGATATAGCATGTGGAAGGCTATTTGGCATTAGCAACTTTACTAGATGTCAAATCTACTAAAGCTTCTCTCCTGTGGGAAGCTAATATATTGGCTTTTGAGTGTATTATTAGAATACATTATTGTCAGTTGTGTGGCTCCTCTTATGCAGGTGACAGAAACAAAGAAAAGGACCAGTTAAGCCACAGATCTACAGTGGTTTCCCCACTAGATGCTTTGCACTAATCAATAACAAACACCAAGGTTTATTCACTAAACACTTTCCAAAGCAAAGATCACACACTTGGGATTAGATACAAGTCTGCTTCCCAAGCAGCTGTTCTAAGAGCTTGGAGGTTTAAAAATCTAAGCCATCCCAGTCCATTTAATTGGAATTTAACAAGAATTTTAAGCAGATAAGGTAATTTCTTCACACACTCAAAGATAATCAGAAACAGATGTGACTAGCATAGTAAAAATCAGGAAAGAACTTCTTCTAGTTCAAGGATTTAATCAGAGAAGACCCCAGTCAATGACCTGTAAGAACCCATTCTTCCAAGATTCTGCTATTTGTTTTTCACTGTTCAATTTCTTCTTGGCTCTCACCCATCATTCCAGACTGCTGTGAACATTTGGAATCTGGTTCCCCCAACTCGTATTCATCCTCCAGTTTGATTCACAGACCTAGGAAGAGATTCTTTCAAGGTGGAGACAAAAGCCTGAACCAAGACAGATCCATGACTGTACCGCGGCAAAGGCAAACCTATTCTTCTGGCCACATGGACACTGCCCAGCTCACATGTGGAACCTCAGTACACACCTAGTGTTGCACAGAGGTAGCAGGTATCTTTTCTGTAGATGGTAAGAGACACATAGTAGGTGACAGGCCCAAAGTGATGGGTGCAGTGGGAGTACACAGAGGTGGGATCAGAAGGACTTCCAGATGCTTCTAATAATCATGAGCCATGACATTAAGCTGGCCTTTCTTAGCCTTAACCACATACCCATCATATGCCAGGCATGATGCCTGCGTTATCTTATTACTCCCACAGGTCCTTATGAAAAAGACCTAGTGGCCACTGCATGGGCTCTGGGGCCAGATGGGTTGCATTTGAATCTTGACTCCAGCACTTTGAAAGCATAGTGTTGGAAAGCTGGTTATCTGTTTCAAGAGCCTCACTTGAAAATGACGATGGTAATGGCACCACTTGTGGGTTGTGCAATTAGGTCGGATCTCTAGCTGCTGTGACAGATAAGCCCTTGAGTCTTTATGGCTTAATATATTAAAGGTTTACTTCACAAAGATAATGGTCCAACTGGGCTTTTGATGGGCAGCTCTCCACATGAAAATTAGGGACCCGTGCTATTTCCTTTTTGTGATTTTGCTAACTGCTGGGAAAGATCACTTAGGATTGGGCTTGAAGATGAGAGAGGGGATTATGGGACAGACCTAAAGGTGATGCAAACTACAAACTGTAAACTGAAATAAACCTTTAACTTGTAGGTTTTGTGTATTATATCTCAGCAACAAGAAAGCAATGGATCCACTTGTTTTTGCATATATGTTTAAAGAGCAGCCTGAGGCTTAGGGGAGAAAAGGCACCACCCACCTGCACCCTGGGAACCTAGGGCAGGCTGTACTTGGTGGATGTGATTTGGAGGCAGCAAAGAGGCCAGATAGACCTTTCCAGAGAAAAGGATCTTGATTTGAAGCAGCAGTGTATCAGGAACCCAGCCAAGAGTCTCAATTGTCAGTCTCAAGAATGTCGCCAGAAGAAAAAAAACAGAGACAAGTATGTATTTCAGCCTTGGCTGGGAAGTCAGTGTCTCTGGATCCAACTTCCTCCACTCCCCAAACAGCCACTGTGTAGTGAGAGGTAGGGCTAGCAAAGGATTACAATTCATCTAAAGATTCCAACTCCAGAGGGTGTAGATAATCTTATGTTTGAAGTATTTTGACCCGAGTATAATCCTGTGATAATTTAAGGTGTAGATGATCTTGTGCTTAGAAGTGTCTTATCTTTGAATATAATCCTCAGATGACTTAAGAAGGTGTAGATGATCTCATATGTAGAAGAGTCAATGGAAAATCTCAGATTGGTGGTACCAATAATCCCAATTCTTCCTTTTATCCCATAAGGAAATATGCAAAACCAGTCACTGAATCCGTGGTCCCCAGCAGCAGTAGATAGAAGGAGGAGACTCCCCTGGGTGTGCAGGAGAGTTCAGTCACTGCAGGTATTGAGTGGTAATGAAGGAGAGAAATTCCAAGGATGATACCCATAGAGGGGCAAGTCTGCCTCATAGTTTCAAAAGAGAGCCATGAGGAAAACTTTGGAGTCAAAATAAAGTATAAGTCACCCCAGGTGACTGAACCTGCAGAATTAGATGAGCAGTTGCACAAAACACATACAGTGTGAGAGAAGATGGGGGACAAATCAGAGTCGTGGGCACACCAGCATGAAAAGACATTCGTATGTCTCAGGCTTGTGCGGCCTGTTCCATAGCTGTCCCGTAAGTTTTCCTCAGGTCAGATCATTTTATTCTACCTTCATTAGTGTATTTTGAAAAGAAACACATTTTCACAATAAGAAATGAAAAAAGTAGTATCATTTTCCATAAATAAAAATCCTTTTAAAAAGCTACCAATAAAAACATATAAACAAAAATCTATCTCTGTGTTGTAAATGTTTCAGAAGAAAACTCTAAATTTTAGTCTTTCTCTTTCAGAAAAGGAAGATTAGCAAGCATGGGAGAGGTGCTAAAGCTGTACTTACTAAACTGGGATGTTCTCTTTGTTTAAATCAAAAAATTTGGAATAGAAAAGAGAATCAACTTTCACACTACCCGGTACACATTTTATTTAGTGCTGGCAGCGCTCAGATCTAGAGCACTGCATTCTATTTTATACAGTGTTCACACCCTGCTTGTGATCTTGTACTATCTAAAATTGTCCCCCCTGCTGCTAGTGCCGTGAATCCTGCACACTGGGAAGACCAAGAGTGATGGAATCACAGTGTTTACACAGGTCCAAGAAAGGAGCAGTCAGTTCCAGAGGCTCAGGGAGGCTGGGCAAGTCAGGCCCAAAATGCATACCTTGAATCTGGCCATCAAGGATCGTGGATAGTATCTTTGGTGGAGAGGATGTAACAGTACAGCTAGGGTGACAGAACGGAGTGGTGGAAGAGTGGATGAGCAGCAATAGCAATGACAAACACTGAGAAGGGAAAGAGAGAACAGGGAGAGATAAGAGATTAAGGAGTCTTGCTTCTCTTGTAAAACGTGGGTTACATTTGAACGTGCTTTTAGCTGTTGGGAATGGAGGCGCACATACAGCTCTAAGTCCTACAAAGTAGTGATGACAGAGAAAGGTCACAGTTTGGGAGAAAATGGAAAGGGTTCGGGTCAAGGGTACTTTCCTTAGTGCCTGTAGCTTTGAAGGTAGGAGGTTAGGACACATGCAAGCAAGGTGACTGCTTGACTCTAGAAGTGGGAAGTGGAATGAGCTTATTTTTGGAGCCTAATTTACCTCTGTCAGTGGAAGGTGAGGTTATTTTTGAGGGCAAAGGAAAAGCTTAGTGAAGCTTGACCTACTGACTCGCCACTAAAACAAGCACGTTAGCCAAGGTTCTCCAGAGAAACAGAACCAATAGAGTATATGTACATTAGAGAGAGGGCAGATGGAAAGAGGAGGACAGCGAGGAGGGAGGGGGGAGGGAGAAAGAGGAGGGGGGGAGGAGGAAGAGGAAGGAGAAGAGAAAGAAGGAGAAGGGAGAAGAGGGGAAAGAGAGGAGAAGAAAGGAGATGAAACAGGGAGAGGGGAGAATTTTTAAGGACTTGGTTCATAATAAGTATCAAGGCTGATAAGACAAAAAGTCTTCAGACTAGATACTCAGAGAGGGTTGATGTTGCAGCTCAGATTTCAAGGCAGACTAAGGCAGGATTCCTTCCTTTCTTCCTTCCTTCCTTCCTTCCTTCCTGCCTGCCTTCCTGCCTTCCCACCTTCCCACCTTCCTGCCTTCCTGCCTTCCTTCCTGTCTTCTGATTGATTTAATGGAGGGTACTCTGCTGTACTGAAAGTGTACTGAATTAACTACTAATTTTGCCTTGAAAAAAATACCTTCCCAGCAACATTCAAGCTGATGTTTTACTAAATATCTGGGTCTTGTGGCCTGGTCAGGTTGACCCATAACATTAGCCATCATAAAGAATATGTCTCAAACTCAACAAGAGCAAAGAGATGACACAGAGAAATACGGGTCTATAGCATGTAGAGAGAATCCTTTGGATTCTACTAGGTTTTGATTCTGTTGACTGTGGAGCTCCTGATGGAGCCTGATCAGATGAAATAAAATAGAAGAACCATGGTGTGAGAACCACCTCAGTCAAGAAACTGTCATGGGTCAGGGATATAGCTCAGTGGCACAGTGCCTGCCAGGCAAGGGTGAGGTCCTGAGTTCAATCCCCAGTACAGAAAAAAAAGCATCATATTAGCATAGAGATAGACCCTATAAAATGTACCTTCTAAATGCAAATTCTGATTATGAAGCTCTTGTTAACAAAGCAGTAGGACATCATCCTGCTGCTTCTTAAGTAGCAGAATGTAGATTCTTCAGAGATAAACTCTGTGATTTTCCTTTTTCTTCCTCTATATTTAACAAGTATCAAAAGTATACACACTTATCTCACTGGGATCAATTCGTTTATTTACTTTATCTTCAAGGTTGTCTTCTCTCAGCGTCATGGGATTTCCACTGGGGCTTTTTCCTTTGTTTGTTCACAAGCCAGAAGTCTTTCCACGTCTGTCCTGTGCTTGGCAGGAGTTCTTGGAGAGTAGCCTAGTGGTAAGCCACCTGCTCTGGGTTGAGGGTGGATCTATTCTAGTCATAGACTTTGTGATCTGAACAAAAGAATTGAGTATGTGCTTGTTGAATTGTCAGGCAGTACTAAATTTGGCAGGCCAGCTGAATTTTAGCAGAAAAAGCATGCAAAATAAGGTTGGGCAATTGGGGAAATATCCCACAGGGAAAAAAAGCAATTGAGTGGATCTCAGTAGGAATTACATGGTCATAGAACTCCAGCTTGAGACTTGCAATTAGCTGTGTGACCTTATAGAAAGGGAGCCCTTCCTCAAATAAAAATGGAAAGTTATACCACACCAGAACATTTTGAAACCAATGAGTCTTTGAGAAGAAGCCCCCAGCCCTAGACTTTATGTGCATTAGAAAAAACTGATTTCCTCCAACTTTAAAATGGGTATGGCTTTGAAGTTTATTTCCTCTGGGTTTTTCATCACCACAATCAGAATGACTCACCCTGCCAGCTCCACCTTTCTCTTGGTAGCAATTGCTTCATCCCACCCGACAGTTTACCTGATTCCTCTTCTGGGGTATCAGCCCCTTGATAAGAACACCTATCTTCAGCACAGGTGCAATTATCACAGGTGTAACTCCATTTGGATCTGTGGTTGGTTGAATCTAAAGATACAAAACCATGAATGTAGAAGGCTGATTATGCTGGTTAACTTCTTTTCTTCCCACACCTCAGGTTCTCTTCTCATTATTCATTCTAATTCAGCAACTTTCTTAAAGTTGTAAAAGTCAGAAAGTAAAAACAATTCTTCAGATCTTTGACTAGCACAAACTGTAGGGGGAAAATGCCTTGTGCCTGGACACTTTCAGGTGGAGAAAGATCATAACAGTTTTGGCTTTGTTTTAAAGATATATCCCAGTAAGTTTGTGGGCCACTGAAATAGTAAGATGATTTCGTGTGGATTTCTGCCAAGTTGTATTTCATTCCATTCTGCATATGTGTAATTGACCTCAAAATTTAAGATTTTGTGTTTTTGGAACTCTAATCAAAATCACTTTGAATTTGATGCTATCCATGATTATATTAGCAAACCCTCATTTCAGGTCATGAGTGAATTTCGTATGATATAGTTTCTGGGTTTTTTGTTTGTTTGTTTGTTTGTTTTTTGGTACCAGGGATTGAACTCATGACCTTGTGCTTGCCAGGTAGGTGCTTATGCCACTGAGCTAAATCCTAGCCCGTAGTCTCTGTTTTTAATCCCACTCTTTGTGGATAGGATTGGGGCTAGGATGAAACTTTGGTGGTAACTACCCTGTTCCACATTGACCCAAACCCACTCATAAAAGGCTTCCCACAGTACTACTGGGTATCCCTTTTTTCACCATCTTATCCACAAAGATCCTATAAATGACATATTAAAATATTTTCTAAAGTATAAGGCAATATTTTCCCATAGTAGCCCCTAAAGCTTGGCAGCCAAGGAATCTATTAACATATGAATGAAACAAAGCTTAGGACACAACTTCTTAGCATGCATGTGCTGGTCCTGGTACCAGTGGTGTTCACAATCTGCTGCTCCTGTTTCTGAAGCACAGTTATGTGTCACTTACCAATGGGGATATGTTCTGATGTATCCAAGGGTGATTCTGCAATTTTGCAAAAGTCACAGAGAGCTTACACAATCCTCAGTGGTGTCACCACCTGTACAGCAAGGTTAAGTGGTGTAGCTTTTAGGCTATAGATCGGTGTACAGTGCTCTTGAAACCATTTCCCTAGACCAGGATAGCACGGAGGTAAATTCTTGTGATCTAAATAGAGAAAAGGTACAGTCAAAATAGTAGGATAAAGGAATCTTTAGTTCTTTTATAATCTTATGGGAACCACCATCATATATTTGGCCCATCATTAACCAAAAATGTTGTTTTACTGCATTGACTGGAAATTGAACTCAGCCCATGTTCTGATGCTCAGCTGCCTTTTCATGCTTCAGATGCCATCTGATGGCCATCTCCAATCCTATTTGACTCTTTCATGATTCCTCAAAAGCTGTGACTTTGAAATCACAGTGTAAGTTAATTAAATGAATCAAGTAATTGAGACTCACACATAAGCTTTTGAGATTCGCCTTCAATGTATGACAGGCTCATAGATTCTCTATTTGAGACAAGTTCTCCAATCAGAGATTTAGTACTATTTCTTCTGACTTTTTTGTCTGATTCTTCAGGATTAGATGACTTAACAGGCTTTTGTCACCTCGAACATCTTCAGCTATTAAACAGAGCTATGTGATGAGAAGCTGATTATCCTCATGTGAGAATGTTTCAAATTTTTTCTCCAATTGACCTAAAGAGTCAATACCTCTTGCTATTCTGACCTTTTTTGATGGAGAACATCCAAAGGCCTTGAATGATCATGACAGCATCAAGAGTTTAAGCTGATTCTCCCAAAGCACCAAGGACTTAGAAGATTTTCTAAACCAAAATGCCAGGCTTAGAGTGAAGGTGCCAGGACAGAATCACTCCTCTGATAATTCTTCAGGTTGCACCCTGAGGAGAAAGGGCCAAACAAGGTGACCAGAGAATACTTTGATGGCAGAAAGAGTTTTCCTCTTCTTTTTACTCCTTGTTCAGAATGTAAGGCTTGGAGTTGATGGGAGCATCCATGTTTTTGTTTCCATAGTGTGTGAACCAGAATGAGTTTGATAAACATCCCAGGTTTAGAAAACCAAGCCAGGCTTTGTCTTTTCCCTCTAGACTATAGATTCCCAAAAGTCCTTCCTAAAGAGTGATTATTTTAAAACCCATTTCAGAGACAGAATATCAAAGTTTGAGTCTTAAAGAGGTAGCTTTGAGATAAAGCAGTCACACTGCCTTCTTTTATGCCATATTTCCCTCCAAATAAGACCTAGCTAGAAAAGAATCAGCCTTGAAAACTAGAGATCAAAAATGCCCGTCCTTGCCTTACCTGTCATCACCATCCCCTTGTTCAGTGGCTCTTCTGTAATACAGCAGGTGAGGCAGGAAAGACTCATTAGGGCTGGTGTTTTGATCTCTAGCTTTCAAGGCTGATTCCTTTCCAGCCAGGTCTTATTTGGGGAGAAAGAGGGTAGGCAAAGAAACTGAAGGCCAAAGAGATTTACTGACTTGGCTGAGGCTGCACAGTCAGGAGAGAGTGGAGCAGGCCTTTGAGGGCCGGGATTTGCAATTCTGGGCTCCCTTCACTGTAGTGAGCTATGCTTCCTTCCCTCATGAGTTGTACTCCCTCTGTCAGCTTTTATTTCTGCCCTTTCCAATGTTAAGGTGCTTTTTCTTCCAAGACAATAGTGAAAGAGAATGGAGTTTGAATAGTCCTGGCTTCTGCTAATATCATGCCACATTTTCTAAGATTGGGACTATATAAGGTGGTAAATTTAGACACATGGGAAGACAAAGTGAACCAATTAGACACAGGTGGGGCACAAAAATACCAGTGAGGTCACAGTTGACCACAGGTGAAGGATTAAGGCAGGGAGTGCTATTGCAGAAAAGCCAAATTGATACCAGCATGTATTTATAGAAGGGTGACATGCAGAGGCCAGGAAGCAATCATTAGGCTACAAGCTATATTAGTCAGATCTCTAGTTAATAGGATGCTTGTATGTCACACTTTGAAAAGAGAGTACCCAGAGGGAGGAACAAAGCTATAGATAAGTGTAAGTTAGAATGAAAGTTAAGGAATTTGGGTTGTTGCAGGCAACAATTTTCACAGATTCCACCCATAGTCTGATTACTTACACAAGTAAGAGGAGAGATGGGTAAAGAAGCGGGGAATTTTCTCCGTCAGAAAGTTCCTTCCACCCAGCTGGCCACTTAGCATAGGATTTTAGGAGCCAATCCTGTTTCTTGCTTTCTGATCAGGGTTAAGGTTCCCTGTTGGTCTGTCTATAAAGACAGGAGGTCTTATGGAGTCAGTTCTCACCAAGGCTGGCTCCTCTTCCTGTGCAGGCTCCTGCTATGTAAGTTTCCCTGCCAGGTAGTTATGGGCAATTCAAGAGCACAGTGGTTGAGCAGCCACTGACTTGTGACTGGAACCCCAAACTCTCCATCGCAATCCTCTGGCTCCACCTGCTTTCCAAATTTGTTTTCAGCCTATACATGAAAGATTTCCTCACTCTGTCTTTACCAAAACCCTGCAGGAATCTAAATTGCTTTTATCTTAAGCCTGTACCTGGGTTGCTTTAGAAACCAGCACATTGAATATGATGGAAATATATAGGTCAACCACAGAGACCCAACATTGATTTCCAGAAGTTAAACACAGGATTGTTCTGACTTCGGATATGTTTTACACAGTCACTCCATACTTTAAGGTAAAATGATTTAAAAACAACTCACTGCCATGCCTTATTTTGCTCTTTACAGTGCTCAAGCTTATCTATGTCGCCAGAAATGAAAAAACAGACACACGAGTATGTCATCATCTTGTAAGTCAGTGACTGAAAGTAGAAATGCCCCAGAGCCGGTTTTCTCCATCTCTCCTGAAAGAAATTTCTAAGGAAAAAATACTCAAGAGCAGTGGGAGAATGTCAAAGGCAGAGTCCAATGTCTCAGACTGGGGACCAGGGATCCCCTGGAGCATGGATTTGGCTTCCTCTGTCTGACTCCACAGCTCAGGGGCTCTTCTCAAAAGAACTCTGGGACACATAGGCCGAGGAACTGCTAGGTGTTGCAGAGAATGGCCCAGTTCCCAAGTTTGTGCCATCAGAATTGCAAATCAAATATATTAACACAGAGGCCACGAATGGTCCCACACCATTAACATATAATTTGGTGATCAGATTTCTAATACATGAAATTTGCAGGACATATTCAAACCATAGCATGCCAAGCACAGGCTCAACAACTGGACAGATTTAGGATTGAATGTCAGTTCTGTCTATCCCGTTTCCCCCAGCAATGGGGAAGCCTCAACTAAGTCTAAGGACAAAGCCACATACCTGCTAGAAACCACTTGTCTCACATAGGATCAAACTAAATGTCTGGTGTTTTCTCCTCTGTGTTTTATCTCACACATCTTTCTATACTAACACAGGGACTGACCTTGTTTTAATGACTATGGTACGGCACTACAGGGCCAAATTGATTTTTGTCATTTCCAAGGGTGAAGCTCAAATATCTTTGTACAAATAACTTGTAAATGAATATAGCTGCAGGAAAATTCCCAGGAAGCGAATTTCTGCAAGTGCTGTTAAAGTTTTGAGCCCTGTCTAAAAGTGGTACCCAAGAAAGCCTTGCTCTGTAAGGTACAAGGAAGGGAGGACAAACACGCAGAGTGAGCAAGGAACTACCAGTGTCTTTTGTTACTCTTTCACGCTCTCACAAAGCATTGTTGCTGCTATTTTGCGGGTCCTTGGGTGCTGATTCCACTGCAGATGAGAACACCATTGAGCTTTTCTCAGTGGGGACATCTGTCAGAATCTGGGCTTATTCTTGGCAACCCAGTGACACGTTCCTTGCATTTCCGGGGGACTCTTGGCTTCCCTCAGCAATGACCCCTTTGTGGCTGAAGACTTTTTTCTGGCTTTTCTACCCTCATGTCTATCCTATAGCCTCTTCTGAGATTTGATACATTGATTCCGTGAGCAAATTGTGAGATACAAACCCCCAAACTGGAGTCTGACAACAGAGTGTTATTTGAGAAGGCACATGAGAAACACAATAAAGGCCTAAGTAATAAAAACAAAGTGCCGGGTGTTGCAGCATTTAATATTTAAGCCTTTATTATGGAAAATAGCAAGGATATATAAAAAATTGGAAAAATCATATTCTCTGCCTCTGTGCTTCCTCCCACTGAGCTTCAGTTATTATCACTAGTGACCCTTCTTATTTATTTGTACCCACCAGTTCCCTGTCACCTATATGAAGGAAGCAACTCTCAAACATCCTGTCATTTCATCCACAACTCATCATTTCATTCATAGTTAAGTGTCTAATTTTAAGACATAAATTCTTTTCAAAAAGGTGTACTCACACATTAACATGTAGGAACTAATTAAGAGTAATTTCAGTGTATTCAATCCAGTTGGTGTTCAAATTTCCAACTGCCTCATAAAAAATTAAACATGACTTTTAAATGTCAGGAAAGCAAATCCTCCAGGAGAATTGAGTTCAAGTCTCAGGTTTGTCTTTTTCCCCCATGAGTGACTTTAGATAACTCTCTGCCTTCCATTTGCCTCTGTTTTTAAGAACTGTAGGTCTGGAAAACACCAACAAATCTAATTATTTTCAGAGGATGCTGATCACAAAAAGAAGATAGAAAAGAAAAAAAAAACCTCCTTGCAATAACTGAAGCTAACATCAACTTTTATGTAACTTCTATATATTAGTGACTAGATCAATAAATGCTCACCAAACTCAATACAAGTTACAAAATCTGTGTACTCTTACCCTATGAAGCAGATGTGTTAGCATCAAAGGTTATCCTTCTTGTCTTTCTTGGTAAATAAGTGATTTTCAAAATGAAGGAAATATAGGAGATGCTTTCAATTTAAGGCACAGAAGTGTGTGTGTGTGTGTGTGTGTGTGTGTGTGTGTGTGTGTGTGTTGCTAGGGATTGAGCTCAGGGTCTCCTGCATGCTAAGCAAGTACTATTGAGCCACACCTCCAACCCAAGAAACGTAATGTTAATCCTTTATTTAAAATACACAGGCAGTCCTTTAAAATATTGTTTCATGAGGAGACTGGAAATGGGGACATGAGAAAGGAAGAAAGAAAGAAAGAGGATTTGCCAGTGATTCTGCAAGTCAAGTCATGCCAATGGAAGCTCTAGGGTCATGTGAGATAAAAGACACACATGTAAATTATGAAGTGCCATCAAACCGTTTTAGAAAGCTGAGGATCTCCAGAGTGTTCTTAGTTGCACTGAGCATTTCCTCACTGAATTCATATCAGCAGCAAGCAGATCCAAAGGAAAACATGTACTATCTTAGCAAAATTTAGAAGACAAGGTGAAAAAAAGAAAAATAATTAGCTATATCTTAGTCTGTTCCTGTTTCTAGAACAAAATACCTGGTAGTTTTATAAATGGGTAATTTAGAAAGACTGGAAGTCTACTTGGTTCACAGCTCTGGATGCTGGGAAGTCCCAGGCACAGTGCTGGGTGTGTGCTCAGCTTTGGTGGGTGTTTTCACTGTGTCATAACACGTGGGAGGGCATCTGCTGTGGAGAGACACCACATATGTCAGAGAGATCTCCCTTTTGTAACAGTTGTTCCCTAGATGACCCATGAATCCTTCAATCCACTGGTCTACATGCAGAACAATCTGTTTATAAGGGCTCTGCCCTTATGGCCCAATCTCCTTCCACAGATCCCACCTCCAAACAGCAGTAACCACAATTTGGGGGTTGTTTCCAATACATAAGATTCATGGGACACACTCAGACACATCGACATAAAAACAAAAACATTCCTAAAAACTTGTGGACATCAAAAAAGAGAAAGAGAAGAGAGAGAGAGAGAGAGAGAGAGAGAGAGAGAGAGAGAGAGAGAGAGAACCATTGTGGATACCTTTTTCTTGATTTACATGTGCATTGAGCAGGAAAGTAGATCCAGTCCTGTAAATGGAAGGAGGAAATGAGCAAGAGCCACCCGCAGGTCTCCTTGTGGCTTGGTGAGGACATTATGTAGTGCATCTTCCACTCGTGCAGCAATAGGTGAGACACAGCTGTGCACCTGTCTTCCGTCTCCTTAACAGATGAGGTTTCTGCAGTGAACATTTGGGAAGGATGAGAAGTGGCTGCCTTCTCTCCTTTTTGAGATCAGCAATGCTTAGGGTTGGAAGAGGCTGAGCCCTGCTCTTCTAATGTTATCCAGAGGGTACAACCTGTGCCCTTTAGCAGAGCACTGATGCCCACACACCTAACAGTGGTATCTCCTCAGCTAAAGGTGGAGAGACTTCTAACATGCCAGACCTGTGCAAAGCTTACAGGTGACGAGGCTGCTACTAGCTGAGGGTTCATGAGGAAGGCAGAGACTGCAGAGAGGAGCAGCTAGGGTGGTCTTCACATAGCCTCAAGAGACCTTGGCAGGTTCCATAGGGAGACTGGTGGCAGTGTCCTCCGCTGACCAGTACTGCTCAAGAGCAAGAAGATGCAGACTTGCAAAGACTTGGCAACCAGATAGCAAGACTAGCAGGGCTGCTAATTGGCAATTTCCATAGACTTTTTCCCTTTTTCTTCCACATGCTGGGACACACACAAACACTCGGTCTCTTGTTAACAAGCCTCTGGGGTCATAAGGCTCTGTGCGAGGAAACAAGGGAGAGGAGGAGGAGAGAACATCTTCAAGCACAGGGGGACATTGTGTTTGAATGTCTGCTTCCCACCTGTGGTGGGAGAGAGAAGGGGTAGGAACAAGCGCAAGAGAAAAAGCTAGACACTGTACCATCCTTTTGTTCATTGTCTCCAGAAACTGTGAAAACTGAAAAACAAGAACTTATCCTTGATTCTCATTTCTATCCTTTCCCACCTCCTTTTCAGATGCCTCCTTGTAAGTATTTGCCTTAAGCAGCCCATGCCGACAGGTTGCTGGCAGGCACAGGCTCCTGTTTTTGTACCTGGAGGCTGAACGCATATGGTGCACCTACTGTGTGTCAGGCAGTACAATAGGCCCTGGGCTGTAAGTCAAAGACAGACAGTTTCCCCGCCTTCAAGGAACTAAGGTGTCAGGGCGGGAGACTGACAAAATAACAAGTAAGTGTCAAGCAAAATAATTGCAAACTGGGACAAAAGCACACCATAAAGCAAGGGCCCAAGATTAAGACTAAGGGAAAAGGACTTACCTTTGATTGCAAGGCACAGGGGAAGTCTTATAAAGAACCGTCATTGAATCTGTGACCTGAAGGATTTTTGAGCGAAGAGGAGATGTGCTCAGTGGAGGAACTGTATGAAAAGGCAGGGGGGCAGCACCACGCTGGGCGTTGCTTCAGGAACTGGAATTAGGCCAAGGTGGCTTCCAATTAGTGTGCAAGGAGAATTAGGTAGATGAGGGTTATCAGAGAAGGTCAAGTGAAATAGGGCTTAGAAGGCACCGAAGGTGTTTGGGTTTTATTTTTAGTCCAGCGGGAAGCTACTGGATGGGTTTAAGCCTGAGGGAGGGTGTGACTGGGTATATATTTTGATTTCAGTATACCTTCCTGATACAGACCAGATGGGAGGGTGGTAGTGGAGGGATGTAGCTCCTTAGTAAATTATTTTGGGGCAGGTGAGAGGTAATGGAGACCAGGCAAAAGGACACAGTGGTAGTCCTGCAACAGACCTGGGCTCCAAGCTCACCTGTGCTTTGCTTGTTTGTTCCCTTTGCCTGGAAAAACATCATGAAACAAATCAGCTACCAGGCGGGCTCTGCAGTCAAACTGTGATCCTACTTCCTGTGTGACCTGGCAAGTCACCTCCACTATCTGGCAACGCCAGAGATCAGACAAGATGATTATGAAAAGTGATCAGCACGAAGCAGGGTACATAGTTACAATCTCCCAAACTGGAAGCTAATGCCATTGGTTATTGGAAGCTTCAAACTCAACTGCCCAATGTCTGCTTTCACGGAGTGGAGATGGGGAGAACTGTCTTTACCCTCAAGAAAAATATGAATCTGTAGCAAAACAGATTTGAATTTATGGTAAGAATCTAGAGGGAGCTATGAAAGGGTAAATAGGAAGATGTTTAAGGTTTTTGAAAAGATAAGCTACCTAAAGGAAAGACAAGTACATTATGGTCCTTATAAATATAAATTTGGGAGCTAGAGAGATCTGGGTTTTGAACCCTTAAGTTGCTGCTTACCAGCTGTGAGCCTTGGGAATGTTACTTAACCTTTCTGAGACTGTTCTCATCGGCCGTCATTGCTAATGCCCATGCTTTCTGCATAAGGTCCTAGTTACTTTTTACTTGCTGCTGAGACAAAATACCTGATGCCCAAAGTTGGAAAGGAGAGTCCATACTTAGTTGGCTCCAAGGCAGGGTGGCATGGTAGGGCCTCAGTTCATTGCAGCTGCAAACAGCAAGGTGGAAATTGGCAAGAGAGAGGGACACACCTTCTTCCTGCCATTACATTGTATGTGGGTGTAGCACTGACACCATCAATCTAAGCGCTAGGCAATGAACCAATCACAGATTCATAATACAAATGCATGAGACCTGGGGGCCACTGATATAAACCATGACAGTCATGGTAATGAGCTGACTAAGAAGTACACTAAAGGGCTTGATTGGCACAAGGGCTAGGATCTAGCAAGGGCTCAGCATGTAGGTGCTGCCAAAGAAAGGATAAAAACTTACTCTGCGTTAAGGGAAGGAGAGTATCTCCATGAAATGCTTCTTCGAAATGACAAGGACGTCATTGAAGAATGAGACTCCCCATGTTCACCCCTGCTCTGAACAATAGGTAGTTTAGTGTTGTGTGGCTGCTATAACAAAGTACCAAAAACTGGGAGACTTAAACAACAGACTCATTGTCTGCCATTGCTGAGGCTGGATGTTTGAGATCGAGGCATTGGCAGGCTTGATTCCCTCTGAGGACCATGATGGAATCTGTTCCATGCCCCTCTTAGTTCCTAGCCCTGCTGGAAATCCCTGGTGTCCCTTGGTTGGTGGATGTGTCACCCTAATCTCTGCATTTACACTCACCTGGCATTTTCTGTTTGGGTGTTTTTAGGTCCAAATTTCCTCTTTTTGTCAGGACACAAGTCATATCGATTCAGGGCCTAATCCTAATGATTGCATCTTACTTTGATCATTTGTAAAAATCATGCTTCCAAGTAAGGTCATATTGCTAGGGACCAGGGGTCAGGGCTTCAGCACCTCTTTGGAAGAAACACAATTGAACCCAGAGCAGTGGGTATGCCAGTATTCTTTCCAGATCAGATTAAGAGATTATTGCAGATTTGCTAGTGTGAAGGTTGGTGATGGAGTGGAGAGGCCTGGGTTAATTATTTACAGCCTAGCTCCACAAAGCATCCTACCTTCGAGGCCCCTCCTTACCAAGTCAATACTCTTAAACAGACAACAGGAGTTTGCTCACCAGCAACCAATCATGGACAAATGTGGCCACTCTAAGAATCGTAGTAGTAGTTCCTGTACAAACAAGCAAGCATCAGCTCCACTTTCTTCATGATCTGCCTCCACCTTGACTGGGATTCAGCCTCAGCCTTGCATCACTGGCCTCTGTGAATGTTACCCAG
Source organism: Cavia porcellus (assembly GCF_034190915.1). NCBI lineage: Eukaryota > Metazoa > Chordata > Mammalia > Rodentia > Caviidae > Cavia > Cavia porcellus. The sequence goes on along the minus strand of NW_026947489.1, from coordinate 48,589,988 downwards.
GCTGTGTATGGTTCAAATCAAAAGAATGTCATTTACATTATAGTCTATTTGTTTAAAAAAATACGTAAAAGTCTTGAGACCACAGCCAATCCCTACACCCCAGTTGTTCCTAACTGCTTTTCCTTCTGGTCTACCAGCGGGACTCAGACACACACACAGAGAGAGAGAGAGACAGAGAGAGAGAGAGAGAGAGAGAGAGAGAGAGAGAGAGAGAGACAGAGAGACAGAGACACAGACAGAGACAGAGACAGATACTGTAGCATGGAAAGGAAGAGAAATGAGAAAAGTAATAGGTCACAGCAAAGTGTTCTGTGCACTTCATGATAACTAACAACAGGCAAAGCAAGCATTAAAGATAATTCTATCAAGAAAATCAATCCACTAAATGACAAAGAAGCAGCCACCCAGCAGCTTTGCTATTGGCAAAACCATTGTGCTAATAATTTAGAGATAAGAGGCAAAATTAAAAGTAGCTTCACTGTTATGCACTCTAAGCATCCTGCAGAACTCAGAACTGAGCGAGGTCTGCAGACCAAGGTTGAAACTGAACTCTTTTCAAGGCAGAAAATTTCTGTACTAAAGCAGGAAGATGATGAGAAATTCGAGGATAAAGCATTTAGTGCAAGGAGGAGAGTCCCCTTATTTCCATCAGCTGATACATCGAACACTTGTGCTGCACATCCAACATGACAACAATTATTTGAACAAATAGCAGCTAGGAAGAAAACAGGTCAAAATATTAGCAGTGGTTACCTCTGGGTGGTAGAATAAAATGGAGTTCTTCTTCCTCCTCCTCCTTCTCCTGTCCTTCCTCCTTCTTTTCTCTTCCTCTTTATCTTTCTTTATTTTCCTTATTTTGTCCAATGAATAAATAAGTCTTTTAAAGAATCCTTTGTTTTTTACATTGTTTCTTCATTTCAATAAAATGTCATATCAAAATTTTCCATCAAAAATCTCTTTAAAACCCATTGTATCTTTTAGTTTCAGTATACGAAGAACTGGGTTATTCTAGAATAAAATATGTATTCCAGTGCATGCAATATTCAATGAGATGAATCCACATTTGGATTTGAAAATAGCTAAGGATAGATCTATTTTTTCCCAGGCCTAATTTTAGTGTAGATGATGTTCAATCTTCCTAGCATTTGACAGTTGTAATAAGATAGACCTCTAAGGGGCTAGAAACCAAATTCTCAAGCTTAAATACTTTTTGAAGTCCATTTCATTTCTATGCCCATTTGGTTTAGAGTTAACAAGAAATACTTTACATAGACATCATTTTATTTTTCTAAAGCAGGATCTTTTGAAGATTCTTCCACTTATTTTGTAGGTATGGATTATCAAATTTGACTTTTTGTTGTGGATTGCATTCCCAATCTTTACTGTTCTGGTGTGTGAACCTCAGAGATAACGACATTTTAAAGTCTGAAACTTTAGAACATTTATCAAGTTATTAAAACCACCAGTTAGGCTGAAGATGTAGCTCCATGGTAGAGCACTTGCAGAGCATTAGCAAGGGTTTGATCCAGCACCTTAGGAAGAGAGAGAGAGAGAGAAGAAAGAAAAAAGTCACCCTAAAACCATCAATTATAATGATAAGCACCCAAGGAATTTGGAACCTGCTGCTAAAAGGATTGAGAAAACCAACTTCAAAGATGCCATTGTGAGAAGGGGTACACAAAAAAATTTTTTGTTTTGACCAAACACTCATATTTGCACATCATTTGAAATGGCGTCTTTTTCTTCTCAAACAGAAACAATCCTTCTTGTAAATAAGATCCTCTGAAAGCAACTGATAACTGTGTTTAAGGTATATCTTGACTTCCTCAAAATCTCTTTACCTAGTAGAGAGATCTGTGATCCTTAAGTACACAACAATGCAATTAAGCTGTCATAGTCAGAGAACTGTGTGTCCTGATACAGATGGCTGGAATTCTGTTGGCCTGGGATTCACCATGGGAGAGACATTATTAACTCCATTCTAAAATATGTTGGTGACACATAATCAGAGCTAAAGTGAGCCAAAGGAAACGCCATGTTACGACACTCGTGGCAGATGCAATTCTTGCTAACAAGTTGAGCTATGGGGAGAAAATTTAAATAGTGGCTTATTTTTTTTCCTCTCCCTCCCGCCCTAAATAGTGGCTTATTAACACCATAGTGTGGGGAAACCCCTACTTCGAATCCCACAGTTTATGCAACAGCACAGGGGGATACAGTCACATCCAATACTTGATTTAAAATGGACTCTGTTACTCCCCACGCCATTCCTCTCCCTCTACCTTATGATCTGAATGTCAGATCCAGGGTCCTCTGTGTCCATGACTGGAAGGCAGATTAGTCCCACACCCTCTCCTCCACTGGCCATCATGGGAATGCCATCTTCTTACTCATAGAGAATCACAGCACCTTTCACCTCTACTCTCTTCTGATTTATTTTTCTCTAACTAGATTATCTCGATATTGACCACTGTGTGCTTTACTTATTTCATAACCTCCCTCTTCTAGAAAATAAAAATTTCTGTGTGTTTTATTCACTGCTCCATCTCCATGGCCCAGAACCATGCTTGACACAAAATATATTATCAAAAACTATATACCCCAGAACACAAAGTGATGTAAGGGCAGTGAGTTTTATCCCTCAGCCTTCAGATCCACTGGGGATGCACTCCAGGGCTTTCTTAAGAACAGGCAAAAGCAGAGTCCTCTTCCAGAACAACCCAAGTCTGCTGTCTCATGTGACTAAAATCTACAGGTTCTGCACATCTTCTTAGCGGCAGAGGCTGTAGAGTTGATGCATCCTTGACACCTGCTTGTTGCAAGAAACCAGACCCAATTACTTGGCCCAATTACTTGTTCCCCTGGTGCCGACCTTAACAGCCAGGCTCAGGCCCAGTAGAAAGGATCTTTCTAGGGTTATTAGTTAACATTGATACCTAACGCAGTCAACCTGAAAGTGGATAGTAATTACTGGAGATTGGGAAGGGTGTGGGCTGATAGGGATATATAAAAGAGAGGTTAGATTTGAACAGCACCTGCTGTGTGCGTGAATGGAAATGTCACACTGAACTCCATTATTATGTACAATTTATACATGTTAACCAGAAATTTTAAAAAGGTAAAAGAAAAAAAAGTGATGCTTAGGCTGATGGTGGATTTGTAACTACCTGTGTTCATGGTCCTTTGAAGGGCTACTAATATCTTGATCCTAGGTAAAAGATCCCAGCAGCAGTGTTGAAATGAACAGGCAAACGGGTCAGACCAGTGGAAATGGGGATGGTCTGAGGTCATATGAAAACAGTGATTCTGAGGCTGGACATGCGAGCTGTTCTTTTAGCAAGGTTCCCATTGACGATAAGGCAGGTATCCCAGAACCACCCCTGGAGTGGCAAGGTTCGGGAGCACTTCACTTCTGGGAAAGGAAGAGTTCTGTAAAGCGGAGCTCTGGTCTCATCCTCTCCTCAATTAAAACACTTCAAAGCGTGATTTTATTACACACAACTGTGTGCCTGGGTAGGATAGTTGATTACAATGAACATGCTTGCCTTTAGTTTATGCACACTTCAACTGTACATCAGCTTTTGCTACGGCAAGTGAGTTGGGTCCCTGTGGCACGCTGAACAATCGGTAGGTTTCAGACACTCTTCTTAGATAAAATGGAAAATTTTCTTCATAAAGCATAAGGGCAGACAGAGGAGGTGAAGGGAGGCTAACAGGCCCTGTGACAGTTCTGGGCCAGGCATCCTGTCATATTTGTTGACTCTTCCATTTTAAAGTAGTCTGAGGCAGGTGTAGGAAGACCCATTTTACAAGGACACGGAGTGAGGATGCCAAGGGATGCAACTTGTGTACATGAATCAAGTCCAGATCTGCTTTGAGACTCAAGTGCCTGAGTCCACCCCCACCCCAACCTCCCACGAAGGGCGCAGGGAGCTGCTGGAGGAGAAGCAGAAAGGAATAAGACCACTGACCTGTGCAGACAGCTTGGCCAGGCTTATCTGTAGAGGATCAGAAGGAAGAGAATTTTTGGATACCTACAAAGGAACTTTAATCTGGACAAGAAATGTGCTGGTTCTAACCTATTTTTATTTTTATTCTTATTTTTGAGACAGGATCTTACTATGCAGTTCAGGTTGGCCTTGAACTCACTGAGTAGCCCATGTTTGCCTCCAAATCCGTGATCCTCCTGCCTCAGCCTCTTGAGTGCTGGGATCACAGGTGTGCATTACCATGCCCACTGTTCTAATCCATCTTGTAGCTTAGTGTGCAGTAAAGGTTGACTTGGTGGGCTGGGATGACCAAACCTTGCACATTCCAGGAAAAAGTCTGACACTTGACTGGTTCCTGGAAGACAATCGTAAACCCAGGGATATCTCTGCTTGATGAGGGTGTCTTCCTTTACCTGGCTTCCCTGAGCATGCTGGACAGTTCATGCCAACAGTGTGGTTGTGGGGTCTCAGTTTGACCTTTGGCAGGGCTGGAAGACTAAGTAACTAAAGTCAGCCACATGGGCATTCCATGTCCAAATGACCAAGTATTCCAGTATCACCAGGTACCCAGGATTATATGGGCTTTCCAATTGCCAGTACTTTGTACATGTCGCCCCAAAACCTTGCTGGGAGAATTCAGTGCTGTGGCACAAACCCACAGGACAGAACAATGGAACTGTGCCCTTGGTCCCTCTTGTGTCCTGTGAACCTTCACTAATCCTTTCAGTGTCGTAAAACAGAATCCTGAGTATAACAGCTCTTCTGCAGTTGTTCTTCAAGCAAATCACTGAAGCTGATGGTGATCTGAGGATGCCCCACATTTAAGGAATTTAGTACCAGCCATTAAGCCCCAATGGGAGGATTCGATGGAGGGCTATTGCTTTGGTTTTGATCAGTATTTATTGAGCTCTTAACTACACACTAAACATTGCTAGTCATCAGCGTACAAAGATGAGTACCTCAGACTTCCTAATCTTCAAGATAATTTATTCCTGAGGAGATCCCAAGGAAAACAAAGGTTTTATCTGCAAGTGCTAAATGCCACAAAACATAGCATGGTACCCTGTGGCTTCAGGTAGGGCACAGAACCCCAGGTGGGTGTTCTGGGCAGGAATTCCTGAAGTCCCCTTCCAAGGGCCACCCTGAGTATTCTGGGGACTTGGTTATAGATGTTGGAGCTGCCTTTCTTACCAGGGAAGCCAGGTAAAGGAAGACACCCTCATCAAGAACAATTATCTTATAGTTCTCACTGTAGGGATATTTGTGCTTAGAGGCACTGGGCTTGGGATGAGGGAGCATCTGTGTGTTGGCCACAAACCTAATTCTCTGCTAAACCCAGTGATTGCATAATTCATCACAGGTGAGGAAATGAGAGTTGCATTTCACTGGAGAAAGAAAAACAGACTGTCACTTTGTGGCTTAGCCCAGGCTGTCAACAGGCCATGGGGTATTTTGCCTCAGACAAGCTGCTATGACTCTGCCTACATTCAGGTCAGATCTCCCCATCTCTTCACTTCCAACCAGCAAGGCAGGGCTCTTTAATTCCACCCACTTCCTCTTGAAGGTACTAAAGCTGGAAGGTCTTGGACACTTAGGCAGTGTTTCCGTTCTTGTTCACTTCCAGGTGATACTGCTACTCAGACAGACGTGGGTAGGTGGAGGTTAGGACGCTGGTCTTCCATTTCCTCATATTCATCTCTACTCACAACTTTTCTCGGTCTATTCTGTGTAGCGCCTACCTTTGATCTGCACTTACTTTTGACATGATTTACTGTTTACTACCATTACTCCCAAGATGCCTCCTCATTTTCTAAATTTCACTGATTACATTGTTTGTCAGACTAGATTCACACAGGTGGGTCTCTGTGTACAATGCCCTATATTGTGTATTTCTTCCCACAAATGCTACCAGTCGTGATAGTACCTTGAAGACCGTAATTTGTGTCATATCCATCTGGCCATTCTTTTTTTTGTCTTTTTCTTTTTTATTGGTACCGGGGATCGAATTCACAACTGCCTGCTTGCAAGGCAGGCGCTTATGCCACTGAGCTAAATCCCCAGCCCACCTGGCCATTCTTCCAATGTACTCCTGCAGGATGCCTTCTTTTCCCTTTGGTATCCCACCTCCAAGAGACAGTGTTCCCTCTTTCTCTGCCTATCATATATGTTTGGGGAATTGTTAGCTGTCTGAGTCTGGTGGGAGGCAGAGCTCAGTACCCAATAGAAAAGCTAAAAAGTTTCTACATCTGTTTCCCTGGCCTCCTTCAATAGAGCACCCACCTGAGGTTCTGACACAGGAGCTGCTGCCTGAGAAAAGCAGGGATGCATTCTGGTGGGAGTGGCAGAGAAAGCCACATGCATCTCAGGGTGGAGGCGGCAGCCAGGCACACCCTGGTGTCCAGAAAGCAACAGACCCAGGGGTCTAGGTGGCACCAGGAAGTAATTCTGGCTGCCTGTTTCTTCCTACCTATACAACAAGCTTCCAGATCTCATGCTCTTTCTAGAAATTATTTTTCCCTTAACATCATATAGAACCAGTTTTTTTCAATTAAACTTAGAGATGCTGATTGAGAAACAAGACCAGTTAAAAGGCACTTTCCTCCAATTAACTTCCATTTCCCCCCAGCTTTCCTACACAGGACACTTAAAATGTAGATGGGTAGAAAGGAGCTGTAACTCTAAGTTAGGGGAAGAGATGATGAAGACAGATAGCTAGAAAATAGGCTGGGGAGCTAGAATGGAACTAGTGGTTCTAGCATGTAGTGAAACCTTTTAAAAGTAACAGCAGAAAAAGAACAAGTTTCTCTTTTTTTCTCTTGAGAATCTCTTTTTCCCACCCTCACTCATCTCAAGGCATTTATTGTCAATTTCCTTCTGAATTAAGAGTTTTCAGTTAGCTGTCTCTGTAAGCACTGTACTATTTGTATACAAACCCGAGGGAACAATATTGTTCTCTGTCAAATACTGCAATCTCTGCACAGCCCACTCCCCATAACCCTCAAGCAGACAGAAGACACAATTGTTTAAAACACACAACATGATCTTCTTTATTTAATTGTTTTAATCAGTTTACATTCCACAACTGACAGATTATTTATTTTTATTTTTTCCATGAACAAGTCATTTAATTAATTACCACTTTTTTCTTCAATCGATGGAAATACAGTATTTCTGCCAATTTGAAAAAGAAAATTGCAAGATGCAGTCAGTTTCAGTGAAGTCCCCAAATGCTCTCTGCTTCCTCAGTCCTTTTAAAGTCACAGGAACCTGGCAATTTCCCTTTTCATTCCCCCCTCCCACATCCCTGCTAACTTGCTCTCTGAATATCACAAGAGTTTCAAGATCTGGTTTGGATCACCTTTCCTGTAATTAATTAATTAATTATGAGAAGGAACAGACAGTACAATAGATCTGATAAGATGTAGCATTCTGTTAAGATTAAACAATACATTTATTCACATCGTATCAGAACAAATTAACATAATATTTAATCTTATTTTAGCACCAATAACCACAGGAATTGCTACCTTCAAGGGGAGAGTCATTTTTTGAATTCTGTAGTATACGCCACTCCCTGTTTAACCAATCAGAAAGCACTATGCAAATTAAAGGTAAATAAATTTATATTGACCAAGCAATAATCTGGTGGACCATAAACACTCCAGCTGTTTTGAGAGCTTTGTCAGTGATGGCCCCTGTCTAACCATCATATATAAAACACACCCAACCAATTGGCTTATTTTCTTTTGCCTGGTAACACAGGGCTCAGGACATTATATTTTAAATGAATCAAACCTTGTCACATATTTTGAAAAGCTATGAGAATGCCCAGGTGTTGATAGCTCATATTTTATTCTGTTCTCTATGCTAAGGTCTCATTATTTGTCTTTTTTTTCCTGAACAAGAGCTTCTTCAAACCTAAGAAAGGTCTCCAAGCAGAAAGAAAAGGTGGGCAACGGTGGCCTAAGTCACAGAGCAAGGATAGAACTTGTCACTGCTACTTCCTAGGAGACTTTATTTCCCATCAGCTTGTGGCTGTCTCTTCCCAGTGTTTGTCCTGTTTTAGCATTTGATTTTCAGACAAAAATGTAAGGGAACTGAGAGATGGAGAAAACAGCCCCAAATACTGGGAAGACGTTCTTAGCTGGTGACCTCACCAGGTTCAGAAGGTTGTGGAGTGTTTTACACTTCCCAGAGAGAAGGCCTCTCTGAGACAAAAGACATCTGAATAAGAGAAGGTGATGGCTGATGCTCCTACAACTGAAGAACATGATCTATTTTTCCCTCTAGGACTTGGACTGTCATCAAGGTCACCCAGGGATCATGCTGGCACCCTCTGGGGCTGATGTGATACCAAGTTCACAGCAGCCGCATCTCCCCTTACATAAAGCGAGATAGCAGCCTGGACACAGCTGTGTGCTTCCTCCTCTCAGCTGATCCACCTCCTACGTCTGTCAGCTACAGTGACACCTATGACATGAGTGACTCACCAGTAAGGGCCACCCTACCTTGCTGCCTAATAAAGACACAAAATCTGCACTGTCTAGGCAGTAGCCAGAAGCCACCTGTGGGAGATGTGGATGGTCTAAGTTGAGACATTATCTCAGAATAAAATTAACATTGGAGTTAGAAGGGTTCATTTGAAAAAAATTAAAAAGAACATAAAATATTCCAGTATATTTTTTATGTTGATTGCATGTTGAAATATTTCTGATATGTTGGGTTAAAATATAGTATGGAAATTCATTTAACCTGTCTCATTCAACTTTTGAAAATGTAGCTATTAGGATACATAGCTTGTATTATACTTCTATTGGTCAGTGGTGGTGGAAATCACTTTCTGGTTCCAGAGATGATCACCATGGACCATCAGAGAAGATGAAGGTTTAGACTGAAGGTGCCTATAACCATGGGTTGGAAAGGGTGCTGGCACCAAGTGAGCTTGGGGTGCTCCTGGGGGCAGGCAGCCCTTTGTACTGGGGGATTGTCCATCCCTGCTCATTCCTGCTTCTTCTTAGCCTTGGAGGTCCTTCCCTGTCACTATATTGAAGACATTATGGTGATTCTGCTTCTGAATCATTAAGCAGACACTTCTCTATTGGGAAAGTCCCTGCATCTAACCTCCATCTCCAACCTGCAGGAGTCCATGGCCTCCAACCCTCCACCACCAACACTCATTCGCTCCCACCTGGGAATATCCCTTAGCCAGACTCCCTAATTCTGACATGGAGAGAGTCCTATTTGTAGATCGAGTCATAGATTACAAGGTAACTTATACCCATCATCCCCTTTGATGCTCTTTCTCCTCCTCAGCCCAGCACAGAAAGCTCTGTCAGTAAAGACAATGAGATCATCAAAATGGGTAGGAAAAGGCATCTGAGAATGAAAAGGTCAATAAAAGGCTTTGGACTCTGAACACAAACTGCTGTTCTCTTGAGGTTACTTTCCAAGGTGTAAAAATGCAGGGCAAGAGTGGCAGGGGGAAAAACTCTCTGGATACACCTCGAGGCAGTTAGCATACAACAACCAGCATGGGCACAAAGTCTCTGAAAACAGCAGCAGAATGGACCTGGAGACACGGTGTCTGGGAGTCCCCAAAGACCCCTATCCCTCATTAGGCTGAGAGGATATGGAGACACTATGAGGTAACAGGACTCACCTGAGGCCCCAAGTGAGCCGGTGACAAAGTGTCTAGTGTTACCCCGAGGTGGGATCTGGGTGTCAACCTCTGCTGACCTTCACCCTGCTGAACTGGATGATACTGCTCTTGCTTTTGGGGAGATATATTTTTCTTTAAAGGCAACCCCCTTCAGAACAGAGAGTTCTAAGCAGACACTAATGACTCAGGAGCAATCAGAAGTCTCTTGTGTGAAGGTATCTCTCCCTCCTAGTGCCACCAGACCCAAGACTCTAAGGCAGTCCACTTACCTCCTCAGAAAACTGAGGGCTACATCATTGCATCTGAGTAGTCACAATACCCCTCCCCTTTATTTTCAGGTTCCATTTTTATTTGTACATTTTTACAGATAGTCTTGAATAGCAAAACAGTCACACGTGGGTGGAGGTGGGAAAGCTGAAAGGGTGAGTCTGCGAAAGCTCTCTGCATGGAAGGCTGAGTCACACGCACAACACAGACACACTGGCACACACACAGACGAGAGGGGGCCTCTGGGCCACCCAGAGAGGAAAGCAGAAGCTTGAGGTACAGGAGAGGGGAAGGAGGAGTCACAGGGTTCCCTAAGGAGCAACGTCAATCCTTGGGCATGAGGCTGGCATCTGTCAAAGAGATGCCAGGCTGAGCCATCACTGGGCAACTCCCAGATTGAGGGCCAGTGTTCTGGTTACTGAAACTGAACACCTATGCGGTTGGCCATTTCCCCCATTACTGGCTGGGCAGTTATTATAAAGTGAACAATGACTTGGACTCCCCTTGTGGAAAGTCTCAACACAACATTGATACTTGATTCACTGCAAAGCAGAAAGTGCAGGGAACCTTTGAGAAGTGCATTCTTTTATTTTGAGTCTAGGATTCTGTTTTTTCTTAACAAGACCATACTTGGAACATGTCTTGGTGAATAAACCATCCAGGGGCCTTTTATAAAAACCCACAGGCATCTGATAAAGTCATTGGCTTTGCCCACCCTAAACTTGAAACCTCATTGAAACCTTTTGGAATCTGATTCACTGCCACCACTCAGGCATGTAGCTAGAAATAATATCAGCGTAACTATTAAAAAAAAAAAAAAAAACAAGGTACTAACCACATGCCTCGGTTAAAGATCAACTGTTCCAGCTCACCTGTGCTTTATATGGTTTTCTCATTCCTTCACTTCAGGGGATAGTCCAGAAGGATGAGACTGCCCTTTGCAAAACTCACTTTGGACAAAGAAGTCCAGAAATGGATAAAGTAAGCTAAGGAGCCAATTTCCCTGGAGAGCCCAAATGAAGGGGAAAAAAAAACCCTCATGTGCTTCAGAGGGCTGTGTATAACCAGCAGCCAGGATGACCTCTCTCCACATTCTTCCTTCAGCAGCAAGGCAAAGAATCAGAGGAAAGAATTCTATTTTAGAGGGGGCTCTGCTGCTGTGGGGTAATTTGATCAGTGCATAATTCATGTGACACTTCATGTTTGCAAATCACTTTGCAATTTCTTTGTCACTTTTAATATACCATGAGGTAAAGTGTTAGCACTATCCTCATTTTGTAGATGAGGAAGTTCAAGTATGGAGAAGACACAGTGCCCAGAGTCCCAAGTCATTTTAGTGCAGAGCAGAAATGAAATTTACAGTAACTACATTGTATAAGCATAGCTTGGTTAGTGAGTTACTCTGGCTTTAGTGCTCTTTTACCCATGATTAAACTGAGGTGGTACCTGGGAAAAAGAAGAGCAAGTAGAAGAAAGAAAGAGGAAATTCCCCCCAAATAGGAATCTTTTAGCCCTGTTCTACCTGCACTCTAAGTCTGGCACTGAGTTTTCAAAGGCCTTGTTGCTATCTTTGGGGGCTCAAAGGCCTGTGCTCCTGCTGCCAAGAATTCTGTACAGGCCAGTGTGATTCTGGAGCCATTCAAAATCCTCCTAACTTCAGCTGTCAACCCAAAGATGACCACCAAATAGGTAGGACTTGGAGTTATGGCCATTATCATTGAGCACAACAATAATACCTTGGAGTAATAGAATTATGACCACTCTGCATTGTATTTTACTTTTCTAATCTACAATGTGCATGTATTACATGGAGAAAGACCCAATAACTAATAATAACATATTGTAAGAACTAGGAATAATGTTTCAAAAACAGCTTGCACCATCAATGGCAGCATCAATGAAAAGATGACACATACAGTCCCAGAAGTCAACTTTGAGACATCAAAATCATTTGCATGCCTCAACTTTTGTGGGCCTGCTTAAAAATCTGTCCCCTTCCTCTGTCACACACCAGCTGGAAGGCAGCACCAAAGACAGTTCAGCTGGTATGCAACAGTTATTTCTATCTGTGATAAAATCAGCTCTCACTCTGATTCATCCTATTTCCCTGGAAAGGGTGAGATGTGTTCACAGGGGTGCTTAGTCCCTGGAGCAGAGGGGCAATTAAAAGCAACTTCACTCAAACTACAGGAAGCAACCAAGTATCCCACAACAGCCACACCAAAAGATGACCCAGGGGTATTTTTCTCCACCACTTCCAACAGACACTTGAAAATTAGTTAACACTCCTGACATAAGCCAGGTAAAGATAGTCCATTTTAAATGCCTCTGAGTACTGTATTGTTTCCATTACTTTGAATTTGACTCATGTAGGTGGCTTTGGAGATCCAACTGGCACATCCTCCTTGAAATCAGGCCAGCCACACATGGGTGGTACTTTTCTATTAGGCCTCTTAGCATGAATGTGGACATTATTGAGACAGAATATGGAAAGAAAGGCACCACAACCAGGTGGATCCACTCACCCACAGTGGGAGATTACACCAATATGGTGCCAGGGCCCCAGGTGCTGTGCAGGTGCATGAGGGTAAGAAAGGCTGGTCCCCACCTGGTGCTGTCCAGTCTTTGTGCCTTCATGATATCTGGAGGCAAAAGGGTAGAGTTGTTAAAAGGCTAAGGCTTGTGGAGGGTTGTAGTTGGAAGAGGCACAGTTTTTTTGTTTGTTTTTACATTTTATATTTTGATGTCAGTGCACTACAGATCTCCTCACGAAACCTATATCAACAACAAACAAGCGGATTGCTTGGGGTCTATCTCTAGTCTCACTAGAGAAGAAGTAACAAATTGACAAAAGCTGATGAAGAAGGAAAATAGAAGTGAATAGGGAGAGAGGAAAAGGAAAGAGGAAAAGAAACCATTCCTTCCAAAGGAAGAAGAAAGAAATAGGATTTCTCTCCAGGAGACATTCACATTCTCAAATCTCTAACTTACTAGGGAGGGAAGGAGTTGGATTTTCATGGAGCTTGCAAGACATGCGTCACCATATACCTTGTATGCACTAGACTATAAGGACTTTGCACTTGACCTAGATCGGAACTGGGAGGCTTACTGAGGCCACTAACTCCCCTTAGAAGGTACTTGGATTGAAGTTAGTAGTGTCTGACCTAGAGAGCCTCCTAAGTCAAGGCTCTTTTCTTGCTTGTGCATTGCTTCTTTCTCAGCCATCTCACAGCCAAAAAGCTTCAGGAGCTGTTTGAATGGTTTTTGTGGTCACAACACTATGTGGTCACAACACTATGCGTGAAGGGTCAAAGTCATCTTCGAGTTTTCCCATTGGCCAGGACCTGCCAGCTCTAGAGTGGCTTCCACCCTGACCATGTGGTTGGGAGTGGTTTTTGTTCCCAAATAGGAAATAGACCCCAGAGTGTTTATTTGTACTCATCTGAACCCATTGCCAAAAAAAGCCACTCTGGCCTGGCTCTTCTGATGTTGAGTTGAGCCAGATGGTTTACAACTTTTCTTGGGCGATCTCCTAACATTTCAGGGATGCTCAAGTTACAAAGAGGTGCAGGAAGCTTTGTCAAAGGTCTGTCACAAAAGTAAGTGATTGATAGAGCACATGATTTATTTATGGTAAGCATGGAATTTTAAAAAGGCATAATGTTGGGTCTCAGAGGCAGTATTTTGAAATGTGGCTACTTATGTTATAGTTGATAGCAAATCATCCCCTTTAGAATTATTTCCCCTACTTTTCTGCAACTGGAAAACAACTGGAATTTGCACCTAGTCATAGAAAATACCCCTCATCCAAATGGATGCTTGTGGACACCTGCCTGTCCCTGCTTATTTCAAAACACTTGGAAGGAAGACACAAGGCCTCTCAATCTGAGATACTTTTCTTCACTTTTCCTCACGCCCAAGTATGTCCTTCCCCTTAAGGGAGAAATCTAACTTTGAACAAAAAATTAAAATTCCCAATTGAAAAACTGGGTTTTCTTGCAAATAATTTCCCTTCTCATAGAATAAATGCTTTGTTTTAAAAATAACCCCTAGAAACCTCAATGAGAAGCCAATAGCATTTCTTGCTACCCAGCTCACTCCCAATGCCTGGCACACCCACACTCATACTTGAGACCTTTTGCAGCAGCTCACGAGGGTCCCTGGTGAGGAAGTCTTGAGCAGTGTACCCACACCTGTGCGCAGGCATGTACTGAGACAAACATAAAAATGCACAGAGAGAGACACTCTTGCACAAAGAACCACCCAAACCCACTCGTCAGCATCAAATGTCCTATGTGGTTATGCATTGCACACATACACCATTCAAAAGAGTAGAGGAGGCAGGCAGGACTTACCACAGGTGGACAGAAGAGAAGGTCAGTGGTTAGTAGGTGAGTAAAGGAGGTGACTGGGAGAGACTGGAAGGAAGATAGGCCGGAAAACATGTAGATGAAAGAGCACATGGGGGAAGGAAGGCTGCTGAGTTGGCAAAGTTCCCAAAGCATATTTGTTATGAAACGACTGGATGCTCTGTTACATGGCTCACCATGGCTACACCAGACTGGATTCCCTCCCCACTCCCAGGGCTGCTTGGCAGCAGCTGGGCCTCGGGGGTGATTGTGGGCTGTGCCAGTCGTATAGCACTCACAACTCTCTGGCTGGCTTCACTTGCTGGCACTTGTAATGCCAATTTGCTCAAGTGGGCCCGAGACTGGAGTGGGTTTATTCCGCCTCTGTTTGGGTGCTGGCCACTAAGACAGCTATTTTGGGATTCATGGCCTTGAATATCAAGAGGAAGGAGAGGAGGATGGAAAGAGTCGAGAGTTCTCCATAAATTTACACAACACACACAAACTTGAGCCCATGGGAAATGCAGGTGCTTTCTGCATGTAACTCATTTCCTTTCATTTATACAGAGGTCACCCCTAGGAAAGGGGTAGATGTCTAGTAACAGAGGACAGCCCCATGATGGGGAGTGAAGGTCTTGTTTGGTATATGTACTTATACAACAGCAGCCAGAGGCAACATTCCTTGCCCCTCCTGAACCGTGTGTTCCCCTCTTCTCTCATGGCCTTTGTGCCCAGCTGTGTCTTGAACTTCCACAATTAAGAGGACTAAATCCTGCAGAATCCCAGACTGCAGTGTGAAGAACCACAGGGTCCTCTGGCCCAGTGGTTTTGTTCTTGGTTCTGCCCTCTGGGAATCTGAGCTGTACCAAAAATAATTTTAAAAAAAGTACAACACAAGCAATAAAACCTCACATTCAGAAAACATCCACCTCATTGATTCATGCATTCGTTCACTCACACTCACTTGTTCATTCCTCCCTCTCTCCTTTTCCCTTTCAAGGATCTGCAGCTGCATTGTTGGCACCCACAGAGGCCTGGCCCCCGGGTGATACTTCTTAGGTCTCCTGGCCTCCATTTTGGGCCCCGAAACCACTACAGTGATAAACAGTCACAATGCAATATTTCTATTTAAAAAGTGGAAAGGAAAAAAGGAAACCAGCCAAGATACACGCAGAGCACACACACGCACGCACACATCACAGCATTACTCCAAGGCTCCGATCTGCCGAGGGAGTGCAGTGGGGAGGACAGGGTGGCCTCTTGTTTAACTGGGTGTAAGGCAGCTGGAAGGCCAGAAGGGGTTTTCTGAGCATCCACCGAAGTGTCCTTTTTTGAAGTGGGTCGTGCCTTTCAGCGTGTTCTCTCCCCTTCCCACCTCTAAAACTTTGTCGAAAGTTTGGCCACAAAGAGAAAACATGCTTTCTGTTTGTTTTCTCATCCATTCCGTGTGTGTTGCTGGTGGGCCAGGAAGGATCTCAGAACAGGAAGAGCAGAAAATGAAGTGGTTCTGAAATGGCCCCAGAGACGTGGTTACATTCTATGGACTAGGGGCCGCGTTTCCCTGTGAGATGAAGGAGGGAGGGGGTGGTGTCCTCGCTTGTTGGCCCGGGCCATGGCATATCCTTCTCTACACCTGGGTTGCTTCAGACCACTGCCACTGTCCCTTCCAGCTCACCACCACATCCGCATGAGTGACGGGGATCAAGGTGCTATCCCAAGTGGTGATGTTCACCGTGTCTTCAAGAAACCATGAAGCCAAAGTCAAGAATTGATGGAAGAGCCACAGTATGGGAACACTGTCCCCATCTTGGTGATGAAACAACACAAAGTCCGGTGAGATGTAGGTGCCTGAGCCAACTCAACTCTACCTTGGCACTGACATCGTCTTGATTTAGTTTTGTTTTATATATGTATATTATATATATATATATATTTATATATATATAAATGTATGGGTTTGTATTTTAGCACACTGTCCCATTCTCGGGTCTGGATTTAGGGCAGTTGGTCCTCGGGACAGGTTGGACAGAGGGGGCCAAGGTACAGAAGAATCCCGAGATGAGTGTGAGGCCCAGGCCCCCCCATGCACAGAACATGGACCATCCATAGCCATGGCTGATGTCGTCAGGGAGTCCATACAGGTAGCGTGGGTAGCGTGACAGCTCAAAGTTGATCCCAGCCACACAGGTGCACAGTGAAATGATGCAGAAGGTTCCTGGAGAAGAAAAACAAATATGGGGAGGGAAATGGAGGAGGATAGGGAAAAGGAGAAGGAGAGAGAAAGAAAGAAGTTAGGATTATTACATTTTCAATTTTCTTGAGTAGGAGAAGTGAGGAGATCCAGGTAAGAACAGGCTATAACCAAGGGTGCCATCTGAAAGGGACACACAGGAAGAAGAATACTACTAAATGATCTTCATTTCCTTATTCTCTAATAATTGCCAGTCTTTGAAAGATCAGCGAGTCTCTTATTAGGGAAAATATACCAAATAAATGCCTCATTAGCATTTCCTGCAGGGTGGAGTGAGGCAGGAGATCATTTGGTTCCTTTCTCTAAACCATTTTGAACTCACTGTCTTTCTTTGGAGACAGAAAAGATCTCACTTCTTTAATGGGAAATATATCTTTTTTTCCTTTCTTATATAGAACATCTTGTACAATGTTAAGTACCCTGTCATCTATTCACCAATGACTCTTTGACTACCAAGAGAAAATGTTCCTTCTCAGTTCGTCTTCTCAGATTTCCAACTCCTGGATATCTTTTCCTGTTTCCTGTAAGACAACACTTCCCAAAGTATTCTCCCTGGGAAGCTAACTCTCTGAAATCCTTTGTGATCTGCATTTCCAAAGGCCATTAAGGCACAAGTATAGGGGACAGTTCGGAGGTAGGGGAACAGCTGGGAGGTGACCGCATTCATCAGCAGGAGGTATGAGGTTCTGGTAAGGTGGGCCCAGAGCCTGAAGATTATAATGGCTTAGTGAATGATCATTTTTAGAATGATAATGTGACAACTGAAAGTACTGTCAGGGGTTAGCTGGACACAGACATTATATAACTAAAATATGCCCCATGTCTGTGTGTTTATGGGTATGCATTGCATCTATATGCATCTGAAGTATGTGCACATGTATGTGAATGCATGCGTGTGTGGCTACAGCAGTGATGCACATATGTACACATGGCACCAACATCACTTGTGAGAACAGAGGTCTCAATCTTGCAGAAGTTACAAAGCATCCAGGTTGCCCCACATTCCACCCTGGGGCTCAAACTGAATTCTCTGATAGTTATGACTGTGGAACAGGTCTTAGCCCAGACTTTTAGAATCAGCGTGCCTTAGGGAGAGCATGGAAATCTTTTGTTTTTGAGAGTTTTTCAGATGATTGCTGTGGAGCAGGATGCTGGAATCCTGTGTCAGGGCAGAGGGGTGCTTTGCAGCAGGGAGAAAGAAGAGGAGTGACTTCTGGGCACAAACAAGGAGACAACAACTGAGCAGAGGTGGCAGGACAAAAGGAAAGTATGTCTTGGCAGTTTCAAATAACCCAAATTGGACAAAGATAAGCTGGCCTATTCGAGGCTCACACACTGCCATGATACCTCCAGTTACTGGCCAAGGAAGCTATCGTTGAGTGGCTATGATACCATTCCTAACATTTAGATGTAGGGCCAAACGTGTGTGTGTGTGTGTGTGTGTGTGTGTGTGTGTGTGTGCGCACGCGCGTGTGTGTGCACGCACGCACATACACACACACATGTGTATAGCTCATGTGCACATGTGATGTCATTAGCAGTGACAAGTTTAAATTTGAGCTGCCTTGGGAGGAGTGAAGCACTGGAAAGCACAAATCTGAAGCAGGATAAAAAGTTCTGAGCTGGGGATATGGACTGAGGTAGCATCTTACACATTAAAGCTCTGGATCCTGGATCTGACTGAGGTCCCTCAAAGACTTGATAGAAAGTATATTTATGAAGAATGCTGTGGAAAATAGGGCCACTTTTCAATAGTAGTACTGTTCTCTTTATTGAGTCCAAAGGTTAGCTTTGCAAGAAAGGCTCCACCTCAAAACAGTGGTGGTCTTCTCAAGGTACCTGTGTTGGTGAGCTTGATGTACATAATTGGTGGCATACTCTGCTGGCAGGTTGAGCAAGACACAATGGGTATGGGTGACAAATTGTGAGTGGAGAGATAAGTGGAGGGATTATCTCCATGTGGAGCTAATTACCAATTGGGAATGACTCAACTTCTTTATAACATACATTTTGTTACGTTAAGAGTTAACAGGGACATCATTATGGTGTGGATATATGCTGCCCAAGGCTCATATTAGGGAGTCCCTAATGTAGCAGTGTTTGGAGGTGGGAGAGGTTGGAAAGTGATAGAACCTTGAGGTCTCTAACTTCACCAGTGGATGAACCCATTGATGAATTCATAGCTAACTGGCCTATTGGGAGGTGGAGATTAATTGGATAAAGTGGGGCACTAAGGGAGTAACTTTCAGGGTATATCTTATCCCTGGCCTCTTTTTCTCTAGATTTTCCCCTCTTCATTTCCTGGCACCTATGAGGTGAGCAACCTCCTCCTCCACACACACTCACTACAATGATGTTTTGCTTCACCCTGCGCAAAGCAATAGAGCCAGACCATGGACTGAAACCTCCGAAGTTATGAGCCAAAATAAATCTTTCCTCCCTTAAACTGGCTTTCTCAAGTATTTAGTCGCATAGATGGAAAGCTGTCTAACACAGGCATCTTTCTGCCAATTCTTCTGTGATTTTGGAACCTTTGAAAAATTCCTCTTGTCATAATCCGTACAAGGTAGCACTTCAGAGGGTAAGACAGGATGATAGCTGTGAGTTGAGGCCATCCTGGGCTACATAGTGAGTTCAAAGATAGTCTGAACTACACAGTGAGACCCTGTCTCACACATTCCCCCAATTACTCTTGCCAATATCCCCACAGACAGGAAAATCTTATTGGTCTCACTTAAAATGACCTTTTCAGTGGGCATCTATGAAATCTACTAGGAAGCTCTCTTCCACGAAGATGGTACAGTTGGAACAAGCTGTGTTTGTTTCTACATATGCTGCTCTTTTCTGTTATGAAGAAGGATTTATATTTTTATGTACTTCTCTGATTATAAATTCAAATTGGAAAATATATCTTAATAATTAGAAATGGACATATGCAGGCAGATAAATTCTCAAAAACTGAGCCAAATGAACAACGTGTTGCCTCTCTGCCTAAGCACAGTATTCTGATGGTTGAATCAATTATGTGCTTTGATGAATAGCAATCCTGTCCTGGACAGCTGGAGAAAAGGATAAACAAGGTGGGGCAAGCCCTGCATGACCGATTTCTCTGATGTGATGTATATAATTCTACCTGTAGACTGGTAGCAAACTGGGGAGTTCAGGGTGCCAGAACTTTCCCCAGCCACTTGCTGGAGTTAAGTGAAGGCCTTTGAGGAATAAAATACAGATTTTAAATGCCTGTTTTGGGAAAATATGTGTCAATGAAAGGACAACAATATCCATCACAGGATTCAGCCTCCCTTATTCACTAAAAGTGAAGCTGACCTTTGGGTAAATAGCACAGGGCTGGCAAGAGCAACTGACATACACAAGGGGGCTTCTGTTCAGAAAAGTCCGTATTTAGCCCTCTCTATGGGAAATATGAAGCCACAGGCCATGGCCTCCAAGGCTAAGTCTTTAGACTTTGTCATCATGTTTCTCATAACCATTTAGTGAGGTTCAAGAAAGGCAATAGTAATAATGTGTAATCTGTAATCACACCTTCTTAGTAGAACCTCCCCCACCCCCCGACATGGGTTTATGGGTTTGGGCCTAATTCCAATCATACCCATACTAACTAGGCTTATTGTGTTTCAAGCAACTGAAAATAATTCAACTCCGAAGCCCTTCTGCTGGAGAACAAGGATCTCTGTACTGGGAACACTGGCTGTAATAGTCTCAAGTGTCGCTCTTGCCTGGCAGCAGTGATGGCTGTAATAAGCAGGGTCAGTCTGGAGTAGAGGGACAGGTTATCTGTGACAGGGTGGGGGGTGGTTCCTGTGGTAGTGGGCCCCGTAAAACACAGAATAGATGAACAGCAGTTATGTCTGCTTGGTTCTATGGACCAAGCACTGTGCTAGACGTTAGTACAATACAAGGGAGAGTCAGATATTATTCCTGCCCTTAAGTATCTTTAATTAAATTGAAAATAAAAAGAGCGCATGATCTAGTAGGGATAGAGACATGCATAAAGGGAAAGTTAAGGATGAAGTGGAAATGGCACCAGACTAGGGAGGAAGAAAGCTCTGGACCTCTCATCTGTGAAGTCAGGGAGCTGGGGTAGATGGTTTTAGACTTACCAGGTCTAGTACTGCTGGGAAAAGGAGGAATAAGATGGTAAGAGTAACTCTGATGCAGACAACCATGCTGGATGTGAGAGGGCTGCCCATGGAAGTAGGATTGACAGAAGAACAGGATAGTGACAAGAAATAAACAGGACGGGGTCCTCACCTGGGCAGTGCCCTACTGTCCTAGAAATTCAGTGCCTGAGATGAGACTGTGCTACACTCCCTTCCCTGCACCTGAACTGAGAACTGTTGATTGCTACTGTCCACGTCCAGTTTTCTCCATTTCTCACCTGAACCACTATAACATCACTGGCATCCTGTCTTCTACTTTTGCCCCATACAATAACCAGTGGTATATTAAAACCTTAATCAGTTGATGATTCTTTTCATTCAATAACTTCCAATAAATACAACCCAAACTCTGGTATCTTACCCCCATGGCCTTACCTAAGTAGCTTCCACATACTTATCAGAGTGAGTTTCCCATCTTGACCCCCACATTTACTAAACTCCAGCCACACTAGAGAGCATTCTGTGTCACATACTCACTAAGCATGTTTTACCTCAGGGACTTTGCACTTGCTATTTTCATGCCCAGATGGCCTTCTGGCTCCTCCTGGATCTCAATTTAATTATCACCCCAGAAAGATTATCACTGCCTCCTTCTGAAGCAGTAATTGTCCCAGTAGTTTTCAAATCACATTCCATGAGATGTGTCAGAAGAGAGAAGAAGGAAGGAGTAGATAAGACTGCCAGATCGCTCTCTTTTTCTGAGTAGAATAACTCTGTGTTGATCTGTTACTAGAAAAGATTTTAGTGACCTAAGCATCTCTGCAAACCACTGTCTTGCCTATTTTCAAGGAGAACCTAAAATATGTCATTGCAAGAACTCTCCCTGGGACAGCAAAGTCCAGTGGCTGCTCTGTCAGTGACAAATCCACACGACGGGCAGAAAGAGTCCATCAGTCTCAACCTTGAGTCCTGCTGGTCCTACAAAGGACCTCAGACTCCTCAAATGCAGCCCTCCAGGCCAATGGCACAAGCCAGCCAGTCAAAGCTGGCTCGAATGAGAAATAAAAACTAATTACCCTCTCTATGCCAGGATTCTCACCGGCATGGGCTCAGAGTGGGAGGTCTAGTTAGGGACAGATACGGCACCACCCCAAGCAGCTGTAGCCTGAGAGTTTGCACTGACAAGACCTGTAGTAGGGAGGGAGTGGCTCCCTTCTGGACTGCAGGGTTGCTGTAGCCCTATTTGGATATAACACCTGGAGCAGGAAGCTGTGGTGCATGGAGTAATGAGCTGTGTACACACAGATGCTGCCTTCTGACAGGGCACCAGCTTCCTTTGATGTCTGCCCCACCGGAAGTTCTTTCAGTGAATTGGATAAACAATGTCACCTTGTGACCTGCCACCCTGCTTTGGACAGTTACCTCCTTCTTGAGTCGATGCTTGGCTGGAGAAAGGGAGGCCCCTTCCAGGATTCTGGGATTGCTGCCCTCTAGCGGCTCCCTCCACGCCAGGGAGGATAAAAGAGAACTTGTTTTCCTGCCCGGACTCCTGTTCAGATAGCAAGTATAGCTTCCTTGTCCATCTCTTTCACATCACTGCCAGCCCTAATTAATGTTTCTCTGGTTGTCAAATACTAGATTCTGGGTTTCTTGCTAGCTTTAGTTTCCTGGCTATTTGACAACTTCTGCCTGCTTGGCTGTCTCTTCCTTCAGTTTCCAAGCTGCCCTTAAACCAGGCTTCGTTGCACCTCTCTAGCTGTTACCTCTCAGTCTATCAGGGGCTTCTCAGCCTACATTTGTCATTTCAGACTTCCTGGTGCCTGACTCTCCTCTTGTCCTGTGTTGCATACTCTCTGGCACAAACCCATGTTCTCTTGCTGGAACTACCCTCAGCACATGACTGATTCATATGAGTATCTCCCTCTTCCAACCTCATCCCAGGGTTCACTATGTACCCTGACCACACATGGATTTTCAATGCTACCCCCATGCTATGCTTGGCATTTGTCACTACAAGTTTAAGTGTTGGAAACTTGATTTCCAAATTCTTGTGTTAAAGGTACTTGAAGGAAGGGCATTTGGGAGGCAATGAAGTTGGGGCTGTCATGGTGACATTAATAGTGTTATAAGAAGAGGAAGGGAGACCTGAGTAAGCATGCTTGCTCTGTCTCTCCCTACCACGCCATCCACCCTGTTATGAAGCAGCACGAAGCTCCCACCACATGCTGGTGCCATGCTCTTGGGCTCCCTGACATTCCAAACCATGAGCCACATAAGCCATCTTTACACAGTTACCCAGTCTCAGGGACAGTCATGCATCCCTTAATGATGGGATAGGTTCTCATGAGTGCATCATCATACAATTTTATGGCCCTGTGAGCACTGTAGAGGTATATAATGTTCCCAGGAGATAGGAGCTTTCAAAGCTCCTTCACAACCTTATTGGACCACTATCATTTATGTGGTGTTGCTGGCCAAAGCATCATTGGTCACATGACTATATTTTGTAAGAGCAGTAAAAAATGGACTACAACACCCATAAGCCAAAATTGCCTTGTTTTCTAACTTCTTTTATTTTACAAAGCCTTATTTCTTTTGCAAGGAGACCAACCATCCCTGCCTGTTTGTGGAGAAAGACTCTTGAAACATGAGGCTTCCAATATATCTGGGAAGTCCTGGGCTGGGATGAGAATTTGCCAGTCTACTTGGCTTCCTTAACATCCTGCTCTCATGCTGGGGCCACTCGGGGGTCCTACAGTGACTGCTTCAGTGAATCCCTGCTTGTGAGCTACAGAAAGCATGATGTCTTTGCTAGAAGAAACATAGAAACTTGGAACTTGGAGTATGTTCTGAGTTAAGAAAGGCTAGGCCAGGATAACATTGTTTGGGAACAGCAGATTCTTCTGTAACTCTGAAATGTCACCAGGGAACACTTAATCAGCAATGCAGGGCCATCTTAAAGGTTAATGGCCATGATATCCTTAAACTGATATGCAGAGTTATGGAGTTCACTCTTGCTCAGCCCGCTTCCGAGTGCTAATTGCAGATGCACAAAGTGGGCAAGATAGTGTCACCAGTGTAGTTGTCGCCAAATAAGCCTACACAGCAAGGTGAGGGTAGGACATGTGTTTCCACATCCCTTAGGGATTCTCAAAAAATACATATACTACACTGCAGTGATGCTCCGGAAATGGACACTGTAGACAAACAGTATCAGAATTTAGGCCTCAGGCTAGCAGCAAAGATGCTTTTAGTAATTCAAGATACCATCTCCTAGGAAACCAAGGCCTTCTCGAGGGTTCTATAGGGATTCAGAGTGGCTACATATTGTATGCACAGTTATTTCCCCAAATCTCTATTCCTTGTGTGACCAAGTTGTGTCCAAAACTTCACTGGTACATAGTCTCTCCAGCTTTCTAGAGCTAGAAATCCATCTGTGTGACATTTTCTGTCCCCAAGATAGATGCCAGGACAGTCTCCCCAACCCTGACCCATTCCCTTGTTGCTATGTGGGAAGAGGGGCTCTATTCTGACCCAAACCCTACAGGTTTCTGCAAAGCTGGTGCTGCAGAAGTGTCTGTCTGAATGTGCATGTCAGGTGTCTAAGCAGACACAGCTCAAGTCCTTCCTAAGATAGCCCCCTCCAATTCCCACCCAATCTTTAAAACCATAAAGGAATAAATCAGCAAACAGAGAAAGAATCCTTCCTCCCTCAATGGTGGCACATTCATCCCTGGAAGCCAGTGCATACTAAATCCTTTCTTTTCTTAGATTAAATGCCCCGGCAGCATCCAGCTCTCGAGAACACTTTAGAGCTATGCTCAGACCTGCATGGAATATAAATCAGTGTTGAATTATACTCTATTGCATCATCAGCTGTCAATAGGCAGGTCACAAGGTTTCACATCAAAGGTGCTGTAAGGAATCATGGGGATGAGGCAAGGGACTGCAAATGTGTTTGGGAAAAGAACATGCTGGCAGGGATGGAGCCTTGAGTTAAGACAAAGTCACTTATCATTCTGCAGGCTCTACAAATGCTCTTAGGAAGAGATACTGCCAGGAGTGGAACTCAGAAGCCATACCTCTGGGACAGGCAGGGTTTTGTATTTCTGAGGCTGTCTTTCTACCACAAGGCTATTCTTCACCCTGGCACATTTATACCACAGTAATGCAGTGTCCCCACTCAAACAGCTGAAGGGACTAGCCCATTCATCCAAGTCAGCATCACTTCTAAAGAGAACACAGTTGGCTTTCATAGGTGGCTTACACAACTGAAGATCCAACCAACTGCAGATCAAAATACTTGAAGCAAAGATTTTGTCTGTGCTGAACATGTGCTGACTTTCCCCCTTGTGATAATTCCTGCAGCAATACAGTAGAACATTTATTTATATAACATTTATATTGTATATTAGATATTACAACTAATCTAGAAATGATTTAAAGTACACAGGAAGATATATAGATATTTTATGAAAATTTTATATGAGGTTTGAACATCCACAAATTTTGGTAGCCCTGGGGAGTTCAGGACCAATTCCCATGGATATGGAGAATGGACTTTACTTTCAGATTCCTATCAGATAACCTGAAGTTTCATTCATTGGTTTGTATACATCTTCAGGGTGCCTAGCAAATCTGGGAATGCTGTTGTATGAACTGAATTATTTATATTGAACCCTTAACTGCCTTAGGACCTCAGTACCTCAACCCTAAATATATTTGGAGATCAGACTTATAAAAAGATAGCTGGAAAGTTACTGTAATACAGCATAGCCAGAGTTTGATCCCCAGCACTACCTAAATAAACAAATAATATAAACTCATAAAAATGGAACTTACGTGAGGGACATCGCATGGGCCTGATCCCATCTGACTTGTGTCCTTGTGAGGTGTGGGCAAGGGTTCACCCACAACCTGTGCAAAGAACAACTGTATAGGACAATGCACAAGAGCAAGGTCATCTAAAAGTGAAAGAAAAGAAGCTGTGGAGAAACCGCTTGCTGCACCTCAAACTTGAACTTGCAGTCTCTAGAACTACCTAGAAATAAATTTCTGTTGTGTAAGCCACACAATCTGGTATTTTCTTACAGTAATCCCGGAGAATACGAGAAGTGGGTACATAATAATTGGCTTCCTAGCATTATATTGCAATACCTGATAAAAAAAAGAATTCGTTTCCAGACCTGATGGTCAGCCCAAAGCCAGAACTGGCATCAAAACATGGCCACATGAAGTAACAGCTACTGGGCATCTTGTGGTTTTAATTTTTCACCATGCAATCTCTCTCATTTATGTATCTATGCTCAGTCCCACTCATATCATGTTTAGATTTGATCACAAGTCAGTGACCCTGGGCCTCTGAACTAAAACTCAGAGTCTTTTCAAGCTCCTCAGGTAAAAGTATCATTGTCCAGTCACCTTGACTAGACTGTGACCTTCCCATCCCCTATTCAGTCCTGTAAATTATCCTTTATACTTCAATACCACCTAAGTCTCTCAGAAGCCTACCCCAGGTGTACCCAGCTCAGGATAATCCTCACTTATTTTGAATCCCGAAAACTTCCCGAAACTCGGCCTGAAACAAGAAATCCAACAATTACCTATAGGGGATGTCTCTGGTCCTGCCTCTGTTTTGGTTTGTGTTCAGCTAGATTGCAACTTTCTCAAGAACTAGCACTGGCAGACGTATCTTCTTTTGTCCCACACACAGTGCTGGACATCATTTCTATGTCACTTGAAGAAATGAGACTTCAGGTTATGGAGTCTTTATGTGAAATACGAACTTTGACACTGGAGGGGAAGGAAGTGGTCTCTACGCCTGGTCCTCCAGCTCCCCGGCCTTCCTCCTAAATTGTGAAATGGCTCCTGAGGTGTTTGTGCATCTGTGTTTTTGTGTGCATCTCTGTGTGTATACATGCACGTACACACATGCACATGTGCCTATTTGTACCCACTTTGTATTTCAAGCGATACCTTAGATTTCAGGAAGCATTTTATTTTGCAGAAATTCAGCATCAGAATAATGTCCTCTCTGCAGGATTATTTTGAAGAGCGATAATAATACATGTGAAAAGGCTTGGAGAAGTTAAAATTGCTTTCTATATGTAAGGTGTAATATTAGAAATGGAAAGCTTTAAGTGAGGTTGGAAAAATTGTCCTTAAGGGCACACACACACACACACACACACAAATGCAGTTCCTGTTTTCATCTCCACCAGCCGCTCTATTCTCACCTAGCTTCGTCCCAGGGTAAATGCTGCCCTAGGGAGCAACTGCTGTCCACAGAGACCAGAGGAAATGCTCACCCCAAACTGATCCTCCTGGGGTCTCTGTCAGAACCAGAAACACAGAACTTGGAGGGATATCAAAATTTATCTCCAGAGACAGGCGTTCCTGGACATTCCTAGAAATTCATCTTTGAGCTTTGAGAGGTTGGGCACTGGGGAGCTACGTGACGACACTGTGGGTCCGTAAAGATGATCAGTGGAGCAGGGCCTCCACTAGAAAGGGTGAAAGGACTCATCCTGTTATGGCTTACACCTAGATGCCCCTCCAAAGCCTCATGTACTCAAGGATGGGGCTTTGGGTAGGTGACTGGATCATGGGTGCAACTGGATTAGTCTACTGATGGGTTTGTAGCTGAGTGTGATGCTGGCAGGTAAAGCCTATGGAAGGATATATATATCTAAGGTGTTTGTGCATCTCTGTGTGCTTGTTTATACACTGCATATGTGCATATGTGTGCATACATGTGTGCACACATATGCACATGTCCCTATTTGTACTTTATGTTTGAACTGGTGCCTTAGATTTCAGGAAACATTTTTATTTTTCAGAAATACACACACACACACATATACATCCCTCTTACCTTAAGCATTTGCTTCTTCCAGTCTGCCATGCTATGAGCTATTTCTCCTCTGCTTTGTCCCTCTGCCATGCTACCCTGCCTTGGAGCCAGCTGACTACAAACTGCAAGTAAAAATAAACCTTTCCTGCTTTAACTTGTGAGTACTGTCTGCTTTGTCTCAGCAAAGAGAAAGTGACCAAAACACAGCCCTGAAAGGAATACTTGGGAATCATTATACAATATGAGTGTGGACATTTAATAAAACTTCATTTTCTTGCCAGGTATGGTAGTGAAACCTGTAATCTCATCACTTGGCAGGCTAAGGTAGGAGGACTGCTGAGCTCAAGGCCAGCCTGGTCAGGTAACAAGTTTAAGACTAGCTTTAAATACATAGTGAGACTCTGTCTCCAATATTCAAAAAAACCAATTATCTTACTTTTAATTCATTATTTTTTTGGAATTATAAAAATTACTAGGGCCAGCTTTGGTGGTGTTCACCTGTAATTTCAGCACTTGAGAGACTGAGGCAGGAAGATACCATGAGTTTGAAGGCAGCTTGGGCTACACAGCAAGATCCCATCTCACCCCTCCACACACACAGACCCCAGGAAAGAGCTATTGTGGAAAAGTTACATCCATTCAGGAATGCATACAAGATCTGAATAGATGCCAGTATTTTCTCCACCATCTCTCCCAACTTAGATATCCACTGCTAAAAAGTATATACTGCTAGGTTTTTTAAAAGAAAAACTTTAATGCATTTTTATAAATTTTTTTCCTACTAAATCATATTGTTTTGTACCTGACTTTGATCATTTAATGGGCTTTTGATAGCATTTTATATCTATACACACATTTGCATAATCATATATTCCACTGTGTGTATGTACCAAATTCAGCACGCCTCCACAGATGAGTGTGTGCATGGCTTCTGATTTTTCAGTATTACAAAGAATCTCAAAATAAATATCCAAGCTGGGGGCTTTTAGAAGTGCTGTTGCAGAGAATCTGATCCTGCTTCTCTTGGAAATCTGAGCTGGCCCGGGCGGCTACCTCATATTTATATCTGAAATGACATGGAGTTGCATTTTCATTGTCTTGAGTGTACACCACATACTTTCTTTTCCTTTTTTAGTTAAAACATCACCACTATTTTTTATGAAAATGCCATTCTGCAGTCATAATGGTCAATGCAGACTTAGCCGCTTAAGGCTGTTTCTGTGTCTTCTCCATCTCTTGGGGTCACTTTGAGATTTTTACATATTTCACATAGAAATACCATGGTAAATTAACTTACTGAACATCTCAATGCATATGACAAAGCAAATATTTGACATTTCCGTAGAGCCTCAAACTATTTGCCTGCACAAGCATGTAAGAACTAGACTGTCCATTTCATTTCCTTCTATTGGTTCAAATGAAAAAATACAACTAAATTCCTTCAGGATAACAGCCATTGGCTGGCTCTACGTTGTCCACCTGACCACAGGTATCTTATGCTTCAGAGAGGGAGATCTGCTCTGAGCTGTCTATGTAGGTTGGGATGGAGAGTCTGGTAAAGAAGTTAATTAAGAGTACAGCATCTCCGATTTTTCCACATGAATCTTGAAGCTTCTTATTCATCTGGGCTTTTAGTTTAGAGTGAGATCCAACTGGCTTCTCAACTAAACTGAGAGTGGCTCCTACAGCTGTGCAGAAAGGAACATTCTCAAACTGTGATGAGCGGGCTTCCAAGAGCCTCTCAGAGCTTGCCATCTTCCTGCCCTGCTTCTCTTTCCTCCATCTCTGTCTGGCAGATGACAATGGTTCACAGAGCAAGCTGTGAGAACCTCTTGGGCAGAAGGCAATCTTGCCTGGATTTCTTGGAGAGGAATAATGTTTGAAATCACATAAGCCTCCTGCAGACCTTCTCTTGCACCTACAGCTTTCTGGCTTCTCTCATCATTCACCTTCCTACGTACTGTGTGTCTCAGTTAGCTTTCCTATTGCTGGGAGAAATCCACAGCAGAAAGGAGGAGAAATATATTTGGTGTATGTTTTAAAAGGATTCGATCCATGGTCATCTGGCTCCAGGGGAAGAACATCATGGTGGAGGGTGTGATAGAGCAAACTACTTAGCTCTTAGTGTCTGGGGAGCAGAGCAGGGAGACAGCAAGAAGGAGAAAAGGACAAAGAACCAGATATAAACCCCAAAATCACAGCCCTACAACCCACCCAGACATACCTAGAAGTGTGCTTCAGTCATCTGCTAAGCATTTCTTAATGTAGTCAAATTTACAGTCACCGTTAATGATCACACCATAAAAGACTTTTGCAGAAAACTTCACACCACACCATCACCAACCAGAGCAGCATGAAGACCAGCACACATAGGTCTGGCACTGCATTTGAAACCCTGTGTTGGTGGTCATAAGGCTCGCCTGGCCTTATGTGGTATCCCAGCTTCCTGAAAGGACAGCTGCAACTTACAGGGAGGGTGTTTAGGCAAAAGACTTTTCTACTGAGAATCAGGAAAACTGTTCTGGCCCCATGCACACTGATAAAGTGGGAAAATCACTTCATCTCTCTTGGCCATGATCCCCTCAACCATAACATAGAAGAATAACGTCCCTCCTTTTTACTACAGGGGCCCTACAACTCTAGGAATGGGATAAGAAGGTATCATTCTGTGACTTGTAGGATTGACTGTGACTTATTTTGTCTAACATGAACCACCTGGGCAGAAGTTGCCACTTCTCACCTGTTGGCATGCACAGAAGGGATGGTGATGTCATTATTTGACATCAGTGTGCATAGGAGCTCTCCTCTAAATTGCCTTGATTTTAAACATGGAAGGATGGGAACCCAGCTTTTGAAGTGTCTGGAAGAAATTGGCTCCTGAAAGAAATATTTTTGGCATCTGCCCTATCTGATCCAAGCCAATGCCATGTTAATCAGTAGAGAAAGTAGCTGGGGTGGTAGCCAGAAGACCAGGCAAGCCTGCCACCTGGCTTGGTTTGTGTTTCCATCTGCCTGGCACATTTGTCAGACTGGGCCTTGCCTTTCTTTGGGAGGGAAACCTATACCCATGTGATCTTTTTTTCATGCTGTCTCCTTTTTGCTGGGCTGCTGAAAACATTCATAACTTTACTGGGTAAAACAGTTTATATAATGTTTATACAATAGGTATTGTTCCAAGTGTCTTATAAATGTTAGTTTTTTTAAGCCTCCAAGCAACCTTATGAGATTCTGATGAGGAAACTGAGGTACAGAGCAGTTATGTCAATTTCTAAGCTCACACAGCTATAGGCCCTGGGGCCAAGATTCAAGCAATTTGTTATGATGTCTTTCATTATAGCTATTTCATGCACATGTATGTCACCTCTCCATATGGACCAAAGTCAAGGTTAGCAAGAAGCTCTCTTTTTCCTCAACAAGGCCCTCTATGTAACAATGTTGAAATAAGATTTATCACCTAGCTGGGGACATCAGAAGAGGCTGGGAAATGTGACCCTAGGCTTGAGGTGCCCTTTTAAATAAAATCTTGCTGCTGACTTCTTCATAGAATTAGGGAAACTGATCCCGAACCTTACTCACCATTTATATCACGTAGTCGGGTGACTTATTCTGGAGGAACAATAGTTTTTGTGAGCAGAAGAATACAGAAGTTAAGAAAGGAAATCGAGATTAGAGCACCACATTCCTTTCAATGAGAATCTTTGTAGCCACCCAACAGGTCAGAAAAGAATCCAGTCAACAGAGCAAATGCTGGTCAGAAGAGCCCGCAGGAGCCTGGATGAACTCAGCCAGTCCCAGGCACCCTGTGCACCCTCAGCCTCCCCAGCTTACGGGCTGGACCCTTCTAGTTCACCTTTCCTCTTGGGCACTTGAGGAATGATACTTGTTCATTCCTCTTTCTCCACCCACCTCTGACTTCAAACTCTAACGAGAAAAGAATCACAGGATGTGGTGGACAAGGAGAAATACATCCGCTTTATTACTGATAAGACTAGTTCAGCAACTGTGGCCATGGTCAGGCTCCCCATACAAGTCCCTATGCCTCCATTATAAGATTTTCCTGAGGGAATATTTGGGCCTGGAGAGCAGGTATACCTACCCTATGGCCTATCCTGCCAGGCCAGAGAAAGAAAGCAAGTTAGGCCCCCAAACTGACCTTCTGGGGCCAGCCCTTAGTCCTGGGCCTTGTACCTAAAGGTTGGCCAGACAGAGGGGTGAGTAAAGGAAAAAGAGTTAGGTGTGCTGGGCCCCACAGGTGTGGTCTTCCCTGACCACTCTACCCAATGAGAAAGGACAGTCACTCTTTCACCTGTAGGCAGTAGGGCCTTAACAGGATATAGATTCCCCTTGGTTAGGATCCTCCTGAACTGAGAAGAAAAGCTTCCATTTTATGGACCTTTAATGAGGGCCATAAAAGGCTGTGACCCTGGGCCTTCCGGGAACTGTGATTTCCATGGAACTTACCTGGAAACACTAAGAGCTGAGCCACAGAGAGCACTTTAATTGTTGTTTTAAAGAAAAGCGTAGCTGAGCACCTAGTAGGCCCTTTGAGAAGACTCTCCTAGGTTGTGTGAGGGCATCAACAGGGAGAACACAGTTTTTGGCATTTCTCCCCCTCACCAGGTCCCACACTGTGGGTTCCAATGTCACATTAGACTTATATTTTAAGCACTTAAGCATTTTTCCTTGTTTTTCTTTTTTTAAGATAAAAGAAATTTTTGTTTCATTTGCTGCAGACTTCAGTTACATGGAAATATCGACTTGGTTTATGAAAACTTGTCAGCTCCAGGACTAGGAGCAGTTTCTCTTGCAGGGCCAATTTACTCCCTCCCAACACCTCCATCTTCAGCAAGCCCCTACCCTCACCCCCAGGAGATTTTCCCTGACTCACCTGCAGAGAGAACTCCCCAGCTCCCGAGCCCACTCACAATCCCTCTGTCACAGCATCTGCCTCTCTGCCCCACAGACACCTACTGCCCCAGCTCCACTTGCCTGGGTGCCCTTCACTTATGCATGTTTTTGTGTGTCCATGTGCTAGTACTGTGCCTAATATTCAATACCAACCAAAATGAATTTAGTTGGTAAATGAGATGGTTAAGAAGTGCAATAGAGTCGCCTTTAAATACTTGAAATGTTGTTGAAGGAAGTACTGACCTTAGTTTCTGTCACTTTAGCAGAAAGATCCTAAATCAAGTGAGTGAACACTACTGCAAACCATATTAAGGCTTAAAATAAAGAACACAAAATGACAATTGGAATAACTAACAAGAAAGGACCCCATGCCACCATGGAAATTTTGATCGAGAGGGGAGACAGGAAATGACCTGAAATCTGTGCTGCAGGATACAATGAGGCAAGTGCCACCAAAATGGTACAAGGGCAGAGTTCACAGGAGAGTCCAGATTTACTTAAGATAATCAAAAGTTTCTGGACAACTGAAGCTGTATGTTGAACCTTGAGGGAGGCACAGGGCTTCAACAGAAAGATGGGGGAGGCCAGAGCAGGCAGAGGTGAGTTGTCCAGCTGCGTGGAGCACAAGACATGGGCTGAACACTTGACACAAGACACTGACTGACACAAAACTCCAGGCTGGGGACACATTAGGTTTTATTCTCTAACCATCAGGGAGCCACAGAAAATTTTTCATCAGAGAAATGACACAGCAATTAGTGTATTTTAGAAAAGCAGTGTGCTATAAAGGATGAATTTAGTAGAAAGCATGGAAATAAACATTTATGGAACACTTATTCTCTGCTAGCTGCTTATTTCATCTGCACAACAACCCCACAGGGCAGGAAGCACAATCTCAATTTTACAGCGGAGAAAACACAGGCTCAGAGGCAGCTGAATGGTAGGACAGAGGTTGCCACTAAGGACTACAAGACTCCCAAAGTACTGCAGGCTTCATGGGGGCCTGGACACAGCTCAAGGAGTGGAGGGATGGGACTTGGTGAATGGGTCACAAACAACCATGCAATGGGAGCACTGGGAGAAGTTGACAATCGATGGAAAGGTGAGGCTCAAATGGAAGGGTGAAGAATGACACAGGTGACAGACTGATCCAGGACATCAAGAAAAGAAGCTTGTACGTGGGGGAAAGGAAAACACAGGAGCTGACATTTATTGGGTGCCTTCTGAAAACCAGGTAAAGATAAAGCACATGTATAATGTAGACAGGGGGAAAAAAAGGTCTGGTAAAAGGCATGTTTGAGATTCTAGAAGGGTAGAGCTGTCAAGCAAACAATTAGCAAACATGAGGCTAGAGCTCTGAACACGTGCTCTACACAAGGGCTTGAACTCTGAGATCATTATCACTGTGAGAGGGGCTGTTGTTCACAAGGGGTTATCAAAAGTGAAGAGCCATAAGCAAATAAAACAGAAAAGACACAGAGAAAAGCAAGAAAAACACGAGCGTGTTGTGGCAGAAGATAAGAGAGCTTCAGGAAACACAGGAATAGGTGAATCCTAGGGCAGGATGAGGAGGTTCAAGGACCTGTGGCGCCTGGGGCAGAGAGGAGTACGCGCATCTCCGAGAAACCAGCTTAGCACCTCTGACATGGTGAGGACAGAGACCTCACCACAAGAGATGAAGGGGCTGGGAGTGAAACCATAGCAGCAATAAGCAAGGATTATTCTTTTTCCTTATGAGCCTCAAGCTTTGCCTTTTGTCTCAGAATATATGAATAGATAAGGCCCTTAGCAAGAGATTCATTTTCCTATTTCTCTAAGAAACATTCCATCAACAGAATTGATCTCCTTTCTCCTCAAAAGCAACACCGTTCATCTGCCATGATCAAGGCAGATGTGTGGGGTCATCTCGTATTCTACCAGGTCAGGTGTTGTTTGAGGATCATAATTATGCCAATAAATTAATCATTGTTGGGGTCAGAGCGTTGCATGAGAATTCAAAACCAAGACTTCAGAGTCAGTAGATTTCAGTTTGAATTTTAGCTTCCAGAAACCATGTGCTTTTTGGCAAGGTGCTTGAGCTCTTAGCAAGTGCTAGGTGCTGCAAAGTAGGTAAGAGTTAGTGCTCACTGCATGTCAGGCGTGGTTCTAAGCATTTTACACATCAGCTAATTTACACCTCACAACATATCTGCAAGGCTTTCGGATGTTACAGGTCGTATGCAAGGGGTTTGCCTAAATTCAAAGAGCTTTGACCCCGAGTTTGACCTCTAATGACTCTTACTGCATCTGGACTTGATGTGGTCAGTAACACACTGCTGGTAGAAGTGACTCCCTCTTTGCACTCTAATCCTTCTTTCCTTTCCACCGCAAGTACATACCTACATGCTCCTGGCTGCTGGGAGTGGAGGAGGACCCCTATGGCTGATGGATGGAGCAGGTAATCAGCAGCATGTGTCTGCCCTGCTCGTTAAGTCCTCAGGGTTCTCTCCTCATCTCATGTGTCTGCCCCCAGCATCTTTTCTTCCACACGTCCCAGGGACACAGAAGGAAGAGCAGGGATTGGTGTGAAAATCACTTACTCCACTGCCTGTCTCTAAGCTAGTTTCACGGTTCTCTGGGTCTAGTTCTTAACTACAAAGTGAGGATGGCAATACCTTCCATTTCAGGGGTGCTAGGGTGGAAAGAAAGAGCATTTGAACAGTGTCTCCCCCTGACCAAGTGAAGATGCTCTGTTTATCTTCTTCCCTCTCTGCCTCTTCAGTCTGCCTCCAAAGGAGGCTGGAGGCCAAATGAGTTCTTATCCTTCCTTCAAAGTGTCTTCCTTCCCCAAGAATGATGAGTGGGTAAACGGTGTCTTCTTTTCTTCTAAAAGACACAGAGTTCTTTTTTCTTCATAGTTTGCACTTAAAGTTATCAGTCATAAAGGAAAACAGTTAATTTACTACACTAATTGATCTAGTTGTCTGACTCTTCTCTAAAACTAGGAGCAACAGGCCAGGAGTGGTTTTCTTTTATCTTTCTCAGAACTTCAGGACTTAGTAGATACTTCACAGCTGATTGTCCACTTAACAAATAACCAGTGGGAAGGCTTGAATAATTCACTCAAGTGAGGCTAGGCTTGCCTTTTCACAGCTGTGTGTTGGACATCTGTATTTAGGATACGTGCATTTTTCAAAGCCCAAGTCCAGACACATGGTATGAGACAGTGTTCAATCACAGGGAGGTATATTTGAAATCAGGGCAGGATCCTCCTTCTCCAATTAGTCTAGATATGATAAGAAATGCAAACCATTCCCCATCTATCCAGCAGTCTGAGTTCTTTTAGGATGAAGAAAGATGTCCATCAGAACAGAATCCGTTCATAACCCAGGGCCATGGTGGCAAACCCTCTCCAAAGTAAGGCTATTAAGTCTCCCAAGAACTCCTCTCCCTTGGGCCCTTAGCCCCTGTACAGAGTGAAGGGCTGGGTAGACGAGGCTTGCAAGGCTCCACCCACCTCATCCAAAATGAGGTGCAGAGATGCTGCCCTGGACCCAGGGTGTGCCTGGCTGACCATTGCAACGGCTGCTCTTGGGTCATGCTCCTTGGCATTCTGGTCTGGGCCAGTTCTCAAGTCTCTGGTACCCATAAGGAGTTGGGGGCCCTAACTTCCATTTGCATCATCCAACCTGCCCACTAACAGTGACTCAGTCCAAGTACTAGGGGTGACAAAAAGCACTAGAAATCAAAAAACCCTGTTACCTGGGTCTGCCTGTTTTTGATCACCTTTCACCTGTCCCTCACCCTTATGTCCTCCCCTAGCCTCTATCCTCACCACTCCCATACTCAGCAGACCAGAAAGAGAAAATTTACCCTCATCTACACTTGTTCCATCCTCTTAATCATTTCCTGGAAGCAGCTTTTCAGCCTCACAGGAGGGGCCTCCACTGATTCTAGGAGCCAGGATTTTTCTATGATTTGTGACTGGCTTCAAGGGCCAGAGCTTGCCTAAAAATTTCTTTTCTTTGAAACTTGTACGCCCCTATAAGAACATCCCAGAAGAGACTAAAGAAGGAGGCTTTTGAAACAGCTTAGAAATTATCTGTTTCCATGGTAACCAAGCACTGTACAGTCACCATGGTATTCTGGGGCTTTGTTTCCCCTAGAATGGCGACAGAGAAACTGTTCCTCCTCAACAACCTCCCCACAGAAGCGAGAGTCTCCCAACAGCCTTTCCCCAGCCACACTTGTTTGTAGACAGTCCACTGTGTGGAAGCAAAGGGAATGGTTTTAGTCCTACCCCAGGAAAGGCATGGACTCGCTGGTATTGAAAGAAGCAGGCCTTTGGGTGTCAGGGTCCCAGCTCAATAATTCAGATACAACTGGCACATCTATGCTGGTACAGCAGACCATCCAGGCAGGCACCAGGCCAAGAGAAAATCATCCACTCCACAAGAGAACAAGAACTAAAACCCTGCCCCTCCCTTGGCTGGACACTGAGAACAAAGAGCAGACCTCGCCATCCAGGCTCTTCATGGATATGACTTTGCTCTTCAGCTTCAGAGACTGTGTTGCCCACTAAATGGGTAAATTATTCATTCTATGAGCTTCCAAAAGATCCATCAACTCTCCCACCAAAAGCATTCACAGAAAGCAGGTTGTCCTGAGATCCTCTGAGCCCTTCGCCTCTAAATTCTCACCTGACCATTCCCATCAATCTTGGTTTCTTACCCAGTCCTTGTATGCATTGTGCATACCCAATCTCAGTTAGATTCTGCTTTGAAATAATGGCACCAAACCAAACTTCCAATTCTCAGTAAATTCTTGTCCTAGCTCCTCCCAGGAGACTTCACCAAATTTCTGGAGGTGTAGTTCTCCCCAACTACATGAGCAATACATTCAGCTTCCTCTTCTTCATGGGTTGTACTCCCAATATTAGGGGAATCAGCCTTGTACATAAGGGGCACACAGAGATTAGTTATCAAGATACTACACTTGGCCATAGTCAGGGAGGAAAGGAGCCATAAGCAGATTAGAGAACTGATGTGATTTCTTAAGGTCTCCTAAACAACAGGCTGTGGCATGCTGGATGTTGGGGGTTGAGCTGGCTGCATGCTGGTGGGGCTGCCCCTGTGCTGACACACTCTGCCATGGCCCCTCCAAACTCTTAATGTTTGAGAAGGGATCCTAGATTTTCATTTCACACTGAGTCATTCAAACTGTAGCCTGTTCTGCTTGAAGCAGAGAGATGCTAATGAGTGCACAGCATTGCTGCACCTCTGGAGAGTATTACAGCACCCCAACACTGACCTGGCCACTGCAGGGATGGACCCAGTGCTCCTCCCACTCGAAAATCACACAATATTGCATATCACCCAGAGAACTCCAGGGCCATTTGTGAAGCAGATGAATGACAGGGAAGAATGGGAACTGATCCCCTCAACCAAGCAAGCTCTTGAGCATGGCTGTCAAAGCCCTTTATGACCTACTCTCCTGCTTGGTATCATCTAGACATCTCACCTGTCACAGCTGTCCTCTTGCTCAATTGTTCTGAATCAACAGCTCACTCCCATCCCAGGTCCCTGGCACATCCTAGGTTCTTTCTGCAAAGAATGATCCACCCCCCACCCCTTCATCCCTCACGCCTTCCCTTCACGCAAGACCTTACTGCACTCCTGAGAGACCTTCCATGGCCTCCTCCACCCATGTTAATGCCTCCATCACTCTTTTCCTCCAGTTTTGATCACCTAACATGTCTCATGTATTTATGGTACTTGTTTTGTGCCTGTCTTTCCAACCAAAACATAAGCTTTCTGAGCACTTCATCCTATTTATTCCCAACTCTATCCCAGGCCAATGGTCTCGGCTTCATAGAATATACTGAATGAACAAAAGCACAAACGAATGTGTAAGCAGGGTGGTGACCAGTAAGAAAGATGTTATTGGTATAAGGC
The DNA here is from genome assembly GCF_034190915.1 of Cavia porcellus. Taxonomy (NCBI): domain Eukaryota; kingdom Metazoa; phylum Chordata; class Mammalia; order Rodentia; family Caviidae; genus Cavia; species Cavia porcellus. Next base: position 48,551,658 of record NW_026947489.1, on the reverse strand, counting down.
TTTGTGTTTCTTATTGCTGTGACATGCGGGGTGTTCATGTGGTTTGTAGAGATTTCATGAAGCTGCTCAGAGCACAGTGTAACTGGAGAGAGTTATTTTAAAACAAAATCTCAGCAACTAAAATAATAATATCTAAAAATTTAATGCGAACAATGCTGGCATTGTTGTAAGCCCTTCACATAGGTTAACTCTATAATTCTCACAGCTACGCTTGAATCAGATACTATTATTAGCCTCTTTTAATAGATGAAAAAATTGAAGCAAAGCATAAAAGGCAGATAAGGAAAGTTCCAATTCACATGACTAGTCCACAGCTCCTTTGATCCAGGACTAGATCTCCATGAAAGAAACTACAGTCCTCTCTTTGAATTGGGTGGTTGTGCTTCCTGAACAAAGACTGATCCCACGTTAGGTGGCAAGCAGCCCATGGACAACTGGGTCCAGGAGCACCTAAGAGATGGGGTTAGCTTCCCACACTAGCTCTCCTGGCTGGACTTCACCAGCCGCCTTCCTTCCCATCTCCTTCCAGGATCTGCTCTGTCTCGGCATTTCATCCGGGAATTTAATGGCAAAGTACTCACTCTGCTCTGGCAAACGAGTAGCACTGTGACTTCATTGAATAATCAGTAGGCAGGTTTGTCTAACGTGACCTTCACTGACCACATTTGAGTGTGAAGGGCTAAGACTGCTCACTGTTCTCTTCTGAAGCCCACAAGGTGTAATCTCTTTGGATCTGTTCCTACTCTCAGTGGAAATGAAATCCCCCTGGCTCCTGGATTCCTGCAGTGGTCAGTCCTGGGCACTGGCTGTACATGAGGTAAATCAGGATATTACTTCCCAATCCTCCCGGCGTGTCTCTCCATGTTCTACTAACATGATTTAATTCTCTCCAGGAATTATTATGAATATAATTATGAAATACTAACTATTTTAAAATGTACTTTTCAAGGGGCAAGACCTGTTCCAGGATATAACAGTGGTTTGTGAATTTCTGCTGAAGGTTTTAAAAGACTGTAGCACAAAATGTCTAGAGACAAGTTGTAACATTCTAGTGAAGTCTCACATGAAGCTATAAAAGCAGGTTAGTGGGGTCTGTGGGTAGGTTTTATGCTAGCATCACCCTTGATTGATCACAATAAGATTGCAGATACTTCTTTGCCTATTAAAGTGAACTTTACTTAGGTAATACATACCCCTATTTATTATGAGATTTACATTTTGGTAAGTCATTGGCTTATTGAATTTATTTCCCCTCCAGAGAATATCTAATATGATAATTCTCTGCACCTTGTCCTTCTTCTCTGACCTGTAAGTTATGAAGCCACGACCTAGAAGCTGAAGTTTAAACTTTACTATTCCTTGACATTATATGTTTCTAAGTACAGTGGTGCCTCAATTTATAAGCCTAATTCTTTCTACAATTCTGGTCACAAGCTGAATTGGATAAGAACTGAATCAAATTTCCCCAAAAGGTCAATGAAAGGTTCTTGCCCTAATATAAATTACTGTACAATTATGGCAGTGGTCTAACATGGCAGAAGGCCAAAGCGGGAATGCTTACCACTTCTTCCTTCTTCTTCAGCCCTAAATCCAACTCCCCTTCCTGTTTGCATGCAAAGAAAATTCTAATCAGTTCCTCACGCATCATCAATGCCCACCTCATGCACCACTTCCAATTAGAGGTCGTATAATCTCTGCCTCTCTGTATCCAGTTGAAGGAGATAGCCCAACCACCATGGGTTGTGTACTCCTTTCCACGTCCTCAATACCTGTTCTTTTCTTTTTTTACTTTTTGCTTCTTTATTGCACCAGAAAACTCTACCAGTCAACATGAAACCTAACCATTGAATCTGGTTCAGTTCTTGTCCAATTTAGTTTGTGACCAGAATCATAGAAAGAATTCAGTTCCTGAACCAAGCTACCACTGTAGAGACAGAGCTAACAAAGGCAGTTGAGAGAGACTGAGAGGCAAAGACAGATGGGGAACGTGCGCATCATTTGACTCTATAAGGATTGCTAAAATTACTGCCCAAATGGAACAGTGCTCAAGGCAAACCACCATCAGCTTGGACTTTTCTTTTAGGTTTATAAGTTTTCAAAGTTGCTGGGTCTTTTATTAAGGTCATTGTCTCTCAAAAAAGGGGTTCAATGCATGGCTGATCTGCACTCTGACAAGTAGGAGAATCAGCTATAGATGCCTGACACTTGATGTCATTGGTTTACAAATCACCGCAATCACTCAAGCTTAATGGCTTGAGCTTCCTTAGAGCATTCTCTTCATTCTCCATGACTGGCTGGGAGGTACAAAAGGTCACACTGATCACAGGTGGTAGGAAGAGAAATTTAATGATTTCCTTTTTCCATTACCACTCGTGCCCTCTGGTCTGGCCACCATCTCTTTCACTTGCTCTGAGAAGGGAAGAAATGGAAAGAAGGCAGTCTTGCCACTGCTAGCTAGGGACCTAGGACAATCCGATGTAATGATTCTATGTCAAACACAGGGAGGCCTACATAGACAATGCCTAAAGTCTATTCCATTTCTAATAGTCTATGAATCCAGGTTAATGACAGGACGCGTTTCATGAATTCACATATAATCCGCACTGTACTTCCAAAAGGAATTTGAGATACTTTATAACAGAAGCCAACAGAACCTAAGACTGCTCAAATAAAGATAAAGAGAAAATAAAGAAGCCCACAGAAGGGAGATGATTAGAACAAGAACAATAGATAAGATAGGGAACTTTTTGAAGAATTGTTGCTCTACAGAGAAGATAGCCAAAACACTTTATGTTTGTTGCACCTAATTCACTTTTCCAACACATTCGCTCTGCAAATATTTACCAGGAGTATATATGAGTTTCCAGCACAGGAGACACTCAGATGGAGGCACCCTTCACAGAGGCAAACAAGGCTCTCGAGGTCATGGAGCTCACATTTTCATGCAGCCCCAGAGAAAATAGACAAATACAGAGCATTAGAAACATTACAGACATCTAATGCCTAGATCTTGGTTTCTAATACCCTTCCTCAAACAGAAAAGGGCATCCTTGGACGAACAGTTGATTCTAGGGGTGGATCAGAAAATACACACAATGAGACTCAGAAGCAAAAGAAGAAAACAGAGAGAAAACATGGAGAAACAAATGGGGGTATGTCAAAGGGGCACGGGGCCAGCAAACAGCTCCCAATGGCCAAAGCTAGAGTAACTAAAGCAACAAAGGATCCACACAGTGACTTTCTTCCAAAGACTACAGGATAGAAATAGGGAAAAAAGAATAATTTTACAGTGGAGAAATATGACAAACACTACTTGTGCCAGGTGACCAGGGCAACATCCACAGTCATAAATCATGCTGAGATGATGTGGTAAAAATAGTACTTTACCTCTGTGATTTCCTGCTCCCAATTCATAAGCCAGTCTAATCATGAGATAAAGTATCAGAGGAAAACCAACAGAGGAGCATTCTCCAATATGCCTAACTGGTACTCTTTAAATCTGCCAATGTCATCAAAAACAAAGCAAGTCTGAGAAGCTGTCACAGCCAAGAGGCGCCCAGAAGACAAGAGAATTGAATGCAGTGTGGTATCCGGATGGTACCCGAGGACACAAAAGGACCCCAGATAAAACCAAAGGACTCTGGATGAAGTAGGCATGTGAGGTAAGAACAATGAATCAAATTCATGTGTTAATTGTCACAAATAATGTCCTCTGTGCGTAGCATGTTAATAAAAACAGAAACTATGCAAGGACAGAGGCTAACATATTAACTATTTGCTCTGTTTTTCTTTAAATCTAAAACTGTTCTAAAAATAAATTTTTTTAAATAAAAAACTTAAAAAAGAGTGTCCAGGGGCCAAAGCTGGCCTTGTGTAATAGCTTTCATAGGCTCTACATAGAAATGAATCTTACCGGGGCTGGGGATTTAGCTCAGTGGCATAAGCACCTGCCTTGCAAGCAGGCAGTCGTGAGTTCGATCCCTGGTACCGATAAAAATGAAAAAGGCCAAAAAAAAAAAAAAAAAAAAGAATCTTACCAACAACATGGCAATCTTGGGAAAGGACCTCAGGCTTGATGGAGACCCCAGACCAAATCATAGCTTTCTTCATAGTTCTGGGAGAACCCAGTTAAAATGTGCTGGAATTCTGAACCATTGGACTCATGGGATAATTAATGTTTGTTGCTTTAAGCTGCTAAAAAAAAAAAAGTACAAAACAAAGCCAAATGTAAACATTTCGGAACAGAGTGAGTGTGTTCAAGACAAAGTGTGAAAGTACCTCGGTATCATTAGACTGAGTGGTGGAAGGTGTTTCTCAGAAGGGAATCTTTGAGTGGAAATCTGAATCCAAAACATATTGTGGGAAAAGCTCTATGGGTCAAGGGATCAGCCAGGCCCAGGGCCTTACAGTAAAAGTTTGGGAGTCCAAGACAGGATGGCAGCCAGGATGCTAGCTGGCATGAGCACTTTTCTGTTTCATACGTAACTATTGCTGGATTAAAGAGACAGCATTTACACCCTGTGAAATAACTAGTAACCAGTTGTTTAATTAGTGTGGTTGCAGGGGAAGGAAGAAAAAAAGGGTGAGAGGGGCCAGATCAGCCAGATTATAGAGGGTGTCTAAAAAAGCATAAGGATATTGGATTTTATTTCCAGTTCAACTGCAAACTGTCAGACCACTGACAGCAGTAAGTGATATATCTGATTTGTGATGATTTTAGAACACTGTGCTAACTGCTCTATGCAGGGCTGATACAGGGTGGTTGGAATGGGGTCAGGACAGTCAGACAGGAAGTTCCAGCATCAGCCACATAAAAGATGGTGGAACCTTAGATCTGGCTCAGGGTAGGAATACTTGCAGCAAATGTTGGAAGATTGCAGGAGGGTTCTAGATGGGGTGGCAGGGACTGGAGGTTTAGGATTACCTGTAGATCTGACTATGTCCATTAAGTGTACCCCGGGAGGGAATCACAAGGGGCTGTGGTATTCACATGCTCCATCGGCATGCAGTCTTTCCCTGTGTCACTCTGTTCTTGAGCTTCTGCGAATCACTGATGACTCATCAGGACAGTTGCTGGAACCCAAATGGTGCTCCGCCTGTCTGAGCTAGATCTTCCCTGGAGGCCTTTCTGAAAGAGAAACTGGATCCCCCACCCCCTCCACCAGCCTCCTGCGCAAAAAGCCATCCGGCTTCATCAATTGCTTCCTCTGCATTGAGCACTAATTAAACAATTTGCTGCCAGTTATTTCACAGAGTGAAAGATGTCCTCTCTTTAACCCACATATAGTTAAATCTGGAACACAGAAGGGCCTGTGCTGCTTATCATCCTTCATATGGGAACAGAGAAAAATACTTTTAAAAAGAATTCTTCTACGTTTATTCTGGTCCTGGTAGTTTCACCTAAAGTCACCTGTGATTCCATCTTTGGACTCCTGACTCCAAATGTATCCCTTTCGTTCTTTTTTCCACCTGGCTACCATACTCAGGCCTGGACAGCTCTTGACACTACTGCTATTGGTCTCCTCCTGCCTGTCTCACTTGCAGCTGCTCTAACCCCTTGGACACATGTCTATGGTTAGTTGAAGACACCTGAGACCCCAACCTGCTTGAATACTCAGACTGTGCATCCTTTTTTTTTTTTTAATAATTTTTTTTTTGTCTTTTTCCTTTTCATTGGTACCAGGGATCGAACTCACGACTGCCTGCTTGCAAGGCAGGCACTTATGCCGCTGAGCTAAATCCCCAGCCCCTACATCCTTTTTTTTAATAAGTCCCATTTTTCAGGAAATATCTGCAACTGTGAGCAATGGTTTCACTGTGTCTGGTTGTCATGTCACTGTGAGGTTGTCATGAGTGGCTGATTCTCCAAGTTCTTTACTAAGTCAAACATAGACTAACTCTGGGGGGTAGGAACAGGCCAGGTTCTGGGAAAGGTGGGTCCTTAACATACAGACTTCCACAGGTCAGAGCCTTGCTTCTGTGGAACCTGAACTCTCAGTTTGGCTCTCACAGCTAAGCATGGCTGGGGAATGCACAGCCTGCTCCCAAGTCTGTTCCCTCCTCGTTCCTAATGAAATCAACCTCCAGGGTCAGCAACTGGCAGCTGGACTTGTGGATGCCAGAGGCTGTGTCCAGCCCAGTGAGAACAGACTCAGATTTGAGAAAAGAGTATCTTTCAAATCCCTGAAGCTTCATTTTGCAAAAAATTGAAAACACACTCCAGGCATCAACAGCAGAGGCCTTTGATCTTCAGCCCCTTCTGTTGGTGCCTCCCCTAGTTGGTACCCATGGATGTATGGACACTACTTCCTTCTCAGCCTCTTTCAGGAGGACATCATTTCACCTAGGGACAAAAACAGCAAAGCTCCAGGGTGGAGGAGAGGGCTATGCGACTAAATGACATAGATTCCCTCCAGCTGGGATGGTGCCACAGATAGCACAGGTCCTGGAACAGCAACTTGCCCAAAACCTATTGTCATACTAATGCTTTATCACAGGCTGTGGCTTTACCATTTAAAAAAAAAAAAAACAGAAACAAAAACAACAGTGCATGTCCAAGAAAAGCAAATTTATTTGGATGCCCTGGAAAGTAGGGCTTGGATAGGCCTTCCCAACAACATGGAGGTCCATCAACTCTGCTCTATTTCTTTGTGCATAAGGCTTGGACACGGTCATAATAGGTCTGGTTAAAAAATCAGGAGAGGCCTTGACCAATCAGTTGGACCCTGGTTCCCTAGCACATTGAAACTGGAAAGAACTCTAAAGTTCTACTCCTTCACTAGTTCTTGGCTCTGTTTGAGTGTGAGGATCACCCTAGATACCTGGCTCACTGGTGGTAGGGTGGGAATGAAGATAGCGTCACTTTTTCTATAAAATCCCTCCAGTGGCTGTCGTGGGCAACAGGCAAGGACCACTACCTGGGCAAGCAGAAAACAAAGTTGTTCTTTTAGCCTGGGTGGAGGTTGCAGGCTCCTCTCTTAGCCCAGGGTTTCCAGCCAACTGGTCCAGAGACCCAGCTTCAAGGAGGTGTCTCAGTAGTATGGGTAGGGCTCTCACCCACCCAAGGTTTCAGGTGAGTGGGAGATGACCCGATGACCTCCCAGCAGTCATAGCTGTTGGCCTAGCCACTGTCACTCAGCTCTAGCCTCTGTACTGTCTGACATGTGGAGTATGGGGAACATAAGCCAGCCTACACTATGCTGGCTTCGCATTTGCCAGCTGGCTGAAGCAGCAAGAAAGGAAGGAAGCTCTCAAAAAATCGAACACTCCTGGGCTTAGCACCTGGGCAGGACCTGAGCCTTATGCATGCCCGAATGGAAGGCACAGAGAGTGGCACAGCTGCCTAGGAGCCGCAAATGCCAGGAAAAGGATGGAGATGAAAGCAAGTCAGCCCCCAGGGCTCCTGGATTCCTGTTCAGCCCGGGTTTGTTTGTTCAGCTTTTCTCCAACTCCTGGGAGATCTCTCCAGAGCCACAGGAAAGCCCGTCTGCTACAGCTTTCCTTGTGCTTCTAAAGGCAACTCAGAGAAACCTTAATCTGAATAGAGCCATGCCCCTTTTATCTTTGCACATTTTGGGGTTCAAATAAAGGTTGCCTTACAGAGGGGAAAACAAAAACAATTCCACTGCTAAAATAGCATGGGAATGGTGGGCTAGACGGACTGCACTTTGCTGAAAGGACTGTTGCACAGAGGTGAGCATCACCTCCATCTCTGTAGGAGATAAGAAGGGTGTGGGAAAAGCTATGAAGAGCTACCTTATGCCTTCCAACCCCCAATCTCTGCCCTATATGCAGGTATAAACCCAGCAGAGGCAGCTCTGACATGGGCCCTCTGGATCCTGATGGCAGAGCGTTTGATAGCTCCTTGGAAAGTCCCTGCTTTCCAAGGGGAAAGATGTGCTTCAAGGAAACACAGGCCCTTCAGGCCCCAAATCAATCCTACAAAGATCTCCTCCCCCAGTCAGAGTTCCCTGGGCCCCAGGGATCTCTCCGTGCTTGGAGAGGGCCAAACTTCCTCTTTCCCTAGCCTGATCTGTACAAAGAGCCAGCATGGCCCACACCTCCACCTCTACCTCTGCTTGGAAACCCAGCGTCTAGCTGTTCACCAAAGGGACCTGACACTTACTCAGGTGCTGAAAGCCCAACTATCATTTGTTCCTATATCAAGCAGTCATTTCCCTTCTCTCCATAAGTATGCCTGATTCTCTCTGTCCAAGCCCCATTCCCAGCCTATCAAGTTCCACAAAGGCAGAGTCATCCCTCTGCCTTTCCCTGAGCATCCAAACCTGCAGCTCTGGATTGAAACCACAAAGTATATTCTAGCTCTGATGGCAAAGAAGAAATACAGCAGATGGAGGGACTTTCCCCTTTATTGGGCTGGAACCTATGCCACGCAGCTACATGGTGCTCCTATGTGCATTTCTTTTTAAGGCCACTGGGTAGGCACCATGTCCACCATAATAATAGACTAAGTGAGACAGAAATAAGAGAGAGTCTAGACTTACCTCTCCAGTGTCTTATTTTAAATGAGGCAGTGATGGGAGGAGCTGTAAGCAGAGAGTGGGCACAGGCCTTTGGAGAGGGCCCTTGCTGCCCAGGAAGCACCTCCATCCTTGCCCCAGGGGCCAGGTATGTAAATATCCCAGCACCTCCTGGGTTCATTGCCTTCCAGGTGTGAGATGTCCAGCTGCCACAGTACAAGTACTGCCTCTCCCTAGAGTTTTTCTTCCGTACTAGGCAGTCAGATCCCAGAGGATGAGGACCACATCCTATCTTCCCATCTGCCTTGTCTTCTTTCCACTCTCCCAGAGCTCCAGTAACCAGGTCCTTTCCACCCACTCCCATCCCTGAGCTTTTGGCCTTACCTCCCATGAGGAAGAGAAGTCCCGCCACATACTGCATAAGGCCTCGGTCCCAGCAGCAACCCAGCACACCAATGATCCAGCCGAAGAGGATGATGGCCACTGCCATGCCCATGAAGCCAGCCGTCATTCTGCGCAAGTCTGTGGGGAAGCAGGTGGTAGCAGTGAGCATCAGAGACTGGGATTCAGGGTCCATGCACCTAGCCTTGGGGGGGGGGCTGTGGGCAGGGTACCACAGGGGCAGGAAGGCAACCTGTCTTTTCCAGACAGTCTCCTGCCACCAAGTGTCCTGTGCTGAGGACTCCTGCCACTCTGTCCTCTTGTGCACAGAATGCCAGGACAGTAGAGTTGCTAAGAATAGGAAGAGTTCATCATAATGCTTTTGTCATTGCTTGTATACCTCACATGTTCCAGATAAGTGCTGTCTTCCCCATGCATCTGTGTCATCCTTGGGGGACAGGTGCTGTCTTTACCCATGCACCTGTGTCATCCTTGGGGGACAGGTGCTGTCTTTATACCTCCATGCAAAATGGAGCAACTTGCTAAAAGCCACACAACTAGTAAGCAGTAGAACAGGAACCCAGGCTGGCCCAGCCAACCCCAGCAGTAGCCAGACTCTCAGAGCAGAGAGAGCCAGGGAACAGGCTATAGAAACAGAGCAGGGTCTCAGCAATCAGGCTGCACCTGCCCCACAGCAGCCTCCTTTCTCCCAGGATCTGGTGGGCTCTTCACAGTCACCTGTGAGAGAAAGGCTGGCTGGGGCTTTCTGTGCTCCCCTGCTCAGAACCCAACAAACAAAGCCTGCAGTGGCTTGAGGAGAAAGAGGGATGCCTGGAAGGGCAGTATTTTTAGCAGAAGAGAGAGGTCAGAGTAGCTGTCTGGGCTCAGCTGGCCACTCAGCATCTTGCTTAGTCCACTTCCTCGTTGGCCCTTGCAGTCCTGTGTCTGGAGGAGGCTACCAGAGCTGCTCACACAGGCTTTTCCAGGCTGGGTCATCTTCCTGTGTGCTCTCCTTCCCTTTCCTCCCACTCCCATTCCCTCAAAACAGCCTTCTTGTTAGGAGCACCCTGCCACTATCACTCTGGCCACTCCCTCCATCTGCCCCAGTGCCACCTGCAGCTTCCTGTCACCCACCTATACCACCTGGAGCCCAAGAACCAGACCCAGCCTCCCAGCAGGGCTTCAAATGGAGCAAATGCATTTCTCTAGCCTTTTCCCCAAGATCTGGCTCCCCTGGAGTTCAGAAAGGATTTGGCTGAGCACACTGGAGGACACCTGGGGCAGCTCTTCTCTCTAAGCAGGGGTGATGAGTGAAGTGGAAAAAAGGGTATCACCATCCCATGTGAGCACACCCAGGGTGCTGTCTGGATAATCTCATCTCATCCCAGAGAAAGAAATGCCTGGGCTTCCTGCAGGGAATGCCTAGGGGTCTGAATGCCTTGAAAACAAATGGGCCGGGCCCCTGTTCCTCTCTCACCCTAGCTACCTCTAGTGGAGATCACATAGAGCCAGCAAAAGACCTTGGAACAGTGTGGCTGGAGCCCTTCTGTCTAGGGATCTGGTTTCTTTATACTGAGCTGGACCATCAGACAGTCAATCCAGGGAGGAAGTGGGCAGGCAGGTGGGGAGGGTCACAAAAGAATGGGGGACAGTGGCCAACCCACCCCTCTGGTGCAGAAACAGACAGCCAGAGTCACAGAAGTATCAATGCTTAGTGAGTTGGGGAACTGCCCAGCAGGACTCTGCCCTACCTGGCTTTTCCTAGCAATGTCTTCCTGGGCCAGGTAGAAGTAAAGCTCTTTACAATTACTTCTGCAAACAGCCCAGGATGCCTAATTACCATGCAGCTCTGTGTTGATTGCTCATGTCACCTAATGAGTCAGATGAAGTTCTGTCAAAAGCATCCTCTAATCACAATGTTAATACCCCAGCCAAGCTTCCTGAGCCATCAGCCACAGCCAGCTTGCAGTGAGGGAGAGGAGGAGGGGCTATTCCTGCCCACGGGCCAGTCCCGCTTTTATTGAACCACTCATGGGTATCATGTCCCTCTCTTCTTCCCAGATATGCTCATTGCCACCAGCCCTGTCTTGGATCCCTTCTTTCTTCACCACAAGAGACTTGAGTGAATGTGACTGCGCTGCTTCAAGGGGAAAGGCCCCAGAGGACACGTGAGCCCATCTGAATTGATTCCTGGAAATGGGATCCTTTTTGCATTCAATGCTTCTTTTCTCCCCACCATCTTGAAGGCCAGAAAAGGCTAGAAAAGCACTGATTTCCAGCATAAGAAAATTTCTCTTTGGAAGGTTCACATGCTCCACTGCAGGAGGTACTAGGAGGTCAAGGTTAGCATATTCCTTCCGGGGCCCTTCCCTTTTTGGTACAGGTGAGTTTCCAGTGGGAGCCAGAGAATCTTGTCCCCTCTGAAAGCAGCTAAGACACACAATTCCACTGAGTGTCTCTGCTACAGGCAGGACTTGAACTTGGTCTCGTACATCTTGTACACTGAGGACCTGCTCCCACCCCTATCCCACAGAGGCACAAGAGCAAAGCTGCTACCTGCTGGGTTAAGTGGATAATGTGTCACACTGGGTGAGTCCACTTTGGACACAGATGGATGGAAAGTGAGCTAGGCAAGAAAAGCAAAGCAAAAATGAAAGGAAGGTGATTGTTGTTGGAAGGTGCAAGCAAAGTGTTTCACTTAAAAGAGAACACACAAACACACACATGCATGCACAAACACACACACGCACACACACACACACACACACACACACACACACACATATACAGGTAGAAAGGCAGAGAAGTGGGAAGAACTTTTCCTCTTCTAAGTGTTTTAGTCAGATACTTGTCACCCGGGGCCCAGCTCAGGGAGGACAGTTGAGATTAGTGCTTCTTCCCTGTCTCCCAAAGGGCTTGGCAAAGAGAAGCAGAGGGCTGCACTAAATTGTTGGCCTCGAAACGGGATGGGAAACCAGGGTCCTCTCCATGAGTTGCCATTGACCTGGGAGGATGCAGGCATCCCCTGTGGGTACGATTTTGCCAGAGCTGTGCATGAAATGCTGGTTATTATGACCTGGCACTTACATGGTAACTCAGGCAAGGTTATAAAGTAGGTAGGGCAGGAATATTCCTATTTGACAGATGAAGTAAACAAGATCCAAAGATGGTAAATAACACAGACAGTCTCAGAGCCAGTGAACTACAAGAGTAGTTAACAACTGCATTATTGAGTTATATGAAAAAAAAAATAATGGAAGTAAAGAGCTGTTAGGTTATAACACTAAACTAAACCTACATATCCAGCATTTTTTCCTCCCAAACCAAGCCGAAACTACAGTTTAAATTTGGTTATTCTTTTTCTCTCTCTTTTTTTAAAGACAGAAATCCACAAACGGAAAAATAGTGAAAAGAGTTGATGACCAAATCAGGAAGATCAGGTGCCACAGAGATAACAGACAGTGAAATTTAGTACAAGAGCCAACCCAGAAGCAGTAGCAGGCATGCCGAGACCCACTTGCCCAATTCTGTGCTCACAGACTGGTACCCTTAGAGCAGGTGGCTGAGCAGAAGGGGGAGTGGTCACAAAGGTCTCTGGAGCAAGGTGTCTGAGAAGGAACTAGATTCCTAATGCCCTGCCCACTCCACACCATTGAGGGACACCCTTTGCTTCCCACCCAAGGGGCATGAGATGGATATTCAAGAAGCAGATTGAAGGGTGAGGATTGATCAGCACACTGCAGGGCCAGGGCACCACAAACTGATAAGGTGCCTTGGCTGTTTAGTCTTACCATGGGGGACCCTAGCCCTCTTCTCCTTGGATCCCATGCCCTGGATGCCAGGCCTCTGTCCCCAGCCTAGATACAGGGAGGGGACTTCCTTGCTCCATTAACCACTTCTTAGGCCACTCCACAGTGGAGCTGACTTGGGTTCCCTTCACTGACAAGTGTCTACAGTTAGCTCTTCAGCACTCCACTTTTACACACGAGCAGATAAGTAGTCTCCACACATCCGAAAAAGGCCCATAACAGGGAGGGTATTGATGGGGAAACAAACTGCAGGGAGGAGATAAACATAACCCAAGATGATTAATATCCCCAGAGAGATAAGAACAGGAAACTATTGCCTCTATGAAGTCAAAACAAAGTATTATTAAAAAGGACTAGCTGGGAAACAAAAATAATACCTTGAAACAACAGAATCAAAACCTATGAAATTCTTTTACTATAAATTCAACTCTAATTTATATACAAGTAGCCCTAACTATGCTCCAAAAAGACTTAAGGAGGCTTACAAAACCCACACAGTAGACCAGCATAAAATGATGCTCTCAAGGAGAGAAAGAAAGGAAGATGATGCCAGGTGTTGCATTTGTACAGAAAACCTGATCCACGAGGCCCTTGGGAAAGTCATCATGCCCTCATATGTGAACTTGGAGGCATTACATTATATTATTTCCATTATTTTAAATTTCTACTGCCTGCTGTTTGCACTTCAGTACTAACTACCACTGCCTATGGTGTGGCCATGTGCAGATGGCACCACCGTCATCCAGCAGCCTGTACCTATGGGTCTCGCTCTCTTTGGGTATAAGAGACTCCACTTAATTCTTCCAGATCTCTCACAGAGCCAACAGCAGTACTCCACACTCAGGAATTCATATAACTCGCAATTCTTCCCCTGTCTCTTTCTTCCTTTTTAGATGGAATGAAGGAAAGAAGGAAGAGGAAGGGAGAGAATGAAAGGGAAAGGGAAAGGAACAGAAAACAGGAAAAGAATAGAGAAGGGGAAGAGGAAGGGGAAATGGGAAGAAAGGGGAGGGGAGGGAAGAGGAAAGCAACCCTAACTCACCTGAGACCTTAGAAAACTACCATACTGAGCTGTCCTAAGAACAATTCAGCCAAAAAGACCCTTGAATGTAAGTTTAACTCTGCAGTCAAAGACTGAGATTTTAAAAAATCATCTCATGATTTGTGTTGGGTTTGGGTCCATTTTCTGCATTGCGTGACCCAAACATTTAACATTCTAATTATTGAGATGAGAAAGGTGCATTCTAAACTCTTTAGAATTAAGTTCAGTGTGGCGGAAAGGAGTGGGCAGAGGGAGGTGGATAATGTGGCAGGGTGGAGGAGGAAAGGCAAGAAGAGCCATCAGCTAGAGCCAGAAAAAGCAGCTCTCCCTCATGGAAAAATTTTGATTCTGAAGTTTACACTCTTATTAACATCTAAATTGAAAGGTATTACTTGCAACTGTACATGGGAAACCAGGGCATCTGCATTTAAATAAACACCACTTAGAGAAGGAAAAATATATATTGGGTTCTGAATGCTTTTTATTTGCTCTTTAAAGACCTTGCACAGAAAAGTGATGATGATTGGATTTTTTTTCTCTTTAAAAAGCAGAACTGGTGAGGGTAAGCATGCTTAGACCTTGCTTGGAGGGTAAAGATTGGATGTACAGAAGAAACATGGTGTATTCATGGTGCCAAAAGTTGGAGCTCAGGGTGCTGCTCTGCAGCTGGGAGTGCCCAGGCCACATCCTCTGCTGGCCTCTTGGGCAGCTCTACTGAGCCACATTTGCCACAGGCTCTCCCTTCTGCAGGCCAGGAGCACATTTCCCTGGCTGCAAAGGTGATAGAGGATTGGCGCTGGGAGCTCCCTGGGAGCTGGACAGTTTTTCAGACACTGATCCAAGTACCAAATAGTATGGAGTGCAGAGCAAAGTGGTGAGAACAGAGCTCAAATGTTTTTGCCCAAGGGCTCAGTTGGTCGGGGTCTCAAAAGTGAAGAGACAGAGAGAAATGAACTTGCTACCCATGGATGGGATCCAATCAGCACCAGCTGGCACACGGGACAGGGAATATTCCAGGGCCCAAAAACTGTAGTCACTATGTCTGAATGAAGTGGGTTTTGATTCTGGAGAGCTGAATGGAGACATCAGCAGTGGGGATGAAAGAATGGATTCCGGGAACCAAGATGCCTCTGTTCAAATTCCAGCCATTGGCTATGAGAACTTGAGCAAATTAGTCTTTCTGGATCTTAGCTTTAGCATCTGTGAATGAAGGTTAGGACAACATTCAAAGAGTCATTAAGAGGATAAAGTAAAATAATATGCATACACAAGGTTAGGACCATAGAAATGTAAATAAGAAAAATGGAAGTCACCCTAATTATAGTAATTCTCTTTTTTACACGCTGTATCCTTTACATTTGCCACACATGAGCATCTAAGGAACCAGGTAATGTGCTGGGATGTACCCTTATTTAAGGAGTTGATACTCAGACGGAGTAAGCATTTGGAATCTGTTCTTCTGCCTTGCAGATACCTGGAGAGCCAACTGGAAGGCACTGTTATAAATGAATATGGAGAGGTATCCTTCCTGGGGTGTTGCTGCTGCCTGTTCTCCAAGGACCAAAACAGTTGGAGGGTTTAACTGCCAATAGCAAAGGTGCCAGTGGCCACTGAAGCTGTTTGAACTCTGAGCTCTGTGAGTTCATTAAGGAAAACAGAAACCAAGTGTGTTTGGCTTCTCAGTATAGTTAAGAATTAAGGAATTTTCCTGTGAAAATAAAATAGTTCTTGGGTTCCCACAGGCAATGGCTAATGTGGGGTTTGATTCCTAAAAGCCGCCCTCACTATCTCTGTGTTCTATTCTCCTCAAATCTCCGCCTTCCCCCTCACACCTTTGTCCTACAAAGCAAAGTCATCTCTCCTTCCCTCCCAGGTGACACTGCACTCTGCCATCATGGCTTCCCAACATGCCATGTCAGGCAAGCTCATCACCCTTGAAGATTTCCCTAAAAGGCCAATGTCTGTGGGCGGATTCCATGGCACCTTAGCAGATCCTCACGTGCAGGCCTCAGGGGTTGTCTTTCTCTCATGGATCCCTTACCCTAAAGACTCATATTTTCATAATGAATCAAGTTTATAGACATCAGGATGCAAATCTATTTTCATAAAACATTCTCATATTTAAAGTGTATCTCATATTTAAATCCTTCTCTGTATATTTTCATCACATTTACAATAAACTTTTTATGAAAAATGTGAAAAAAAAGTAAAGCAGTTGGTTGACATTGCCACTTATTAGAGTTGTTTAGTTCTGTCCTTCTCTGTCCAGTAACTTTGATCTAGCTCAGGGTTGTGCTCGTGTTTGGCTTCTTCTATCTTCCCAGTCCCCAGAGTGTTGCCTGACATCTGCAGACACTCAGCAAATATTTTCTAAACAAGCTCACCATCCCATCCTATAACAATAACTTAAACTGTTGGCACCATGGAATAACACAGGTGACAAGAATGTACCCTCACAATTCCACCCACTTCGATGACTCAAATGTCATTGTGACTTGAAGTTAATTTTTCTCTCCTTCCAAATCTCATTTTTTAAAAAAAGCCAGAATTAATTATTTCTTAACAATTCAACATAATTTCTTATTGTATACAAGAGCCATCAGATTCCAGATGACACACAGTCATGAGGCTTAATAAGCACATACAATACATCACAGATTACAAATGCAACAGACCTCTCCATACTGTCCCTCCTCGAAGTCTGGAAGAGACAAGGGGGAAGACAGTTGCTGTGGAAACAAAAAGTGGTTTCTGGGTCAAAAGACAGGCTTGAAGCTTCCTCCTCCTCAGTCCTACCTCTGGGTTAGAAAGCTGCCATAAATAGGGATATTATGTGACACTGCCATATCCAAATCACATCTATTGTCAAAACAATGGAAGGCAAATTACACAATTTGTATTTCTCTGATGAGAGCTAGGTCAGCAGCTAAAGTAAGTGCTCAGAGAGAAGAAAGGAGAACAAACCCAGCACCAAGAGACAGAAATTCACTCCCCCCACAAAAATCTATGAGAATGGCTTCCTTCTTCCCACTACACATTGCTGAACCAACAGCAAAGTGCAGAGGCAGTAACAGAGGAAAACCATACTCAGCTCCCCAGACAGACCAGCACAACCTCCTCCACAGAAAGAGGCTTCCATTTCTCCTTCTCTAACTCAGATGTCTCTGAAGGGTAAAAATGCAAGGAACAGAACCTTGTGGTTACTTGGTGAGAATGTGACCCCAGAGAGTCACTCCAAGCAAACACAGGTGGGAGTTTTAAAACCGATGGGCACCTGATGGTAAAGAATTTGCAAAGCTCAGGGAAAGGGAAGATAAGCAGGAGCCCGCATTAGTGTCCATTCATTATGTGTAGGAAGAGTTGGGAAACATGCAGAACACATACTACTAGTTCTTTCCCCCAAATCAGGCAGCTTGCCCATCACTGAGCCACACTGCCTAATATGCAAGAAGGAAGAAAGGTTTACTTTAGCTCTGGTTTCAGGAGATTCAACCCACAGTCAGCATGCACCAAAGCAGAATCCTTGTGGCAGAAGGGTGTGGCATAGCAAGCTGCTTAGTTCATGATGAGTGGGAAGCAGAACAGGGAACAGTACCAGACAGCAAGGTAGTATACCACATATACTACTAAAGGCAGTGACCATCCACCCAGACACACTGGTTTGCTAAACTGCTAGGCCTTTCTTAACCCAATGAAGTTGGAGATTAGTGCTCAACAAGGCAGACACTATTTTTTCCACTTTGGAAATTGAGACAAAGGATTTCAACTGACCAAGATAACACAGTCAGTAAGAGGCAGCTGGGAAAGCATTTCTCTACTCATGTCCTTTTTATTCCTAGTGTCCTAGAAGGGAAGTTAACATTCAATAAAATGGAATGGAATATTACTCAGCTATTAAAATTATCCTGTTGAGGAATCCCAATGACATAGAAAAGTTGATGTAGAACATTAAACAAAAATCAAGGCACACTCCTGCATGTTCTATATGACCTCTATGCTGCAGATACATACACAGGCACCCATGCCTGTACCCACATGAGAGGACAATGAACAAGTGCATCAGATGTCAGCTGGGGTCCCTTCTGTCTTGTGATTTAGAGAGGAGTTATGCTTTAGATCTAGAGTGCCCCCAAATTCTCATGTGCTCAGAGTTAGAACTTTTGGAAATGATTGTATTGGGGGGTTCATTATGTTTGTCTGTAGTTTCACCCACTAATGCTTTCAGTAGGTGAATGTACTGTTAGGATGTAAGACCTGATTGCAGGAGACATGTAAGCTGTGGGATGGCCTGGAAAGGTATATGTTTTAGTTACTTTTCTCATTGCTGAGATGAAGTACCTAATGTGCAGTTGAGGGAGGAAAGGGTTATTTTGCTCACAGTTTATACAGGTTTCAGTCCATCACTGGCTGGCCCTAAGGCACACAAGCATCACAGAAGAGAAACAGTTCATGATAGGCAGAGGTAGCAAAATAAGAGTGAGAGTAAGTCTCCTGTCTCTTACACCATATGAAGGCTATCCACCCTATGGTGGGTGTAGCCCTCGTACCTTTAGTCCTAGCCAGAACTATGCCAAACCAGTGACTGATTTAGTAATCATACACCCTTAGTCCCAGCACCATGCACTCTTGACCTAGCCACCTCTGCAAAGCCTCTCCCCCGACAACTGCATGAAATTTGGGGGAACATCTAGACACAAGTCATATTATTTGACCCCTGGTCCCTAAAGACTCATGAATATCCCTTTATGCAAAAGACATTTAGTCCATCTCCAAGAGTTCCCAAAGTCTTAACAGTTTCAGTACTTCTGAAAAGTCCAAGTTCAATGTCTCCTGTGAAATTTAAAGCAGAATCTTAGTGGCAAAAGTCCCTATACAAATGAAAATAAAGTTAAACGCTTCTAACATTCAAAGGCACAAGACAGATATTTCCATTCCTATAGTTGCAAACAGGGGGATGGCAACGACTGGAAACAAAACCAGACCAAAATTCAGCATGGCAAACATGAAATTCTGTAGTTCCATGTCTAGCATCTGAGGTAATCTGTGTCAAGATGTGAACTCCAAAGGGCTCCACCATCTGGCACTGCCAGTAATTGTAGCTCCCACAGCTTCTCTCTTGAGATGGCTTTGCTTCCACCTTGTTTTCCTCAGATAATCCACATTTCCAGCTTCTCCAAATTCCTGGGTTTCCACTGCACCTTAAGCTTCACACTCACAGCTCCACACACTGCTGACCTTCCAAGCCTACTGAAATCTGGATAAAAGCCTTCCTTATCCCATAACTTGTACATTGTACATATACCTAAAGCCTGTACCATATGGATGATACCAGCTGGAGCAGTAGCCCGACTTCCTTCTCTCTGGGTTGTAGGGATTGAGTACCTATGAACTGAATTCTGAGAGACAACATCCCTAGATGCCCATCATTCTGGAATACACTGCTCTTGGACTTTCTTTGTGAAACAAAGTCTTTCACTTTTGTAATTTTGAAGCTACAAGGGGTGGAGTCCTGCTGCTTCTTGTGATGCCTTTGGGCCATCTTTTCTATCTTTCTGTCCTATCTCAGCAATCAAGATCTCCCCTGTTCTATCTTTGTAGCTCATGGCTTTACTGGTGCTTCCTTTCTGGTCAAACTCATAACACTTTAAATTAGTCTGCTGAGCTCTTTTTGCTCTTGATTGTCAACAAAGATCTAGCTAAAAGTCCCCAACAGTAGCTATGCCATCACTTTAACATTCTACTGCCTTGAAATTTCTTCTGCCAGATTTAGTCTGCCACCCTTAATCTTAATCTCAGGAAAAATATTAGACAGGAGCAAAATGCAGACAAACTTTTTGCCAAGCCATAACATGTACCATCTGGCGTCCAACAGCCGATACAGTCCTTCTTCTCAGCAGAAACCTCCCAAACCTGATCTTTACTGGCAGGGTTTCTATCAGCCTCTGGTCTTCTGAGCTCTGATGAAAATTTCCCATACAGTATATCCTAAGGTTTTCCTGTTCTACTTTTTCAGAAAGCATTTCTGAACCTTCTCTAACTCTTCTCCTTCCTCTAAGCCAGTTCCAAAAGTTCCTAAACCACATGACCAAGTACTGTCATAACAATGACCCCACTTCTGTGGTACTAAATTCTGTTTTAGTTACTTTTCTCATTGCCAAGACAAAAATACCTAATGCACCAAGTTAAGAGAGGAAAGATTTATTTGGCTCATAGTTTGTATAGGTTTAAGTCCATAATCAACTGGCTCCAAGGCAGACAGGCACCACTGAGGAGAAACAGTTCATGGCAAGCAGAAGGCAGCAAAGCAAGCAAGGATCAAGACAATGTTCCTTCTGTCCCTTACAGTGTATGCAAATTATATACCCCAAGGTGGGTATAGCATGCACACCTTTAATCCTACCCAGAAATAAACCAAATCAATCAGTGGGCTGATTTAGTAATCATATACCCTTAATCCCAGCACCACACTCTAGATCAAGTCAACTCTGAAAAGCCCCATTCCACCCCATAATTGAATGAGACTTTGGGGGGACATTTAGACACAAGCATAACAATTTATCTTCCTCCGTGGCTCCTTGCTTCATGCTCTCTGCTTCCTGGCCATCATAATGTGAGCAGCTTTCTTCTACTATGCTCCCCTGCCATGCCTTTGTTTGTCTGTTTGTTTTTGAGACAGTTCTGGCTGGAGGTCCTCCTGCCTCAGCCTCTGCAGTACTAGGGGTACAGGCATGCACCACCTTACCCAGTGAATCTTGCCATGATGTTTCTGCCTTGGACCCAACCAACAATAGGATGGAAGCTCTAAAAGCCATGAGCCCAAATAAATCTCTCCTCCTTTAAACTGTGGATGTTGTGTATTTTGTCCTAATAACAAGAAAATGACTAAGATGTGAGGTTTGCTTGTCCTTCTATACAATGAGAATGTTTTAATTTAAAAACCAAATTTTGAGTTCTTTGGGAGATGCAGGATTTATTTTCCAATGGTTCTCAATACAGATCATGAGGTATAGGCAACCTACCTGTCAGGAGTGATGGCACGTAATAGGGCTCTTGGACCTTCAGATCCCCTCTTAGAAGGACTGCCTTTAAAGGCTCATGCTCATTCCCCTATCCTTATTTGTAGTTCCATTACCTGTTATCAACCAATCAGAAAATACTAAATGGAAAATCTCAGAAATAAATAATTCCGAACTTTTCAAGAACTTTTGGTTAAGTATATTGTTATAATTGCCCTATTTGATTATTAGTTATTGTTGCTACTCTCTTATTGTGACTAATTTATGAATAAAGCTTTAATATAGGCACATGTGTATATATAGGAAAACAGCACACCAGCCTAGGAGCTATTTATGGTTGCAGGCACCCATTGCAGATCTTGGAATGGGAACCCTGCAGATAGCTGTACTCATAAATGTACTGCTGCTGTTAAATCATTTATTTTTAACAGTGAATGCCACAGACCTGCTTCTTTCTGGTGTAAATGTACACTGTGGAGATCCTCGCTGCTGCAGATGAGGGCTTCTTTCAGAATTCCAGTCCAGCCAGCACTTGGTAGCTAGGAATGGGGTGCTCAACTGTCACTATTCACAGCTGCTGTTCTGTTCCACAAGTGACCCTTGTCAGTGAGATGTGCACAGTTCTCTGTGTACCTGCCTCTCCCACGGTATCCTGCAGTGTACAGATGGGGTTTGGGGAGCAATCTAGACCCTCAAGCAAAACTCATACAAATGTCTCCATAGAAAATTTCCTATCCCGAAATGTCCCTTCAAATACTGAATTTCTTATGAACAAAGTACAGTAATTTCTGTTTGAACATCAAAATGGCATGGGAAAACAACCAAAATGTTGAACTTGAGGTTATGCAACCAGCATTTGTGTTCTGGTTCTGTACATACTGGTTACAATGCATCGTGCAGATAATAACCAAACTGTCTTAAGTTCCAAGGACAATAGATGACAAGCCCCTCTGCCTCCATAATCTAAAGCTGTTTTCCAGTGTAGTAGCCACTGGACAGATGGGAGTGTTGAGCCCTTGAAAGGGATAATAAGCACTTGAATTGAGTAAGTATCAAAGACTCAAACAAATTCTATAAATTACCTCTTAAAATTGTTTACATCATTACACAATGATATGAGCATGATTTGGGCATATGGGATTAAACCAACTATAAGCTGAAGATTAATTTTACTTGTTTGATTTTATGCCTTTAAGGTGGTTAACAGAAAATCTTGAATTACATATGTGTTTTGCATTATGCTTCTAAGGGACTGTCTTAGTTACTTTTTACTGGTTGCTGAGAAAAAATACCTGATGCCCAAAGTTGCGAAAGGGAAAGTTTATTTCTTACAGTTTTTGGAGGTTTCTCCATATGCAGTTGGCTCCAAGGTGGGGTGGCATGGTGGGGCCACAGTTCCTGGCAGCTGTAAACAGCAAGGCAGAAACCAGCAAAAGAGCGAGACACACCTTCTTCCTGCCATTACATTGTATGCTGGCTCCACCCGTATGTGGGTGTAGCACTGACACCATCAATCCAAGCACTAGACAATGAACCAATCACAGATGCACAATGCAAATGCATGAGGCCTAGGGGCCACAGACATAAACCATGATAGGGATTCCACTTCTTCAAGAAGAGATATAAATCCCTATCCCATGATAGGGATTCCACTGCTTCAAGAAGAGATATAAGGCCTTGTGCAGACCTTGCTACGTGGTACTCTAACCTAGTTCTTCAACTTGTAGTACACCCTTACCTTCAGTACCTCCTAGAAGAGACCAGGAGAGTGAGGAAGGAGGCTGGAGAATGACAGCTTCCTCACAGAGAGTCATTAGAGAACTGTTTTCCTTCCTGCCCCTTAGAGACTTCTCCACTCCTACCTATCACAAGAGCACAAGTCAGGAGATAGTTCGAGAGAACCACTTGGAGAGCTGTACTCAGGTGCTCTCAGGCTCAGAGAGCACAGGCACTGTCCCTACCTGTGGGCTGAGAAAAATGAGACACAAGGTTGGATGGAGTTGACTGTGGCAGGGAGTCAAAACACTGCTCTGTGTTCATTATTAGCTGTGGGAGGATCTCAGGCTCACTCCATGGGCAGAGCTATGTCAGCAAGGACTAACACACGCTGAGAAGGCTCTACCCTGGAGTGCTGCCAATACAATGAGATGACTCCACCAGAAAGTATCAGTAGAAGGCAGCACCAAAGTGGGCAAAGGAGGGAGTGGAACCAGGTCACCTGGACAGTGTTCCACCCATATCAGGAGACAATGGTGAGTTATCATTCCTGCAAAGAGCTTTTCCAAAGGAATCACAAACAGCCCTACAAGAGATGGAACCAGCATTTGGGCCCTGCCACAAGAAAGGCACCAACAGATACACCAGGCACAGTAGGCCCCCTGGGTCTTTTACCAGCCCTCTTGGGTGCACAGATCTAGCCCTGGAGGGACCAGAAATTCTAGGGCTACTGGGGAGCAGGCAAAGCAACAAGATTTAAAAAAAACTGAACAGATCAATTTTCTTATTACGGGTTCCCAATAGTGGGTCAAGACCAAGCTGAAAAAAAAAAAAAAAAAAACTGTCTAAACTAGATCCAGGACTGGTTTTTGGATATCAAATCTGACTAAAATTTTATTGGCTACCAATAAAATCTCATTAATTATTATCTGAAAAGTCATCAAAAGATCTGTGGATGCATCTAGGAATAGAGATGGGAGATCTGAAAAAATGGGCTTGAAAGGCTATCATAAGTAAAAAATAATAATAAAGCTGTAGGGTATAGTTTTTTTCATAAAACAGCTACAGATGACCTTATATGAGCTATCCCTGAAATAAGAATAATACACAACAGATGACCTTCTATGAGCTATCCGTGAAATAAGAATAATGCACAATAACAATAAAGCAAGGATTTTATGTGCTAAGCATGCTCTCAGTAGTTTCTATATATTATCACATTTGATCTGCCCTCCCCCAAATCAATGGCTCTACATTCCTCTTTTACTGATGAGACAAGAAGGTGATTGCCCCAAGCTGGGGGCTCAGAAGCGGTAGAATGAGGAGACCCCTGGTTTGACTCTAAGGCGGTTGCTTTTGATCACAAGGTTCTGCAGGCTGCTGCAGTGAGGGATCAAATGAGATTTGTAAAAGCCCTTGGTAAACTATAAAGGGCTACCACAAATGCCAGGGATCACTTATGTTCACCGCCAAGCTACAAGACAGAGGAACAAATACGGCAGACTCAGTGGCTATTATCAGGATCATCTGTTGTGTATTTAGCTGTCCAGAGCAGACTAGTCTTTTCAAACCACATGGTACTAGCAACTTCTCTCTTTTTTCTTCCTAATAAACCATGTACACATATAATTGCTTTGCCCAGAAAACTTGTGTAGAAGGAAACTAAAGTTTACATCTGCCTCCTCCTTGAAAAAAAAAAAATCCCACCCATAGAAATTTTCCTTGTAGGAACATAACATTCCCTCACCAATTCATTCTGTTCACACTTATCAAGCAGCTACCATATGCAAGAGCTATAGCAGGTGAAGTGGAGTCCCTGGCTTCATGAAATGTACCTTCCCAGGAGGGAGACAAACTGCATACATACATGCATACACATGTAAGGATACATATCAGGTGGGATAAATGCTGGGGAGAAAAATTTCATAAATGGGGTGAATGAAGTGGAAGAGCTGCTGTTTAATATAGTAAATCAGGAAAGCTCTCTTAAATGTGGCATACAAGTAGGCACCTGAGAAAGGGAGGAAGCAGGTACATGGTTTCCTGGAGAAAAGAATTCCAGGCAGATGAAAACTAGTAAACACAGACAATGAAGCAGGAGTCATATTTGAAAGAGGATATACTACATGGTCCATATATTCCTATGTGATGTTTTACACCTAATAAATTATTATACATGCTGACTTAGAGGCACATAATCTTATGGCCTGTTAAAAATGAAAACAAAACAAAATACTTGCTATAAGCAGCTTTACCGTCTTGCAGGGAACAAACACATCTTTCAGTTTTCCACTGTAATGACAGAAGAGAGTATGGAGACATTTGCTCAATTAATTTGCCCCGAATGAGAGATCCATTTGATAAATCAGTCACCAGGAGTTTTGTATGCCACACTGGAAGTGTGTATTTCATCCGGGAAGTCCACAGATGAGCAACAGGAGGAGTCCAATCAAGGAGAATCTGGCTAGAACTCTGTTCACTCTAGGAAGATGCTCACAGTTGCACAATGCAGGGTCAGTTCGGGAGGGAGAGCATTGAGAAACAGACAGTCCTACAGGGTGAGAAAATGGTGATCGGTACACCACCAGAGGTAAGGGATGAGAGGAGAGGAAAAGGGAAATTACAGTGAAAACTTTTCAAGACCTGTCCCATTGGTTTAGGACTCCAGCTTATGCCTGGAAATGTAGAAGTTCAGACTGCAGGCAGTTAGAACAAACAATTATTATGTGGTAGAGACTCACGATGTACATCAGATGGTATTAGGCTCTTGGGATGGGGACATTTTTATCAAATATATACATTGTTCTCTTTATCTTCTATCAGTTTCATAGCATCTGTCAGACGGCACCTGTTTTTTCTCAATTTCAATAGAAGTTCCCTACAAGGGAATTTATATCACTTTGTACTGCTCATCCATTTAATCTCCCATATTTCTGACCTTCTTTGGAGCAGGGATTCAGAGCTGACAGAACCTGTATCTCCTGACTGCAATTCCGAAGGCCCCAAATAAAGCCCCTTTTACATTTGCAGTTTCTGAGCTTGGATGGATCAAGAGAAAGCAGCAGGACCAGTGGAAACTGGTGACTGAATATGAGGATTAAGTAAGGGAGTTGGGTGAGTCACTGATGACCTGCAGGTCTTTGGACTGGACCACGAGAAAGATGGCAACATCCTCAACCAAGCTACAAAATAAAAGAGGAGAAACAAAATGTTTTTGCTTACATATTTTTTTATGTTTTACTTTTTAGAAGAGAGCTGGGAAGAAAGACAAAAGGGAGAAAATCTTATAAGAGCCAGATGTCAAATTCAGCTGATTAGGTACCAAATGCATTCACATCAAAATAGTGATGTCTATTGTGGTACTGGCTAGCATGGGAGACGAGGTTAGTATATGAATTACTGTTTTGAGGGTGTTGTAGTTAAAGCAGAGGTTCTAAATGCCTGCTCTCCCAGAGATGTTACACAACATGAGAAGGAAGGAAAGGTGAGGCCTGAACTTGAGTATCAACATTTAAGTTATGAGAAGGAGCAGAGAAGGAGTATCACAGTGAATGGCCACAAAAGGTAGTGTGGAACTCAGCATGGTAGCATGGAACTCATCATGAGTGAAAGATGAAAGGTTTCTCTTGTGGCTGATGTAGCTGAGATCAAGGAAGACCCATTAAAGCCTTTGAAGGCTGAGCACCAATTGTGTTCCAAGCGTCATGCTAGCCTTAGGGGACAGTTTCTACCCCAGCACATTTCTCCATATGGAGCTCCTAGATTCACAACGAGGAGAATTCCCATGTGACCTTTTTAGTGGAAGCCAATTTCACTGAGTTACTAGGAACAAATGGGAGGTAAGGAAGAAAAATTTGCTCCTAAATAGCAGGCTTCAAGTAGCCTGGCAGGAAAGAAGAGGGAAGGGATGGAATGACAATTAAGGAGAACAAAGAGGGAGGACAACTTTTTCTGTAAAGCATTCAAGACGAGCATATTTATATGCAGAAGAAAAAGAATTAGCAAGAGATGAGCCTCAAGATACCAGAGATTCTGCTTTCATTGTTCTGAATATTATCCAGGTTACTACTGCAGATACACACAGAGACTCAGGAAGGTGCCCCGGGTTCCATTGGAAAATGTGGCCAGCAAAACTCAATTCTGAAGGACACTGGGTCTGGGGTTGACCTATTTGAGCTTCAACCGCAGATATACCTCTTAAGAGCTGGTGACCTTAACATCTTCATGGCTCAATTTCTTCATTAGTAAGCAGGATTCTGATAGTACCCACATCGCAGGATTGTTGTGGGAGTTACATTTGTGTATCACATAGAGGTTGGCACAAACAAAGTGCTTTGCAAGCGCTCAGAAATTCACACTGAGAGACATACACACACAATGCCTGAGTTCACCCATCCAGGCACGCTGGGGAAGGAGCTGGTAGAGAGAACAAAGGGAACAAAGCCTGGGGTGGGTAGAGTGAAGAGCAGGTGGATAAGCTTCCAGGGGAGAGGCACCTGTCAACTTTCCAAGGAACTCAGTCTCTGCAGCTTCTCTTGTGTGTGCCTACCTGTTGCCCCCATTCTAGAGGAAGTTTAATCTGAAAGCATGGTGGTGGCCTGGATTTCTCAGGGCACGCCCATTCTTTGACATTTGTTGGTTGGCTGAGGTCCATCTCTCAGCCAGGTATTATTCCACACACTGAAGATACAGACAGGGAACATACTAGCTCTGTGCCTGAGAAGGATAGTGGTCATACAGCTTCGGGTTTCTTTTGTCTTCTTCTGTGCTGCCATTCTGTTTCTGTAGTCATCCCACTGCTTGGAGACTGAGGCTGCATTTTCTTTGTCTACCAGCATCTAAAATATAGCAAAAGCTCTGATCCCACACAGAATGAACGATGTGCCTGTTGTATTCTCTGGGAACATGAATGAGTAGGAGCCCTTAGTGTCTTACCAGGAAGAGCAGTTACCAAGGGAGAAAGAAGCTGACATTTATTTAGCACTTATTATGTGCCAGGCACTGTTGACAGCACTCAGGACACAGCTCACTTAAAGCCAGACAATGAGAAAACCTTTTATATTTGTTTTGTTGAAAAGTGTTGCCTAATGGCATCACTTTTCCAACATTTTCCATTTTCTCTAGGGTTGTTTTCTATGCTCAGAGTGTCTCTCATGACTGGGAACATTTTCATGCTCCACATGTAGTCAGTCCCTTTTGAAATGTACCGGTGTTTTGCTGTTAGGTCTTTTGTTAAGTAAATGCTCGTTATGTAGTTCATGTCTGGTTTTTCAAGAGACAAGTACCCCACCCCTTTGGCCCACTGTGTGCCAATCTCTCCTGCTACTCTCAACATTATCCTTGTTCAGTGGCAAGCTCTCAGTGCCTGCTGAAGCAAGGTGCTCACTAATGAGGTCAAGGTCACTGGAAGATATGTGAAAACCTAAAACAAAATGGGAACAGTGGGAAAAACACTTTTCTCAGTTCTCCCATACAAGTTAAAGTGTTTGATTTCCCAAGTTGGAAAAAAGAAACTTAATGGATCGTGGATTTTTTAAAAAGTATGATACATAAAATATTTAAGGCAAGAAGCTTATATATTGATGCCAGGCTTTTCTGCTTCCCAGATAATCTCTAAAGAAACGAGAGGCATGTCATTTACTAGAAACTAATTACTAGACCTTCATACTTTTAGTCTCTTCATGTCTGGCAGCATAGAACAAATTTTCAAGTTCAAGGTTCATTTCTACCTTCTGGAGATACCATCTTTGTTGCTGCAGAAAAAGAAAAGGGACTGGATGGGAACTTTGGAGGTAGAGGTGAAGGGAAGATTCCTGGACTCTGGGCAGTCCCTCCTAGGTCTGTGAGTACGATGGACTCCTGGTGTCTTCCAGGCATTCTTGAAGAAATTAAAAACAACAAACTCATTGCCTTGTCTGATTCAAATATTCCAGATGAGAAGACACAGGGCAAGATTAAGGTTTTGGAGCTGGAAGTTGAATATGGTTCCTTCTGACTTTGGGAATTCATCAAAGAATGCAAAAAGGAGTATTCTCTTTGCTGAAAGGTAAGAGTTTTAAGTTTATCTAAGCTTATAACAATAAATTGTACTTTGGCTGTATTCAAATGTATTTGTAACATGCATGCTATGGCTTATATCTAGATGCCTCCCAAGAGCTCAGAGGTGGAACTTTGGGAAGACAACCAAATTTATGGGGGTTTATAGCTGACTTGCTATAGGGAGATGGAGTCTGGTCAGAAGAGGTGGATCTCTAGAGACATGACTTTAGAGGGTTTCTCTCCTTCCCTGGCTCCTTGACTTCCTGCTTGCTTCCTACCATGCTTTGAGCATCTCTCTTCCACCATGTCTGTCTGCCTTGCTGTTTTGCCTTGGAGCCATCCAACTACAGATTGAAAGGTCTACAAACTGTGCACCAAGATAAACTTCTCCTTTAAGTTGTAGGTGATGAGTATTGTGTCTCAGCAACCAGAAAGTAACTGAGGCCCTAGGTAAGTCAGAACTGAGTCTCTACCAATCGGATGTCTGTTATATTTGTGTCAGTATTGCAGATCTTTCTCCCAAGCTTCTGGTTCATATTCCTCCTGTACTGGGGGTGGGGGCGTGTTGATAATGGGTATTCTGATGTGTCTCCAATTCTGAACTTCTAGAGCCCAGTTCTTCATCTTCACCCTCAAAGTGCTCCTCCCCTACTCCATGCTGAGGCATTATCATCCTCAGGATTCCCTGATGTCAGCTGCATTTTGAGTCCCATTCCTTCTTTGTCCCTTCATCCCTGCTTAGTTGGCAAGTTCCCCTGATTTTGTCTCCATGCTAAGTGATGCGTGTGTCTGTCCTCCCCATCCCCAGAGATGTTGCCTCTGCTCTGACCCTCCTTTTCCTGCTTCTGAGCAGCCCTGTGGACTCAAATGAGCCTGAGCGCTGGTTTTAGGGCTGCCACCTGTCTGTGTCACCTTTTGCCTGCAGTCTTTCTCTCTCTCTCTTCATCCCAGGCTCCCTGCTGTGGCTAAGGTGAGCCATAAACACCTTACTCTCCCCTAGCACCCTCTGTTTCAAGAGCCCTCTCTGCTCTTCCCCGGCTCACCTTTGCTCATGCCAAAGTAGGCATCTGTATCCCAGACACTCAACCTAAGTCTTAACTCTTTAAGAATACGCGCTCACCTGCTTATGACAGATGTGATGTGTGCAAATAACTAATAAAGCACACATACAATTAACCCAACTTTCAGCACTCCATGGTGATGTTTAGTTGTGAAAGTTAAAGAATGTTTGTGTTAAGATGCTGCCTCCACCAAATATGTAAATCTGTAGCCCAATATATGTGTAGATGTTCTCAGATGAAGTATTAACTTCTGAATGGTACAGGCTGACCAGCGATATTCTTTTATGTGAGAAGCATATTGCAAACATTAAAAACCTTGTGTGAAAAACTGAAAATAACTTCAACTGTTCCAACAATTGGGATACGGTTAACTAAATGAGGTATACTCGTATTATGGGCCATTATACAGCCATAAAGCTGATGTTCTTGGAGAAATTAGACGATGTTGAAAAACCCAGATACAAAGTTGCACATTCTATCTGCTCCAGGACATATAATTATAATGATTATAAACCCTACCAATAATACAAAGCAAAAAAAAAAAAAAAAAAAAAGATCAAAAGAAATACACCAAAGGTTAATAGCGGAGAAGAGGATTATGGGTGATTTTTATACTCTTTATCCTTTGCTGTGGCTTCTACAGTCCCCATAATAAAAATGTGTTGCTCTTACATCAAAGAGGAAAATACCCGAAGCATTATTTAAAAACCAGCATAGAGACAAACAAATGTCCTTAGGCTTTGATAAGAACCGTAGAGACAAGAAGTTCAAACAGCTCTTTTCTGCATTATCAGGCAGAAGCTGTTGCTCCTGGAGGCATCTGATTTCCATCAAGTAAGTTTCCTCATCAGCAACCACTGTGCCCCATCACAGCTGCCAGTGACTCCCACATCGGCAAGATGACCCCGGAATCCAGATTCAAGGACTTACAGAGGGACTGAATATTTGCTTCTGAAACATGTTGGCTCATGACTGACAGGGCATCCTGGTAGAAATCTTTGTTTATTTTCACATCCCTATGGGCACAGTACCATGGTGCTCTAGGCCATCTTTGAATGGGCCTCTTTCCAGGATCAGAAGATACAACAGAGTCTGAATCCCATGTTGCAATGGGGCTGGAAAAACATGATCTGAAACCAGTATTCTAGAGAAAAGGAGAAATAGAAAATGCATATGGCCTGAACTATGTACCAATGATAAAATTCTGAATGTCAGACAGAGGATGGAGGTAGCATAATGTGCCTTGAACACAGCACCAAAAAGTGCTCAGGTCATACTGTTGGTTTGACTGATGGACTTTTCTTATGATGTGAAAGACCATAATGGCATTGCTATAAAGCACTGTCAAGTATGCTTCTCCGTGACAGTATGAAACTGGGGTCTCTTCTGAAGATCCTAAGAACAGCTAGAGACTTCACCACTTCCAGGGATATCTTTACATTGTAGCCAAACATTGAGAATCTTGAGACCTAGAAGTATTTAGACTTGAACTTTTGGGTTTGAGCTTTGGCTCTTGTCAACCATGTGACTCTGGGCATCACTAAGCCTCAGTTCTCCTGTCTGCAAAACGGAGTTAATAATAGTGTCTTACCCACAATGTGGGGGTTAGAGAGTGTTTTTGTTTGGCTGTGATTTGAGTCTGTCCCCTAAAGTTTCATGTACTACAGGCTGCAGTGAGGTAGTATGGAGGTGGAGCTTGGTGTTGGCCATGGGCACCGCCCTTGGAAGGGATTGAAGCTAGTCTCACAGAGTGAGACTGGTTGCTATAAATTGAGTTCAGTTGCCATGATTCTTGCTTCCCATCTTGCCACGCAGCCTCTTCTATGTGTCCATCATCATTGTGCTGCCATTAGCCTAGAAGGTCTCACTGGAGATGAATGGGTGCTTGGAGTCCTGTAGATGGAGACAGCAGGTTCCTATGCAGCCCATATTGGGTATTCCATGAAGGCCAGCCACTGAGGAACCTGGACACTGGGCAAGCTTGACTCCCTCTGAATTCCACTGGACACTCTACTGGAAAAGCAAACTTTTCCCCATGATTTCATCTGAATTTCTCTACATATTCTTTAGCAAGTGACTCAGATCAAATAAAACTCAACATTTTGCAGAATCTAAATGCATAAATTAAGTGCGAGTTTTCTTGTCAGTAGACAGCATGGATTACATTGTCAGCCAGTTCATACTGCTGTAGATCTCCTGGGTCCACCACTCATAGGCTGCTTCTGAACTTGTGGACTGCAGGAAACATCTGAGCCAGCTGTCGGACAACTGATGTCTGAATGAGGCTCATACAGAATATATAATTTTGTTGGATTTTAGACTTGATCTCTGTATCACCCACTCTCATCCTTAGAATGCCTTGTGTTTCAGTGATGACAACATTTATTCAGCACATATGCTGTACAGAATAAATCATGGCTCTGAAGACTTTTAAATTTAATTTATTTTAATCAGCACAACAAACCTTATGCCTCAGAGACAGCTTGGAGGGACACCCTGTGCCATGGAGTCACTTCTTAGTGAAAAATGGCAAGTTGACAATTAAATGGTCTTTGAAAATATGTGATGGCAATACAAAAGAGGTAAGTCGTTCGAGTCCAGCCTGAAACCCAAGGACCAATGAGTCACCACCTGCATAGAGTTCAGCCTTGGAAACCCTGGGGACCAGGGAGATTCTGTCACCGAGTTCACGAATCCCCTCATCTTTGTACACGTGCACCATGGCATATGAAGTCTGTCTCTAAGGCTGATCCGGACCTGTCTCATCCTCCTGGCAAGAGCCAAGAGGTGCTGGATTCCTCAAGACCAGCAGTTTGTTGCTATTTGTAAGAAAAATGTTGACTTCTAAAACTACAACTCAATTAGGGCCTCTGCATTGTTTTTATTCAGTGCCGAGCATTGTGCCTCCCAAATACCTCCATAAATGTGCTGAGTGGATGGGCACGTTGTCCGGGTTACACTTTTACATGGACCATACCAGGGATGATGGTTTTGTGAATGAGCCAAAATATGCATAATCCATTTTACATCCTAAAGTTTGGGGATGAGTTTGAATCAATAAATGGAGCTTTAAAAGAGGTATGTTTATATTTTTGATTTTCCCCCAAATGTTCATTTTATGATATAATTTTTGGGGTGATGGTTCCCCCTTCTTCTAAAATTGTGTTTATGCTTAACAATTTACCATTTTAGCCATTTTTAAATGTACAGTTCAGCAACACTAAGCACATTCATTGTTTGCAACTATCACCACCACCTCCCTCCAGATCTTTCCTTCTTCCCAAATGCAACTCTTTTCCTTTTTTTTTTTTTTTTTTTTTCCCTAGTACTGGAGATTGAACCCAGACCCATCACACTCACCTACTGACAGAAACTTATAAACTCACTTCGTTGCCCAAGCTTTTAACCTGTGGTCCTCCACTCTCAGCTTCCAAAGTGCCGAGATTACAAGCATTTGCTCTGACATTCAGCTGAGTGGCTCATTTTTAATATGATAATGATCGCAGAGCAACCTCAGATAGCTGTGTATCAGGGTGAGCACCAAAAAGAAGGTAGAGGGCCTAATGGGATGTAGCTTCTCTGAGCCCAAATTTCTAGGTGTCTTGATGACTCTAAAAAAGCCAGGGTGTAGGCATAGACTACTGCAACCAATTTAGCACTTGGTTTAAAAAAGAAGAGGAAAATAGTAAGGACATAATCTAATCTGAGGTCCCAGAAGTGTTAACAAAGAGTGGATGATGGCCCTGCTAGGTGAATGCATCTGCTGGGAGTCTGCTTGGTGGCACTGGTCATAGCTGCCTTGGTGAAGTGGTTCCTCTAGGTTACCAGCTGTGGCACAGAGACAGGCTCATTACACTCACCAGATATCCACAAAGTGCTGGAAGCTGCACCAAGTCGAAGCAAAGTGCTGGGAATAGAAACACAGGTCTTTCTGCATGCTGGGGAGAAGCAGGAAACTTTCCAGAAAGAGCTGATGGAATGTTGGAAGAAGGAAGGAGGATGCCCAGGACAACGGTGGGGAGGCACCTGGCTCCAGGCCTCCGCATGGTTGAGCCCAGGACACAGCAAGGACAAAGGAGTTACAGGAGGTACACAAGACCCTGGGGCTAAGGAAAGAAGGGAGGCCCTGGTTCAAGCCCCAGGAAAGAAAGGCTGAATTTGAAAGGATCCAAGAGCCACAGTCCCACATCCTGTTAATTAACAGAACTGTGATTTGCCAATGAACACCCAGCAGGGACGATCATCTGCTTGATAGAGGGGCTTGGCTTTCCTGATGGAATCTCAAGTGCATGAGCCATGAAATTACTTCTAAAAAAAAAAGACAAAGACAGTCAAAGAGCTTGTGCTTGTAGACTGGAAGGACTCTTGCTGCTCTCTTTCTTGAAGAAAGCAGGCTAATTACGGAGACCAGAGAAGGAACAGAAATATTCAACCATATCATCTCTCCTGGGAAAGCAGAGTAGAGAGCACTTAAAATACACTTGGCGGCATTTTACTCACACTATTTCGTGGACACTTCTCAACAACACACTACCCTCCACATTTCACAGGGGAAGAGACAGCAGCACAGAAGAGCTTCCTCAAGGTCACACAGCCACGTGGAATCAGCACACACATTCTGTTGTTCCATCCTGAGACATTCAATGGTTATCACTATGATTTTTAAAAACATGACTTAAGGAAGGTTAGCACCACAGGTTCCAAATAAAAGTCAATCCGTGAGGGGACTTCTTCCCTCCTCCCCACTAGTCATCTAGAGTGCACTGGTCACTGGTCTCCCAGGCTCTTCGCTGCCCTCACAGCAGTGATACATGTTGACTTCCTTGCAGCTTAGAGTCTGCATGTCTTGGCATCTTCTCCAACCCACGCTGGTATTCCAAAGCTCAGAACTGTCCCACAGCTCCCCACTGCCAGCTCTTTGACATGCTGCTCAAGCCTTTGGTTTCTACTGTGCTTTCACTTTCTCCCGTTTCCTGCCTTCCCATCCCCTGCTCATAGAAGAACCAGTCGTGCCAGAACCAACCCAAAGGCGAAGCCTGCTGTACCAGCTGGACCTCTGGCTTCTTTTCTCTGTTTTCTACACTGCTGTGGTTTGACTGTGTCCCCAAAGTTTATGGGTTACAAAGTTATTCCTTAGGGCAAAAGTGCTGTAATGTTTAAGAGATGAGAAAGTCATGAGGACTCTGCCCTCTGGAATGGATTAATATCCTTATTCAAGGATGGGTTTGCTATCTTGAGGGTTGGTTCATTAAAAGAGAGTGCTCAGTCTTTCTTGGTCTCTCTTAGCCACATAGCATCTTTCGTTATGCTAGGACACAGCAAGAGGTGCTCTTACCAGATACGACCCTCAGCCTTAGACTTCCCGGCCTCCATAATTATGAGCCAATTAAATCTGTTCATTGAAATTCCAGTCTGTGATGTTCTGATTTAGCACCAAAAATGAACTAAGAGATTCATTTATCTCTATTATAGTTCTATCCACAGCATAATGATCTCTTTACTCACTGGCCCCATAGCCTTATCTTTCCTTCTATCCTTCTTTCCATCCATCCATCCATCCATCCATCCATTCATCCATCCATTCTCCCATCTGCCCATCTACCCATCCATCTACTCACTAACCTACTCATCCTTCCATCTACCCATCCGTCCATCCATCCATCCATTCACTCACTCACATATGTAAACTCTGTTGAGTAAAGAACCATGACTACCTTCAGTTAGGTGGTTGTTTCTCTCTCACCTCTGATACCTTGATTCAAAGTCTCATTCAAGCATCAACATGGCCACCCTGGGAACTTGTTAGAAAGGCAAATAACGTTTCCCGTCTGATCTACTGAGTGAGAAACTCTGGGGCTGGAATCTGTTTTAATAGGTTCTCCAGGTGGAGAACAAGTATTCTAATGCTGTGTTGACATGTTATAGCCAATAATTGTGGAGGGAAGGAATGCACAACTGTCACTAGGGGCCAGCCACATTGGCGCCTTTGGAGCCTCCTGCTATGTCTGGGGAGACTTTTTCAGACCAGCCTCCCTATCTTGCTCAGAGTTTTGGCTCAACCTTTTTAAAACCCTGTGTTAGCCCTGGTGGTAAGTAGCTGAGTGATTCTGAGTAAATCAA
The DNA here is from genome assembly GCF_034190915.1 of Cavia porcellus. NCBI lineage: Eukaryota > Metazoa > Chordata > Mammalia > Rodentia > Caviidae > Cavia > Cavia porcellus. Next base: position 48,515,994 of record NW_026947489.1, on the reverse strand, counting down.
GTCAGTTCACCTCAGACTGTTTGGCCTCTTGGAAATGTAAAGAAAATTCAGGAAAGAGTCCCTTACTGGGTGATGGCTGTCTCCTCTTTTATCCTCCATCCCTCTTTTGAACAGGAGGATTGCTGCTGCAGTTTGGTATGGACTATTCCCAGGAAACATGGCCAGGCCATATGTTGAAAGGTCAGTTCTCAGCTTGGAGCTACTGGGAGGCACTGAAACTTTTAAGAAAAGGGACCTATTGGGTGGTCTTCGGGTCACTGGGAACATGCTCTTGAAAGGTATTATGGAACCCTGGTCTTCTCCTCTTGTCTTTTCCAGTCCCTGACTATGAGGTGAGCAGTTTTTTCTGTCATGCATTTCCACTCTCATGGGCAACCATGGGTCCAAAAGCAACAGGGCCAACTGATCACAGCTTAAAACCTTTCAAACCATAAGCCAATATAAATCTTTTTCTGTTTAAGTTGGTTTTCTCAGGTATTTGTTATAGTAACTAAATTATCTAGCCACCTGCCTATCTTTGGACTTGATATGCATAGCAAATAAGGGAATCCACATGAACGTAAGTCAACTATAAAGCACTTTTGACATGTTAATTACTATTGACAGATTCAGATTTCTGCTGAAGAAGTATACCAAAGTGCTTTAGCCTCAAAATTCTATGGTTCTGCAAATTTCAGATAAACCTCCATTTCAATGAGCACCATAAAAAGATATGCTTCTTATAAGGCAGTGGATGGGTTGTGACACAGGTTTAGGCATTAAGACTAGGTCCTAACCAGCTCAGTTGCTTTGGTGTGACATGAAAAGTTAGTTATCCTCTCTGTAGAGCTGGCATTTTCTTATCTAGAAAATGAGTCATTACTACCACTCAGCTCAGGATGCTTTGGTATATTCCAGATACTCACAACATCCAGTAAGCATATAGTACACGTCATGGGACCCATGACTGCGAATGCACCATTGCTATTATTAACAATATTGTTCTCCTTTTAAGGGGAAAAGCACAAAATAAGAGATCATCTGGTAGTAAACAACCTACAAACAATGATCTTAGTTGTTGCAATCTTATTATGTGATACCTACCTAATTGTATTTTTTTGATAATCCACACTATAGAGTACTATTTATTTTGGCTTGATTTAGTTTACTGTCATGGTTTATGTTGGTGGCCCCCAGGCCTCATGCATTTGCATTATGCATTTGTGATTGGCTCCTTGTATAGTGTGGTTGGATTGATAGTGTCAGTGCCACACCCACATACGGGTGGAGCCAGGATGTAATGCAATGGCAGGAAGAAGGTATGTCTTGCTCTTTGCTGGTTCCTGCTTGCTGTTTGCAGCTGCCATGAACTGCGGCACCCCCCTGCCACCCTGCTTTGGAGCCAACTGAGTATGGACTGAAACCTCCAAAAACTGTAAGAAATAAGCCTTTCCTTTCCCAACTTGGTGCATTAGGTATTTTGTCTCAGTGACCAGTAAAAAATAACTAAGACATTTACTCAGACATAAAATAGGACAGCCTTCCCAATCTTTAAACATCTCATGGTCCATCACTGCCAAGAATTTTACCTCTGGGTGCTGAACAGCACAGGGGTACCCAAGAGCTAAAAGCAGGGCTCCAGAAACCTTTTCTATAAGGGATCAGGTAGCAAATACTTTAGGCTTTGCAGGCCAGACAGTTTCTGTTACTCAACTGTGCCATTAGTACAAATGACAGTAGACACTGTCATTTGTATCTGTATTCACCCAAACGTGGCAGTTTGCTGACAAATGGCTTAGAAGAACTAAGAAACTAGAAGTGAAAGAATTATGGCCAGTCTTATTTAAAATACCTCCTCTTCATCTTCCTCCTCCTCCTCCTATTCTTCTTTTACTTCTCCTTCCTGGTTTTTTTTTTTTTTTTTGAGGGAGTTAATTTATTGTAAAGAAATCAATTATCCACTCTATGCTCTAGTTCATATATCCTGGGGGTATAAGTTCTAGAAATTGTAGTGAATTGTAATAAAATTCCACTTCAATTTCAGAATTAGAATAATGAAATATTCATTACAAGATTTTATCTTAAATGGTATTTGAAGGCCTAGTACTATAGAACAAAACTAGCTAATGTCAGCCTACACAAACTACTTTTCTTCCATTCTAATTAGAATATGGTGCATTTTATTAAATCAAAATTTACGCATCCTACATGCATTTCCACTTATCTCTTTCTAGGAGTTAATTAAATTTATGGAAAAATGGTCTTTTTGACCCCACATATATTACAAGAATGTGTAAGAACATCAGTATCATGATAAGTAATCTTAACCAACTGCTCTCTAAGTAACATGGGGGCTGAATTAGTGGTTGTTTTGTTGTTAGAAGCCTTTAGGATTCATAGTTCACAACCAACTCTGGTACATTCTAAGAATGATGTTTAGGGAATTGGTCAAGTGCAGGGTCCAGATGGAAAGGAAAGAACTAGGTAATGAATGGCAAACAGTAGCAACTCTCAGACATCTTAGGACCACGGTTTCATGGGATATAAGATACAGAAGAGGCAAGAACACGGGAGATGAAAACCAGAGCCAGGGACCTTCCTGAGAAAAGAAGGAGCAGCAAAAACTCCACATTGCCAGGAAGCTGAACAAATCAGATTCCAGTGATGCAGCACAGGGTTTCTGACACTCTGCTAATGCAACATTTAACATATAGTACGCAGGGAACAGACGAGAGCTGGAAAATGACAGGGTGGGGAGAGGTGGGTGGCAATTTTATCTGCCTTTTGAACCTAAACAGCCCAGTTTTAGGAGCACAGATTTACAAAAAAACAACAATAAATAATGTAGCACACCTCTTCTGTACCCTGTGGCAATAGGCTTCCATTTTAATGAAGATTGAAGTAACACAGACATTTTGATGCCGTGACACATCTATTAAAATGGAAATCTGTGCAGAGCCTGTTACGGCAGCTGCTCCTCACCAGGAAGCCCATCTTTACTCTGAAGGGACCCAGAGGCTCCTATGGCATTGTGAAAAGGAGCCCTGTGGCCACTGTTATGGCTTATGCTTCCTCCTTCAGGCAGGATCACCTCCCTTCTGAAAGGTGGGGACTTTCCTGGACTTGTACAGGAGGACAGGTACACAAAATGGAAGGGAATCTAGTTTCTCAGGAGACCTGAATCAAGTTTGGAGAGGCAGGAGCTGCAAAGATAACAACAGACTATACTTCACACTCATATAAAAGCACTTTTATATAAATCAGGTCATTTGATTTTCATAGACCAGGAGATAGATAAGGAGTGGTTTCTCATACACTGAGGTTGGGAAGCCGGTCCCATGTAAGGTAGAGTCAAGGTTAAAGTGAATCATATAGACAGATCACAGCCCTGTCTCTGGACTTTCAGAAAGCACTCTGGCATGCTGAGTTCCCCACACTGGCCAAGTCCTGGGAGCTGTGAATGTGTCTTTATCTGGAGAAAAAGTCTGCATAGATAGAATTAAGTACAAATGTGACTAAGCTGAGGACCTCAAGAAAATCACGCTAGATTTAGCATGGGCCCTAACATCCAATAACTCAATTCATATAAAAGAAAGGTGAGGGAAACTGAGACCCAGAGACCCACGGGAAAGGTCATGTGAAGAGTCAGACAGACTGGGGTGATTTATTCACAAACCAAGGAATGCTGAGACCACTAGAAGCTGGAAGAGGCAGGAAAGAGCCTCCTCCAGATCTTTTCAAGAGGCCGTGACTTTATAGACACCCTGATTTGGACTTCTGGCCTCCAGATCCATGGGAAATTAACTCACCATGCCCAGCCTGTGGTAAATTATCACAGCTAGCCTAGGAATCTTCATTCAGTGGTGACAGACACCTTTTCCTACTTCTCTCCTGGGTGGCCATGAGTTTCAGTAGCATATTAGAAATGAACACTTTTATCAACTGCAAAGGGCAAAATAGTGCAGAAATCACTATATTTTCTAGAAATATTTTGGTTCCTGCGGAGAAACTCCTATCTGCAGTTATGCCTACAATTGCATCCTTCCCCCAGAATTAGGAACAGTCAGAGCAAGGGATTTCCTGTAGTAATAGACAAGCTAATAAAGACTGAAGGTAGATCACACTCCAGACACAGAGCTAAGTAGCTGATTTAGAGATTATCTTGCTTAGTACTTTCACAATTCTAGGAGACAGGAGCCATTATTATTTCTATTTCTAGAAGTGAGAAAACAGAAACTGAGTGCCCTGCCCAGGATTGTGCTTAGCCAGGGACAGAGGCAACATTCCAACCAAGAGAGACTGAACTCTTGCCCATCACAGCAGGGTGAATAATCTGGGCTCTCATCCTGCAGGGGTGTGTGCCTCAGAACAGGCAGCTGAGAGCTCTGAGCACCTATGTAGTGCTCAGTGCTGGAAAACATGACTGATGATCACAAAAGCCCTAACCTGTCCTTTTACAGTGAAGACTGATGCTAAGTAAGGGTAAAATGGATTTCCAGAATCGCACATCAGGACCCAGCAAGATTCCTTGACACCAAACCCTTACTCTTTAAGTCTTTAGATGGACGGTGTGGAGCCTTGTGAACGACTTCTCTGTCCCCCTTCCCAGGGACCTGCCAGGAAGACCAGAGGCAAAACAGGTTTGCCATGGTGTCTTGTTTTGGCTTTCACCACCATGTAGGTTTCTACCTGGGATCTCTGCGCCTTCAAAGTCAATTTTTCAAATAGCCATAAGCCTAGGACAAATGCAATTTATAGCAGCCACACAAAGAGTGACAACATGGCCATTTCATACTTGGGACCAGCCTCCACATGATTACAGAAATCAGTGCTTGGACAGAGTCCTGCCCAGAGTGGTGGGCCCCTCCTTACAGGACAACAAAGGACAGCAAAGCCTCCCTCACTCTCTCATCTTCCCCTCCTTTTGTGGATAGCTCAGATCCCTCTGTACATTTGAGGCTGCTGCCAACCCCCGGGCTCACCTTGGGACAGCTAAGTGTCTATAATAACAGGGTGGTTGGAGCTTGGGTAATTACAGACCCAAGCAGCCAAGGCTGTGACATTTGTCTCCTACAGTCCGTCAGTCTAGCTCGCTCCCATAGCTGTCCACCTGTCTCCAGGCAACTGCTCAGACTTCAACTTTCCTCCAGCCTTTCATCTCTGCTCTCCTCCCCTTGTTCCTTTTATCTTTGCATGGAATTCTGACATGCTTGATCCCAGGTGGCTGGCGACATGGCACACCGAGGTACACCTACTGCACCCCCAGAAACCAAAGTATTTGATCACTGCCAACACGCAGCTCCCAAACACAATGGCTGAAAAGTCAGCAGGAATGACAGGCACAGGAAGAAGGAGAAAAGGATCAAGAAAGAAATCCTACTCCCTTCTCTGCAGACTGCGCCAGGGAGGAGGCCCCACCTCTGCAGGCAGACAGGCAAACACCCACACTCCAGACAAAGGGAAAAGGAGGTTAGCTCAACCCACAGGCCTGAAGGAGCTTCCTCCAAAAGTCTTTCTGCTCTTTCATGCCAGAATGGATTCTTCTCCCCCAAACCTGAAAGAATCTATTGTCTGCGAGCTCCTCCTCCTAGTCCTTCCTTGGAGTGCCATTTAGTGCTGAGATCAGCCCCCAGAGGGCAGACTATGCCTCTCCCTTCCCGGTGAGCCCCTGGCACAGTGGGAATGCCTTACATGCTGGCGCACCCAATAAATGTTTGACATTACTTTGTATCACTGACTTAGTTTCCCAGAGTGCTAGGTTTATCTCACTAGTTTTATATCACTGCCTCAGCTTCCCAGAGTGCTAGGATTACAAGCATAAACCATTATGCCAGTTTGTTATTATTAATGCAGAAAATAATATCCTCAAAGCCATCCTTTCTGGTGTTTGGAAATAATGGCCAAGACTTGGAAATGGGGCAAAGGGTTAATCATGGGTCCATTCACTGTGGTGTTTGCCTGGAATTATCTGCTTTTTTAGGGGCCTACACTTTGGTTTGATCTGCTGTTTACTATTGATTAGCCCATTTACAACTTGTAGGATAGATGTTAACTTTTAGGAAACTGATAGCAATGATTCTGTTCAATAGCCAAGCAAATGAACATGGCCCTGTCGAGATATAGATGATATTTTTGTCCTGCAGAAAAGAATCCTGTTGCTTACCATTTATCACTCTGTGGTCCATCGCATCTTACCTAGCAATCTTATTCTGACACAATTTAGATGCTTTTCCCTATGGAATATATAATTCTTGATCTTTAATGGGCTTTGAATCTGCTCTGCCATCTTGTTCCCCCCCTCAATTAATGAGCTGAATACACTTTGCAACATATTCATTCTATTTTGTTATAAGAATCATACTCTGAACTTTTAAAAATTATACTTTGATAGAATTGAGGTAGGAGGACCTCCCAGTCTGTAGCAATCCTAGAAGATCAGTTATGCATTGGAGACTTGGATCTTTAATGCCACTGGCTCAGATTTTGATTCCTCCTGTTAGTGCTCCCAGTATGGGCTTCCAGAAGAGGAAGTGCTCCAGAAAGAGGAGGTGCTCAGTTTTGGGGAGAAAGTTTCAGAGAGTAAGAAAGAAAACCTAGACAACTAATTAGCACCTGAACTGAGGGCAGAAAGGACAGGCCAGAGGTCATGATTATCCAGACCATGTTCTCCACACTCCTTTTGTGTGTGTGTGTGCTCCATCAGACATTCTTGGACTCTGTTGGAATATTCCAATGTTATATCACTCACACTCAACCCCAGATCAAAGGCTACTTTCTCCCAAAGCTCTCCTTGACCACCTTGATCCTCCATTAAGAGCAGGTCGCACGTGGCTTTTTACGGAGACTCTTGCTCTGCAAAGGAAGTTGAACAGCTTTTCCGAAAGTTGCGTGAAAGGCTTAACTGCAACATAGGACTTCTGGCTGCCTTAGACAAAGACACTATTCTGGGGAGGGGTGGGAGTATTCCCAGCCTTCAACTAAAAGAGGACATGGGAAGTTCTAGGAAATGTGAAACGGCCTTGGGAAAGGGAGGGCAAAATGGAGCCGAACTAAGGGGACATGTTCATCCCAGGGCTCAAGCTGACGGGGAGATAAAGGAAGAGTGCAGGTATGACTGCAAGAAAAAGCCAAGGACAAGCACCTGTTTGGCTCAGTAAAGGATGAACTGCAGAGGAGACAGGGAAGGGATACAGAAATTACTCTGTACTTCTTTTGGCAGTTGTGGGGAGCGGTATCAGGAATCAAACTCAGGACCCCACACTTAGCAGGCAGGTACTATGCCACTGCACTAAATCCCTGGCTCACTCTGTACTTCTGTACCTCAGTCTTAGTTCATTTGTCTTTCTTATTATCTGGTGAATAGATTCAGGAAAGATTTTTTTTTAAAGTAGCATCAGTAAGTTCTACCAAACTTAAGTCTGAAACGCTAGAACTGCCAGAGTCGCAGTGTGAACAGCTGACTAAGAGAATGTCTGTCATGGGTGAATAGGACCCACTACACTTGCAATGCCATGGTGTAATTATTTATTCTCTTGCTTTTACTTCCACTTGACCATGGTGAGTTGAGATCAGATACTAGCTTGTGTTCATCTTGGTGTGCTGGAACCCAACAGAATTTGCTATGAAGAAAACTAATGGTTTTTAAAGTTCCCAAAGATGTGTTTTTGCTGTCCCTAAGTTTTCTGTTCAAATGGAGAATACATATGAGTTTAATTTTGGGTACCACAAGGAAGGAGCAATGAAAATCCCAAGACCCAAAGTAAAGCACAACTTTAAGAAGGGAGTTAAAGCAGAAAGTGCCTGGGTCCAGTGGAAGGAAGAAAAGGATCCACAAAAATGTAGACCTGGCCTTGCCAGACTTAACAGACTGGAGGCATCTGATTCTTAGGCAGCTAACAAATGAACACCTCTAAACCATCTTCCACAAACTGGCAGAGAGAGACATCTAGGAAACAGGGTGAAACCAGCTAGCCAATAACAGCCCAAAGGTCTAGCGAAGTAATTAAGACCAAGTCACCCTCCTAGGGCATTTACGATTATAAAGAACATTCCATTACCCTACATGCCTCATGAACTGGCAAACACCTCACTTGGACTCAAGTGTGTGTAAAGTATAGGACTGGGTCACAGGACCCAAATTTTTGTCAGAATTCTGCCCAAACTAGACATCAGCTCTTATATTTGAATGTGGTTGCACTGCACCCTATGTTTCCCACTAGTGTCCCATACCTGCCTATTCTGGTCATCAAGTATAGACACAGACACAGAAGGAGGTCCCTGGACCACCAGATGGCTGCAGCCCAAATCTGAGTAAGGAAAAAAGCCTTATACTGGCTAGCACTGACCTGGGTGAAAGCAAGGTCAGGCACCCAAAGATGAGAAACAAGAAAGTGGGAGGGAAGTTGGGATGAAGGAGTGAAATCTACTGAAATTTGCATTGATGTTAAACCTTTCTAAACCCTTCCAAAATTAAAGAGCACAAAACAGGTGCTGAAGCTTGCTGTCCTCATATTCAAAGCACACTGATTACAGCTCATGCTCTCTAATTTGGGATGATGGGGAGACGATGCACCTTCCTGCTGATGACAGTGCCTTTGCCTCACTCTGATTGTTACCTCTGCCTTAGAAATGGACAAGGAGCTTCAACAAACCTGACGAATAGTGCGGTCACTGTCCTACCTTTGTCATCTCTGGGCTGTATGATGTCATAGAAGCCAGCTCGCCTTTCTGGGTCTCATAGCCTCATCATTAGACAGAGACGGTTGGCAACAGCCACTTTGCCCCACCAGCCAGCACTGGAAGCTTGCATCGGAGACCATTAGAACACAGCTCAACGGAGCCTTCTGCAGCACCTCCTGCAGCTTCCAGAAAGCACAGACTCTCCATCAAACCAGCCCAGCAAATCTGATTTTCTGCTCCCTGCTTAATAGTCTAATTTGCCTCCCACATGCTCCTGCAGATGGCCCAGTGAAAAGATCACATATGTCTGAGGCTCCAAGCCTGGGCAATGAGAGAAACCCCTTAGTTGTATGGAACAGACACAGAAAAGCATCAGAGTTGGGGGGCTATCCACCTCTGGGGTGTTTCTCAGACTCCATGCACAGGGTCTGGGTCCCAGCTGCCACTTGAGCAGTATTGAGAACCTAGGGATCACTTCATCTTAGGTGTATCTGGATAACAAAGGTTTTTCAGAAGTTTCAGGCATGAAGAGGGCTCCTTTTTCAAAACGGGCATTCAGAACTTCAAGTTGTGTGCCTCTGGTTAGACTACAAGAGTTACCACTAATTTTAGACTGTGAAAGTCAAGCAAAGATCTCAAATATCTTAAAGTTGGCATTTAATTCTACCCTTAGCCCTGGTGGAAACATTTCTGCGTGCTAGTGTGTGAGAGCCCAGCAGCACCCCCAGCCCTGCCTCAGTGGCACTTGTCTAATTTCCCCACCCTCATGCTCAAGTCCTGACTCTAGAAATGACTTACTCAAATCAGGTCCAGCTAAGGTGGGCTCCTTCCTATTACCTGCTGCCGTGTGCCAGAGGCGAATTTTATGGCTCTCATTCTGAGTCCCAGTTGCCCAGGGCTGTAGAAGCCAGGCACTAGGCTGCAGGCAGGCAAAGTGTGCAGGACATTCCTTCTGGCCCCGATGGGGCAGGGAAAGATGTACTGCCATCATTGCATATTAGAAACTGGAATATAACTTCCCATGGAAGCGTTGTCATGGTGATTTGATTCTATCTGATTCAATATAGAGAAGTAAGATGGCTTCAGGTGAGAAAACCAGAGGCTGGAACTAAATGACTTGTTCACGGCCACATAGGTAGCAAATGAGAGTGCTGAAGCCACAGCCAACTCTCCCAGCTACAGCTCATTATGGAAAAGCTAAGTGGGCTTTTACTTACTGCCGGGGAGCCTGCCATCTACTTACAGCGTGGTTTCCACCGGAGAATGTGCTCTGAGTTCCAACTCTCCGCACCACAGAGAAATTCTAGAACACACTCATTTTAAGTTGGAACCAAACAGCTCTATAGAAGGTCTGTTGTTCTGAGCACTTGTTGGAGGAGTCTAACAAGAAGTGACATCACCCCTGGAGATTCTGCCAACAGAGGAAGTTGACACCTTTCAGCTTAGAGGTCCTCAGGACTCTGATGTTAAAGGAAGCCCAGGAGTTACAGGGGAGAAGAATTTTTCTAATCTCTCAAGGTCAAGCTTAGGTTCTTTTTCTCACCACACGATTGCCAAGGGAAAGAAGCTGGATGTGATAGTCACTGTGATTTTGAAGAGACTTCCATGAGTTCATTACTTTAAGCACCCATTGAGGTCCATCTTCAACCCAACTCTCAGCCTTCAATGAAGGTCAGCTGACACTCAGTGCTTCCTGGGGTGACGGTGGCCACAATGTGACACTAGTCTCCCTACCCCTACCTCTTTGCCAACATGTTCATGGGACAAAAAAAAAAGTCCAACCTGGTAACATTTTGTCCTCTTGGCTCTGTTTCTCTCCTGAACAACAATAATCACAAACATTATTGTTCTCAGATGAAGTTGAGGGAGAGATTTCTTTCTTTCTTTCTTTCTTTCTTTTTAATTTTATTTTGAAAGTATACAACAGAACAAGTCAGAATAAAGCCAACTAAGATCGTACAGTGAAATTGGTACAGAATTTCACAGCAGGTTACCGGGATAACAGTAATAGGTATCACAGTATATTTTGTTACCTTTACAATAGTTGTTCTTTCAATCACGCATATCAAAATGAGATGAAAGATAGAACACTATAGAACTTATCAAAACGGAATATTGAATAGAGCAGTACCATTAATCAGAAAAGAGCAAAACAGTAATAAAAATATTTGCCTTCAAAGAAATGGTAGAAGGAAGTCCCCCTTATTTGCTATGGTCAACCTCCCAGGAGATGCTCAGATTTCTGGTTCCCATTTGCTGATGGGCGGGGGAGGGGGGGAGGAGGATTGGGTAAGTGGGATATTTGACTCTAGGCCATGTAGCAGTGGGTTCACTATTGCTTAGCAGGGAGGCAGGATGGTCATTTGGTTTCACAGCGTCCTCAGTTCCAACATGGCACGGATCTCAGGAGCTGCTGCTGGTTCTCCCCCTGGAAGGGCTGCAGTCAGCCAGGCCACTAGAGGGAGAGATTTCAACAACACCTAAATTGCGATGACTATTGAAGAAGGCTCTTCCCAGCCTCTCCCTCCTTCCTTCTCTCACTTGCATTCTGTAACAGTGACCTTCTTTATGATCCTTCTCTTGGTATCACCTGGACTTCTAATAGATAGCTGAGTGATCACTGTGCAAACACTCTGTGTTAAAAAAAAACCTTGAACCTTGTCCCATTTGTTTAAGCCCACATCATAGTGGCCTCTTATCTGTGATCGGACAGTTATTATGGAGAGGAGGTAAAGGGCAGGAGCACCTAAATATTGGTTCGACTCAGCATTGCCACTCCATATGTCTGAAGCTCTGTTTTCTTTCTGTCACATGAGAGGCCTGAACTGGTTGAGACCTGACAGTCAGCATGGCTCTCCAGGCCTTAGAGGCTCTGAAACAGCACGCTCAGGGATTCCCTGAGGGACATGGGATGAAGGACAAGGCACATCATCATGGACCAGGCTGGAGAAGGGCAGAGAGGAGTGGGAGTCCGCAGAAGAAAAGTGGTGGGGCATTGGCCTCTTCTGATCTCTGGAAACATAGTCTTTCTCTTTTTCCTTTGGGTTTTGGATAGCAAAATCCTGGGTGAGGAGGCACCACAGGAGACTAGGAAGAATTAAGATGACCCACAGGTGAGGCACATCTGCCTCTTTTCCTGGAGTAGTGACACGTGCCTCCTCCCCATCTGTCCGAGGGACTGCCTCACTTTTTACTCCCCATCTCTGGGGGTGTCGAGAGCAGAAAAGACCTTCAATGTATCACATCAACTCGCCTTCCAGGCCAGGACATACGGGTGTGAGAATCCCTGCATCTCTACCATGATTAGAAGGGTGAAGATGATTCTATTAGCAGTAATAGTATGTTGTAAATATCCCATTTCCACCTGTTAATTAGCAGCACCCCCTCCTCTTTCCTCCTGAATATGAAGCAACTATAACTTTGGCATTTTGCGGGTGATGCTGTTTATTATACATGGTATTTCAGTAGTTCGTGTGGGAGAAAGAATTAATTATAGCTCTCTGGCTTCAACCTGTTCCCAACCCCCGGTTCTGTCCTCTCTCCCTTTCCCTGATATAGAAAGCCATATGCATATAAATAAGCAGAGTAAACAGAGTTCAGATTTGCTGAGAGGGACCAGGGCATCCTGGGGCCAGCACTGAGCTAGCAATATGGGCATACCAGGGTTGGGGACCACTGTGAGCCAGAAGAGCAGCTTTGGGAGACACTGAGGGCCACTGTGCCTCAGCTTCTATGTCTTAAAAAGCATGTAAGGAGGTGAATTGCTAGAAACTTTGCATTGCTGTCGAGATGCAAGGTTAGTTCTTCAGAAATGTTCATGCTCCTTTGCTTCTGGAACAGATATGAAGCCAGGTGTCTTTGCATAAGGAAGTAATCACAGCTACTTGGGAGGCTAAGACAGGAGGACCACAAGTTCAAGGCCAGCCTGAACAACCTAATGAGACCTGTCTCAATAAAAACTAAAAGGGCTGGGGATGTAACTCAGTGGTAAACTGTCCTGGGGGTCATTTCCGAGTGCATCCCCCACACATGCACATGCATGATCACAATGATTAGACCCAAACAAACCGAAGGTGGCAGGGACTGCTAGGGTCAGGATCCAGCAATGGGACACAGAGTGAAGGAAGGGGTCCCACTGATGCCCAGCAGCCAGCAGGGGGCTGGGGAATCAAAGAAGAACTTCAAGAGAGCAGAAAGTCAAAGTTATCAGAGAAGGGAAGCACATATTTAAAACATGTGGTAACAACTTTATTCATTTGTTTATTTTAAAGAGAAAAAATAAAACATTACAAGATAGTAAGAGAATAACAATGGTTAACACATTGCATGTTACCTTTAAGTTAGTTACTGAAGGTATAAGATATCGGCATTTAATTGTTCAAACAATTGTTTTAATGAACTATGAGAATTAGTAGTATAACTATCTTAGCTATCATATTTTTTTTCTTGCTTTTCCTTTTTTTCTCCATTCCCCATCACAGTTTCTCTTTCCTTTTGAAGCTTCTTGCCATTTTACAATATCTATTGTACATTTTTAATCTTATTTACTCTTTCAGCTTCTCATATTAGCCAGACAATGCAATGTTTACACATGCGAGTGGTTTATTTCACTTATGAGTACGGTCTCAAGTTGTGTCCATTTACCTATAGAAGTCTCAAGTTTATCCTTCTTTATGGCTGAGTACTCCATTATATAAAAAGTCCATATCTTTTCAATCCATTCCTCAGTTGATAGGCATGTGGGTTGTTTCCAAGATTTGCCTATTACAAGCTGTGCTGCTATAAACTTAGGTGCAAATGTATCCTTGTGGTACAATGTTTTTAATTCTTCTGGGAAGATACCCAGAAAGGCAATAGCTAAGTCAATAGGATCTCCAGTCCTAATTTTTTGAGGAATCTCCACACTGATTTCCAGAATGGTTGCACCAGTCTACTCTCCCACCCACCAACAGTGGAAAAGGGTTCCTTTTTCCTCATAGCCCCTCCAGCATTTATTTATGGTTGATTTCTTGATAATAACTATTCTTTTCAAGGTGAGAGGGAATCCAAGTGTTGTGTTAATTTGTATTTCTCAAATAACCAATAATGTTAAACATTTTTTCACATACTTATTTGCTGCTTATATTTCTTCATCTGAGAAGTGTGTATTCATCTCAGATGCCCATTTTTGGATTGGGTTTTTTAATTTGGAAGGTCTGATTTTTTTGAGTTCTTTACATGTTCTCAATAGTAATCCTTTGTCTGAGGAACAGCTGACAAACATTTTCTCCACATTGTGGGATGTCTCTTCACTCTGTTGGTGATTTCTCTTGCTGTGCAAAAGCCTTTTAATAAGATGAGATCCCAGTTGTTGATTGTTTGTGATAGTTCCTGTGTAACTGGGACTTTATTCAGAAAGTCTTTGCCTATACCAATGTCTTCAAGAGTTTTACCTACTCTTATCTTCTAGAAGATTTAATTTTCTGTTTTAATATTTAGATTTTTGTTCTATTTCAAATTTAATTTAGTGCATGGTGAAACACATGGGCCCAATTTTAATCTTCAGCATGTGCAGAGCCAGTTTTTCCAGCACCATTTATTAAAGTGACTACCTTTCTTACAGTGAATGTATTTGTCACTTTTGTCAAAGATAAGGTGGCTTAGTGTGTCTGGAGTTGTTTCTGCATCTTCTAATCTGGTCCATTGATCTTTGGGTCTGTTTGTTGTTATTGTTGTTGTTGTTTGGTTTGGTTTTTTTTCCAGTACCATGTTGTTTTTATCACAGTAGCTTTATAGTATAATTTCAAGTCAGGGATTTATGATGCCCCCTGCCTTGCATTTGTTGCCCAGAATTGCTTTTGCTATCCTAAGTCTTTTTTGGTTCCAGATGAATCTTACCATTATTTCTTGAATTTTGTGAGACATGCTACTAGAATTTTGATCAGAATTGCATTAAATCTGTATAAATTTTTAGAAGTATGACCATTTACACTATACTTGTTCTTCATACCCAAGAGCAAGGAGTATATTTCCATGTTCTGCTATTCTCTTCAACCTCCTTTTTAGAGTGCTGTAGTTTTCAATGTGGATTCATAGGTATCTCATTTTTTTTTTGGATTCTATGTGAAAGGTGCTGTTTCCTTAATTTCTACGTGAGTTTGTTATTTGTATACAGGAAGGCTACTGATTTTTGAGTGTTGACTTTGTATCCAGCTATGTTACTGAATTTGCTTATTAAATCTACTAGTTTTGTAGTGGAGCTTTTTGGGGTCTCCAATGTAGAGTATCATATCTGCAAATAATGATAATTTAACTTCTTCCTTTCCTACCATTATTCTTTTTATCTATTTCTCTTGTCTAATTGCTCTGGCTAAAGTTTCCAGGACTATGCTGAATAAGAGTGAAGACAGTGGAATCCTTTTCTTGTACTTGCTTTTAGAGTGGAAGTTTTCAGGTTTTTTCTATTTAGTATGATGTTGGCTGTTGGTTTGTCATGGATAGCTTTTATCAGATTGAGATAAAGATCATCTATTCCAATATTCTGCAGGGTTTTTGTCATGAATGGGTGTAGACTTTGTCAAAGCTTTTCAGCATCTATTGAGATGGTCACAAGATTTTGGAGACAACACTTTAAAATGGAGATAGTAAAAGAAATTCAGAATAGAGAGGCGAAGGAGGACTTGGGGTGAAATATAGCTGAGGAGAAAATATTTGCATATCTACGTCATTCCTCTCATCTACATCTTAGTAGAGTTTGAGAATATGCAAACTAACAAAGGCATAGATACAAAATGGAAAATGACAGAATTTGCTGAAAATACCATAGATCTACATTAGCACTGCTGTGGGTGGAAAATCATCTCTATGTCAGGAGCTGCATCCTTGGGACAGAAGTGTCACACAGTCTATTTTTCTACACAGGAGTTGTGATATGACTTGTGTTTCCATATATGGTGGAAGGTGAGAAATATAATTTCTAATTCCTGGGACATTCCTTGAAGTTAGATATTGTTAGCTTACTTCCATTGATCAGGACACTGAAACTTGGATAAGATTTCTTATCCAAGCTCAGGTAGCCAGTAAGTGGCAGGGCTGGGCTTCAAACTCATATTCAAGTCCTAAGTCACCACAGTGGGCCACCTCACATGACAGACAGGAGTGTCCATGCTCTTTATTAGGTCCACAGGGCTGGAGGTAGAGAGGGCGTGTCAGAGCCAAATTCTTTTAGGCCCAAGCCTAAGTTCTCACCCCACACCACAACCCACATCCATCCTGGAAGCTCTGAAAGAAACACACAAAGACCAGCAGTCAGTTGGGTGTGGCCCAAGCTTCCTGGAGCTGCGAACTGCCGTCTCTCTCCAGGGTGTCCCGTGAAGCATAGGGTACTGCTACATCTATTTGAACAAAATCTCCCAGAAATACAGCCACAAGTCAAGAAGGGGCCAAGTGACCGAGCTTGCCTATGATTTACTGAGACCATAAGAGCTGTTTACCTTCAAGGCCTCCAGTCTTTTCAAAGTAAAGAGCTTATAAATTAAAGCAATAGAAGGTAAATGCTTTATCAGTAATAGTATGCTGCAGGTATCCCATGTCCATCTGTTAAGAATTAAGCTGTCCTGTCTTAAGGATAATTCTAAGCTACTAAAATCTTCCTCGATTAAGGTGAAAAGCATGTTGTTCCATGAATTCCCCAAATGAAGTGTCTTAAACCTGACACGCATTTGTCAGGTTGACCTCCCAACTCTCCACTCCACCAGTGTAGTCTGTGATGACCCCAGAGCATAAACATCAGGGAGGAATGAAGAGAATGTTTCCTTCTTGGAAACAGGAGAGGATCTTTTCAGGAGATTTCTGACATTTTTGTTTCCAGGGACCTTTCTCTTTGGGACCCCAGCAGCTAGTGTGTCCCTTAAGTGAAGCATTTCCATGAACAGAACGATAAAGCAGGGTATTCACTAATGCCTGGTCCCACCAGTCTCAGGAAGTGGAATTCTTCCCTGTCTCCTGCCCTCTTAGTCATATCCCACACATCCTCCAAGACCCTTCAACCTTCATGTTTTCTTGGAAGTCCTCTGAGTGCTTCATGCCTTCATTCTAATCTCGCTCCTCCTTTGAACATCTGCTACCCTGTGCACTCATGGTTGAAAACATTGATTCTGTAATTATCATGCTTTCATTAGTTCTCCCTCTCCTGAATTTAACTGCTTTATATTTCCCTTGACTCTCCCTCAGTGTGGAGTAAATGGTTGTCACTAGGTAAATATACTGCTGACTCGGTGACAGATTAGGGATTTAGGAATGCTTGGTTCTATAGTAAGGAAGATAAAGACTTTGGTACCCTGGGGGAAAATGCCCCACTTTAGCATCCCAGAATGGCATCCCTACCCAGGAACACTTTCTCTTTACCAGAGAGGGGAGGAGAACCCTGCAGGAGAAAATGAGTTATCGCACACGTTGTGAATTCCCATATCTAACAGGGCACAAAAGCTCAGGCTGAAATTGCTGCCACTGTCACATTGTTCACCTTAGGTAATAAGACTTGGAGATACAGAGTATACAACTTCTGGTTGTTGGTAGCAACTGACAATCAAGTCTTTTTTTTTAGACACAACGAAGGTTTGGCTTAAGTCTATGCCAGATAAAAGTCCCCTTAGAATCTCTATGGGGTTTGCCTGGGAATAGGGAATTCACCCTTGAGCCTCTTTTTAATTTTTTAAGGATTTTCTTTTCTTTTCTTGAAATTAGTATACGTTTGTGATGTATAAAAATCTGCATTTCTTTTGAGGAATCGATCATCACATGATCCTTTTAAATATCCTTTCCTTCCTCCAAAAAGACTGGCTTCTCTATTTTCCATCATCTCTTCTTTATTTTATTCTTGAATTTATATTTTTGGATTTTCATATAAGATAAACCAGGCAATATTTAACCTTATGTGTCTGACTTATTTCAGTTTCTTTCTTAAATCCCAACCCAGGAGTTAGATTTGGTTTCCAGGGACTAGAAGAGGCTGCAGGCAACAATGCCAGGTTTCAGTCTGGTCTCCTTGCTCCCTGCTCAGAGCATCCAAGGACTTCTTTTCATCTGCTGCACAGAGTCAAAGCCTGTCTGTCACATGTGATGCTTGATTATCTGATTCCAGTTTGGAAAAAGAAATAAAAGAAACAGAGAATGTATGTGCACATCCACAAAAATATGACTTTGCCTTACAAGTAAGGGATTTCCAACACATACTACAACCTTGAGAATATCCAGCTAAGTGAAGTCAGTCAGTCACAAAAGGTCAGAAACCATGTTGCTCCGCTTGCATGAAGCATTCAAAGAAGTCCAATTCATAGAGATGGAAAAGTGAATGGGTAGCAATGGGGAGTTACTGAATGAGGTCAGAGTTTCACTTTTGCAAGAAAAAAGTCCTAGCAATGAATGGTGGTGATGGTTGTGCAAAAGGTAAATGTAATGAAGGCCTCTGAACTGTACACTTACAAATGGCTAACATGGTAAACTTTATGTTATGTGTACTTTACTAGATCACAAAATTCATAATAAAGAGTTCTAAGAAAGAAACTAGACACACAAACAGGAGGTCCCTGACAAGCGGTTAGGTGGTCTTGGCTCTTCCGAGTGGCTTCTTTCAGCCTCTTCAGCCCTCTCCTCTTGGTGACCCTGCCGTAGGAAGTCCCTCTCCTCCTCTTCCACCTGTCAATCTTATCTATGTTTGGAGTCAAGTTCAGGCATCCTCATCTTCTTCTTTTAAAAGTTATTATTTATTTTATTTTTGTAGTGCTGGGAACTAAACCCAGGACGTTCACACTGACTACAAGCCCTTTTTTACATTTTTATTTTGAGATGGGATCTCACTGCATCACTAAATTGCCCAGGCTGTCCTTGAACTTACAATCCACCTGTCTCAGCCTCCCAGAGTACTAGAATTATAGGCCTGTGCCACTACACCTACCTGAGCCCATGTTCTTTTAAAAACCCTCCCCAATTCTCCTGCCCAAACTGATTCTTTTTTCTCTAATGCCTACTGCATGTTGTCTGCATTTTCCATAAATGCTTTTTTTGCAGATAAAAACAAAATCAAAATTCAGATACTGACTCAAATGGGGTACAGTCTACATGGATCATTTGAGTTTCCTTTCAGAAGCAGAGGATCATAAATTTTCTTTTAAGGAAATATGCACATTAGAAAAGTTATGTGTCACATGAGACTGAGAGCTAAAGGTTAGAACTGAGAACTTATGATCCTTACCCCCAATCCCAAGCCATACATAAACTTTCTAACCAAATGTCACCACAGAAAGCACCAGGTAGCCTGAGAATTTTTGGCTTTGAGGACACAGAGGCAAGGTAAGCAACACATGTCATATAAAAGATGTGACCTTAAGACCTCACTGACATACTGGTGAGCCCTGTCAGGCTGGACTGAGGCTGGTCCCTGGGCAGAGGCAGAACTCATGAACAATGAAACCTACTTCTGAGAAGAAGCAGATCCTCCAAAGCCACAGAGGTATATTTTTGTGTAATGAGACTGACTACATAAAAACACAAACAATAAAACTGGCTTTGGAACAGAAACCAGGAAGATAGGTCCACAGGGTGGGCCTGGGGCTCAAAGCCCACAGTGTATGTGGTGAAGAATAACATAGAACACAACTTCAAACAAAGGGATTTTCTCACAAAACCCCTGAAAATAAGTAGGTTTGCAGACAGAGAGGGACAATGATTTATACTTTAACTCAATTTTGCCTTGCTCTCTTCTGTTTTCCTTAAAGCCTAAATGATTCTCTTCTTTGAGAGGAATTTTTAACCTGAAGGAAAATGGATCATAGTACTTAAAGTACTGCTGGTGAGATGCTAAATTGTTCCTTAGTAGCAGTTGCTTGGGCTCGTACCACAGGATTCCAGTACATGCTTGGTCTCTGAAGGCCACTTTCTGTTACAAAGTCAAAGCATCTAAATGCAAACGAAGAATCTCTTATTTTCTAGGCATCCCAGGCAAATCTTTGGGGTCCTTATGCCAGTCACCGCTCTGAAAGTCTTCCTCTGCTCAAAAAAAATCTCTGAACAATTCCTTGTTCAAACCTAAAGCTGTAGACCCCCACATGATTTTCTCTGTCAAGATTCAGTTAGACATTTCTGAATGATTAAAGCTTTTGACACTGATCAAGGACAATTTTGAAAGTAAAGAGGATTGTCACTCTATTGATGAGTTTGACAGCATGGTGCTGTCTGGTGACAGCTGGTATAATTGGTGTGCTAGTGTGTTATTATTGGCTAATCAGAGATTTTAAGATCAGAAGAACATCAGAACCTCCTACACCCATCAATCTTCTCAAGATTTAAGTGGTAAATATATAACACTATCACCACTGTGTCTTTTATTACACTATTTTAAGTTGTGTACAAGTATACCCTCTTTCTCCCATTAGGCTGCATAAATGGAAGTCCAAGACTGGATGTGACCCAGTTTCAAAACCAATTTACTGAAGAGACCACTCCAGGATCCAAAGGAGCTATCAGGAGGTCAGATACAGCTTCCTGGGGTGGTGAGGTGAAATAGAGGAAACATTCTCTTTTAGTGACATGTTACCCATGTAATTGACAGAGGACAGCCAGGAATAGCTCCACAGTTTTTACTAGGAATTTTCTACTTATACCTTCTTAAGCAGTGGTATGGGGGGGGGAAAGTGATAAACTTCTGGCATTTTCCTGTTGGCTAGGGCTCAGCTTAAGGAAACCCCGTTAGGCTCCTGTTGAGAAGCCCTGTTGACCAGAGGTAGTGAATACTTTGTTAGTTTCAGCTGGACTTTGGAACCTAGGGAGACACTTTAAAACAAGGTACACAAGTTAGCCTTTGGGCTGTCCCAGGACACTTATGCAGATATGTTTGCAGAAATTTCAGAAAATCCAGGATATTTTTCATTATTTTTGTTTAAGGAGGTCATTGGAAATGACAGCAAGTCTTTCTCACTTCTGCCTCAATTATTTCCAAACTGTTTCTAAAACTTCCAGCCTGGGCAACTTAGCAAGACTCTGTCTCAAAATAAAAAATGAAGAAAGGGCTGGAGATGTAGCCTAGTGTAAAGACCCTGGTTTAGTCTCCAGTCTCTCTCTCTCTCTCTCTCTCTCTCTCTCTCTCTCTCTCTCTCTCTCACACACACACACACACACACACACACACACGCACACACATACACTTGAGCATTGTAAAAGTTCAGAATGGCCGTGAGTTGGGCATGGAAAGACAAATGCTCACTACCTAAGCTGCAGAGGCTGGTGGGAACAGTTAATGCCAACTAAAGCGTTACAGTCCCTTTTGTCTCCTCTTAATTCATTTTGAAAATTGAGTTTTGGGTGTCACATCATAATCTTGCTGATTAGTAAGAGGGAGTGTCTTCAGGGGGCGTGTGTGAGCAAAACCAACCTCAGGAAGAAAAACCAGTTTTCCTTCTTGCTGTTAGAAGAAGTCAGCATGAATCAATTAAAGTAAGGAGAGATTCTTCACCCAGGGAAATGTAGATCAATCTCTAGCAAGTTCACAGTTATACTCAGAGCAAAGCAGGCTATCATTTATCTCAGTCAACTGTCACTCTTTAAGAACCTGATGGGGCACTGCAAGGTAAGTTCTCACTGGGTCTACCCTCCAGCCTGGCACTGTGGGAGCCAAAGACACAGAGCTGCTTCCCAATGACTGCAGGAACTTCTGAGTCACCCAACAGCCCAGGGAAACTGAAATAATTCTATCTATGTAAAGAAAGCTGCTTACTGGCAGAAATGTCATCTAGATGACCCCAAGTGCCTAAGTGGACATAATCTTACACCCACAGAGGCCTGTACCCCACAGAGTCACCTGCTGGAAAGCTAGAAGGATGTTGGCCTAGGTTTTCATGTCAAGAAGCTCAATTTAGCAGATATGTTCCAGAGCACGCGGAAAAACCTGGGTTTCAATGGCAGAGGTGAGAGAGCGGGCTTCCTGTGGAAAGCAGGAGGGGCCGCGGAGTGACCATGGTGGGAGGAGTCTGCATGAGCGCTGGGTGATGCAACAGAAGAACTGAGCAAGAGTGGGTGGCTGAGTGGCCTAGAAACAGAACAGTTGTGGGTGAGGCGTGTGAAGACGTAGACAAGTGTCAGGCCACAGGGAGACTCAGCAGGAGGTAGGCAGAGGGAGCCACCCACCGTGCGACAGAAATGGGGGCACACGCAGGTGTGAAGGCTAAACACTCTTCCCTTTGGTAGAAGGCGTCTGCTACATATAGCATTTTGCCATGAAAACCTCTTCAAAGTCCTCTACAACCCTGGTAGAAGAAAAGATGGGCTTGAGGGGGGTTTGTCTCTCCCAAAAAGCTCTGTAGGTGGGGACAAGTATCATTGTGTGATTTACCTCTGACCTATTTAGATGAACAAGAAATAAAATTTAGGTCTTCAGTAACTCAAAGGCAAGTGTAGATCTTCTTTCTTCCCCTGACTATAACAAGCTTTGAGGACCAGTTGTGAGGAGTTTCGGGATCTCACACTATCTTTCTTGTTCTGTAGTTGAGTGTCTCAGATGCTTTATCTATAGAATAAAAATAGTATGCACCCGTCTTATGGGGTTACTCTAAAAATCAGAGAGCATGTAAAGTGTTTAGCCCTGTGTCTAATACATAGAAAATGCTCAACAAAGCAGTGTGTTCTCTAAGCTTCCCTCCAACTCTAATAAACTTAGCTTCTATGAATTCTGTCAAAGCTAGCGTTTATCTTCCTCTAAAGCAGGAAGATTGTGAGTGCCCTGAAACTGCATAAAAGGTTCCTAGAAAATGCGCCTGCCCAGCTCACAGTCATTCCCATGGATGGAAAGGGGCCTTGGTGAGCAGCCAGCCTGCTGGCATCGCTGATAGCTTCTGACTCAAGCAAGACGATTGTTTTCTACCGAAATCCTGTAATGTGGTGTTGATATGGACAGTAGGTATTACTGGAGATGAGTTATTGAAGATGAACACAGGAGTAGACCCTCAAACAGTACCTGCTGGGCCCCTGCGACAGTGCTGTCTGCTGTCCTGTCCTTAAATAGGTTATTTTTTTTCTCAAACCCAGGAGTGAGCCCAGTCTTGTTTACATTGGCTAGAGTCTCTACTTGCATGCAAAGGACGGGCCAATGATAAAACACACATGCACATAATCACATTATTTGGCACTAGCAATTCCATTGCCTTTATGGTAGTTTCGTAGTAGTACTCCTGACTTCCCCCTCCCACTCCTCGAGAATGGTTAAACTCCAAGAATTTAAGACCTCGATGGGGTGAACTCGTGGCAAGGAGCTCCATGGAAAACTAAAGCAGTACTTCATTTGATTCACTGGAGAACAAAGTTCCTGGAGCAGATCTTAATGTGCTGACTTCTCCCATCATTTGGAGTCCAGGGAACAGTACTGAAGATCTTGCCAAGTCCCTAAACGACCCTTTGTACCATAATGCCACCAACAAGCAGATAAGAGTTTTAATCGAGTCATTACCCAGGAGAGAAAGGAGCTGAAGGAGGAAATTGGGAGCACTGATTATATCCATGACAATCCAGAGCCCAGAAGATGCGAGCAAAGTTTGAAAACCATCGCAGCCCCTCAAAAACTATTTTTAGAAGTGAGCTGACTCTTGGGTCCAAGATTTCTGGTCCCCCTGATTCTGATGAACAGATATTGAGAGGTATGGAAAGGTAGGAGGATGTTGTGGGGAGTCCAGAGCCCCACAGAAAATCTTTCCATCATTATGTAATACAATGAGTTTTTTAAAACAAAACAAAATAAAAAAGCCACAGAAGAAGAGTCCTATCTCCTTATACAACAAGCCTAGGTAGGGTCAAACTAAGACGTGAAACTATTTCTTTTAAATAGGGTGATACAGAGGGAAGAGGTAGTTTTGAACTGTCACTCAGCTGCTCTTTTTAAGACACACAAGCACAGCTGAGGATGTAACAACAGCCATTTCCAGATGGCAGAGGCTGGAGCAACAGGCGGCCCAGGGACAACAGGAAATGTTCCGACAGTGTCTGTCAGATGTGTGATGTGCAACATAGCCAAAACTTGGCAGGACAGACAGGTAGTAGTGGGTAAAAAGGCACGGCCAGCCCCCTAACAGACACAATTATGGGAAACACCACTTGCTCGTGTTATCGGAGCAGTAACAGTATGCTTTTGGACCGTAGAGGACGTTTTTTTCTTCCCAACTTGCTCTAAGGTATACTTTAATTATACATAGAGTTCAGGGCTAAATGTAATATGTTTCTAATTTTTTATTGCATATTGCTTTATAAAAGTCCAAATGGCTGAGTTGTACAAAGTACCTCTGAAAATCCTAATTGGGCTTATAGAAAGTCAGCCCACTTTCCAGCATGCCCCAGAAGGGACTATTTTATGGCAGGTCTGTAATTATGTATATAGAGCCCAAGGGATCTGGTTCAACTTTAAGGGTTACTCTGGCAACGTATTATTTCAGTAATGGTCACGATGCCTGTGCTGAGGCTCTGACATAATTAAGGACCCTGAAACATCAGGAATAAGGTCATGAGATTTATCTTGAAAATACGGAAAGGGGAAAGATTCTTATGTTGATGGGAAAAAACAATTGGGGGACCCCTTCAGAAAGGCCATATAAATTTAAGTTAGGATGGTCATTTAGAGCAAAAAATGTTTTGGGCTTAATTTTGAATCTGAGGATTCAAAACAAACTTGGAAGATTTGGCTTATCTGAGAACAAAGAAATGTGGAAGCATGTACTAGCATGCTACAAAAGAGGAGACAAATATACTAATTATATATGATGGATTTCCATGCTGCATCAATCATCAGAATATTAGACAGTCAATGAGGTCTCAAGAGCTTGGCCTGTAGAAAGCAGATCCTTGAGAACGTATTTCAAAACATATAGGAAGACTAGTGTGTAGGCAGGTGTCTCTTCCATATATTCAAAGTAAAAGCAATGAGCCATGGTTCAATACTTCTGTGAATTCAGGCAAGTACAGGCTGGGCTACAGCCTCCTGCCTTGGCCCTGGGTTGGCACAGTTTGGGCACAGCTGTGAGTCTGCTTACCAAACTCTTAAGTTTCCAAGAAGAGTAGGTAGGAGCATGGGGCAGTGGTGGAACTCAACCGAGGAAGCTGAGAAGCCTCTGTGGGTTCACGCTGGAAGACACAGCTGTAACATCTGCACATCTCAAGAGAGTTCAAGGTACAGATTAGAGCTGTGTGCATCAGGAGGCCTGCCGTGGGCCTGAGTCACCGGCAAGAAAGGCCGGCCAACTGCCTCAAAGGCCCAACTCCAAGACTGTGTGCCTTTTCCTCTATCATTACATATATACTAACACTCAGAGTGATCATTCTATAAATTGCCTTTCTTGTGAAAGAAATGATCCATTAAAGAAAGCCCACTGCTAACACAGGTAGCAGATGACAGAAGTCCTGGGAAATGGTGTTTTGTATAAAATAAAAAGTGAACTATTGAATTTGGCAGCAGATCAGACGTGTGAAATAAACAAGTTCACTTACATGGGCTGGGACAACAAGAAAATATAATTTATGCGCATTGTAACTGGTACAAAACCTGTAATTTTTCGAGGATTTTAAATAGTGAAGTAGTATTCGCAAAATGGTGGATTATCAAGGTCTTAGGACTCAGCTCTAGGGAGGCAGACTTTGGTATTTCACAGGATAGCTGGCCCAGAGCAGTGCCCAGCACACAGGAGGCCAAGACAGCTCACAGGCAACAGTGCAGTTCCTATGTAGAATTTTTCGTATGTAGAATTTAGATACTTTAGCCATTTTTGCATGGTGGGGCTGATATGATACAGTTTCCATTTTAAAAGCACCTACTCCCTGCTGTGTGGAGAACAGACAACAAGAGGAGCATCTTCAAAAGAAGGCATAAAGAGGTATAAAGAGGTGGACTAGAGCTGACCATGGAGAAGGCTCCTAGGATTCACCATGTGCAGGAGCACTGTGGTCTGGACTTGGGGCTATTGATTGATTCTAGATAAACTGAAGCCTGGACCCAAAGATTCACTGATGAAAGGGTGGCAGACTGCGAGAGGGAGCAAGCATAATCGGCAAGGGAATGGGTGTGGTGCCATTTATTGGAATTGTGGAGACAGGGTGACATCGATGTGGGGGAAGAGAATTTGGCTCTGTGAGTCTTGTTACATCTGAGGTGTTAGACATCTGTGGAGATGTCACTTAGACCTCAGACAGATGCCAGAGTCTCTGATTCTGGAAATCGGAGGAATACACAGAGCTGATTTGCATCAGGATGAAAAAAATAAATGTCTGAGGCCTACTCTCTATGTTAAAAATGGAAAAGGCTCTGGTGAATAAGTATACATGCATTCAGGTACCCTTGGTTAACAGAGAAAATACATTTTCCTTGTGAGCAAAAGGGAAGAATCTGAACTGTCATTGTCCAAAGACATGAAAGTCCCTCCTACACTTGTCAACCTACTCTAATTACACAAAATCCCAAAGGAATAATTAAGAATTTTTAAAATGTCAGATGTGTTGGCTACCAAGGCCTTCATTTTCTCAAGATTCATTATATTCTAATCAGGCAGGATTGGAAGGGAATCTGGAAAGAAGAAAGGGAAATAGAAATACATGATTTAAATAATAATTATTAAACTGAAGTGTGTGGACTCAGTAGAGAAAAAAAAGAACATGTGAGATGAAAGTTGTTTCTTGAAAGGAAGGAAAAATTTCACACAACAGCTCTTTGACAAACAAAGTATGATATGGGAACATCAAATGCAAATTACTTCTTTCAGTACTACAGAGAAGGAATCTACCTCTTTATTCAGAATGGGAGGCCGGAACTGTTAGCTACTTGGCTTTGGGATCCAGAGGAATTTAAGACGTATGAGCAAGGTCACCAGAGGAAGCCAGAAGAATCCATTGCTAAACTGGCTGCCATATTCAAATGCGGCAGGGTGGTCACATCACTGAACTGCATGGAAAAAATCACAGCCACTCGCCCTAACTTCCCTACCTTCTGGGAACAGGAACATCTCCGTCTGCCTTTTTCAGTCCGTCATATTATGGGATAGCAAGGTAAGCATATGAAAGAACTATGCTATGTATACATGTTAGATATGGCTTGCACCATGTGTTACGGGAGAGGTGGATGGAAATATGATGGGGGTGGTGATAGATCCATCATCAGGCACTCAGCAGTTCCACTACTGCCTCTGTGGTACCCAGAATAGGTCTGCTTCCTTCTCAATGTATATTACAGCCTGCAATTTCCTGACAGACTGGAAGGCACACATTTCTCCTCAGAGATGGTACTCTGACCCTAAGATGCAGAGTGACACATTCAGACAACTCACTGCCCATGCAGCAGCCAGCGGAAAAGCTCTCACAGGTCTGAGTATGATTACAACTTCTATGTCTTAAGGATCAGGATGATAAAGACATTCAATTAATATTTGCTCATGGAAAGGCAGAGAATCCCCCTCCAAATAGCCTCATATGCATGCACACAATGACAGAAAACAGCTAGATTTTCACCACTAAAAGGAAAAGGAGCACAAATTTATTCAAATTTAATAAAAGTACTGGTCATGAACTGGACACTGTAGTGCCTATCTGTGATCCCAGAACCCTGGGAGGCTGAGGCAGGAAAATTACAAGTTCAAGCCTACTGAGGCCAGCTTGGTGAGCCCCTATCCCAAAATTTTAAAAATGTAAAAGGACTGTGAATTTGTTCAGTGCGAGGATCCTAGGTTCAATCCCTAGTAACCCCCATATACAATTGGGCCTGAATGTGACATAAAATAATTTTAGTAGTATACACTATATTCTAGTTCAGTGAGGCACTTGGTAACCATATATTCTAGCCAGAAAGGCAAAATATTAGTGATTTTAAAAGTAGATATTACAGAGTATGGGATATCATTTTCTAAAACTGCAGAAAGGCTTCGCAGTCAAACGTATAAGCAAAATGGAGTCTCCTATTCAATTGCATTAGGAAGACTATGACAAAAAGGACAGGATATGACTGAAAGATTCAGCTATTCCAAATGTTTTGCTATCGGCCTAATGTATTCATACATTTAGATTTTTGTGCACAATCAATAAATATTGACACAATTCACTCTCTCCTTCCTCCTACCCCAACAACTGTCTGACTATAATAGGCTACCAAAGTAAGTACTCAGCACAAGCGTCTGGAGATTTTAATCAAATGCACCCCGAAATACACATCTAAGACTAAAAATTTTGTCACTGAAATATGCTTCCTTAAAACTCAACTAAATTTATTTCTGAATTTACATTTATGGGTAGGGTTGGAATATGATGTGAATTCTTAGTTTTTGTTTGAAGTAATAAGAAGAAATGGGTAGAAAAGCCATTTGATGTGAAATCCTGTAAGTCCCTAGTCATTTCTATGTTCTCTGATGGTAAAGCGTTTCCGGGAGATGTGTAATATACCTGCACAACCCCCAATTTGAGAAAAGTCTATCAAAATGTCTTTGGTGTTTGCTTAAACCAAAAGCCTTTGAACCTTACCTTATGATGCTTGTGATGGAGAAAGCAAAAGAGAGAGAGGAGGAGGGCAGATGAAAGAGATACAGTGAAGACAGAGGAGGGGTTCAAGGGTCCAGGAGAGAAAACACCTCATCTAGGTACTGCACAAGGATCATCACGCTGCAGAAAACTAGGACAAAAACCCTCTACTGGATGAAGAGGTTGTGAGAGACCAGCAAGGTCTAGGATTTAAAAATCTTAGTAAACCAAATAGTTTTAGAAACATCACTGTTTTGGGTTTTCTCATCGAAAACCTGCCCAGGGGCTCTGGCCATCTTGGAAGGCTTTCGGGCATCTGTTGGCTGGTTAACAGAATTGAGAGACTGCAAAACCTGTCTGAGAAAGGGACTAGAAAGACACAGAGTGATGGCTCTCATATCACTGTGTGGCTCTCATATCACTTTGTGGTCCTCTTGGTTGGTGCTTCTTCCCAGCAAGACACGTTTTAGGGACCACCTTGTCTCTGTCCCTTGGTGCCCTCATTGTATACTGTGTAATGGGTTGCAATGACATCATAGAACTTGGCAATTCTGAAATGTCATTTAGCAAATGCCACCAGAGCTCAACTCCCAAGTGTGAAGGGATGCCCAGCAGGGAAAAGAACCTGGCTAGTAGCTTTCTTTTATTCTCTCCAACATCCCTTCCATGTCCCTGCTCCCCACTCTCCAGTGGCAGGGAAGGCTCTGGAAATCACACATAGTACCACAAGGGAACACCACCACTCCAGCAAAATGAAACCAGATTTTCCAAGTAGCAGGTGAGATAGAGGATCTCCAGGTAGATAGAGGGATTGCAGAGAAGCTAACCAAGTGTCATGGTTTATGTTGGTGGCCCCCAGGCCTCATGCATTTGCATTGTGCATTTATGATTGGTTCGTTGTCAAAATGTCTTTGGTGTTTGGATTGATGGTAACAGTGCTTCAACCACATAGGGTGGAGCCACGATGTGATGTAATGGCTGGAAAAAGGCATGTCTTGCTCTCTATTGCCAGTTTCTGCCTTGCTGTTTGCAGCTGCCATGAACTGCGGCCCAGCCATGCCACCCTGCCTTGGAGCCAACTGAGTGTGGACTGAAACCTCCAAAAACTGTAAGAAATAAACCTTTCCTTTCCCAACTTTGGTCATCAGGTATTTTGTCTCAGCAACCAGAAAAAAGTAACCAAGACACCAAGGAATCCAGGTTTTCTGCCCCTGAGCATCACCTTTCTCATAGGCTCCTCCTACTTTATTATCAACTTGACTGATGCCAGCACTCTACTATGTGTATGAGACAGTGCTCTTTCAAAAGTGGGTAAAACTTAACTTCTTGAAACTTAGTGCTCTAGTTTAGGGTAAAGTTTAAAAAAAAAATACAAGGAATCACTGCCAGAATAAAGCATGGGAAAAGGAAAGAGTAATTTTTTAAAAGTCACTAGAAAAAGAGTGGAGCAACATGGCAGGCACTGCCTTAGCCAAGATGTACATTGCCAGTGGTTAGATCATGTTGACGTCGTGTACGTCCTAATGTGTGAAGGACTGCACCTGACTTCCATAAAGCACCCTAGATAAGGATTAGAAAACCATGAGACAAAATCAAAACAAGTTGCAGTCAATAAAATACCTAAGCAGTATTCTTTAAAACCATCCAGGTCATGAAAAATAAAGGGAAATCAGGAATTGAGCAAGACCACAGGAGATTCAGGAGATACAGTGACCACTGTAGGGTGGTGTGCTGGGTCCAAAAAAGGACTTCAGTGCGAAAAGTGATAAAATCCAAAGGAAGTTGAGTGTTTTGGTAACAATAACATACTAATGTTAACTTTTTAGTTTTGACAAAAGTATTTAACATTAGGTGAAAAGAAGTGAAAATACAGCAACATTCTATATTCTCTGCCACTTTTTGGTCAATTGAATATTAATCCAAAATAAGTTTATTTTAAAAATACTTGAGTTCCAATAGATCTCAATGCAAAATGAAATCTTAATTTCTTTTCTGATGATTTATGATGATGTCTTAAAATAATAGAAGGTGGTATATACAATACCGAAAATCATAAAACACCACATTTTTACTACTTGGATATTCACTCTTCCTATTTTAAAGGAATATTTTCTCTCTGGCTCACTTTCTGATATACATGCACAAGTATAGTTGCTGATATGAGATATTTGAGTACACACTATTCAGAAGTGTTATTTTCCAGTCAACAATATCTTCTTTTTTCATTATGGAAAAGTTTCATTATGGAAAACTTTTCATTATGGAAAACTAATGATCTTACCTCATTCAAGCCCTCCCATCCACTTCCTTACAGCTAGCTTATTCAAACTAGTATCTAATCCTGGATGATAGCAACTGATAGTTATGACCCTTACACATTTTTAAATCCAGCAAGTTTTCCCTATTGAGATATTGATTTGTAAAGATGCCATTCAAGTGACCCTGGAGAATATCTCAGCTTCTGAATTTCTGTGATTACATCCTCATGGTGATGCTTAACTTGTGCCTGTGGTTCCTAGAAACTCAATGATCTACCTGAAATCTTGATGAATTAATGTTAAACATTTTTGTCTAGAAACTATCCTAAGTGATGTATTGTTGTGTTCAAGAACATATTAAGATTTTTACACCATTAGTGATATGACAGTTACTAGGTTAGAATGACAATATTGTGATGATGTTCCTTATATTGGATACTTCATTCTGTCTTCCTGTAGACATCAAGAAGCAACATGTACAACCAGTGTGATTTTGTCCTTTCTCCCAAAAAGCCATACCTCCAGTGCTTTTTAACAGTAATATTTACCTGAAGTGAGAATTTCAATTGAGATTGGTAAAAATATTTTTAAAATTCTGTTCTCATTGGCTGGCTTTCATCTGTGCAGTAGAACATTCTCTAATCCACTGAAGCTATTTGTTTATACACTCCTTGCAGAAAAGGCATGGGGAATGCTGGCTGAAGCATTTCAATATTTTCCTTATGGGAAAATATAAATAGTGAGGGAATCAAAAGCCCAGAAATTTGCTTGGTCTGTAAAGATTAAGGTAGGTGCTCAACTTGAAGGTCACCCAGTCTTAGACCCTGGGTGACTGCTCCTGGACTGGCTCTATCTGAACTCCAGGGTTAAAGCTAAGCTTCTCCTGCTGCTGCTCACCAGGGTTTGCCCTCTCTGTTTCTATTTTTGGCTACAAATCTGGTCTCTTCTCCAAGACTGATAGCTCCCTTAAGTGAACCCCCTATGTCCTAATCAATACAACAGAGCACTAAGTTCTTCCAGGCCCCTAACATGATCATTTCTAGTACCCTACAAGACCCATGGTGTCCTAAATACAATAACCATAGCCTCCAATACCCAAAAATTACATAGCATAACAGGGGACCCACTTCCTTGTGGCTTTAACTGAAAATGGTGACAGAAGCCCTGGAGTCAAAATTATTTCCCCTGGAGCATAACTATTACCTACTGTAATAAGAAATAGGATGTAATACAGTCCGCTTCTAACACAATCCTGTCTGCTAAAATCAGCATCATAAAAGGTTTCTACTGTGTTTTTAACTCCTTGTCTTTTTCATTTAAAAGCAAAGGCCTAACTGTGACAACCTCAAGGCAGGTGCAATCAGGATGGATGTAACGGAAGGATTTGCTTTTTACGATTCACATGGCATATCAGAAACATACCGGCACAATAGGGGTCAGTTTCAAGTATGGGCCACATGGAATTCTTCTCATTGTGTTAAAGTGTTTCAGGGTTATGCAGTCACAAGCATAAGGACTCGTGTTACTTCTTAACATTGCAAGGAAATGGAATAATAGTTAAATGACTTAAAGGAACAAATGAAAGCAAATAGTCATACTTGTCATTCGGCATATAAAGTGAGAGTAAGAGCCATACATCACATCTGCAAAATCTTGAAGGAAAAGTGTCTGCCAGTGTCCAAGGATACCTTAAATTATGAACAAGAAACAGCATAGAAATAGGAAGACAGATTCTCAAATCTCAGCCACGGGGACACACATCTTACAACAGATATGCAGTGCACACGAGGAGTAGGATACAGGAGGTGTCGAGTGCCCGGGGACTCTGTACCTGCGGTTGGTTTGCTGCCTTGTGAAATTCGGCCGAGAGGGAATCAGGACGGGAAGATCTTTGGTAATGACTGCATCTTTCAGATGAAATGTTCACAAGTTTAGTTCAAATTTTAGAAATGAACCTAGAGTCACACAGTGAAAATTGCCTGCAAAAGTAAACATACTAAAATCAAGTGACAAGTGATTGATTTGGGAAAGGTAGTCCCATGGGTGCTTAAGTAATTGTCACATGAGGGGACACGTGCAAGAACCTGGAATGAGGCAGTCACACCAATGAGAGGAACTCTCGAATCTCATGCATGCAAGGGTTCTTGTCTGTACCACTGGGCCCATTCTTTCTGCTCGTCCTCCCATGAGCAATTGTTTTTTCTCACCCACCTAAGTGCACTTCTCTCCTGATGGTGCACATGACAAAGAGGTGAGAGGGTTGTGCACACAAGAACACCTGCAGTGGTCCACACTGTGTATATCTCTGTGTGCCCACAAAGGTCATGTTTCTAAAGAGTGGTTAACCAGCGAGGTGCCTACACCATGGAAATCATCTGTGAGATGCCACAGGCCTCTAGAGCCACAGAGGGCTGGTGGAGTCCTGCTCAAAGGCTGGTTTCAAATCCAGAGCATGTACTAAATATCATCTTAGTACCCGAGGCTACCAAGAGGATACTGATGCTGGGTGTTTGCAGTTTAAGCATCACATTAAAATGCTGAAGAGCTGAAACACAGCTTGTTGGCCAGCTCAGTGCTTCTGTTCTTATCTAATACAAAAATGGGCTCTAAGGCATTAGATGGGAGGAGCAGAGACCCCTTCATAAATCATAGTAATTTCAATATGCAACAATATGGATGAGCCAAGAGGATACAATGTTAGGTAACTAAGCTAGGTGCAGAAAAATAAATCCTGCACATTCTCACTCATATACAGAAAATGAACACATTGATCTGATAGAAGTGGAGAGTAGACTACTCATTACTGCAGGCTGGAAGGACAGATGGGAGGAAGGCATAGAGAGAGGTGGATTGCTAGATACAAAATACAATTAAATAGGTAGAATAAGTTCTAATGTTTTATAGCACCGGGTAACGCTAGTGAGCAATAATTTATTACATCTTTCAAATTAGCTAGAAGAAAGGAAGTTGAATGTTTCAAACACAAAGAAGTGATAACTTTTTAAGGTAATGGATACACTAATCACTTTGACTTTGTTATGCATTGCATACATGTATCAAAATATCACACTATACCCCATGCATAGGTACAATTACTATGTGTCTATTAAAAAACATTTAAGGGGTTGGAGATATAGCTCAGTAGTATAGCACCTGCCTTGCAAGCACAACATCCTGAGTTCGATTTCTGACACACACACAAAAGTTTAAAATCACAGCCCTTTCCTTCCTCTCTGTTAACGTCCATTCAAGGAGATGGATTTAATGCTTACCTAAATGTTTGCTCGTGTAAGGAATTTAGTGATCTAGTTGGCGTTCCCATGGTACAATTTCAGGTTTACATTCTGACTGCTGAACGGACATTGAAAGACTTTTAGGCACCTATCTTGGAACTCAGGGAACACAAAACAGCCCCTGCAGTGATACCGCAGTCCACTGACCAGCTCACCCCTTCAGGAACAAGTCCTCATTTACCCTGCAGAGGGGTTTTTAGCTGCTTCAGGGCCTCATGGAAGTCGCTCCCCAGAGCTTGCTCACCCTAGGCACTGCTCTTCCCTTGAGGGCAGCCTGCACCTAATGGCTAGGCAGTGGGAGTGTGGTAAAAGGTCCAGGGCCCTTGTCTCACTTGGGTATTCTCTGAAGACCCAGCCAAGCTCTAGAGGACAGCAAAGGCTTGACTGCAATTTCATGGCACTTTAGTTCCCTTACACCATTATGGTTTGTAGCTAGATATTCCTCCAAAGCCTCATGCACTGCATATGGGGCTTTGGGGGGAAGATGGGAATTAGTCTACTGATAAGTTTAATGTTAAATGTGATCTTGGGAGGTAAAGTTTGGTTGGAGGAGGTGGGTCACTCAGGGTGTGACCTAGAAGGGTTTACCTCCCTTCCCTGCCCCTCCCTTGACCTAATATTTACTTCCTGTTCACCATGTGATGAACAGTTCTCCTCTGCCATGCCTCTCTGTCATCCTACCCTCTGTTGGAGCCAGCCAACTATGGATCCAAACCTCTACAAACTATGAGCCAAAATAAATGTCTCTTCCTTTGGTGTTAGGTGTTGAGTAGTGGGTACCAGGGACAAGAAGGTGGCTAAGACATCCCATTCAAACAGGCCTGCTTCCCTCCCTTCCAGCAGGTGTCACTCCCAGATGGCTTCTTGAGTGCAAATCTAAGATTCTCAGTTCATTTCCCAGGGCCCTGATCCACAACAAGCCCCTGCTCTTAATAGCAGCTCCTCACCAGACACAAAGATTTGTTGTTATTTGGTTTGTTTGGGTCTGCACATTATCAATAAGGCCACATCCATAACCATACACCTAACCTACTCATGTGTATGACAAGTCTGTTGCTCATTACTAAATCTAATCACCAAGTTCTCACATTTAGTTAATGTATCTGTTTCTGGACTACACAAAATAGTTTTCAAAGTAGTTGTCTGCAATTTCAAAGCATTTCTCTGCGATTTTGTTTAGAAATTCATGTTTGCTTTTTTGAGACACGCTCTCACTATGTAACCCAGGCCAGCCTCAACCTCACTGCAATCCTCTTGCCTCAACCTTCCAACTGCTGAAATTATAGGTGTGTATCTCCATGCCCACCTAAGTTCAGAATTTTTTAGTAATTAAAAGTCACATTCATCTGGGAACATAGACATCTCTAGGAACCTCTGGTAGGACTCATGAAATGCATACAGATGGGGAGGGTAATTCTGCATGGCTGACATCTGGGCTTAAAGAGTAAGAGACTCTGATGAGGGACAGGCAATGTGATTTGGGAACCTACAATGTTCCCAAACATGTGAATCTTGTAACTGTTGCATGAAGGTGGCCCCGCTGAGAAGGTGACAGTTCGACAAAGACCTAAAGGAGGCAAGGCAGTGATCCACAGGCCTCTGTGCACAGAGGAAACTCCTCTGCAAATTTCCTAAGCATCCATGAGGAGCAACCATGCAGCCAGCATGTCCAGGAGGAGTGAATAATGGGAGAGCAGTACATGATAAGAGACACAGCTAGGAGCTATCAGGTGATAAAAATGATCCTTTATGCCCCATGAAGCTAACAGGTCAAACAGGGAAGACTGAGGATTGACTGCTCAATTGGCAATATGGTGGCCATTGGTAACTTGCCATGGCAGATTTTCTGAAGTGTGGAGAGGAGGGTGGTGAAAGGCAGAAAAGGAAGGAGAGGAACTGGAACCAGAGAGAATAAGCTAACTCTTCTTGTCTAGCTTTACTCAGAAAGAAGAAAAGATGGGATCTGTTGGCAGAAAACATGGGTTTGAGAGGAAACCTTTTGAAAAGGAGAAAATAATACATTATTGGGTACATTTCACAGACTGATCCAGTAGAAAGAAAAGAGAAAAAAAAACAAGGCTAGGTAAGTAAGAAAAGTGGAGCAATGTATTTGCAAGTCAGAGGAGACGAGATTAGTGAGGGGTAGAAGGAAGAGGGGAGAAAGCAGGATGTGTAGGTAAACAGGTAAGCTGAGACGGTGCTGGCCAATGGACATTTGGTATCCTGGCTCCGCTGGTAGGCCTCACTTTAGCGTAGGAATGTACGATGAGTTGCAAACTTTAGATCTTTAGTGTTCTGGGATCATAAATTCTCTTCTCATTGAAGGGACCAGAGACAGCTGAGGTAAAGATGTCTACTTTGTCTTAACATAGTGACATTTGCCCAATTTCCTCCAAGCCTGACCTATTCAGTGCTCACACAGTAGTTTCTACTGCTTCTGCTCAGAGATCTCCCTACACAGAAAACAAAAAGAACTGGTCATTTGAGTGACTGTTCCTAAGCATATGACATACTGTCAGTGTGAGTGCACAGTGTAACTCTGGTTTTCTACAGTAAGCCCCTAAGCTGAGTAGCTGTGCATCCCCTCAGGAAGGAAGGATCCATCCTCACAATACTGACATCACCATGCTTTTGAGCCAGGTCTTGAGATTAAAGAGCAGGTGCCCCTGTCCATGTGGAGACCAACATGCATATCCTCAGCATTCAGCATGTGCAAAGAAAACAGTATCTGTTCCCTAACACTTAGGAACAATTAACCAACTTCAAAGGGGTCAATTTGGCAAAAACCACTCTACTAGACATTGATAAAAAGTCACAGAGCCAAATACTGAGATGTCTCATCCTTCTTGTCCTGACTTAGTCTCCAAGACCTGATGTAAAACTTCTTCCTCTTCAGGATATTCTTAATTCTTCCCATCTAAATGAGATCTTTCTCCTCCTGAACACTAACGGAACTCCCTACCACTTCCCAGCCTGGGACACATCATCACATGTTGCTTTACACACCTGATGCAGGTCAGTCTTCTCCACTGGTGGGAAAACTTGTTGAGGACAGATGCCATGTTCTGCATATTTTGCTCCTGTTTCTCAAAGCTCTGCTAAGTGGCTATGTTTCAGGGAAGCCCAGCCATGTTCACCTGGCAATACCTTTCCAGCTGCCAACATAGACCACCAGACTGGCTTCACCTCTCGCACTGTTGGCCAAGGAGAAACCTGGGTCCTCAGTTCCTTCTCTTGGGTTCCTTGGAGCCAACGTGATCTCCCAAGACTGGGTCTTTTCTGCTTGAATCTCTATGCAATGTTCCTTTCCTCCCTGCTTGGGCTGGGGACTGGCTCACAGCTCCGCCTGTGCAGGGGTTCTCTTTTCCCAAGCCTGTGAGTGCAAACTCACACGGAATCCACTGCTATTTAGGATGACTGAGGTCTGGGTCAATCTTGTGCTGCTAAAAAGGAGGGCAAAATAAGCAGAGGTGCATTTTTTGTTGTTGCTTTTATATAGTTTCTTTGGATTTGTTTTACTCCAAGCTATACGATTCCAGAAGCCTTTTCAAATGAGAATATTTCGCTACTTGCCAGGCACATTTCCATTTTATGGTTTATTTAAAAAGTTGTGTTTAAAAAAACGTCATTGTAGAGATGAGGTAGGAAGTAATCCTGGCTCCAGGGGACAGATGGAATGACCCACTGAGACTGTGCCAGGTCTGTCCCCAAGAGAGAAAGTGGCAGAATGTATTTGTCTGAAGCGAGTTTCCGTCAGCCTGGCTCCCAGCCAGTCTGCAGAGAACAGGCTGCATTAGCAACGTGCAGAGCAAGTGCTGCCCTGCTCGGCATCCTGCTCAGGGAAAAAGCAAAACCCCTTCCTCTGAGCTTCCCATTTTGCTCAGACCCACAAACAAGGAGGAAGCAGGAGACCAGCCATTTTAAACAGCTGGAAAAACTCCGGAAGCTGCATGGAGCTAAAGCTTTGATGGAAAGGCAGAATCAGAGAGAACAACAGAATTTTACCTTCTCTATGGAGATTCTTTTCTCTTTTACACATAGGCACATGCACACACACACAGGCAAACAAATCTTAGAGGACGTTCCTATATAGTATCACTTAAGAAATGACATCTTCGTTAATACAATAAATGAACACTGAATATTCTTTCCTTTGGGGGATGGGTGGATCCACAGGGTAAGAAAATAGCTTTTGGTGAGCAGCATGAAACGGACGACAGCCTGGGAGAAAAAGAGAAGCCAAGTTGAAGCAGAAAGGATGTTTGTCCTTTTCTACAGCTTGAAAAGCTCTTTAAGTGCAAGTGCGACGGGCAGGGTGAACACAGCCACAGACCCTGTTCCTGGGAGCAGCCTCTCTGCAGGGGACTCAGGCTGCCTGGACACCCTCTCCTACCTGTCACTCGGTCACTCACTCACTGCAGTCCCTTGCCAAGTTTCTCATTCAGATCCAAACACAGGAAACTAAGCAGGAGTGGTCTGGTCCTCTCCGGGGAGACCCAGATCAAGAGGCCCCCAGACAGAGGGGATTCAGGAGTCCTGTCAAGTTGCTGGAAATCCTCCAAGGAAAAACTTGCCTCCCTGTAATCTAGCAATGCATATTGAGAGTCTCAATGTTTATTTACCTCTAGGATTTCTAGGACAATGACCAGATGATTGGGGAGGGTTGGAGCTCTAACTTCCTTCTTTTATCAAAATTGTTTAGACTATTCTGAGTCTTTTATATTTCTACAGAAATGTAAGAATAAAATGTTAATTTTTATGAAAAATGACGTTGGCATTTTGATAAGAGACTGTATTTTCTGATCTTTATTATTTTCTTCTATTTGTTTTTTGTTTTATTCTTTTATTTATAACTTATCAAGGAAAGATATGAGAGTATTTCATAGGGCATCTCATAACTTTCTTCTTTTCTAATAAATGCACTTGATATTTAAAAATAAATAAATAACAAAAATTGTGAAACAAAAAAAAACAGGTGTACACCAACACTGACACACAATAATGTCCATGATACCACAGAGCAAAAATAATGACAAAAATATATGCACTAAAAAACAGAGAGGAGCACTCAATAGTAGAATGATATTCAGTCTGCAACTCTCATTCTTAAAATACTCTTAATAGTACAAAATTACTATGATGTATCCTATTAAAAAACAATCACAAGTTTATAAGCATAGAGCCTGTGTAAACAGCCAAGGAGGTATGCACTTAAAATTGATACACTTTGGGCACCTTGCTGTATGTGAATCTCCAAAAAGTACCAACATGTAAATAGCATATGATACCAAGTCTAAAGAATGGATTAGTTATATTTCTGTTTTTGTTATTTTGTGGGTTTTTGCTTGTTTTATAGTACTCAGCATTTGAATCTGGGGAGCACTGAACTACCTTCCTATCACTTTTCATTTTGCTTTGTGAAACAGATTCTCATGGAATGCCCAGGAGGGACGCAAACTTTGAATCAGCTTCCCACACAGGAATTACAGGTACATGCCACTATGCTGGTGGCAGTATTTCCAATGATTTTTCCTTTTTCTATTTTCTTATATTCCCTGACTTCTGAGGAGCAAATGTGGCCTCTGTCTCCCCATTTTTGGTCTTGGGCCATTCAGCCCTTACTCTCCTGCTCCTGGGGGTGCAGGTCTTCAAATCTTCACATGCCCCAAGGTCCACCTACCCTCAGGGACTCTATATCAGCACTTTTTCTGCCTGAAACCCATGCCCTCTGCCTTCCCTCTGCTGACTCCTGTGTACTCCTTAGTGCAAGGCCACTGCCCCTCAGGACTCCTTCAGTGCCCTCCCCTCCATTCCACGGGATGGGGTCAGGTACTTGGCACAGCTTGGAATTACAGATTGTTTCCATAATTCTCTGCATATTGAACAATAAGAACTTTTGGCTTAAGAGAAAGATTTACCTACTATCATGCTCCCAGTGGCCAGCATGATGGCTGGTCCCTCTTAGGAGCCCAAAAAGTAGTTTTTAAAAACAATGAATGGAGAATCTTCTCACCCTTTTGTCAAATAACTGTAATGTAAAGATCAGACCTCTAGAAAAAGATAGAAATTGTGTCCCTTGCTCTTTCTCCGGGAAGAAAGCTGGTGCTGGAGGATAGGGGTGCTATCTCAGGACCCTGAGGCCTCTGCCTTCACTGTCATGTGGTCCCCCACCTGGGAATAAGGCCCAGAATCTCAGTGGCACAAATCAGTGGATGAACAATAAAGGGACATAAATAACAACCATCCATAAAGCCGCAGTTCTACCACCCAAACCCTGTGGATTCAATTTAGTAGCACCAATCTCTTTTAGGGGGCATGGACATTGAACAGTTTTAAGGTCCATAAAACAGATTATAAACTGTCACAGACACATGGCAGAGTGTATTGTGGGTTGAGTGGCCTGCGAAGGCCCTGGAATGAAAATAAAGCAGAGATGAACCCAGAATCTCATCGAAACCAGTTTAGGCATGAGTGGGAGAAGAAGGGCAGACACGTTCTTTAAACAGAGCAGAAGGGAAGTGGGAAGGGAAATGAGGGAGAACCGTGGAATGGAAGAGAGGCAAAGAAGAAAGGCAGTGGAAAAAAACAAATGAAAGGAAACAAGGGAGAAATTCAGGGGAGGCTGAGAAAGGCTGTCCAAGAGCACTCAGGGCTGAGATGCCAAGAACTCTGTGCCCTCCTCTTTCCCCAAAACAAATGACCCTGAATGGAAGATTTAAACCTTCAAAGATTTTGTAAGTCTTAAAGACAAGGAAATATATCCCTCTGGGTTTTATGCAAGGATTTGAAAGCAAGATATCTTGAAACTAATTTGCCATGATCCTATATAACATTTATCTATTTGTGCTTTTGCAGTATTGGGATTGAACTCATTTGCACTGGGCT
The DNA here is from genome assembly GCF_034190915.1 of Cavia porcellus. Classification (NCBI taxonomy): domain Eukaryota; kingdom Metazoa; phylum Chordata; class Mammalia; order Rodentia; family Caviidae; genus Cavia; species Cavia porcellus. The sequence goes on along the minus strand of NW_026947489.1, from coordinate 48,475,397 downwards.
ATTTCTCTAGTCCTTTTTACATCTTTTTATCTTGAGACAAGGTCTCAGTAAATTTCTCAGGCAGAATCAGAGCATGCAACTCTGCCTCAGCCTCCCAGGAATGCACCACCACGCCTGACTACATTTATTTTCGTTACACAGGGAAACAATACATTTCTCTCTTGGGCCAGAACTCATGAATATGGTTGCAGTGCAAAGACAGGAAGGCATGGACAGGAGAAGTCAAAAGGAGAACAGTGTCGAAGGATTCCATCAGCAGGCTACCCAGGCTCCAGGGATCAGGAAACAGGTCATCAATAATAAATACTACAAGCTTTTATTTTTATGATAGCTGCAGAGGAAGGCTCACAGTCAACAATCATCATCTCTGACCTTTTCACATCCCTTCCAGGGTGAGAACAAACTGCTACCACACAGTTACAAAGTACTCTCAGCTTCACAGACATGTCCCCCAACACTACTGCATTTGGTCTGCTAAACAGCTCCAGGAAATGGATGAGGAAAAACACAAAACAGAAGGGATGTTCAGAGGACTAAAGGACTTGGCTGAGATCATCATGGTGGGTTGAATTGCACACCATAAAAAGATAAGCTGAAGTCCTTTCCCCTGTCACCTGTAAATGTAAACTGATTTGGGAAGAGAGTCTTTGCTGGTGTAATTAAGAAGGAAGGTAATGTAAGTTCATAGTGGTATAGGGTGGGCCTTTCACCCAATATGACTGTGTTTTTATAAGAAGAGGAGAAGACACAGAGACAGGCACCTGCAGAGAGGAGAGACGAATGTGGGGAGAGAGGCAGAGACTGGAATTTTGCAACCTCAAAGCACAGAACACGAAGGATTTCTGGAAACCACTTGAAGAAGGAGAAAGAGCTTGGCTCTGCCAATACTTTGATTTTGAACTTGCAGCCTCCAGAACTGTGAATGAAGCAAACCAAGTTTATGGCACTTTGTTCAGCACTACTAGGAAGCAAATAGAGTCCCGGGGGCAGTAGCTGTTAAATGCTGGCCCCCATATTCCATATCCAAGGACTTCCTAGTGCCCTGCTAGCCACGGGTGTCCTGTCACCCTGAATCCCTCTACTCCAGCCAGTCTTGCTGCTCTCACATTCCTTTTCTCCAAGGTCACACTACTCACCGAAGGCCCATCGCCCAGCATTACCATCCCCCCCAGCACCAAAACTCGTGCCCCTCACTTGGCAACTCTTCTAGCAAGTTCCTTCTCTCTGTGATGATGTCAGCTATCAAAGAGGAGAAACTCTGCTAACTTTACAAAGCTTTGTGGCAAAATGGAAACTTAGTAGTGACATTTATTTAGTGCTCTATGTCAAGGTCTTTAGGTCCATTTCTTCTCATCCTTAGAACACCCTTACACAGTCCACTTGGAACTGTCAACATTCCCACTTCACATACAGGGAAACTGAGGCTCAGAGAGGTTAAGAAAGTGTGCTCCATCTATGCAGGTACTATGAACCATGAATCAAAGGGCCTTAATCCCAAAACCCACCACTGGTACTTTCCAGTGCACTGCAAGACTATCATACAGCAGCAGCCAATGGAGCTTTCAAGCTTGACTACCTTGTTTTACAGATGGAATTATCTTTGATCTTAGCCAAGGTCATACCCCAACTTGCTTTCAATTTATATCACAAGGGCCAATTTGAACACTAAATGTCTATAGGAGGGATTTGAAGACAATGACCAGGTTGGAAGAGGGAGCTTTCAAAGCTAATACTTGGGAACAAATATTTAGGAGAGGTACTTGCTTTTAAAGGGAGCATGGCCCAGAAGCATAGGACAAATAAATGTACTGCTAACTGTAATAAGATGGTACAGTTATTGGAAGTTACTTTGGGGCAAAAAAAGGTGATTATTTTTCACCTTGTGTAGTAGGAATTGAAGGAGTTAGTTGTGGAGTAAATCAAAAAAATCACATTTTTATTGTAGGCAGAAAACATAAAAAGGCCATTACCTCTAGAAGATAAGAAGCTATAACCAGATCCACAAACACATACACACACACACACACACACACACACACACACACACACATATATATATCTCCATGCCATGGGTGATAAATATATAAACAGCTATTTATGGATCCTTGTTAACCTTTATATAACCACAAGGAGATTAACTACAGCATCCTTTCCATGCCCTGGGTTTATCTTCATCCTAAACAACACTGTGGTTCAAGTGAGCAACTATAAGAGACTTAATTTCCACAGAAGACCTTTCTCCAACTCCCGTATGTACTGAAACAGATGGGGTTTTACCATGTTACCAAGGCTGGCCTCAAACTCATAATCTTTCCAAGTAGCCGGAATCACAGGTCTATGCCACCATACTCAAGTAGAAGGCAATAATTCTTACAGACTCATGAAACTCACCTTGAGAAAATATTTGTCTCACACTGAACAACCAGTACTGCAATTAGAGTCAAGAGCACGGAATGCAAGTCCTAGTGTTCCATGTATTGGCCTAACCTTGGGCAATCACTTCACCCATTCACTCCCACCACCTTGAAAATTCAAATACCCTTGTCTGTTGATGTCAAAGGGTCACTTAGCGGGAGACAAAGGGCTAATGTGGAAGCATTTTGTGAACTAAGTTATGATATGGAATAAACGATCAACTAAATGGTACATGCAACAGACCCAAGGAAGAAAACAATATCTAATGCATTTTGCTCAGAATAGTTTGGCTCTTGACGCAAGATCCTAAAGGAATTCCTAACTGTTTACTAACCCTGCACAGGCAGATCCCCAAGGTTTCACACCAGCCCCATCTGTGAGTCACAACATTATGACTCATATTAAGATTTGTTCATTCTTTCTTTCCACGCATTAATGAGCTACTCTGGTTTAGGCCCTTGGGACTTTTCTGATAATTTTGTCCCTCCAAATTTTCTGCTTTGCCAATTCTCCCAAACCCATGGTATGAGACCACTTGGCCTGTTTTGTCCCCAGAGGCCAGTCTCATGTTTTCCTTCCCAACTCTTGCCAGAGCTGCTCAAACAATTTTCCTCTCTGTCTGCCATGGCTCTGGCCACAGCTGACATCCCCAGGGTCTTTCTAAGTGGCTGGGCAGATAGCTACCCAGATTGGAAGCGTGGGCTGCCCCTGAGCATTTGCCTGGGAGGTTTTCTTGTCACCTCTCCTATAACTTTCAAACTGCATCTCTGCGCAGCTGAGCTGGGGAAACTCAGAGATGCTTTCCCAACACTTGTGAGTGTCCAGATGCCAGAATGTCAGTGAGGCTACAGCACTGACTTTAAAGTACCTAATACGCCACACTGTTCCCTGCTCTCTCCAGCCAACTGCCCATGCCTCTTAGATTTGACACTTTGCTCATAAAATTATTGAAGCTTCCTGTTCTGCAGAGCTCTTTTTTTTTTTTAGTGGACAAATTAATAGTCTGGCTAATTAATAGATCTTTTAAAATGTACACTTGTTAAATTTCCATGCTTAGCAGAGATTCCAAAGGGTAGTAGCAGTTTTATAGGTGCCAATGGGGGCAGCATTTTACAATGAAGCATGAGAGATGATCAGGCTGCAGATAACCTCTCATCTCAAAACTAAAACATGTCCCTTTGCCATGACTATAGAGTCAGGTATTTATTTCCTTACACGAGAAGTGAGTGGATTTTGTCCCAACAAATGGCCTGAGCAGCAGCTTGAAAGCTGCTATCAAGTAAGGGTCCTTTTACCAACACCCAGAGCTGCCTTGTGCTGGGTGGAGATTGCCTGTCATATCTTAATCTGCTGGGCCTACTGAAAACACTCCTGTGATCACCAGATAGTGAGATTCCTTCCATGACTCGATGTACTAATTAGCAATGGCATTTGTCAGGCTTGCTGTCATGCAGCAAAGGGTCTGGAAAGCTGAATTAATTTAGCCATTGCCATGCACTGAAGATGCTTTGCTTGTAAGGATAATCAACCTTCTCACCTTCTCTCCTCCAAGAGGAATGAGTTTGAAGGTGTCATGAAGACAAATTTCTATTTGTGCTCTGTATTACAGTTAGAGTCAGGTTTGCAAATTCTGAGGCCTACAGGTACTGAAAGGCAGATAATTTTAATGATGAAGTGGGCCTGGTAGAAGAAACACACAACCCACTCTATTCATTCTCTTGTATTTCATTCTTGAAAGAGACAGTAACTATTATGAAACAGCACTGCAAGAGTGATGACAAACTAACTCCAGCCTCAATGTCATAGACAAAAAAGAGAGGGTAAAGGTGGCAAACTAGAGAGTTCATGCCAAGCTAAAATGGGACAAAGGTCACTCTTCCAACCAGAGTGTCATGCAACAATACAGAGAGTGTCATGCAACAATGCAGAACTAATGTTGCCAGGATGCCTGATTTTTTAAAAAGGCCAGGAATATGGAGTTTTATGTAACATCTCCCAATGTTTCAACATCACCAACTAATCCTTTAAACATGTGAAGTATGTATAGAGTACAACACGTATGTTGCCAAACCAGGATCTGTGACATTGTCTTATAATCTCAGCGGGAGCTGGTTATTCTCCTTCTCTCACCCAACTGCACAATAGACATAGAGAAATTGATGATTTTTTTTTCATTCCAAAGATTTTTTTTAGTACTGCTTTTCTGGGACATCACACTCTGTTTGGGTTGCTTATCCATTCCCACTCCTTCACCTCAAATCTTAGAGAGATGGTAGAGACAAATGGCTCCATTGTGCACCTAGGCAGAGTAGTAAGAACAGAGAGGTCACAGTCCAACACCACAGCCAGGGGTTGGGTAGGCTCATACCCAGGACATGGGTCAAGATCCCAAGCCAGACTACTTCCTGGGCAATAGTTCCTTATTCTGGCCCACAACCCTGGAAAATGTCCATGGGAGGCATTGTGCCTCCCATGGTTTAATCCTTTGACCTTCTGCTCTCTTTTCCCTGGCTGCAGAAGCTCCATTCCTTCACTGTTTCTCTGCTTTGAGGTCCTGTGTGCTGACTTGCCTGTCCGTTGTGATTAATGTTCTCTTTGCTGGTTGCCCTTGTAGCTCCAAAACATCACCCTGGCATTTTTTTTATCCCCTTCGACCAAGGAGGTTTGGATGATAGGTTTTTTAAAACAAATTTCCTCTAAAATCTTTGGCTCTCACTTAAAATATTTGAGTCTTACTACACCTAAAACCTAGAACCCAGAATTTGATTCTAATATAAATCCCAGATGGGCAAAGTAGTCAAATACAATGTATTAAGCCCAAATCAGTCAAAAATGTGTTTGGCCACAAATATCAGAAATCTGACTCATGAGGATTGTTTATTTATCCTACACAACACTAAGTTTAAAAGTGGATTATTACAGAATTAGCACAGGGCCACGAGAATGGCAGGATGCTGGGTCAGCATCCTCTTTCTCTGGCCACCCCATCACGCTTGTCAGACAGCTTCAGCAGCTGCAGATGGTGTGCCTGTGCCAACAGGCTGAGCATGAAGGAATGAAAACAGAATGGACTTCCTTCATCAGGATCTGGCCTTTTAATTGAAACAAAACCCTTTCTAGAAGGCTCCAGAAAACACCTCCTTTCCTCTTATGACCCTTAACAGTCCCATGGATGTTTCTAGGATGTATAGAAGGCCAAAAAATAAAGTATCTGTCAGGTATTTAATAGTTCACCATGGCTGGCTCATGTCAATCAAAACATATTGTTCAAACTTGTCAAAAAAAAAACCACCTTCTCTATCTTCCCATCCCTGTCCTTACTTGAATCAAACCAAGCTTCTGTTAACAGTAAAGTGACAGCCATGTGACTACCATGGAGGCAAAACATGCCACAAAGCTAAATGTATAAAATAAATAAAATTGTCAGGATGAGTAACCACATACCCAGAAGTTCTGAAGGAACTCAAGAATGAAATTGAGCAAAAGATGTAGCTGACTCCTACAAACCATTTCTGAAGACTGTTTTATTGAAAATGCATTCCCTATTCTAAAGAATGCTAAGGCAGACCTGGAGAGATGGCAGATAGAGCCTACAGTAAGAAGATCAGCCACTGTGAGCCGCATTGTTTCAGTAATCTTTATGAGGTCATCATCACAATTGTTTACAGTTGTATGTAGTTAGTGCAGGCTAATAACTGGCTTACTGATAATGGCTCAATTAGGAGAGACTGGAGTACAGGTTTGGAAAGGGTGGATCAAAGAGGTTGGATGAGAACAAGAAAAGACAATAAAGAGAAATTTTACACAGAGTTTTGTCAACACCATCAAGTGCATTCATTATGCAAGACTCAGCTTCAAGGAAGGTACTAGGCTAGCAGGCTACACCCTGGGGCAGGATGAACACATCTCACTGAGACCAGATGCACTCTGGAGAGGAAAGGAGAAAGCAGATCATCAGTAAAACAGATCATTGGAACAACACCGGAATGCCTACATACTAGGTAGGTGTCTGGACTCTGTAAAAAAGGGTCTCCCAGTTTCTTGAGGCCATTCCATTCCAACACTAAACTGTCAGTTATGGTAACTGTGAATGTGCAGAAAAAATGCAGAGGTAAACGTGTACACTGCACATCTGGGATTGGCTAACCAGACTTTTAAAAGTCCGAATTCCACATCCATTGGTGATTTGTTTAAACTACATCTCCCTGAGATCTAATATTTATTAAAATGTTAATTTTTAATAGATAGCAATAAAATCTAAACATTTCCTATTAATGGGAAAGCCAGATGGTTCAACAAAGGAAAACTCATGTCTGCCTACTTAGAACTCTTTGAGAAAGGAAGAATATAGATTTTTTTTCACATGGCAGAATTTTGTAGTCATCAATCAAAATTTTCTTAGTGATCTTTAATTGATATAATGAGTTGTCATGGGGATGAAAAGGTTCATATATAAAAAGTTGGTTTAAAAATCAACTATATTCAAACTATGTCAACTATATTCAAACTACAATCAACCATATTAAAAATCAACCATATTCTGCAGAAAGAAGCATAACATACAGAATTTATTTACTCAGAGGGGAGCACCAAGCCAGTCTTGCTTAGCATCTTTATAAATGGTATTGAGGAATAGAGACATATGGATAGGGTTTGAAAAAGAATATAGAGTATTCTTATAAATCCACAGACAAGGTAATGCATGTTGATATAAACAAAGCTATCCATGTGGAATTAAATACAATTGGTTAATAAAGGATGGTCTCCTAAGGATCCCAGGCCAGTCTGCTACTGAGAACCAAGGTCAGGAAAGTATGGACCATCATCAAAATACATATTGAAAATGAGGCACAAAGGCTCACTTTTCCTTTCATAAACCATGACATTTCAGTTTCTAAAACACTCTGTTCAGTTCTGTCTCCAAGAAGTGTATGAGAACTGGATTTCCAGATAAGAGCAGCTAAAATAGTTTTAAGGATACAGGAGCTATGTATGAAAATAGACTTCCCAAAAAGCTCAGTAATTGTTAGTCTGTGAAACATTCTTCATCGTTCTGTGCCATGGACACCTTTAGCAATTCCTCCTGTTTTTGAATGCCTTCTCAGGATAATATTTCTAAATATATAAAACAGAATACAACATGTTACTAAGGAAACTAACCATGATACTGTCTAGTCATCAAAATATTTTCAAACAAATTGGTGATATATGTGCACCTTTATAAATGAAATAACAAGTACCAGCAGGTATAATAATTCCATACTTTTGTAATGGGGATGAGCATAACTGATATTTCAATGTATCTGCAATAAATAAATATGACATTTATATATCTGATATTTTTGACGGGGGCATGGTGGCACACAACTGCAATCCCAGAAACTGAGGCAGAAGGATTGCTGCAAGGTCAAGGCTAGGCTGGGCTACATAGTGAGACCCTGTCTCTAATTAAAAAGTAAATAAATAAAATATCTGATATCTAGTGGTAATATTTGTAGTGGAAGAGAATACCAAGTTTCAATTAGAGAATAATGAAAACAAATATTCACCCTTCCCATCCAAATTCACAAACCTCCTTCATTTCCCCTATAGGCCCCTTGAGGGTTTGAGAACCTCCACAAATCATTTTTCAGTTGCTGTGATCAAATTATTTGACACTGACAACATAAAGGCAGAAGGTGTATTTTGGCTCACAAGTTCAGAGGTTTCAGCCCATGATTGGCTGATTCCAAGGCAGAGACATCATGCAGATTGGGTAGTGGAATAAAACTACTTACTTTACGGCATCCGGGAAGCAGAGTGAGTTGGAAAGAGCCCCAGAGAGGAAAGGGCTAGGAAACAGGTATAGTTTCAAGGCCACACTGCCATGACCCACCCAAACCAACCTAGACATGTGCCTTACTAATCTGCTCAGCATCTTTAATCCAGTCAGGTTGACAATCATGACTGAGAGTCACAGAACCACAGAACCCCTCACAGCAAGGGCAAATAAAACCTGTGGTCTATGTTTATTATGTAATGAATAATGTAGGTCAAGCACTTATACCACACACCCAAAGACATGAAAGTAGGTAAGGGAAAGAACACAAGAAACATGAGCAAAGTGACTGAAGGATTCACACAAGGCTTGGACTGAAGACAAACTTGGAGATGGTACAAAACCAACAGGGCAACATTTCTTTCATTATTTTAGAACCCACTCATAATAATAGTCTTTTGTCTGTGTTCGCAATTAAAACAAATCATAACACCATGGACAGTAATTGTGTAATATGCAGTTCTTCACAATCTCAGCTTCAGGTAGTGAGCATTATAATCTGTGCTCCAATTTACGGACCCCAAACCGTTGCATTAGCAATGATGTAGGAAGAGAGTGCAGGACACAGAGAAGTTGGAACAAGAGAAGACTTAAAGCCCTACTACTCAGAGTAGCAAGAGGCTATGATCCAGGTTTTGCGACATCAACTCTAGGGATATATATGATCAAGGACAAAGAGGGGATCCGAAAGTCAGTTGAATCAGCACCTTGGACAGCTCAGTGACGTGCAGAATCTTTTCAGCCTTTGCTTTAGAAAGAATTTAAACTGGCTTTGAATGTCATCTGGGATTCCCTGACTCTTGCTTGTTCTTCCTATTCATCACATACATAACCCATGTCACTCCAGAATTAAAAGGCCCTGACGTTGTTATTAGAGCTTCTTCCCTTCTGTAAGCAAACCAGTGATCTTCATCTGCTCTGAATCTCTTTCAATTCATGTCAGAGGCATGACTGATGAGGGACTGTCAGGAGTCCTCAGGGTCCCCTGTGTCTCTCTGAGGCTCCTGGCAGGGAGAGAAGTCTGTCGGCCCATGCTTCTGGTTTTCTCCTGAGATGTTTTTTGACTTCTTTTGACTTTCTTTGACTTCTTTTATTTCCTGAGTTAGTCAACAGTTTTAAAGAGCAATCAGAGTCTTGAAAATTCGATTCCTTTCAATAGAATTGGAAATAGTCCCCCTCAAATATCAGTAGTCACCCTGGGTCTCACTGTCTCCCCAAGGGATGGTCCTTCATCTCTCTGCCCCTTTCATCACGCAGCAAACTTCCTGCTCAGGGAGGCTGGCTACTTTTAGTAATTTTTTTCCATTAACATGAATAACTGTGTTTCTTCTAAGAAAAACAAAGGCAAAATAAAAAAAACTCAAGGGAGAATATGTTAATCTTAAATAGAGAGCAGCTAGAACCTCTTAAATCTGTAAGGATATTCAAAATCAGTTCTTTCTTTTTGAGCAGTTTCTTCCCCTTTCACTTTCACAATATCTATTGTACATTTTAGATCCTATTTACTCTTTCAGTTTTTTATCTTGGTAGAGACAACTGAGATGATGGAAAGGAGAAAGAAAGAAGGAAAAATTATTTATACACACACACACACAAATGAGTGAGGTCCACAAATAAAACAGCAAAAACCACCAAAGAGAAACTACACAGAGAGAGTGGGGCATAAAAGGGTGGAGGGTTGTAAATGAATAGGCGAGAAAGGGATGTCAGTTAACACAAGAAACTGGCCCCCAATAAAATAATTTAACTCTGGAGCACACACACGCTTGTGTACATGCACTCAGATTCCTGTGTTTCTCATTTCCCTGGACAAGGCTGGTGAGAATATTGCTTCATTAATTCATTAAAATCATACATTACACAAAACTTGATATTTTTGAGTTTTGGTATAAGCAGAAGAAAACTCACTAACCATAGCATAAACACCATTGCAACTGATAACATCAATTCTTTAACATTCTTTGAGAATAGCTTTATTCCAAAGAAAAGCAAACAAAAAACTTACAGCATTCAAAAGATTATATTAAACTCAAAGCAAAATGTTTATCAGTGCTCAATCATTTATATTGCTACTACTTTGTGGAGACTTTTTAGACATAAACCAGGAACTAGAGGAGGAGTAACAGGAAAGGACCATAGATTCTGTAAAGTCTACTGTGAGGATTTGAACTAGTTCTGTTTTGCTTTCAAATAATTTGACAAATTCTGTTCTCCCACTTTATGCTCTGAGGTAGAAAGGGTACATTTACTCTTGTCCAGCAAATGAGGAAACTGAGCCTTCCTCAAGGTCACACGGCTCTTTATGGGGCAAAGCAGCCTCTTCAGACCCCAGGTTCTATAATCATTATACAATACTGTGCTGCCTGTTCATCGGTATATTAAAAATGGACTTCACATCTTCCAATCCATCCTAACTTTATTTCATTCATTCAATTAATATTAAGTGATAGCTGATGGAAAAAGGTTGAAAAGATAGGGTCACTCCTCAATGAGGTTACAGAAAAAGACAAATCAGACAAGAAATGACGATGATGCAGAATCATTGTAATGGGAAAGGGAAAATAGAGCTTACATAGGAAAAAAAGAATACAAGTCTGAAGCCATCAGGCAGTAGAGTAGTAAAAGCTGTTTTTGGTTTCATTTACAGTTTCTAAATAATGTATATATCTTTTTGGGAATAAACTGCCTTCAAAACAAGTTACAATCTTCAGGCAGACAGTTGGAGAGGGATTTTTCCTACCACGGGGTACAACATACATAAGGCAAAATATTTAAGAATCATTGGTATTTTGAGAAATTGTCAATGGTTCCTTTTTTCTCAAGAATGAAATGTGAGTTGAACCTCGAGATGATGGAGTGAGAACACGCCAGCTAGCTCTCCATGCCTCCCTGGCATGGAGAGATCATTTGCTGTCAGCCTTGAGGGTGGGGGCATGCATGGAGGAAGGCTCCCAGGGAGTGTCACGACCAAGTCCACATGTGAAAGGGCATCCTGGAAGCAACAAGGGCTCAGCCAATAGCTTGGCAGAGAAGGACGGATTGAGGTGGGGAGACAAGCAAGAAGGTTGCACTGTAGTCATGGCAACAGATGAAAAGGACTGAACTGAGGGTGTGGTGGAAAAGATGTATCTGAGAAAGCATTTAATAGCAAAATCCACAGGACTGTGTTTGAATATAGGAGCAAGCAAGAAGCACCACTCAAAACAATGTTAAATAATTCCAGACTCGGGATGCCTTGTAAGAACAGAGGTTTTGTGACGTTCTCCTTTGGTTCTTCTTTTTCTCAAGCCTGACATTTAGGAATGCTCAGTCAACCTCTCTAAAATCATGTTGTTTTCAATATCTTATCATCCACAAGAGCATATTAAAGGTGAGACACATTAATCAACTGTTTCTTATCCCTAGGAATGGCTAGTTCTGGGATCTGAAGCTAGGAGGTACTCAAAAAATTATAAAATTAGGATTTCCAGGTTTTCAAAGAATGACATGAGAAGGAAAAGAAAACAAGGATGTAGATAGAAGCAAAATGGTGAACTGATGTTAGATTCTTTATAAAAAATGGTCAAGCTTATTCTATCTCCTCTCATTGCACTCCTTTAATTCTGATTTGAAGTTCTCCTATCAAGCAGTGGAGTCTATTTCCCCATGAAATGCAGCAAAAGTGACTTTGTATGTGCACAAGCAGGCTTTGCACCCTATAATTCTGTCAGAACCCCACCTAGCCACCTTATGAACAAACCTGGGCTGGCCTGCTGGAGAACAGGAGGTCACACAGAACAGAGACCAGCCTTCCCTCCTGAGGCTACCCTGGACCAGCCAGCCCTGACCCAAGCTCAGCTGACTGCTGATGCATGAATGAGCACCTGGCAATAAAACTGCCCAGCTGAGCCCAACTCACAACGTCAATTGAGAAATTTTTCCATTAAATAAGGGTTGCTTTAAGCCATTCTGTTTGGGGATGACTTGTAACAAAAGCTAAGGAAAAATTATCTTTATAAAAGATATTCTTGCTTGGCTCCCAACTGTGTGTGTATCCATACACACCTGTGGTTGCACTAGGAATTGAATTCATAGCCTCTCACACACTAAGCATGCACTCTACCACTGAGCTACACCACAAGTTCCAGCTCCCTACTTTGAAGAAAATCAGAGCTGTAGGACGGAGACTGGTCATTACATAGCTAACCCCACCTTGTGCTATATACTGCTGCATTCATCACCTAGTAGTGATGGGATTAACTTGAAAAGATGCCAGAAGGTGAGCAGGTCAAACATGGCAGGGGACCCAGGCATGGCTCCACCATTGCTGGGGGTAAAGGCAATTTTTTGCAGGATGGACAAGACTTTCGTCGTTTAAGTAACCAGGAGCCTCTCATGACTAAGCATTGGCATTTCAACAGTAGGACTCAAACACTATAAAGTCTCCAGGAAAGAGAGAAAGAGAAAGAGAACAAACATGGATAACACGTTAAAGGTATACACGGGTATTTTATGTACTGTCCTATCTGAAACATTTTGTAATTTAAAATTAAATATTTTAACCCTCTGAAAATATATTACACGTCCTTGCTGTAATAACACTACTTGCATCTTCTCCCTTACATTGTACCCAGGGGATCCCGTGCCAATATTACTTTTTCTGCTCACCACTATGTTAGGAGAGAAAAGGTCAGTAACATCATATTTAATATATTTTTATAGAATTTCATTTATTTTCAAATTTATTCAACAAATGTTATTAAGCATCTTCTCTATACCAGGTATTATTGTGGGCAGTAAGGATAGGGCAATAAACAAAACAATTTCCCACTTCTCAGAGCTTACACTGTACATATAGTAACAATGCCTGAGGTGATATGTATCATAAAGTAAAATAAAGCCTGCTCAAGGATTAGAAAGGCATTGAGAGGGCTCTTCTATATTCTACTTCATAAGGTCAGAGACGGAGTGTTCAAACTGAGTCTGAATGAGGGGACAGTGGGGACAGAGTTTTGGAATGTCATTACTGGTTCACTTGCATTTTTTTCCACTGTAACACCCCAGAGATAGAGACCATGTCTTCCTCTCTGCACCTTCAAGCCAAGTACAGGCCCAGGTATATAGGAGATATAGGAGACCCTCAATCTTACTGGATGAATGGATGAGTGGATGGATGATAGATGCAGGTGAATGGGTGGATGGATAAGTGGATGAGTGCATGGATGTATAGATGAATGGATGGATGGATGGATGGTGGGTGGATGGTTGGATGGTGGGTAGATGGATAGGCAGGTGGGCGGAGGGTGGGTAGGTGGATGAGTAGGTGAGTGGATGGATGGGTAGATGAATATATTCCTCAAGATTCAGCAATTAGTAAGAGAGAGGAGTCTAATCAGTGAAGCTTTCCCTGTTAATGCCACATTCTGCCCCAGCCCCACCCCTTATTCTGCTATATTTTCTTTTATTCAGTAACAATGATTACCTTCTGTCATAAATGATAACTGAATAACCTTTGTTTATTGTTTGTCTTCATCACCAGAATAGAAGCTACTAGAGGACAGGGGTATTTGCTTTACTCCCTGGCATTGCTCCTGGTACCTTGTACAGTGCCCACCACAGAGCAAGAGCTTGGCAAATGTCTGAAAATGACTATTGTGGTTTTTCTTTGAAAAAAGAACATCTTCAGTCTAGTTAAACTAATGAAACCTTAACTAGGTTACAAGAAGTCAGAGCGTCTGAAACATAATCTGAAGTCAGTCTTGGTTTCTTTCCTGCTTATTGTCTCCTGCAAGATGTCCGCTCTTAGGATGATCTATTGGTCTGCTCTTCCACCCAGAGGTTGGAGTTTACTCTCATGAATAATTGCCATTTAAAAAAATGGGGATTTTTTTTTTGGCAATCTCAAAAGTCAAGTAAGCTCGATGCAGAGGAAAATACAAATCAGATATAGAATACTTTCAAAATACAGAGCAAGTCTGGCCTATAAATAAACATTGAATTTTTAACAAACTGATAACAATGTCAATTAACAAAGTACAGAAGGAAAATATCATGGAAAAATTGCACAATATATTCAGATTCTTATTTGTCTACTCTTTTCTTTTGTTCTGTGCCACTGTGGGTAGGCTTCCTGGTCCTGTCAATCAGCAGCACCCTGTCATGAACTCTGCTTGTCAATCTCAACAGAACTTGATAGCTTTCTGAGCATCCTCACACCTTGCTGATGCTCTGACTTCTTTGTAACCTAGTTAAGGTTTCATTAGCTTAACTAGACTGGAGATGTTCTTTTTTCAAAGAAAATCAGCCTTCCACCCAGAGCAATACACATTAACTGAAATTGCTCCTTTTCTTTATAGGCCCATTTGAAGCTCATATTCCAATTTCTTTGTAACCTAGTTAAGGTTTCATTAACTTAACTAGGCTGAAGATATTCTTGTCAGTTAAAATTTGCTTTCTGCCCAAAATTATCTTTTGGAAATGGTTCCATTTTTCTCACAGTCTAAATTAGATTAACTAATTTCGGACTGCTCTCCCCCTGTATTACAATTTGCCAAGATGGTCCAGAGATGGTTTCTGTCTTGCAGAAACCTATCTCCCTTCTAACACTTGACACTCCAGTCAGGGTGCCATGCCTCACAGCCTTCTCCCCACCCAAGCTCTCCCCACAAAGCCATCACTGGTGCCAGCGTCTTTTAGAGAACACACTGCCCATCTAAGCTGCATGCAATCAATTGCATAACTCGTTCAGCTAGGAACTTAGAAAACTGTCACACACTTGGGCTTTATTACAGAAGAGACTTTGATTCATTGATTTCATGATCTCATTTTTTAGGACAACAAAACAACTGCAAAATTTAGAAACAAAAAGCAATAAAAAATCCACTACAGCAAAGGCCAAGATTTTAGGTAAGGCAAAAACAAAACAAGATAAAATAAAATGATCTGAGTAATGTAAGTCTCAGGAGGAAGCAACAGCATATTTAACATTGTTGGATGTGGTTAGGCCAATTTAAACTCCTCAACACCCCCCAGTGACTACTGTTTTTAAAAGGTTCTATAGTCATAGATGCAAACCTTTGGAAATTAAATTTTGGAGAGCCTGTACAGAGTCTGTCTGTATAGTCACATTTCCTGGGTAACTACTGAGACACAGCAAGATTGTCACATAGTTTGTCCTGGGATTGCATTTATTATATACACTTTCCACCCGAAGGATCCCAGGATTGGCAGAAGTGGGGTAGGAAGAAAGACAAAAGGGAAGGGGAGTGGGACAGGAAGGGGAGGGAAGAGAGAGGCTGAAGAGAGAAGAGGGCTAGGGAGCAGAGAGAGGTTGATCTGGAGCTTAAGCAAGAGATCCCATGCAAGGAGCTGAAAGGGTGTGAGCAGACTCACCGACCTGCTGGCCATGGCTCTCTTAGCTGTGAGCATCCCACTGCATGGAATGTGATGTTTGTACTGAAAGCTAAGTATTTTTGCACAATGTGGCTGCTGTGGTTTGTGTATGGTTTGTTCCCTCCAAAACCTATGTTAAATTTAATCTCTACTGTGAGATATTGAGAAGAAGCTCCTTTAAGAAATGATGAGGGCTCTGCCTTTATGAATCTGTTGATCTATTCACAAAGTTAATGGGTCATTTGGAGATTTGACCTGCTATACAAGCCAATATGGCTAGGTCTCTGGCACTGCCTGTCTCTCACCAAGCAATGACCTGAGCCACTTTGGGATTCTGCCACAAAACAGCCATCACCAAATGCAGCCCCTCAACTTTAAACAAACCTGCACCAAAATACAGCCCTTCTCTCTATAACTTTCCCAGTTTGTTGTCCTGTGTTATTAGCAATGGAAAACAGACCAAAATATTGGCTTCTAAACAAAAACCAGTTGTGTCATCTGATGTTAGACCAGGCCAGCAATGGTGCCTTCTCTCGTCAAAGGACAACAAGCTTCGCTGGGCATCCTGAGGAACTATACACCAGTCTGCAATGTGGCACAACCCAGAAGGATCCCAAGGGAGCAATGTTCATCTTACAAACTGATTTTTATCTTACACTCTAGCTCCACAATCTATATATAACATCATGCTTCTCCTCCATACAGTATTTAAATTTTATGGAAATCTAGGTAGTACCTGGCCTAGCAGATTCCATGTGAATAAGAAATAAGGCTCATTTGTCTTGAGTAATTTACTTTGTAATATAAATCTACTTTCTAATGGGAAAAATGCAGTGCTATCAGTATTTGTATGTGCGTGCACCCTGTTCTGTGTGACTTGCTTTCTTCTGCCTTCTCCCACATAGTAGAGAAACAAGAATTCCAAAGGAAGCAGTGAGATGGATGTGGATCCACATCTGGAGTGGCCGGAGTCAGAACAGGGAAGAAATACAGACAATATATAATTCCCACTCGTAAGGTACTGGACACAACATTGGTAATGAGGCAAGCCCAGGAGGTGAGTAATGTCCTAAGAGGAACTGATTTTCCAGGTAACATTTTACATAAATTTGGAAAGAAGAAAGCCTGGCTGTAATCCTTCCAAGAATTGAAATTGTGCTCTCAAATTATACCTAGGTCTTTATTTTCTTAGTCTCTTTATACCTGATATTCTATAGTATGGTTTACTCTTTTCTGTATTATTTGGTAAAGAGTTATTGTCATTTTTTTAAGTAGAGAATTTTAAAATAGAGATTTTTATGGGTAAGATCTGAATTACATCCCACAAAACAAAGTGACGTTCTTATCTTCTGTCAGTTGGTGACAGCTTCTCTAAATAGCAAGTCTCATTCGGTTGACAAGTCTTAAAGTTTAGTTAAAAATGCTAGCCTAATCTCAAAAGAAGCAATTAATATAAAGCAAGCAGTAAGGATATTTTAAGTGAACATTTATAAATTGAGTCAGTAATTAAGTCAACCTCTTCGACTTTTTTTTTACGAGACGGATATTAATTTCCTGGCCCCATCAGATCTTATTTCACGTTTTCTATGAAACACCAACTATCTGTCTCAAAGTCATTACTTAGCAAGGATAATGACAAAATGACCTGCTAGTTGAATATAAGGAGTATAGCATGACCTTACTAAACATACCCAGCTTATTACACGATAACGTTATCATGCACTGTAATGGTGTCACATCCACCATAGCTTGGCAAAGAAGGAGACCAAGAGCTATAATAATGACAGAAAACAAAACCAAGGTAGGAAGAGTTATCTTGTTTTTCCAGAATCTCTCTGAAAAATCCACACTACCAATCTCACATCATTGACATTTGGGTGTAAAGATTTTATCACAGCACTATGTAGCCATTCTGTAACCTAATTTGTGGATTTCAGAGATTTTGATAAACAACTTGCCATTAATTTAGGTACCAGGGAAAGACAATTTGTGAGAATTTGTCCAGGGTTAAGTTAAAATGTGGCTGTCTTCTATCTATAAATGGAAAAGAGGAAGGAGTCCTAAGTAGTAATATAAATGAAAGTATCTGAGGATGCTTTGGAACTTTTTACTTAATTTAGGATATAATGTCTCCCCAAGCTCTCCTTCATGACATTTTTGTATTTGATGAGTACTTTACTTTCTTCATAAAAGTGGAAGCTATTTCTTTACTGTTTTGTTAGCCATTCGTTCAAGTTCATTAATCAACTAATGAGTCATGGCAGAGACTTGGTAGGGCCTTATTTATTTCTAC